>NC_052617.1:13644906-14244906 GCF_016545825.1 Eucalyptus grandis | reverse complement strand
GGAAAGGTCTAAATTGGCACGACGTCAAAATGTTTAGGACTAAATTGGTACAAAAAAAATTAGGATTAAATTGATAGAAATAAAAAAAAGGTTTAAGACTTTTTTAACACTTTTCCCATATAGATCAAGAATAATCAAGAGGCGAAAAATTAGGATTAAATTGACAGAAATAAAAAAAGGGTTTAAGACTTTTTAACACTTTTCCCATATAGATCAAGAATAATCAAGAGGCGATCTCAGCTGCCTTTTTTTGGATTTTTTTTTTTTGACGAGCCTTTTTTTGGAATTCTACTACACAAATTCTATTACACGCTAAGAACTTCATCGAAAAGCACAATATGTCTTGTCGCCAACTTAAGGAATATTTAATATATGAGCATGAAATTATGATCACAACATATTCATGTGATGCGATATCTGTGGAATCTTAGTTGTTTCTTGGCCGGAGCTCCTCGTTTTGTCCTTTTTCTCTTCCTGATAGTGACAGATATTTCCTTATCGGGCCCCAGGCTTTGACACAAATTTTTTTAATCCTTCAATCGACAATATCAAATACAATAAGTGATTCATGCTCCAGTTGACCCTAGTTTTAACTTTCTTCACCTATCCTTGCAAATGGCCGGCCACGCATTCATACGTTATAAATGAAAATGTAACATTGTCTGTTAGCCAAAATAAAACAAAACTGTGACTGTCGATGGCATTGTAATTTTCCATTTAAACTTTGCATAGTAAACTAATGATCATTCCTGATTACACACAAGGTGTACCCAAAGTGAGAATGTGATTACGATACTAGAACATAATCGCCGGAAACAGAACATGAATGTAAAGTAAACATGAATCTGTCCAATGATTCACTAACATAAGCAACTTCTTATGGTTTTAGCAAAAATTGAACTGTCTTGCAGGTGGTTCGGTTCTCTGGCATTAAATATTCTAGAAACTGTCAAATCTTCTCGGGAGGATATGAAACCTTCGGGAATAAATTGATGGGATGTTTCCTTGGGCCGATCAAAACTATACTTAAAAGAAAAAGCTCGATACAGATGCAGATCCTAGAGGGAGTGGATGGATACATCATGCCGAGCTCGATGACTATTACTAGGACCTCCGCGTAGATGAAAATTTCCTCTAATACTGCAGTGATACCTATCGAATGATAAATCTGAGGAGGCCACCTCTCAATCAATAAGTCAAGTAATGTCAACGATAGCAAACATTTCTGTCGAGTAATGATCCATTTGATATACAATTTTGCAGGAAGTGGAAAGAGCACCCTCCTAGAAATCCTAGCAGGCAAAGCTAAAGTAACTCCTAACTCGAGCTTGGAAGGCTCGGTGATGTACAACGACAAATTTGTTACTGATGTATGCCGTAGCAGATTCATTGCGTATATCAATGGCCAACTTAACAAGCGAGTCCACTATCGCCTGAATACCTTCATTCTGAGCAGATTAGACAAGGCTTACGCTTGAAATTTTGTCTAATCTCAGATAAGCACATGGTCACGCCCTGATTTAATTAACAGCATTTTCTCTAATTGTAAGCCTCAACACCTTTTCTGGTAAATCTTCAGGCACATTCCAATTTTATCGGTTAGAGAGACACTCGAGTTTACAAGGGATTGTACCCAGGTCTGCAACCAGAGAACTTCACTCCTCAGATGAGGAAATTCTTTGCACATGCACTTGTGGAAGGACAAGATCCATTCTTGGAGTATGTTTTAGCAATTTTAGGTTTGAAGGAAGTTGAGCACAAACTCACCGGAGAAGGCTTCTCTGATTTCGATTGCCAGAAGCTCACAACGGCTGAATTGGCACTCGGAACATACTCTGTCATGATTTATGACCAACCATTTCCTAGTTCTGATCTTGCAGCCACCTACAACCTAGTCGACACCCTACGCACCATCAGCAGAATTCAGCATTCATCTGCAATTATGTCGTTGATCCAACTCTCCCAAGAAATATTCGATCTTTTTAACCGAGTTATACTGCTCAGCGATGGCCATGTTCTCTTCCAAGGTACTCGCCATGATGCCATCCCATACTTCACAAAACTCGGGTTAGTATGCAGATGAGTTTTGGGTGTACGGTTAAATGTTGTGATGATTTTTGCTAACGTAGAGCCAACATATTGACACGATGTGCAGGTACACAAAACCATTGCATGTGGAATCAAATGAGTTTCTTGAAGACATAGCAGCTGGAGATGGGTCCAAGTATATGGCACTGGGAGCAACATCCTCGACTTTAGAGGAGCTTATTGAGTGCTACAACGCTTCAGATCACTACAAGGACATACTGAGGATTGTGCATGGAGATGAGGTAAAGCATACCTATTGGGTAGACAGCGAGGCGGGACTTGGGTTGACTTTCAAGACACCATCCAAGTACCATTGTGCAGTTGATGCACAGCCAAGAAAAGAGACAGGTGAGCAGCTCTGAATGTTGCGAAACATGACGATTAGTCTGTTCATGCCAATAAAATCCATATCAGCCAATTTAAGCAGCCAAAGTCATTTATCGACATTTGACGAACCCTAAGATGTGGGTGACTATTGTTACTTTGCTGCAGAATTGGTGGTTGCCAAGCTATCAAGCAAAATAATGCATTTAGGGGGAATAGAAAGCACCGGGAGAGTTCAGGTTGGGGATGTGGTGACCGCAATATCCATAAACAATGATGAAACGCAATATCTCTCAGTTGGACCCCAAAGGCCACAACATGAGCGAGCCTCATATGTATACGCCATGCTAATGCAGGCGAGAGGGTATATTCGTCTCCAAGTTGAGCGTTACAAAGAAGAGGTGTGAGAGACATCTTTTGCGACTACAGCTTTTTGGTCTTCTTTCCTGAGAGCCTCAGTGTGCAATATGATAAATTTGATAAAAAAAAAAAAAAATAGTGTCATGAATGGGATGCAAAGAGATGCTTGAGAAAGTTGAGCATGATATAAAGAAAGAAAATGACTAGCCTGGTCATAACAGCTAATAATTTCTCATCGTGTAGGAAGATGAGAACCAAGCTCAATTGAAGCAATTCTGGAGGCCGTTCGTCCAGACATGGTGGGAGTCTACTCAAACACTCATCAAGAGGCAATTCAAGATCACAAAGAGGCTTCATGCTATAATCAAATTGAGGCTTTTCCAGGTCACAAACTTATGCTATCATAAGATCCTAAGTTTAACTACCTCAAGGAACATGTTTAAGTGCATACATCCTCAACAAAACTCAGAGAGCCAAGTTCACAGAATGATAGAAATTATATGAGATCCACTTTTTGCGTGAAGTTTGCTCCATTCAAGAAATGAGTGGCACATACGTTAATTTTGCAGGCAATTGTACTGGGCTTATTTGCGGGAACACTATTCTACAAGCTTGGTGGCAATTACAACCAACAGCATATGAACTCAGTAAGGTCCCTCTGATTTGTATCTACCATTACCATTATCCTCATAAATTGGGTGCAGCTTCCTCTCTATATGCTCCAGAGGCCAATATTCTACAAGCACAAGGCTCAGAGATTTTACAGGGTCTCCTCATATGTCGTTGCCCATTGCGTAGTCAACCCACCGCAGACCCTAATAGAAGTAACCCACCTAGTTTGTTTCCTCTTTCAATTAAGTATAGTCGAGAATCGAGATAAAACTCCAACATATCTATTACTTTGTGCAGGCAATAGCATATACGATAAGTGTCTATTTTCTAGCTGGGCTACCATCAACAGGAAATGGAGCACCATTTTTCCAGTATTTGCTACTCCTATTTTTGGTTGCTTATCTTGGGTCATCGATAATTTTCTTTCTCAGTGCAATTTCTGCAATCCCAGAAGTTGGGAATGCCTTGGCAGGTATAATCATCTCCTCAAGGATCAGAATCCCAATGCTTTTTCATTGAAAATTAGATGGAAAGCGTACAAAATAATGAGGTCATTTTGCATTGTTCAACCTAATCCTGCATCAACTTAAAAGCTCACTAAAATTGCATCTTTTTGACAGGTCTCCTAGTTTCAATCTTCCTGCTGTTCAGTGGTTCTGTGATTTTCCCATCCAATGTGCCCATATACTGGAAATGGCTAGTCCACGCAAACCCAATCCACTGGGCCAACGTCTTATTTTGCAAGATTCAATTTGAAAATGACTATCAAGATCCTTGCTCCAGCTACCAACTTGCCTGCTGTGATCAATTCCCTAATATGACCGTTGGAAAAGCATACCTCAAATATTATCAGCTGTCTGAAGATGCTGAAAACCCCTGGCTCCCTGTTGGAATTGTTCAACTGCTGTTTTCTGTCATGTTTTCCTCTATTTTTTATTTATTAAAAAACAGCCAAGTTCATTTAATTATGCATTTAGTGTTTTTGCTATTTTCTAGGAAGTTAATAGCACGTTTGTGTGCAATTATGTGTTGCACTTATGTGAGCAGTTTCTATTTTGTGTTTAGTTGTTGTACTCGACAGTTTTTTTTTTTCTTTCGTACAAGACGTATGAAGTGCTATGCTCTGTTTTTTTTTTTTTTAATCTTCTCTCTCTCTCAAACAACAGAAATTTTTCTGTTTTGATTGTTGTTTTTATGAGCTTTAAAATTGGTATCGGAGCGTTTGTGGGATCTTAAGGGACTGTGAAGTGAGGGTAAGTGAGTGAGGATTGCTTCCAATCTGCAAAGAAAAAGCTGATGGAGGCAGGATCGAGTGGATTCTCTACAATGGCTGCTCCAGTCTTTACTGGGGAAAATTATCAGGCTTGGGTTGTTAAGATGACGGCATTCTTGGAGGGTCATGATTTATGGGAGGCTGTGGAGAATGATTATGAGGTTGCTCCACTTCCAGACAATCCGACCTTGAATAAGATAAAGTACCATAAAGAGAGAATCACAAGGAAGGCCAAGGCAAAGTCTTGCCCGTATGCTTTCTTTCATTTCACCCACTATCTTCACAAGGATCATGAGATGTGATTCTGCAAAGGCAATATGGGATTTCTTGAAGGATGAATACGAGGGAGATGAGAAGATAAGAGGCATGAAGGTGCTGAATCTCTTGAGGGAGTTTGAGAGACAACAGATGAAGGATTCAGAGTCAGTGAAGGAGTACTCTGATAGGTTGGTTGGGATAGTTGAAAAAATCAGAATTTTAGGGACTGACTTGAAGGATGAAAGGCTTGTTCAAAATATCCTGGTGTCTCTTCTAGAGAAGTTCGAAGCCACCATAGCTTCTCTGGAAAATACAAGAGACTTAGCTGATATAAAGCTTGCAGAATTGTTAAATGCTTTGCAGGCACATGCGCACATAAGACTGATGAGAAGAGAAGAGTTTGTAGAGGGTGCGCTGCAAGCTAAAGTGAAGTCAAATGATGGAGGCAAAGGGAAGAAATGGATTCAGTCCAGAGAAAATGCTGGTGACTCTAAGTTTGTAGTAAAAGAAGGAAATTCTGGTGGGTCTAGCAAATTGAAGATGAACAAAAAGCTTTGTCAATACTGTGGTGGAACTAATCATCAGTTTTTTAGATGTTGGAGAAAGCCTGATGCTAGATGCAGAAGGTGTCACAAGTTGGGTCACATGGAAGCCATTTGCAAAGAAAAAAATTACCAGCAAGCAGGAAAAGCACAGGTAGCAGTGAATGAAACTGAGGAAGAGCACTTATTTGTAGCTTCTTTTTCTGAATCTTCTATTGGAATGATGCATGGCTGGTGGATAGTGGTTGTACCAATCATATGACTGGCAATTCGAAGCTGTTTAAGAGTCTAGACAGGTCAGTCAGGTCCAGAGTCAGAATTGGTAACGGACAGTAAATCAAAGTGCAAGGGAAGGGTACAGTGGCTATTGAAGGAAATTAGGAGGTGAAGCTAATCAGTGATGTTCTTTTTGTGCCAAACATTGACCAGAATCTGTTAAGTGTTGGTCAATTAGTTGAGAAGGGCTATAAAGTGAAGTTCGAAGGGAAGGAATGTCTTATTAATAATGTAGATAGCAAAGAAGTGCTAAGAATCCCAATAAGAGACAAGAGTTTCATGTTCAAACCACAAGAGATGCAACAAATGGTTTTAAAGTGCAAATAAGAAAATGCAGAGCTATGACATAAAAGACTTGGGCATGTTCACAGGAAAAGTATGTCGTTTATGCAGAGAAATAGCTTGGTAGATGACTTGCCAAGTTTGGAGGAGGAATTTTCATAGTGCATAACTTGTCTTCTTGGCAAGCAAGCCAGATTTCCTTTCAAAGGAGGAGGCTGGAGAGCATGTGAGAAGCTGTAATTAGTCCACATAGATCTATGTGGACCTATGTCTGAGTCTTCTCTCAATGGTAGTAGGTATTTCATTACCTTCACTGATGATATGACTATAATGAGTTGGATTTATTTTCTACAAGCCAAGTCTGAAATTGCTGATGTGTTTGTGAAGTTTAAAGCCTTAGTTGAGAATCAGAGTGGGAAGAAAATTAAAATGTTAGGTCTGATAATGTTTCTGAGTATACTGCTTACAAGTTTAAGTTGAATTGTGAGCAAGTAGGAATTGTGCAGCAGTTCACTGCTCCCTATTCACCTCAACAGAATGAGGTCAGTGAGAGAAAAAACAGAAGCATTATGGAGATGGCTAGATGTATGATACATGGAAGAAGTTACCTAAGAAGTTCTGAACCTAGAAGCGCTAATCTGCAGTGTTCCCGTTGAACGATTGCCCACAAAGGCCTTACGAGGTCAACACCTTTTGAAGTCGGTATGGTGTTAAATCTTTTGTGAAAAATTTGAAGGTTTTTAGGTGTTTGTGTTACACTCATGTTCCTGAGATCAAGAGGGACAAGTTGGATAAGAAAGCAAAGCTTGGAATCTTCATTGGGTACAGTCTCCAATCGAAGGCTTACATAATTTTTCACCCTATGACAAGTGTTGACACCTAATTTTTGTTTTCAAGTACAAAAAATTATTAGAGAAAAAGAAAAAAAAAAGAGCTAAACAACAACAAAAGAAAAAGAAAAAGAAAATAGAAAATAGAAAAAAAAATGAAAAATTACTTAGAGGGCGGATTGGGCCGGTCCAGCCTCAAACCGGCCCACCGCCCCTATTCCTTTTCTTTCTCTCGCGTAGGGCCGGCCCACTTTTCTTTCTAGTTGAGCCCAGCCCGCGCCTAGGGTCTTCTCTTGGTAGCTAGGGTTTTTGAAGAGGGGTGGGGGAACGAGAGAAAGTTCTCGAGAGAGAGGGAGGGAGAGCTCGGCAGAGAGAAGAGAGAGAGAACACAGGGGAGAAACGAGGGAGGAAGGAGGAGGGGTCTCCGACGCTGTCCGAGCCTCCTCACATCGTTGCCGCTCCACCCGAGTCGGCCGCCGTCCTGCCAGCAGCTGGAGTTCCTCCTCTCCCGCAAGCTCGCGCCCCTGCTTCACCTACGAGCTCGCGCCGCCGTCCCCAACGCTGTCGCCGTCGCTGCACCAGATCTCCGCCGAGTCGTTGTCGCCCACCACCATTGGCTACAATGTAGTCCCGACGCTGACCAACCGAGAGAGGAAGGAGATCGGAGGAGGTCTAGAGACCCAGATCTGAGGATGAGGGTCGGGCAAGGGCCAGATCTGGAATCGATCGAGCTCCGTCGCCCCCCCTCTGTCCTGATGTTGTCCGAGCTGCTACCCTTCGAGCGACGCCAGGGACTCCACCACCATAGTTGCTGTTTTCGCGGTCGTCGGAGCTTCGGACGCTTGTCGCCGTTGCAGCCCTCAGCCAAGCCGACGCCCAGCCCTGTTGCCGAGCCACCGCACGCCTCCGCCTCTGGTCCAACACGTAGCACCAGTCCCCGAGCCGCCTCCTCGCTACCCGACGCCATCTGCGCCGCTGCCCTCCGAACGCCGCTTCCTGCAGCCCGAAGCTGCGACGCTGCCGTCGCAATTCTTGCCGCCTCAAACCGACACCATCCTCGTCGCCGCCCTCTAAGCTCGACGCCGTTCGAGCTCCCGCCGCCCAACGCCGCTCCTCAGCCGCAACCCGGCGCAGCCCCTGCAGTGCCTCCGCCCGCGACGCAATTGTCGTCCCTGTTGTTGCTACTGTCGTTCGCCGCCCACCGCGCCGCAGTCGCCGAGTCGTCGACGTCCTGAGCATCCTCCTCTAGCGCCGCAAAACAGCGGGGGGGTGAGAGGAGGCGAACCGGGTCTTGGCCGGGTCGGGCAAAGGTGAAACGGGTAGGGTTTTTGAACAATTTGGGCTGAGTTTAGGCTTTTTGCTTTTGGGCTTGGGCTGTTTTTGCTTGCGGGCTTAGGGATTTAAGAACTTGTGGGCTTAGGGATGTGGGCTTCATTTTTAAATAAAAGAGATTGGGCCCGCTGGTTGGGCCTGATCCGAACCAAAGAAAGGCCCGACCAAGGCTGATCGGGCCGCCCCCTTATTTGGACCGAACCTGGGTCCGGTCTCCGATCGGACCCGATCCGTGTTGACCGGGTCGGGTCGAGCCGAACCCGACCCGTTCACCTTTTTTAATCAAAAATTAATTTTAAAAATTTTAAAATTCAAAAAATAATTTAAAAAAATTCAAAAAAATATATTAAAAATATTAGAAAAATTTAAAAAATTAAAAAATTAAAAATTTCGAAAATCCAAAAATGATGGGGTTTGGTTAGGAATTGCTATGTTTTGCCTTTCTAGTATAATTAGACTTTTATTTGCTTGTATTTTGATTATATTGTATGCTTAATTTGCATATCTAATTATGTTTAATTGTACGTGTTTAATTTTTGCCGCAATTAAGATCTTGGTAGCTATGGTTGTTATTTTAATGGTTGTGCACTCGCATTATCACCTCACATGTTAGTGGATAGGTATAAAATCAATCCAAACTGTCTGCAAAGAATTATTTTGTTAAAATGAACAAGATTAGGTACCGAAAGGGCATTAATTGATCAATTAATGTAATCAAGTCCCCGGCCCTAGATTTTCTGGTTGCGTAGGAAGTGAGGTACACTCCCATACCTCACTTGGTTTCTAGCCGACCCCAATAGGCTAGTGGCGACTTCTTTTGTGCAAAAATTCTAAAGAATATCCCAATGTCACGCGGGGTATGGGCTTGGAAGAGCCCGCACTTGATCATGGGTCTTAGGCCCGTCCTTTAGGCAATACCCCTAAACCTGTTCCCTCCCCCCGAGGGTAGGTTGCGATAGCTTGGCGACTCCACTGGGGACTTGGTTTTAAACCTTAGAGGACTTAAGCCAAAATTAATCTTGTTCAAAAGTATTTTTGTTTGGCAACGAGGATTTCAGGTACGCCCCTAACATTGTAGGTGTTAAATGTTTTTGCAGAATGAGAGGTATAAGGGGAAGTGTTTGCTCACCTTTGTCTTGCAAGAAGATGTAGGAATGTATGGTTTATTTTTCATATATGAAGTGTTGATTGCTTATAAATTATCATGCCTGCATCCCCTGCATTGCACTACACTTTAACACACTGCCGCTGGACCCGGGCCGCATAGGATCACTTAGGATGGTGTTGAGGTGGATACCACTCCAACTACAACTGCGTAGTACGAGTCGCCCACCTCTACCCCAAAATTTCTTTCTTCACGTCGAAGGTACCCACCCTGGTCTGCGAGCATGCGACACGGGTCGGTCCTTTGACGAAGCCGGAGTCATGGGTAACCCGACCTAGCCACGACCTTGTTGGTTCAGTCCGGTGATCCTATGGCTTCATTTTGAGCCGTATAGAGTAGAAATCGAACCACATTCCATATGCATGTCTATGTAATTTAAAAAAAAGAAACAGAGACAAAGGTTGGCGTCCATTGTAAGTATCATTTTCCTTTTTATTTGCCCACTTTGTATTGCATTTTCATCTTGAAATTCGCGGAAACCAATCGAATGCCCTCAGCAATGTAGGCTTATGATTAAAAAAAAATTTGCAGTCACTTTTGATAAGTGAACATTAAAGGCAAGTTCTAAACACTTTGATTTGGCCCTGTTGAACACGTGGTTTTGTTTAAATTTCTAGTTATGGGCTCGAAATCATTTTTTTAAAAAAAACTTTCAAGTTGTGATTTTATATTGGGGCACAAAAATTGAAATTGCATTTTTTTTTATCAAATTTTCTCATTCTCATGTTTTGGGACTATAATGCAAATCATTTAGTGTACAAATTCCTCAAAATAGAAATCACTTCTTTTTTCTACAAGTAAAATCACAAATCAATCTTTCAAAAATCAAAGACACTTTTGCATTATGAAACTTTTGGAATAAAAGTGGGCATTCGATTGATGATCGTGGATTGATAATTTTAATGATATCTTCTCTTATGATAAAATCTTGGCGAAATACTAAAGTCCTGTAATAAGGATTGTGGGGCATGTATCGTCGCCTCGATTTTATTGTAAGAAGTGACGTCATTAAAATATCGTTTTCTCTCATTCGCATATTTACATTGTCGTCTTTTTGCAGGTTATGCGCGATGCTCTTTGACATTCTCGTGGTGACCATTCAAGGAAGTGAATTCTAGAGCTAGGACAATAGTTGTTTTTTTTTTTACTTTCATCTATAAAAGAGTCTTGTACTTTATCAGTCTTTATTCTTGTTAAGAACCATGTTTTTCTTTTTGAGTTTTGATTGCGAATCCAATTGTTGCTTTTGTAAATCGTGCAACTCAAATTTTTAATGATGGAATTCAATTTCATGAAAATCATCATTTAAAAAAAAAAAAAAGATAAAAACAAAAACAAAAAAAAGAGCAAATTCAAAAGTGTTTTAAGTGAACCTATACGTTTACCTTCCAAAATGAATTTCAAGAAAACGTTGCTTAATGCCCTCTCTTCACGTAGTCGTTTTCTTGGACTCATCGAACTCGAAGAGCAAGCATGCGTTGAGGGTCGGCACCAATTTTTCATAGAGGCGAAACGAAGTTGAATTCCATTATGAGAAGTTTTGTTATTCACAAATGCCTTAGATGCCAAAACAACCCATCGATCTCGTTCACTTTACATGATGAGACAAATGAAAGGAGTTGTCAAATATCCAAAAGGGCAAATTCAAAGGAAGAGTAAACTGTATCGATTTCAATTATTCATTTCTGATACCGTTTCTGACTTGATTTTCTTTTCATTGTCAAGGAGACATCAAGAGTACCAAGTTTTGTAATGTTTCAACAAATGCGATGGAGCATTATTAAGTCCTGTTCATCTTAAACAAAGAAGGATTCAAATGAAACGGAGGCGCAATATTATTCCTTCCTCCATGAGAGATACATTGGGATGTTGATCACTCGACTTTGTAAAGGATGTAACTCGTTCCTAAACTTGATTTCTCTTCAGTATAAAAAATGACATATCATCTTCTTTGGTACAGGACAGACTCGAACGGAACAAGGTTTGTCATATAAAGAGTGGGAGAACAACATTTGATTTAGAGAAAAATCTCTCCTTCACCCACCAATGAAGTGCACTGCAACAACATTGTCAAATTCATCAAGAAGGATGTATCATTCCTTAGTTGAACCTAACTAAGAAATGAGATATAACTCGTTTCATCTTCCCTTCTTACAGGGTGATAAAAGTTGCATCTTGACCGTAGAAGCGGCGTCTTCTACCAAGAAATTAGGAAAACGTCAAACGCTTAAAGAAGAATGCAAAGGAAGGGTATTGTCGAGTTACCAAATATCCACGAAGGTGAATCCAAGAGATGTTACCACCCAAAGGATGAAAGCGAATGAAGGGTAATAATGTATCGTTTCCAACACATCAATCCCTAAAGATGTTTGCACTAACATATTCTTTTACATTCTTTACAGGTTTACTGGGTCATCACACCGCAGGTAAGTACCATTCTTCTCATTTTTTTTAGTAAAAAAAAAGTAAGTAAAAAAAGAAAGAAAGAGAATTTCCATTACGAAAAGATCCTTGACGCATTCCTAGAAATAAGCACAAAAATGAAAAATTGAAAACAAAAAATTTCTTCAAAATTTTTTAGCATCATTTTTATCTCAAAATTGTTTTCTGGTTTTGTGGGTATTTCATTTAAAATCAAATTTCCTTATGGAGATTGATCTACTCGAGATGATCTCGACAGAGTGAGATCGAGACGTTAACCATGCCAAACAAGAAGTGCTTAGGATGAAGAAAGGCAAGCCCATTTCCAAACACGTCCTTCAAACACTTTTGAGAGTTGAGTGAAAAGTGACATTCTCTTAGAACGAATGATTCATTCGCATTGAGCGCAAAGATTGAAATGATAAAGGTGTTTCCTTCATCAATCCCAAGCATTGCACTAATCTCTTCCTACCCCTTTGGGCAAAATAAAGACGATCATTCAAAGTACCCCTGTCAAGGACGACCCTACATTGGGGCAACATAGGAGGTTACGGTCGTGTTGTAGAGCAAATGATTGGGAAAGATCCTATTACTTTCACTTGCATCAATCTTCTGGTGATAGCTTCAAAGGAATTCTCATTAGATCTTGACTCATCCCAATGTAAAGAAGAGCATCTCATTCTCTATCCAAACACCGATACCCATTGCTTCAACCAATTTGGGCCGATTATTCATTTCTGAATCCCGAGTGGTGATCATCTCCCTTCACTAGGGCAAGGCATAAGAATTGACCAAATATAATTGATAGTCATGAGGAAATGCGAAAAGCATCTCGAAAGTCATAAGAGCTCCAAAAGTTCAAAGAGCAAAAAGTTCGACAAATTAGGGGGCATAAAAAGTAGTGTGCCTGGTAAAAGCAAGGCCAATGCCCTTATAAAAAAAAAAAAAGCCAAAAGGCTGCATCTTATGTGAAAAAAAAAATTATTATCAAGGTCCAAGTGCTTGTGCAAAAAAAAAAAAAAAAAAAAAAATTCATCACAAAAGCAAATGACATTAGAGAAAGGAGCAAAGCTCCCATGCATAAAAGATTAGTTAAGGGACTTTTGAGATGCGTTGTATTTCAAAAGCCAAATGATTTGGAAATGTCAAGTTACCTGGTCATGATGTCATGATGATCACCGACTCTTAAAGACCCTATTGAAAGTTTTAAGCCTTCCGAGCCTTTCCCGAGCCAACATTATAACCATTTTCCGAAACCTCTTCTGATTGGGATAATTTGAGTGAAATTGAGAATACCACAAAGAAGCTACTGCTTGAAGGAGTGGAAGTAATTCTATCTTGTCTTATCTTCCAAGCTCTCGACTTGTAAACCCAATGAGGATAATGACAAATGTTCATTTATTGGTCTCACAGCAACAATTCATTTGTGTGAGCCCTAACCAATCCTATATTGCGGTCCTTTCGAAAGTCCTATTTGATCGATCAAATTGTGCTCATTGCGAATGTTTCCGGAAGCCTTCGACGTAGGTTGTGTGAGATACCTTCAGTAACCAATTATCTCCCACACAAATGGATGGGATCAAGTAGTCATTTTATTGAGAGTGTGTGAGAAACCCTTTCTAATTAAGAAGCTTTAGTTTGACATGCTTAATGAACATTTTTCTCGAGTCGTAGCTGTTCTGATGAGAACTTATCTCCTAGAAAATTTGATGATTAATATTATCCACGAGCAAGATGACAGTTTTGTGCCACATGATGCTGATGGACATCGAATGTTTTTCTAAAGCAATCAGACTTAGCTTGATTATTTGGTTCAATTAATGTTACAATATTGCCAATACGTCTCTTGATGACGTCTCTAATGACATTTGCTCAAGTTGAGTTTGACAGGATTCGTCAGTGAAGCCATGCAATTTTCTAAGGGGTTAGTAGGTGCTTCCCTAAAAAAACCAAAGATTCATGGTCAGCCTTAAACCATGTCATCTCCAAAGGTTTATGGTTAACCTTAAACCATGTCATTTCCAAGATTGGTGGGTTCATCCGTAAACCACGCTTGTCCGCCTCCCAAATCGAAACCTGTTCGTACACGGTGAGACTATCATACTCGGTCAAAACTCATTTTTACACGATGAGACTTTAGTCATTTCCCTTCTCATGACCCGGAGAGCCTTGTATCTCGGAGTCTTCCTCATTTCTCATGATCCCAAGAGCCTTGTATCCTGGAGTCTTCCTCATTTCTCATGACCCGGAGAGCTTTGTATCCTGGAGTCTTCCTCCCTTCTCATGACCTGGAGAGCTTTGTATCTTGGAGTCTTCCTCCCTTCTCATGACCCGAAGAGCTTTGTATCCTGGAGTCTTCCTCATTTCTCATGACCCGGAGAGCTTTGTATCCTGGAGTCTTCCTCATTTCTCATGACCAAGAGAGTTTTGTATCCCGGAGTCTTCCTCACTTCTCATGACTAGGATAGCCTTGTATCTTGGAGTCTTCCTCACTTCTTATGACCCGGAGAGCCTTGTATCCTGGAGTCTTCCTCACTTCTCATGACCCGGAGAGCCTTGTATCCTGGAGTCTTCCTCACTCCTCATGACCCAGAGAGCCTTGTATCTTGGAGTCTTCCTCATCTCTTATGACCCGGAGAGCCTTGTATCATGGAGTCTTCCTCACTTCTTATGACCCGGAGAGCTTTGTATCCTGGAGTCTTCCACCATTCTTATGACCCAGAGAGCTTCGTATCCTGGAGTCTTCCTCATTTCTCATGACCCGGAGAGCCTTGTATCCTAGAGTCTTCCTCATTTCTCATGACCGGGAGAGCTTTATATCCTGGAGTCTTCTTCATTTCTTATGACCCGGAGAGCTTTGTATCCTGGAGTCTTCCTCATTTCTCATGACCCGGAGAGCCTTGTATCCTGGAGTCTTCCTCCCTTCTTATGACCCGGAGAGCCTTGTATCATGGAGTCTTCCTCACTTCTCATGACCCAGAGAGCCTTGTATCCTGGAGTCTTCCTCACTTCTCATGACCCGGAGAGCCTAGTATCCTGGAGTCTTCCTCACTTCTCATGACCCGGAGAGCTTTGTATCCTGGAGTCTTCCTCCCTTCTCATGACCCGGAGAGCTTTGTATCCTGGAGTCTTCCTCACTTCTCATGACCCGGAGAGCTTTGTATCCTGGAGTCTTCATCACTTATTATGACTCGGAGAGCTTTGTATCATGGAGTTTTCCTCCCTTCTTATGACCCCGATAGCCTTGTATCCTGGAGTCTTCCTCATTTCTCATGACCCGGAGAGTCTTGTATCTTGGAGTCTTCATCACTTCTTATGACCCGGAGAGCTTTGTATTCTGGAGTCTTCATCACTTCTTATGACTCAGAGAGCTTTGTATCCTAGAGTCTTCCTCACTTCTTATGACTCGGCGAGCTTTGTATCCCAGAGTCTCCCTCCCATCTTATGACCTGGTAGGCTTTTGTAGCCCGGAGTCTTTCTTCATCTTATTGGCAAGACGTGCTTTCATAGTTATGAATCCTTTTTGTCGACCTGACGCGTGCCTATCCACTCAGGGTCTCTCTATTACAAAAATAATTTAGGTGTCTTTTGTCTTTGAATGCAACCTCTTCGAGACAACATTCAAAGAGGTGCAGCTCTTGACACCTAATTTTTGTTTTCAAGTACAAAAAGTTATTAGATTAAAAGAAAAAAAAAGAGCTAAACAACAACAAAAGAAAAATAAAAAGAAAAAGAAAATAGAAAATAGAAAAAAAAATGAAAAATTACTTAGAGGGCGGATTGGGCCGGTCCAGCCTCAAACCGGCCCACCGCCCGTATTCCTTTTCTTTCTCTCGCGTAGGGCCGGCCCACTTTTCTTTCTAGTTGAGCCCAGCCCGCGCCTAGGGTCTTCTTCTCTTGGTAGCTAGGGTTTTCAAAGAGGGGTGGGGGAACGAGAGAAAGTTCTCGAGAGAGAGGGAGGGAGAGCTGGGTAGAAGGAGGGTGAGCTCGGCAGAGAGAAGAGAGAGAGAACACAGGGGAGAAACGAGGGAGGAAGAAGGAGGGGTCTCCGACGCCGTCCGAGCCTCCTCACGTCGTTGCCGCTCCACCCGAGTCGGCTGCCGTCCCGCCAGCAGCTGGAGTTCCTCCTCTCCCGCCCCTGCTTCACCTGCGAGCTCGCGCCGCCATCCCCAACGCTGTCGCCATCGCTGCACTAGATCTCCGCCGAGTCGTTGTCGCCCACCACCATCTGCTACAATGTAGTCCCGACGCTGACCAACCGAGAGAGGAAGGAGATCGGAGGAGGTCTAGAGACCCAGATTTGAGGACGAGGGTCGGGCAAGGGCCAGATTTGGAATCGATCGAGCTCCGTCGCCCCCCTCTGTCCCTGATGTTGTCCGAGCTGCTACCCTTCAAGCGACGCCGGGGACTCCATCACCGTAGTTGCTGTTTTCGCGGTTGCCGGAGCTTCGGACGCTTGTCGCTGTTGTAGCCCTCAGCCAAGCCGACGCCCAGCCCTGTCGCCGAGCCACCGCACGCCTCCGCCTCTGGTCCAACACACAGCACCAGCCCTCGAGCCACCTCCTTGCTGCCTGACGCCGTCTGTGCTGCTGCCCTCCGAACATCGCTTCCTACAGCCCGAAGCTACGACGCTGCCGTTGCAATTCTCGCCGCTTCAAACCGACGCCGTCCTCGCCGCCGCCCTCTAAGCTCGACGCCGTTCGAGCTCCTACCGCCCGACACCACTCCTCGGCCCGCAACCCGTCGTAGCCCCGCAGTGCCTCCGCCCGCGACGCAATCGCCGTCCCTATTGCTACTGCTGTCGTCTGCCGCCCACCGCGCCGCGATCGCCGAAGTCGTCGGCGTCCGAGCATCCTCCTCCGGCGCCGCAAAACAGCGGGGGGTGAGAGGAGGCGAACCGGTCTTGGCCGGGTCGGGCAAAGGTGAAACGGGTAGGGTTTTTGAACGATTTGGACTGAGTTTAGGCTTTTGCTTTTGGGCTTGGGCTGTTTTTGCTTGCGGGCTTAGGGATTTAAGAACTTGTGGGCTTAGGGATGTGGGCTTCATTTTTAAATAAAAGAGATTGGGCCCGCCGGTTGGGCCCGATCCGAACCAAAGAAAAGCCCGACCAAGGGTGGTCGGGCCGCCCCTATTTGGACCGAACCCGGGTTTGGTCGATCCGCGTTGACCGGGTTGGGTTAAAAAAATTAAAAAAATTCAAAAAAAAATTAAAAAAATTAAAAAATTTAAAAAATTTAAAAAAATTAAAAATTTCGAAAATCCAAAAATGATGGGGTTTGGTTAGGAATTGCTATGTTTTGCCTTTCTAGTATAATTAGACTTTTATTTGCTTGTATTTTGATTATATTGTATGCTTAATTTGCATATCTAATTATGTTTAATTGTACGTGTTTAATTTTTGCCGCTATTAAGATCTTGGTAGCTATGGTTGTTATTTTAATGGTTGTGCACTCGCATTATCACCTCACATGTTAGTGGATAGGTATAAAATCAATCCAAACTGTCTGCCAAAGAATTATTTTGTTAAAATGAACAAGATTAGGTACCGAAAGGGCATTAATTGATCAATTAATGTAATCAAGTCCCCGGCCCTAGATTTTCTGGTTGCGTAGGAAGTGAGGTACACTCCCATACCTCACTTGGTTTCTAGCCGACCCCAATAGGCTAGTGGCGACTTCTTTTGTGCAAAAATTCTAAAGAATATCCCAATGTCACGCGGGGTATGGGCTTGGGAGAGCCCATACCTGATCATGGGCCTTAGGCCCGTCCTTTAGGCAATACCTCTAAACCTGTTCCCTCCTTCGAGGGTAGGTCGCGACAACAAGGAAGGTGACTGTAAGCATAGATGTTGTTTTTCTAGAGGAAGATGAGTGGAATTGGATGGAAGGAAAGAGTATAGAATAGCAATAGTTCGAAAAACAACCTGCAACAGATGTAGAGGTTGATGAAGTTATAGATGGATTGGAAGACAGTATGGATGATTTACCGGTGAGAGGCACAAGGTCACTTGCTGAAATCTATGAAAGAAACAATGTGACAATGCTCGAACCATCTAACTTTGTGGAAGCTATGGAGGATCAAGGGTGGATTGTAGCAATGTATGAGAAGATTGCAATGATTCAGAAAAACCACACATGGCAGCTTGTTGACAGACCATCTGATAAGAATGTGATTGGGGTTAAGTGGGTGTTTAAAACAAAACTTAATCCTGATGGTTCTGTTAATAAACACAAAACTAGACTGGTGGTGAAAGGCTATACACAAATATGGGGAGTAGACTATTCTGAAACATTTGCTCCTGTTGCACGACTTGATACAATAAGGTTACTGTTAGCTATTGTAGCAGAGTAGGGGTGGCCTATATTTCAGTTAGATGTCAAGTTTGCATTTCTGAATGGAGAGCTTGAGGAGGAGATTTTTGTTGAACAACCTGAAGGCTTCAGTATCAAAAGGCAAGAAGAGAGTGTATACAGGTTGAAGAAAGCTCTATATGGACTGAAGCAGGCTCCAAGAGCTTGGTATGGGAAGATAGATTGCTATTTGCAGGATTTTGGCTTTGTAAAAAGCTTAAGTGAGTTCACTCTTTATGTGAATCACAATGTTGTAATTCTGTCACTTTATGTAAATGATCTATTAGTGACGGGGAATGATATGGAATTGATAGAGAAGGTGAAGCAAGATCTATTTGCAGTTTTTGAGATGTCAAACTTGGGAAAGATGGCTCATTTTTTGGGTCTGGAAGTCAAACAGGGTTTCATATGAGATCTTCATCTCGTCGAAAAAAATACATGAAGGAAATTCTAAAGAAGTTTCAGATGGAAGATTGTCGAAGTGCAAGCACTCCTATGGCTGCTAAAGAGAAGCTTCAAAAGAATGATGGAACAAATGCAGTAGATGCTTCTATGTATAGAAGTCGATTGGGTGTCTCATGTATCTTACAACAACCAAACCAAATATTCTATTTGCTGTGAGTGTTTTATCCAGGTTTATGAGTAGTCCTAGTTAGTTACATTTGATTGCAGCAAAAAGGGTCTTGAGATATCTCAAAGGAACATTGTTCTTTGGTGTGAAGTTTAAGAAATGTCAGAAGTTTATATTAGAAGGATTTTCTGATAGTGACTGGGCTGGTTCAGTGGATGACATGAAAAGTACGTCTGGGTATTGTTTCAGTCTTGGTTTTGCTTGTTTCTCCTGGTGTTCCAAAAAGCAAGAGATTGTAGCTCAGTCCACAGCAGATGCTGTATTTATAGTAGCTACTATAGCTGCAAATCAAGCTTTGTGGCTGAAAAAGATAATGAAGGATCTGTGGTTGAATTCTAGTGATTGCATTGAAGTTAATGTGGATAAGCTTTAGCAATATCTCAAAATCCAGTTTTCCATGGCAAAACCAAGCATTTCAAAGTCAAATTTTTATTTCTGCGTGAGGTGCAACAAAGTGACGAAATTAAGTTGGTCTATTGCAGATCTGAAGATCAGTTTGCAGATATGTTCACAAAACCACTTCAGGCTGGAAGATTTGAGCTGTTAAGAGAGAAAATAGGAATCTGCAGCAGCAACTGATCCAAGGAGGAGTTTGTTGGAATTGTTCAGCTGCTGTTTTTTGTAATGTTTTCCTCTGTTTTCCTCTGTTTTTATTTATTTATTAAAAAACAGCCAAGTTCATTTAGTTATGCATTTAGTGTTTTTGCTATTTTCTAGGAAGTTAATAGCACGTTTGTGTGCAGTTATGTGTTGTACGTATGTGAGCAGTTTCTATTTTGTATTTAGTTGTTGTACTCGATAGTTTTTTTTTTTCTTTCGTACAAGACGTATGAAGTACTATGCTCTGTTTTTTTTATCTTCTCTCTCTCAAACAACATAAATTTTTCTGTTTTGATTATTGTTTTTATGAGCTTTAACACTCCCTTATGTCGTTCTTATTGGGTGGACTTTCATTGCCAACTTCCTTGGATTACTAGGACTAAAGAAGATAGAATTCACAGAAACTAGCCAATCCTTACCCTCTATCAGATCGTCCCCAACAATCAGCAACTATAAAGAGGACATGGAGAGGGAGTTTCAGTCACTGGAAAGTTACAATGAAAAAACCAATAGTTTTGAAGCTTCTCAATATTCTGGACGACAAAGAGATGGAAACATAAGGGACAACGGCCGAGTTGAAGAATGGATAGAGCAGTTCAAGGTCGATACGGAGAAGAATGGACTAGGCATTTCAGTAGAGCCAATAACTCTCCTTTTTGAGGATCTATCATTCATGAGGTGTATCTTATCCCCTTGGAATTTTCCTTTTACGTATTCCCATGCTATGTTGACTGTTTGCGTTTATATTTGCTTGCTTTACCCATTTGCACACTATCTAACACCCTACTCTCCCTAAATAAGGTACGATGAAGACATGAAAGAAGGCACTTCAATTTTCAGCAACATCATGGGTTACGCTAGGCCTAGAAACATGCTTGCCTTGATGGGTGGTTCCAAAGGAAGTAAATCTACTCTTCTAAAATGCCTGGCTGGGAGGGCACCTTCAATGGGTAGCCTCGAAGGCAGCCTCCAGGCAAAATGTTGGGACAAGGTTCCTGCTTATTCTAGACTTATTAGCTATGTAGAGAAGCTCGATGCACACCAACCTTATCTCTCAGTTCGTGAGACCCTTCATTTCAGTGCTGCACTCCGTCTCAGTCAAACAATCAGTTCTGTGAATCGTCACATCCATGTGGAGCTAGTCCTTGACCAACTTGATCTATTGCCTTACTCAAATCAACTAGTTGGTTCCCTTCGTGATGCTACTGGAAAAACATTTGAGATAGCCAAGAAGATAACCATTGCTGTTGAACTCGCTGCTAATCCAAGTATTCTCTTTCTCGAAGAACCGTTATCAGGACTAGACAGCAGAGGTACTGCAAGTATCCTCAATGTTCTTTCTCAAGTTTCCAATTCAGGGCGTGTAATTATCGCCACTTTAGCACACCCTAATGCCCGCACACTTGATTTCTTTGACTTGGCCCTAATTCTGACACATGAAGGGCAGCAAGTGTACTTTGGCCCAATAGGACCCGACTGCAGTGACCTGCTAGGTTATTTCTTATCAGTTACAAAAGTTCCCTACGATTCCATGAGAGCAAGTCCAGTTGGTTTTGTCATGGCAACTCTTGGAGTAGGCATAAAAAAGAGAGCGACACCACCAATAAACTTTGCAGGGGCCTACCCAAGCTAGTTCCCTGCATGAAATAAACAACAAAGAAATCTACAGTATAAAGAGTTTAACTGAGGATAGGAATTACATGGTTTCCTCTTCTGTTTATCCTGCTCCATACACACTGCAAGCCATGATGGTACTACTCAGGACTCAAAGATTCCTGTGGAGAAATGTACGGTACACATATGGTAGACTTACTGGGTGCATCATGACTGGTCTTCTCATGGGCTCCCTATATTGGAAGATTGAATATGAGGAATTATTTGGCATGACTTCACGCTCCCTCTCTATATATAGTCAAGTAATTCTCCTAGGAATCATATCAGCAAATAATGTCATTCCTCAGATTGGCACAGATAGGTTAGTGTACTTTAGAGAGAAGAGAGCAGGGATGTACCATCCTATCTTTTATCCTCTGTCATGGGCACTGGGAGAAATTCCATACTTCTTCATTGCAACACTTGCAGTAGTGGGAATCGGGAATGGTATGGCAGGAATTGGAACTGGTTCCATCCATGAGTTCCTGATGTACTGGACTGTGCTCTTTGTGTTCACAATTTGCGTGACATACTTCGGAATGATGATTACTTTCCTAGCCCCAGTGCCTACACTAGCTGCATTTGCTGTGTTGATTGTGACATCACTGTGGATTTCAGCTTCTGGAGTAGTTGTTGTGCTAACAGACATAAGGTTCTACCGATGGCAGTATTGGAGCAACCCTTTCCAATATGCTATGAACGTGATGACTTCAATCAGTTTCTACTGCAATACAAAAGCGAGTGTATCAGAATTCAGTTGCCCAGAATTATCAGACGGTTCTTATGTATGGGATAAATTGGCCTCCTTGAGGAGTTTGAGCTATCACAGGATAGGAACCGACATGGTCATCTTGTCTGCAATGTCCCTCTTATTTGCTTGCTTGGCTTTTCTCTTCTTTGTTGTTCTGAAGCACAACTCGCCCCCTCAAACATAGCTATGGTTTCTGCACATCATCCGGGCATCATAAGGGTGCTTGAGAAGTGTATGGCTGGGGACAGATGTAACCGAGCATCTAGATTTTCTGTTTTTTTTTCCCCTCTCTTTTCTCTTTTTTACCTTGATGAATGGAGTGCAATATTTCTAAACAAGGTGATGCCAAACAAATTTTCACAATGCTTTACCATGTGGTCATAATCACATCTATATGATACAAACGAGTAGGTTGCACACTTTCAGCGATCTCAAGTAAGCTACTATTACAAACTAACTTAAGCTAGCCACCAGAAAGTTCTGCATTCGTCAATGAGAACTGAGGACTATGGAGTGTACAAAGCCAAACCTACAGTTTTACTGCTTGGAGTGTATGTGGCTTGATAGACCTAGGCTACATATCCATGCCCCAACTACAGAGGAACTGAATCTCTTATTGTCAATGCTCAAACTGGGGACAGTTGACCAACTTCGAGCTAAAGGAGTTGTCATCTCCTTTCACCGTATGACAGATTGACTTGCCAACCAACAGAATCATGCATTTTTTTCCTGCAGTACTTCTGGAACCTACACTTCCATTCCAATCAACAGTATTGGGCTTTGGAGGAAAAATTGCACTTTTCTTTATCAGTTTTTGTGGGACATCTTCAACTCTACCAACCAAGAGATTCCATTCTAAACATAAAGTACAAATGATCTCAAGTCTCAATCATCTCCCAACAATAAAAGAAACAAATAAAAAGAGACTTCTATTTACTATGACAAAACTATGACAGTGATTTGATAATTTCATTATGGACATGTCAAACAGAAGGCAACTTTGGTCCTGTTGGACGAAGTGATACAAGAAAACAGCTATCTAACAACAAAGCTGCACATGGAAAAGAGCATAAAATAAGAATAAGACACACATGACATGAGAAACGATAACTTAAAATAGAGAAACAACTGTCGTTATTGGTACACTTCACATTAGATGACAACCCTACGGAGGGACATTGCTTCTTAGCATGCTCTGGGATCAACTTCAACAACACCTCAGCTGGCACTCCTTTCAATTCTAGTTAGAAGTAGCAAAAGCACTCAATGAGAATATTGCACCACATTAAGGAAAAAGTCAGATTGATTGAAGAAAAGACCATCAAATCGTTAGATTTAAACTTGAACAGTGGCGGAAGAAATCGTCCGTTTGGCAAGCGAGCATTGGGATCACGTAACTCATCGAAGAAAGGATGGATTAAGGCATCCAGCCGCAAAGTATGTATAGTGTTACTCATCATCTAGGATCTTCTCCTCGACAACAAAAAAAGAAGCCAGCCTCACATAATAGGTTAATACCCTGAAGGATTAATTTAGAGACAATCCAATATCTAATATTACCAGACTCAAAGGAATAGAAGCAACTTCATTGTGTTTACATGCAACTGAAGCAGAAATGGGTACTTAGATTAAAGATATCTAAGTGGACAATAAGAGGGTTAAGGTATACGTCTCAGATCATCTAAACATGTATATTAATACAGCATAGCATGAGATACCATTTTATTTTTATCCCAGGAAGAACCACTCTATTACTGCATGCTCTGAGACATCATTCTATTTCTATCCAAGGACTATGCTTAGCTATGGACCAGATGCAGAACTAGGAGACAGTACGAGTTTACTAATGCCACTCATCCATGGACATGGGGTTACTCATCATCGGAATAGTTGATGTCAAATACACATCTTTGGAAAGAGGAAGCTGCTACAATCAACTAAGTGTGAAGCTCTATCCATCTCCTTTAACTGGGTCTTTGTCACTACTAGTTTTGCACTTGCGAACACTTTCCCATTCTGTTCTGTTTTAGTTGTCAGAACGTTTTCCTCTTGCAAAATTTCTATTAACACCCAAGTCCAAATTGATTCTGGTTTTTATCCTGAGGTCCCCCACCACGCGCCTAATTGTATACTTGGAAGGTTCTACTTATGGAAACCGAGATCCTGATTGTATGGGCGAACATGATTGATGGGCTATCGACATATTCCTTTAATAGCTCGAATGATCTTCCTAATTGATTCCGTCCAACGGGTAGATTGGAGGAATTCCTTTGGTAAGTGCCAACGGGTATGATGGCATGAAGGAGTATATAAGGAAGACGTTTCAGTTGTTCGAGTGGGTGCACGATAGAAGAATTCCAAAGTCTCGAAGCTCCTTGTTCTTAGTCAATTCATTTGTTGAGTGAAATCTTGTAAACAAAAGAGAGTCTATATTTGTGAGAAACCTTGAGGAAGTGTGGTAGAACATCTACACTTTGTGGAATCAAGGAAAAGCTGTGCTTTGTAACTTCTCTTTTGTTCATAGTGAAATCCAGCCGGTGGGCTGTCAGTGCGGAAGAGTGGACGTAGGCTTGGAATAAGCCGAACCACTATAAATCTTGTGTTCAATTTTCTCTTCCCTAACCTTTACTTTACTTTGATCGTATTTTCTTTTCTATCGTTTGCCTAGAATCACTTCCGTATCTCGAGAAATTGTTTGTGCACCTATTCACCTCCCTCTAGGTGCTTATACTGGCTATCTCAATTGGTATCAGAGCCTGTTTACTCACTTTGTTTGAAGTGTTTTACTTGAGTTAAAGATCCATGGCTAGTATGTTAGCTCCGAGGGCTGGTAGAAGGGCAAAGCAATATCGACCGCCTTACTTTGATGGAAAGGATTACAACATATGGAAAAACAAGATGAAAGCGTTCCTAAGATCAAAGGATCCTCTGGAATGGGACGTTGTAGAAAAATGAATCATTCTTAAAGCTGCATCTGTCTCGAAAGAGGAAAAGATGCTTTGTTGAGTCTAGCGAAATGACTCGGGAAGATAATCAAGAGACAAGCTCTTGATGCAAAAGCAATTTATTCTTTATATTGTGCTTTATCTCCTAATGAATATAACAGAATATCTTCTTGTGTTACATCTAAAGAAGTCTGGGATAGATTACATATTACCTATGAAGGAACCGATCGAGTGAAAGAGACTAGAATCAACATTCTCTTCGGTCAATATGATGCCTTCAAGATGAAATCAGGAGAATCTATAACTGATATGTTTAGTCATTTTACAGAAATCATGAATGGTCTTGAAAATCAAGGTCAACCAATTTCTAATCCCATGAAGGTAAACAAGCTACTGCGTGGACTTTCCAAAGATTGGAATCACATAAAGACCTCAATCAGAGAGACCCAAAGAATCATGCCACTATTTGTTGATGAGTTGGTTTGGACTCTTCAGTCTTATGAAGTGGAACGAATCAATGAAGATGAAGACCTTAAAGGTAAGAAATCCATTACATTAAAATCTAATGATGATTCTGATGTTACAGATTCTGAAGATGATATGGATGATGAGGAACTTGCTCTTATGATAAGAAGATTCAGAAAGCTGAACATAAAAGGAAGAAGATTCAATCCAAAGAAACAAAGTTTTCAAAAGCAACAGACTAAGTCTGTTGAGGATGATGAATTAAACAAAGATGTAGTCTGCTTTGAATGTAAGAAAAATGGACACATCAGACCCAACTGTCCTCTTCTGAGGAAGAAGAAAGGAAAAACTGAAAAGTACCGAAAAGCTCTTAAAGCTGAAACTTGGAGTGATACAGAGTGTGAAGAAAGTGATGATGATTATGCCAATATATGTCGATGGCACAATCGGATTCAAATTCAAATTCCGAGACAGATTCGATTCGAAAGCGAATTTGAGGTCACTATCAAGAAAATGTAAAAATGGTATCTGGATAGTGGATGCTCAAGACACATGACAAGAGACTCAAATTTCTTTATAAAGCTTGTTCGAGTAAATTGTGGAAAAGTTTCTTTTGGAGGAAACAACAAAGGAAAAATTGTGGGATTTGGAACTGTAAAGATTGGAAATCTCTCAATCAGCAATGTTTCCTTAGTGGAAGGACTTAATTACAATTTGCTCAGTATTAGCCAACTTTGTGATACCGGTTTCAAAATCAACTTTCAAGAGGGAATATGTTCAGGAATTAGTAAAGATTCTACTCAGTCATTCATGGGTCAAAGACATGGAAATATCTACCTCTTGGATGTGAAACCAGATGAATCACAATGTCTAATCTCAATCCAAGACGAAGCAAACTTATGGCACAAAAAGCTTGGGCACGTCAATATGAAGCAAATAGCCAAGATCTCAGCAAAAGTCTGCCCAATTTATCATACCAAAAGTCTGATCTATGTACACCATGTATATTGGGAAAACAGGTAAGAAATTTCTTTAAACCAATAAATCAAGTTTCCACTAACCGTGTACTGCAGCTTCTGCATATGGATCTTTTTGGACCAACCAAAACACAAAGCATTGGAGGTAAGAAATACTGCCTAGTAATTGTGGATGATTACTCACGATTTACTTGGGTATATTTCTTGGCAAGTAAGTTTGAAACTTTCTCTTACTTTGAAAAGTTTGCTAAAAAGGTTCAAAATGAAAAATGGTATGTTATCTCGAGTATAAGAACAGTCATGGAGGTGAATTTGAAAATCATGATTTTATAAAATTCTGTGATGAATCTGTTTTCAACATGTATTCTCCTCTCCATATACTCCAGAGCAAAACGAGTTGTGGAAAGGAAGAATAGATCTCTTCAAGAAATAGCTAGAACTCTTTTAATAGAAAGCAATATCTCTTCACGTTTTTGGGTTGAAGCAGTTTCTACAGCATGTTACATTATAAATAGAGTTTTTCTAAGGCCTATTCTGGAAAAAATCCCCTATGAACTATTCAAAGAAAAGAAGCCTATTGTTTCATATTTTCATGTATTTGGATGTAAATGTTTTATACTGAAAAATGCAAATGATCGAGTTGGAAAGTTTGAAGAAAAGTCAGATGAAGGCATCTGCATTGGATATTCAACCACAAGCAAAGCGTACATAGTCTACAACAAGAAGACTCAAACAGTGGAAGAATCAATGAATGTTAAATTCCAAGATTCTATGCAAAATGAATCCATTCAGACTCATCTTGAAGAATTTGAACCTGCTCCAGACTCTACAAAGTCTAAAATAGCTCAGACTTTGAAGGACCGGCAACAAGTGACTATTGAAGATTCAAGTGAAGGAAGTGATCATCAATCGACAAATTAACCAGCAAGAACTGGAAACATAAGTCTAGTCATCCCAAAGATCTTATTATTGGCGACATGAATGAAGGAATTCGCACAAGATCCAAAAGGCGTGAAGAGTCTAGTCTTTGTGGCTCTTATTTCTGAAATAGAATCCAAAAGCATAGAAGAAGCTTTATCGATGAAAGCTAGATTGAAGCTATACAAGAAGAGCTCGAGCAATTCAAGTATTAATGATGTTTGGGAATTGACTCCTAAACCGAAAGGTAAGTTTGTTATTGGAGCTAAATGGGTTTTCAGTAACAAGATGAACGAGAAAGGAAAAGTCATAAGAAACAAGGCAAGACTTGTGGCCAAGGGATACACACAAGAAGAAGGGATAGACTATGACGAGACTTACGCATCAGTAGCAAGGTTAGAAGCAATTCGATTATTACTTGCTTTTGCTTGTTATAAGAATTTCAGGTTATTCCAAATGGATGTCAAAAGTGCATTCCTAAATGGATTCATCCATGAGGAAGTCTATGTGGAACAACCACCTGGGTTTGAAGACCCAAGGAAACCAGACTCAGTATTCAGACTCAAAAAGGCTTTATATGGCCTAAAACAAGCACCTCGAGCTTGGTACGACAGACTAAGTAAGTTTTTAATTGAAAATGGTTTTGATAAAGGTAAAGTAGACACTACTCTTTTTATTAAAAGAGAAAGCAAGATTTTTCTACTTGTTCAAATATATGTCGATGATATTATTTTTGGATCATCTAATGAAAGTCTGTGCAAGAAATTCTCTAAGACTATGCAGCATGAATTTGAAATGAGCATGATTGGTGAGTTAACCTTCTTTCTTGGACTTCAAGTGAAACAACTGAAGGAATGAACTTTTATTCATCAAGAAAAATATGCTAATGATATTGTGAAGAAGTTTGGACTGGACAATTGCAAAAATGCCGATATACCAATATCAAGTTCCTTGAAGATAGACAAAGATGAAGGAGGAAAGAAAGTCAACCAAAGTTATACGGGAGTATCATTGGTTCACTTCTTTATCTTACGCTTCTAGACCTGATATTTTGTTTAGTGTTTGCATTTGTGCCAGATTTCATGCAGACCCTAAAGAATCACATTTAAATGCTGCAAAGCGTATTATCAAATATATTGCTTCAACTTCAAGCTTTGGTCTCTGGTATCCTAAAGGGAGACTTTACTCTTCTTGGATACTCGAACACGACTTAGCCGGATGCGAGTTGATAGAAAGAGCACCTCGGGTACACACAACTACTTGGAGGCAGGATAGTGTCTTGGTTTTCAAGGAAGCAAAGTATAGTAGCTCTCTCTACAGCAGAAGTAGAATATGCAGCTCTCGGAAGTTGTTATTCACAAATTATGTGGATAAAACAACAGCTAAGAGACTTTGTAATTGAAGATTCATGCACAGAGATTAAATGTGACAACACCAACGCAATCAATCTCACCAAAAATCCAATTCTTCACTTAAGAGCAAAGCATATAGAGATTCGACATCACTTCATTAGAGATCATGTTCAAAATGGAGAAATCACGATTCAGTTTGTTGACTCAAAGAACCAACTGGCGGATATATTTACAAAGCCTTTGGAGAAAAATCAATTTGAAATTATCCGTTCCAGACTCAACATTTTGAGGTTTGAAGAAGTTAAAGTCTAGAGACTCTCGGACTCGGACAAATAAGACTTTGACTCAAGACTTTGATTTGTAAGTTATTCTCTCTCTAATCTCATCTTGAAAAGGTACGTTCATCAACCGTGTTTGATTATTGTTATCTCAACCGCTATCTTTAATTGACGAGATTATTGCAACATTTCCTTTAGAAAAAGGAGTTATTTTGAAATGACCATTTTTCGAAAAAGGTAGTTATTTTTTTTAAAGACATCTTTTCACTTTCCATTACGACGTTTGGTATCCCCTCTTTTCGACTGTCTTATATATAGTCGGTTTCTCTTCGCTTAACTCCAAAACCCTAAAAAGCACCAATCTTCCATTCATGTTTTCTTCTCTTGTTTAATCTTCGAAAAAGTTGTCATCTTTCTTGGGAAAGTCAAGCAAGGAATCTTTCAAAAACTAAGAAATATGTCGTCTTCAAGAAAGTCTTCGAGGATCGCAAGCAGGGGACCACGGCAAATGAGTGAGGGGCCTACACACTTCGATCTCACTGAAGAAGAAGTGTCTCCAAATCAGCAGCAGAGCCCACAACATTCTCAACAGCGTCATTCTCCTCCATCTAGTCTTCAAGATGTTGATCATCAACAAAATGAAGAAATCATTGAAGATGCAGATCCTGTAAGAGTTCAAAGGCCCTCTTTTATTTATAAGATGTATCGTGCTTTAAAAGGGACTGGTACTCCATTGAACTATGTCGATGATTTTCTTAAGGACAAAGGATATGGAAATGAATATATCTTTTTGCGAAAAATGGAAAGTTTGGGAATTGCTCGTAAAGGGTGGCAAAAGAAACCCTTGCGAATATCCCAAGTGATCCTCGTGATTGGGGATTTAATCCGGTAGATGGAAATGATGATGACAAATTATACAGCTAATTTCAAACAAGAATGGGAGTTGTGGCAGAAAATCAAGGAAAAAGGGGAGAGTTGTTTAGATCGAAGGAACATGAGGATCTATACTCAAAATTGCTTAAGCGTGGGGTGATAAACCCTAGGAGTGTGGATTTTGATTTTCTGGATGTTGTGAATGTGAACTTAAGGGAAAAGTTCAGTCATCTTCAACTTGAAAAATTCTGCTCTGACACCACAGAGGCCTATCCTCAACTAACTGCATATTTCTATTCAAATCTTAGTTTCTTGGATGCGAATAGATTCTCTTTCAATGTCAAAGATCAAGACTTTGTAGTGGATATGGATATGCTAGCAGATGTGTTAGAAGTTGGGAGAGGAAGATGTCAATGGATCAAAGTTTCTATTGCTCGTGCTACACTGGAACTTGTTAAGGACAGGAGAACAGAGGAAAAGATTTCCTACTCGAGGATGAGTGCATTCAACATCTTGCTGCACAAGATTGTATAGAGCTGTGATGAAGGACAGAGGTCAACTTCCTTATTTAGGTCTTGTGACGAAGTTATTCAGACATCTGAACATTCGGCCTCCGCAAATTCTTTGTGCTCGATCGTGCGATCATATGGTGGTAGGACTGAAAATGGTGACTAAGATGCGTCTGAAGGAACTAAGCAAGGCGTTGGAGAAATTCAAGGAGAAGACTCCAGTCAAATCTCATCAAATCTCTTCTGCAGGAAAAAGAAAAAGGAAGGAGCCCATGGGTGCTCCATCCAAGAGAAGAAGAGCTCTCATCGTTGAGGATGAAGATGATGAGGAAAACATCACTATTTCTGCATTGAAGAATCTAAGTCGTTCTGTTCCAGAGAAAGACTCGAACAGAGAAAAAGAAAGAGAAGAGAAAGAAGCGAGAGGAAAAGAAACGGAGGAAAGAGAAGAAGAAGAAGAAAGAGATGCTTTGAGAAAGAGAGTTGAAAAAGAAGAAGAAGGAGAACATGAGGAGCACTCTCCACTTGAAGGCATGAAAGCGGGGAGACCAAGAGAAAAAGGAATGTCCTCAAATCCTACCAAAGGTGAGGGAGTCACGATCTCCGGCGATCCGAGAGGATATTTATGCCTCTCAATTTCCCGAGGAAGGTCATGATGTTTCATCGCCAAATCTGCGTGATTATGTTGATCTACCATCATCTGCATTTACTCCATCGATCGTGCCGACGCCGCATGCGCGGACCGACAATTCAGCGGAGACTTTCGCGAGTTATGGATATTCTCTTGGAGAAGCAAGGTCGAGATATATGCATTGGGATGCGGAGTTCGAACTTGCGAATGCGAGGTCAAGCTTCTTCGAGCTCATTGAATGATAAGATCCAAGTCCTTTCTCTTGATTCGAGGCTAATGCTAAGGGTGAGGATGTTGCACAAACCGAAGGAAGACTTGAAAAGGCTGGAAGGCATCGTTCGCCGATGGGAGATTTCCAGCTTGTTCGTGTTCCCAAGCATTCTTGACTCCACTCCATTTTCATCTCAACCTTTTTTTATGCTGACAAAAAGGGGGAGAGTTGCGAGACTTGAAAAACTTTGTCAACTTCAGACTAGACTGATGGAAACGTTTTGTCAACTTCAAAACACTTCAAGATGATTTCTCCAACAATCTCCCCATTTTTGATGGTGACAAAACTTTCCTGCAGATTTGGAAAACTTTGACCTGCAAAACATTTCTCAAACACATATGCATATCTTATAGAGATAAATGGCTAAATGAATAACTAATAACACTATGATCTGCAACAACAGAAAATAGGTTAGTCCAAAGATGCAATAAAGCCATCCATAAGATATCAATAGTAGTTAATAAGCAAATCAAATCCAAATCCCCAATTTAGTCCACATCCAGACACACATGACTCACAAGTCAAGTTAAAACAAACCACAAATCAAACAAGCCAAAAGTTCGACAAATTTAAGTTAAAAGTTTTTCAAGTCTCGCAACTCTCCCCCTTTTTGTCAGCATAAAAAAAGGTTGAGATGAAAATGGAGTGGAGTCAAGAATGCTTGGGAACACAAACAAGCTGGAAATCTCCCATCGACTGAACGATGCCTTCCAGCCTTTTCAAGTCTTCCTTCAGTTGTGCAACATCCTCACCCTTAGCATTAGCCTGAATCTAAAGAGAAAGGGCTTGGATCTTATCATTCAATAAACCCGAAGAAGCTTGACCTGCATTATGCAAGTTCTGAACTTCGCATCCCAATGCATATATCTGACCTTACATCTCCAAGAGAATATCCATAACTCTGCGAAAGTCTGCTGAATTGTCGGTCTGCGTACTGGCGTCGGCACGATCTGATGGAGTAAATGCAGACGATGGTAGATCAACATAATCACGCAGATTTGGCGATGAAACATCATGACCTTCCTCAGGAAATTGAGAGGCATAAATATCCTCTGGATCTGCTGGAGATCGACTGACTCCCTCACTGGTTACAGGATTTGAGGACATTCCTTTTTTCTCTTGGTCTCCCCCTGCTTTCATGCCTTCAAGTGGAGAGTGCTCCTCATGTTCTCCTTCTTCTTCTTTTTCAACTCTCTCTTTCTCAGCATCTCTTTCTTCTTCTTCTTCTCTTTCCTCCGTTTCTTTTTCCTCTGCTTCTTTCTCTTCTCTTTCTTTTGTCTGCTGTTCTGAGTCTTTCTCTGGAACAGAACGACTTAGATTCTTCAATGCAGAAATAGTGATGTTTTCCTCATCATCTTCATCCTCAACGATGAGAGCTCTTCTTCTCTTGGATGGAGCATCCATGGGCTCCTTCCTTTTTCTTTTTCCTGCAGAAGAGATTTGATGAGATTTGACTAGAGTCTTCTCCTTGAATTTCTCCAACGCCTTGCTTAGTTCCTTCAGACGCATCTTAGTCACCATTTTCAGTCCTACCACCATATGATCGCACGATCGAGCACAAAGAATTTGCGGAGGCCGAATGTTCAGATGTCTAAATAACTTCGTCACAAGACCTGGATAAGGAAGTTGACCTCTGTCCTTCATCACTGCTCTATACATGTGGAACATAACAGTGTGAGGAAGTGAAAACCTTTTCCCAGTGATGTGGCATACATCAGCTTTGCCTATGAACTTGAAACATCAGTCTTGGAAGTTGATTTCGGTTTGAGGCAATTGATTACAATCTTGTGCAGCAAGATGTTGAATGCACTCATCCTTGAGTAGGAAATCTTTTCCTCTGTTCTCTTGTCCTTAACAAGTTCCAGTGTAGCACGAGCAATAGAAACTTTGATACGTTGATATCTTCCTCTCTCAACTTCTAAGACATCTGCTAACATATCCATATCCACTACAAAGTCTTGATCTTTGACACTGAAAGAGAATTTATTCGCATCCAAGAAACTAAGATTTGAATAGAAATATGCAGTTAGTTGAGTATAGGCCTCGTGGTGTCAGAGCAGAATTTTTCAAGTTGAAGATGACCGAACTTTTCCCTTAAGTTCACATTCACAACATCCAGAAAATCAAAATCCACACTCCTAGGGTTTATCACCCCACACTTCAGCAACTTTGAGTATAGATCCTTATGTTCTTTCGATCTAAACAACTCTCCCCTTTTTCCTCGATTTTCCGCCGCAACTTCCATTCTTGGTTAAAATTGGCTGTATAATTTGTCATCATCATTTCCACCTACCGAATTAAATCCCCAATCACGAGGATCACTCGAGATATTCGCAAGGGTTTCTTCTGCCACCCCTTTACGAGCAATTCCCAAACTTTCCATTTTTCGCAAAAAGATATATTCATTTCCATATCCTTTGTCCTTAAGAAAATCATCGACATAGTTTAATGGAGTACCAGTCCCTTTTAAAGCACGATACATCTTATAAATAAAAGAGGGCCTTTGAACTCTTACAGGATCTGCATCTTCAATGATTTCTTCATTTTGTTGATGATCAACATCTTGAGGACTAGATGGAGGAGAATGACGCTGCTGAGAATGGTGTGGGCTCTGTTGCTGATTTGGAGACACTTCTTCTTCAAGTGAGATCGAGTGTGTAGGCCCCTCACTCATTCGCCGTGGTCTCCTCGCTTGCGATCCTCGAAGACTTTCTTGAAGACGACATCTTTCTTAGTCTTTGAAAGATTCCTTGCTTGACTTTCCCAAGAAAGATGACAACTTTTTCGAAGATTAAACAAGAGAAGAAAACATGAATGGAAGATTGGTGCTTTTTAGGGTTTTGGAGTTAAGCGAAGAGAAACTCACTATATATAAGACAGTCGAAAGGAGGGGATACCAAACGTCGTAATGGAAAGTGAAAAGATGCCTTTAAAAAAAATAATTGCCTTTTTTCGAAAAATGGTCATTTCAAAATAACTCCTTTTTCTAAAGGAAACGTTGCAATAATCTCACAATTAAAGATAGTGGTTGAGATAACAATAATCAAACACGGTTGATGAACGTACCTTTTCAAGATGAGATTAGAGAGAGAATAACTTATAGTCAAAGTCTTGCAGTCAAAGTCTTATTTGTCTGAGTATGAGAGTCTCTAGACTTTAACTTCTTCAAACCTCAAAATGTTGAGTCTGGAACGGATAATTTCAAATTGATTTTTCTCCAAAGGCTTTGTAAATATATCCGCCGTTGGTTCTTTGAGTCAACAAACAATCGTAATTTCTCCATTTTGAACATGATCTCTAATGAAGTGATGTCAAATCTCTATATGCTTTGCTCTTAGTGAAGAATTGGATTTTTGGTGAGATTGATTGCGCTGGTGTTGTCACATTTAATCTCCGTGCATGAATTTTCAATTCCAAAGTCTCTTAGCTGTTGTTTTATCCACGAATTTGTGAACAACAACTTTTGAGAGCTACATATTCTCGCTTCTTTAACAGAGAGAGCTACTGTACTTTGCTTCCTTGAAAACCAAGACATTGTCCTGCCTCCAAGTAGTTGACAGATACCTGAGGTGCTCTTTCTATCAACTCTGCATCTGGCTAAGTCTGCGTCTGAGTATCCAAGAAGAGTAAAGTCTCCCATTTTAGGATACCAGAGACCAAAGCTTGAAGTTGATGCAATATATTTGATAATACGCTTTGCAGCATTTAAATGTGATTCTTTAGGATCTGCTTGAAATCTGCACAAATGCAAACACTAAACAAAATGTCAAGTCTAGAAGTAGTAAGATAAAGAAGTGAACCGATGATCCTCCCGTATAACTTTTGGTCGACTTTCTTTCCTCCTTCATCTTTGTCTATCTTCAAGGAACTTGACATTGGTATATCGGCCTTTTGCAATTGTCCAAATCCAAACTTCTTCACAATATCATTAGCATATTTTTCTTGATGAATAAAAGTTCATTCCTTCAGTTGTTTCACTTGAAGTCCAAGAAAGAAGGTTAACTCACCCATCATGCTCATTTCAAATTCATCATGCATAGTCTTAGAGAATTTCTTGCACAGACTTTCATTAGATGATCCAAAAATAATATCATCGACATATATTTGAACAAGTAGAAAAATCTTGCTTTCTCTTTTAATAAAAAGAGTAGTGTCTACTTTACCTTTATCAAAACCATTTTCAATTAAAAACTTACTCGCTTTGTCGTACCAAGCTCGAGGTGCTTGTTTTAGGCCATATAAAGCCTTTTTGAGTCTCGAATACCGAGTCCGGGTTTCCTTGGGTCTTCAAACCCAGGTGGTTGTTCCACATAGACTTCCTCGTGGATGAATCCATTTAGGAAGGCACTCGTTGACATCCATTTGGAATAACATGAAATTCTTATAACAAGCAAAATCAAGTAATAATCGAGTTGCTTCTAACCTTTACTGGTGCGTAAGTCTCGTCATAGTCTATCCCTTCTTCTTGTGTGTATCCCTTGGCCACGGTCTTGCCTTGTTTCTTATGACTTTTCCTTTCTCGTTCATCTTATTCCTGAAAACCATTTAGCTCCAATAATAGACTTACCTTTCGGTTTAGGAGTCAATTCCCGGACATCATTAATACCGAATTGCCCGAGCTCTTCTTGCATAGCTTCAATCCAAATTTCATCGATAAAGCTTCTTCTATGCTTTTGGGTTCTATTTCAGAAATAAGAGCTATAGCACAAGACTCTTCGCGCCTTTTGGATCTTGTGTGAATTCCTTTATTGATGTCGCCAATAATAAGATCTTTGGGATGACCGGACTTATGTTTCCGTTGTTGGTTAATTTGTCGATTGATGGTCACTTCCTTCACTTGAATCTTCAATGATCACTTGTTGCTTTGGTCCTTCAAAGTCTCGAGCTATTTTAGACTTTGTAGAGTCTGAGCAAGTTCAGATTCTTCAAGATGAGTCTCGAATGGATTCATTTTGCATAGAATCTTGGAATTTAACATTCATTGATTCTTCCACCGTTTAAGTCTTCTTGTTGTAGACTCTGTACGCTTTGCTTGTGGTTGAATATCCAAGGAAGATGCCTTCATCTGAGTTTTCTTCAAACTTACCAACTCGATCATTTGCATTTTTCAGTATAAAACATTTGCATCCAAATACATGAAAATATGAAACAATAGGCTTCTTTTCTTTGAATAGTTCATAGGGGGTTTTTTTTTTTTTTTCCAGAATAGGCCTTAGAAAAACTCTATTTATAATGTAACATGCTGTAGAAAATGCTTCAGCCCAAAAACGTGAAGAGATATTGTTTTCTATTAAAAGAGTTCTAGCAATTTCTTGAAGAGATCTATTCTTCCTTTCCACAACTTCGTTTTGCTCTGAGTATATGGAGAGGAGAATACATGCTGAAAACCAGATTCATCACAGAATTTTGTAAAATCATGATTTTCAAATTCACCTCTATGATCTGTTCTTATACTCGAGATAACATACCCTTTTTCATTTTGAACCTTTTTAGCAAACTTTTCAAAGTAAGAGAAAGTTTCAGACTTACTTGCCAAGAAATATACCTAAGTAAATTGTGAGTAATCATCCACAATTACTAGGCAGTATTTCTTACCTCCAATGCTTTGTGTTCTCGTTGGTCCAAAAAGATCCATATGCGAAGCTGTTACACTGTTAGTGGAAACTTGATTTATTGGTTTAAATGAATTTCTTACTTGTTTTTCCATATGTTGTAATCATTTCCATCAAAGTAAGGCGGTCTGGTATTGCTTTGCCCTTCTACCAGCCCTAGAGCCAACATACTAGCCATGGATCTTTAACTCTGAAGTAAAACACTTCAAACAAAGTGAGTAAACAGGCTCTGATACCAATTGAGATAGCTAGTATAAGCACCTAGAGGGGGGTGAATAGGTGTACAAACAATTTCTCGAGATACTGAAGCGATTCTAGGCAAACGATAGAAAAGAAAATACGATCAAAGTAAAGTAAAGGTTAGGGAAGAGAAAATTGAACACAAGATTTATAGTGGTTCGGCTTATTCCAAGCTTACGTCCACTCTTCCGCACCGACAACCCACCTAGCTGGATTTCACTATGAACAAAGAGAAGTTACAGCACAGCTTTTCATTGATTCCACAGTGTAGATGTTCTACCACACTTCATTAAGGTTTCTCACAAATATAGACTCTTTTGTTTACAAGATTTCGCTCAACAAATGAATTGACTAAGAACAAGGAGCTTCAGACTTTGGAATTCTTCTATCGTGCACCCACTCGAACAACTGGAACGTCTTCCTTATATACTCCTTCATGCCATCATACCCGTTGGCACTTACAAAAATTCCTCCAATCTACTCGTTGGACGGAATCAATTAGGAAGATCATTCGAGCTATTAAAGGAATATGTCGATAGCCCATCAATCCCGTTCGCCCATACAATCAGGATCTCGGTTTCCATAAGTAGAACCTTCCAAGTATACTTTGCCAATCATCGGATCCTTAATCTTCGAATCAATTATGATCAAATAAAGGATTCCGTCATGTGATATCCAGCCAAGAGATCTTCTCCGCCGATAAGGCCACATCCTTAATATAACATCCAGTTCGGATAGCCTTTCTTCAACGGATTAGAAGGCATCAATGAGGATAGACTTTGAGTCTTGAGTCTGGCTGTTCGGAGGTCTTCAGACTTTAAATAGCAGAGTCTGCAAGTCTTCAGACTAGACTGATGGAAACGTTTTGTCAACTTCAAAATACTTCAAGAGGATTTCTCCAACAGGTTGTTCTTATGGACTATTATTGCAAAAATTGGATTTTATGGTATTTAATTAGAAAAATACCGAGTGTCGGTTTTTGACGCCAAAATATTTTATGTACTATATAAAATCGTGGATTTTAAATTGGGAGAGTACCAAGCTTTATGGTTCAATTTAAATGTTTGACCACGCACAATTATTTTACTAGGAATTTCTAATACGAAGAAAATGGGCCAAGTTCATTATTTAAATACGAGGTATTTTGGTACAAAGCACAATGTTCTTGGCCAAATATGGATGTGCGTGTGATCACTATTGGAACCCGTCTTGATGCGTTTACGTGGGACGATGCCTGATTAAGTTCAGATGCCCATTGTTAATGGATGTTGGTCGCAGTGGAGGCTGAGCCGATACTCCTTTATGGAATGCCGTTTAGATGTAGACGTTGCCGTGCCCAACAAAGCAGGACAACGCCCGATTATGCCAAATGACAATCGATTGAGTGAGTTCGCCGTGGCCGATGGGTCATAAATAACTAGGACACGCCTGAGTGATTGAGATAGCTGCGCTTGATTTTGGGACAAAATTGTGTGGCATGAAATATGATGTGTCATAACGATTTGACCTTATAGGACCCTTGTGATTGTTTAAAAGATGATTTGATGTATTCCAGTTATGAAATACTTTTGCTGTATACATATGATATATGTGATGAGCTAATGTGCGGAGGTGTTGATGCGAGATAAGTTTGTATGTGACGCTTGTTTAGGCTGCCCTAAGTAAATTCCCGTCCTAATCGGGATTTAGGGTGTAGACTTGCTGAGATTTATCTCACCCCATCATGGTTTAAAATTTTTCAGGTCCTTAGATGGAGGTACGTCATGTCCATTTTGGGTGTCCACGGGAGGTGGAGACTGAGTCTACCTTTTTCCCCATCCTCGGGACCACCTAGAACCGTGAGCTCGTGGTGACCACTATTTGGGTCGATGAGGACCTATCTCACTTGGTACCTCATCGCTTCAAAGCATGGTTCCTTAACTGAGCCTAACGGGTTCGGGAGAGTCATTTGCAAGGTTTTGACGGGCCTACCGTCGAAACCGAGGATGAAGAGGTACTTCACCCCATGGACACCGATATACTTGGATGATATCATGGAGAACTCGAGGCCCGAGGTTAAAGGGTCCGGGCAGAGGTAGCTAATCTGTTGGCCATCAACATCCCAAATTGTGTCATGAGGATCCGGAACCCGAGGCGGAAAAGGCAAGAGAGTAGGTGGCCCAAAGAGTTTTCTTTTTTGGGACAGACTTTTGTACATAAACTTGTAGGACTAACCTAAGGTGTTTATAAAGTGCAGTTTGTGAAAAAATGTTGGCACTTGTTTTACTATCCTTGTGTTTGATAGTTGTCCGGGTGTTTATTTAATTCGCTTCCACATGTGTATAATTAAAAGATAAAATGAAAAGGTTGGTGACGCGTTTTGGGAACGTCGCATTTTAATCAACCGCCAAGAGATGTGCGCATGCCCGGGTTCGGCGTGACATTCGCAAACCCAAAATATATAATATTTCTCAACTTCATTTCTCAAACATAATATATCTTCCCAGCAAAAAGTTCTCATGCTATTCATATATATCAAAATGTAGTAAATGCCCGATCCAATTTTATGCAACAAACATGCTTATTCATAACTTATAAAATGTCAAATCTTTATAATTTTGAAGATATGATTTTATAAATTCTTAGAAGAGATAACTCCATTTACCCGGAAAACCGAAAATCAACCTATGTGGTTGCTCGAGTCAACGCACTCGTATTCCTATTAATAAATTAAAATGATTTTAAAACCAAGTAGTATGCTACTCTTCAATTAACGACTCGACTAAATTATGCTTATTCATTGACAAAACCACACCTACGCGCTAATAACCACATATCCAAAGCGATTATTTAAGCTGTCCGCAATGCGGAACTTGAGTGCGGAACTTAGTCACGTCATAACTTTCTCCACCTAACCCGTTTCAAGTGTACTTATAGTCAATAGAAAGCCCTTCTAACGTACTACAAGAACCCTAATTAATTCGATCCAAAATCAAGCCAAAAACCAACAAATTATAGCCTTGAAGTCCTGGTCGCACACTGTTCATCATGCGCAATAAACTTCAAAATTTTGTTTCGAGCAAACCATAAACTCAAATCACGATCTGTAAAATTCTTTCACGGCATCCTAAACTATCATTTCTACAAAAATACACACTTCAATGACTCAAAATCGGATTTCGCCGTTTGATTTTCCAAAATTTTGAATTTCAATCCTTAAGCCCAAAACTACTCCAATTGAATGGACGGGGAGCACGAGCACTTACTGGACGTTGCATTATGTAGTTGAGGTGGTTTGACAAGGCTCTCATGATGAGAACACACCGAGATAGCTAGTATAAGCACCTAGAGGGGGGTGAATAGGTGCACAAACAAATTCTCGAGATACGGAAGCGATTCTAGGCAAACGATAGAAAGGAAAATTCGATCAAAGTAAAGTAAGAGTTAGGGAAGAGAAAATTGAACACAAAATTTATAGTGGTTCCGCTTTATTCCAAGCCTACGTCCACTCTTTCCTTGACAGCCTCTACCGCTGGATTTCACTATAAACAAAAGAGAGTTACAGCACAGCTTTTCCTTGATTCCACAAGTGTAGATGATCTACCACACTTCCTCAAGGTTTCTCACAAATATAGACTCTCTTTTGTTTACACGATTTTGCTCAAATGAATTGACTAAGAACAAAGAGCTTGGACTTTGGAATTCTTCTATTGTGCACCTTCTCGAACAACTGGAACGTCTTTCTTATATACTCCTTCATGCCATCATACCCGTTGGCACTTACCAAAGGAATTCCTCCAATCTACCCGTTGGACTAATCAATTAAGAAGATCATTCGAGCTATTTAAAGAACATGTCGATAGCCCATCAATCATGTTCGCTCATATAATCAGGATTTCAGTTTCCATAAGTAGAACCTTCCAAGTATACTTTGCCAATCATCGGATCCTTAATCTTCAAATCAATTATGATCAAACAAAGGATTCCGTTATGTCATATCCAACCAAGAGATCTTCTCCGGTCGATAAGGTCATATCCTTAATGAAACATCCGATTCCGGATGGCCTTTCTTCAACGGATTAGAAACGCCGTGAGGATAGACTTTGAGTCTTGAGACTGGTTGTCTAAAGGTCTTCGACTTTAAATAGCGAGTCGCAAGCCTTCGGACTAGACTCCGATGGAAACGTTTTGTCAATTTCAAAACACTTCAGAGGATTTCTCCAACAATCTCCCCCTTTTTGATGGTGACAAAACTTTCCTGTAGATTTGGAAAACTTTGACCTGCAAAACATTTCTCAAACACATATGCATATCTTATAGAGATAAATGGCTAAATGAATAACTAATAACACTAGGATCTGCAAACACGTAAAAATAGGTTAGTCCAAGTATGCAATAAAGCCATCCATAAGATATTAATAGTAGTTAATAAGCGACTCAAATCCAAATCCCAAATTTAGTTCACATCCGTACACACACATGACTCACAAGTCAAGTTAAAACAAACCACAAACCAAACAAGCCAAAAGTTCAACAAATTTAAGTTCAAAGTTTTTCAAGTCTCCAACTCTCCCCTTTTTGTCAAGCATAAAAAGATTGAGATGAAAATGGAGTCAAGAATGCTTGGGAACATGAACAAGCTGGAAATCTCCCATCGATTGAACGATGCCTTCCAGCCTCTTTCAAGTCTTCCTTCGGTTGTAACATCCTCACCCTTAGCATTAGCCTGAATCTAAAGAGAAAGGGCTTGGATCTTATCATTCAATAAACCCGAAAGCTTGACCTCGCATTATGCAAGTTCTGAACTTCGCATCCCAATGCATATCTCGACCTTGCATCTCCAAGAGAATATCCATAACTCTCGCGAAAGTCTGCTGAATTGGTGTCCTGCACGTACTAGCGACGATCGATGGAGTAAATGCAGACGATGGTAGATTAGCATAATCACGCAGATTTGGCGAAAGAACATCATGACCTTCCTCAGGAAACTAAGAGGCATAAATATCTTCTGGATCTGCTGGGGATCAACTGACTCCCTCACTGGTTGCAGGATTTGAGGACATTCCTCTTTTCTCTTGGTCTCCCCTTGTGTTCATGCCTTCGGGTGGAGAGTGCTCCTCATGTTCTCCTTCTTCTTGATCTCTTTCTCTTCTTCTTCTTTTTCAACTCTCTTTTCTCAGCATCTCTTTCTTCTTCTTCTCTTTCCTCCATTTCTTTTTCCTCCTTCTTTCTCTCTCTTTCTTCTGTCCTGTTCTAACTCTTTCTCTTGAACTATCAACTAAGATTCTTCAAAGCGTAAATAGTGATGTTTTCCTCATCATCTTCATCCTCAACAAGAGAGCTCTTCTTCTCTTGGATGGAGCATCGATGGGCTCCTTCCCTTTTCTTTTTCCCCGCAGAAGAGAATTGATGAGATTTGACCTGGAGTCTTCTCCTTAATTTTCTCTAATGCCTTGCTTAGTTCCTTCGACGCATCTTGGTCACCATTTTCAGTCCCACCACCATATGATCGCACGATCGAGCACAAAGAATTTGCGGAGGCTGAATGTTCGATGTCTGAATAACTTGTCCACAAGTCCCGGGATAAGGAAGTTGACCTCTATCCTTCATCACAGCTCTATACATATGGAACATAACGGTGTGAGGAAGTGAAAACCTTTCCCAAGATGATTGCATACATTAGCCTTGTTTCCGAACTTGAGACATTAGTCTTAGAAGTTGATTTTGTCTGAGACAAGTGGTTACAATTTTGTGCAGTAAGATGTTGAATGCACTCATCCTTGAATAAGAAATCTTTTCCTCTCGTTCTCCCTGTCCTTAACAAGTTCTAGTGTAGTACGCGCAATAGAAACTTTGATCCGTTGATATCTTCCTCTCTCAACTCCTAACACATCTGCCAAAGCATATCCATATCCACTACAAAGTCTTGATCTTTGACACTGAAGGAAAATCTATTCGCATCGAAAACTAAGATTTGAATAGAAATATGCGATTAGTTGAGGATAGGCCTTTGTAGTGTCAAAGCGAGAATTTTCAAGTTGAAAATGACCGAACTTTTCCCTTAAGTTCACATTCACAAAGATCCGAAAATCAAAATCCACACTCCTAGGGTTTATCACCCCACGCTTCAGCAATTTTGAGTATAGATCCTTCGTTCCTTCGATTAAACAACTCTCCCATTTTCCTCGAATCTCCGCCGCAACTCCCATTCTTGGTTCGACATGTGCAGTTGGGACAATCATCATTTTCCCTCAGGCAGATTTTCTAATCAAAAAGGAAACTGATGTGACTCAATTGCTTGGTACTTCTCCTCATCCATAGGAAACAAGATACACAACCTAATGAATATGAAAGAAAAAACTACAAGCTACATATCTTTAAGGAAATGTTAACATAGTTCAAACTGGAGTACCGGGCCCCTTTAAAACACTTTAATATAAAGTTCCTGATCCCAATAGATGTTTGCTTGGCCAAAAAAGAGGATTCGTTATGAGGTTGTCCACTTTTATGTCTTAACCGTAGTTTTTAAAGGGCAGTACTTTTAAGGAAGTGAACCAACAAAGCAAATGTGAAAACAGACACATGACATACACACTCCTTCAGCAAGCAAGCTGATGGAAAGTAGAGGGACAAAGTTGTCACAGCAAACAATTCACCCCCATCACCACAGATTCCACAAGAATCATCATTTTGATCATTGTTGTCAACTTGTACACTTGGCTTTCCACTTTTCCTCAACTTATATTCAGATGACCAGGCCTCAAGAACACACAAGACAAATGGCTCACCTGATTCCATAAAAAGGTTCATGCATGGACGATTCTTCTTGAACCCCGCATGAATCTTGAATTGAGAAATTGATAGCACCATAGTACAGCACTGGCAAATGATGCCATTCCAAGTGACCCGACCATCCTTCTTCACAGTATTGTCTTTAAGATCACGGTATTGGATAACATCATTATGAGAAATTACTCCAGAATTTATCAACCATGACAAAACAGTTCTAGCACCAAGTAAGGAACTCCCATCCATTGAGAGTTTGCCCCCTTCGAAATTCCTTTGGGCAACTGCACTTACACCCTTCTGCCTCTTCAGCATCCTCCGGGCCTTTATTCTGCGACACTTGGTTTTAGGCATGGATTTGGAAGCACTTCCACTGACTTCTTGGTTTTCATTATTGCTGAGACAAGCAGCTCATCATCTTCAATATCCTTTCTTTTCTTTGATCTATTTTTCAAGTATCATTCTCGGCTAATCTTCTTATATTTCAGCTTTCTCTTCTCACTCTGGAACCCGGAGAGGCTGAAACATGAGGACTTGCAACCTCCTTTAAATCTTCCTTCTGTTGCCAAAAGATCCTGAATCTCATTAAACTCCAAGTGAGGGGCTGTCTGTACCAATACCTGGAGACTCAGCCTTGGTCGCAAAGTCACACCCATTATATCATCCTGGTCTGATGTTGCTGACTTTATTTCAGATATCTTCTTTGACTTCCTTCTCATTTCTTTCTCAAACTAACATCTGCCGGAACATCACTACAGTCCACTTCTTGCCATGCCCAGACTGCTCGACAGCTCCAGAATTCAATAAGATGGCTACACCTGGTTCAACTCTGTGAAGTGAATAAGGTGGATGACATTTAGATTTATCTTCCGAATAAACCAAATTATTCATATCAGACAAAGGTTCGCATGATTTGCAACTGTCTGGAAACAAGAAGCAAAATACCTGGAACATTGACAAGGGAAGGCTGCCAGTTTATTCTCATCTTAATAGCATCTTGGTCCTTAAATGACTCTCCTTTATCTTCACAGGTCACCAATGATACATCTTCCAAAACCTGCTTATGTCTCTCCATGTCATGCTCGGAACCCCCTTCATTGCAGCCCAAGCAATTCGACTTGCCATCCACACCCAGATGGGACACTGTTCTAAATCCTTCAAAGCGGAACACTTACACTTTCCGAATAAGCAGGACAATAATACAGGTATGGCCAGATGAAGTGCCACCATCAGGACAGGAGGTGGTAATGGTAGGGATCTGGGTTGCAGAGTTTGTCCCCCTGAGAGTAATTTGCGGTCACATCAGCAGTTTGGATAAAGGAGGATGCCACTATCACCCGTACGGAAAGACATCCCAGTCAAAAAAAGTCCCATGACTCCCATCAGTTCTTTGTATGCCATATCCTGAGGAACGGCCAGTGCAAGATAGCTTTGCAGAGGCAAAGCAGTTCCCATCAACATCCGCCAACTCGCTTCCACCAGGCCTGAGATGAATCGCCAAGGAAGCCTGAAATTTGGCTCGCAGAGAAGAAGTCTCCACAGATATCATTTTTCTTCACAGCCAAAAGCAGCATTTCTTTTCCTGTTCATGTCAGTGAGCAAACTCGGTCTTACTTTTACTACTTCACCTTTTCTTAGTATACCAATTTTCTTATCAATGAACACTACTGCCACAAAGGGATCTAAGAGATTCAGCGGTGACAATGAGTTAGACAATTCTGACTGATTTAGTTCTTTCTCAATACTCAACAACAACTTTGTCAAATCTGACAGAATAAACTGAAATCATTCCATTCTGTACTCTCATCTTCCCGCACCAAAGCACATCGATTGGCCAGTAACATTTGTCCACATGATATCCATGCTTTAGGAGAATTCACGGAATGACCTCCCTGCAGGTGATCGAAATTTGTACTCTGTATAACGCCTACTAGGTCTTTGATGCATGGTGATAAGCCATCCCGCTGCCATAAGTAAGTGAAAAGCATGGAGATGGAGAAGACGGCGAGGTTCCTTGGCAATGGAAGAACTATCGGATACACCAAGTGGAGGAAAATCATAAGCAATTGGCCTCGTCAGCAAGCAGGGGACTAGACTTGTCAGCAGCATTAGCAGATGGGCTTGCTGCAACTATTCTGTTGCGATGCTCTCCTGTGAAAACAGGTGAAGCAATAGCTTTCTTTACAGCAAATTCCATACTACCATTACAATATGAACCTATAGCTCGACAGTTTGAAGTACTGGTATTTCCACACAAGCTTCTCTGTCCACTTGCATGAGCTCTTTTAGCACATAGGAGTTGTATGCAACCCCCTTACTGGAAGATTCTGCCACAATGAATTTCTCTTGACCAGACATGCCACAAATATTCTTGTTAGAGCAGCATGATGGACTGAAACCTCTCTTCAAGTCAGGCACAGGACTAGCAAGCTGATCTGCTGAAATTCAACCCCTTTACACAAGATACTTGGTCATTCTTATCTGTGAAACTGGAAATCTTTCCGGGATCTTCTTCTACAACAAAGATTTCATGAGGAAGTAATTTTAGAAGCAGAGAGACTGGTCAGAGCAGAACTTTCACCATTAGAACAGACTGAGAGATCCATGTTTTTACAAGATTCAGACTCAAAGTCAATAGGTCCAACGGATGGTGACATTTTCTTTCTGTCACTGGTGTAATTTCCAAAAGCACCTCTCTAAAAATACTAAGCTCATCATTTGAACCCTCAAAACCATCATCACAGGGGTCCTCCATGTTGTTAGTCAGCACAATGCCCGCAACATGGAAAAATTACAATTTGTCCCCAGCCTCTTCAGTCCCTTGCTCCATTAAGGATCATCATTATTTTGAAGAGGCAGAATGCAACCCCGAAGTTAAAGTTTCACCTGGAACGCCTCTCTCAGAACTTTCATAAAGCAACAGTGCTTTGGTAAAAGTTGTCTTCCATACAGTACAACCATAAGTCTAGATCAGCAGGAATCCCTAAAGAATGTCATATAAAACAAGAAGAATCTAAAAGATAAGATTCAGAGATAATACAATAACATGGGAGTAAAAACACGAGTAACTCAGCAACAAATTGTTTCCGTTGTCTTGACAACCAATCCAACTTAAGCACTCACAAATTTCATAGCATCATACTAACCAATCACCAATAATCTGCATACAATTAAAGCATAGGATATGAATCGGGAATGCTGAAACAGAACTTTCGTTTTGGTCCATGGAAACCATTAATAATTCTAATTGTGATGTTATTTAAATCTGAAATTGCAGTCATGAATTCATCATTTAACATGGTTCCATAGGCATGCATCTGGCATAGTTTAGATATATGGTCCTGAACTCAACCAGTCTAATCTTGTCCCAACTAAATTGGCAAAAGGATAATACCCTCAGAACATGTTTCCACTACCTAGTTGATCCAAGTCCCAGGTAAAATTGGTTAAGAAAGGGAATGTAAAGGTAAGTATTCAAATTTAGAACAGAGAAAAACTTAGGAGTCAGTGGTCTCCACATGCCGGAAGTACCTATAGAATTGAGCTAATATCTATAAATATGTTCGCAGAAGGTTTCCTAACTAATAGAATATTGTTCTTCCGAGGTGTTGTTTATTTCAATAACAACTAAGTCATCTACTCTTTGTGATGATTTCTCAAAAACGAGAAACTGGAGTCTGAGCTAGAAAGAACATCCGCAGCAATGGAAAATAAAGCACAGACCTGCTGCTTTGAATTGTTACTTCTGAATGAAGATGCTGCTGGACTACTTAGAATATGGGTAAATTACTCCATACAGTTAAATCAGTTTGCAAATCAAGGAAGAAGACAAATCAACGGGATCTCACAGCCATATATGCAATATCTATGCTTTCCATTTGAACCATTCCCATTCATAGAGAGATATTGACTCCACCACTTAGCGTAATCTAACTTCCCATTATTGCCTTGGAAACCTAAGAGTGGTATTGTAGTTTTATAGGGTCCCACCGGGACCAATCATTCCCGATGTAGTGTAACTTCCTTTTTAAGGATTTATCCATTATCAAATCAAGTCAGTTTGGCTAAGAAACCACTCGGAAAACAGGTTCTGTGAGGTGGTGATTGATAGAAACCACATAGCATTATAATACATGCACTACCTCAGCCAAAAATGAGGTTTACGCATATAAATGTTGTAATTTTAACATATTTACCTAGACTTTTCTTTCTTTTAGACAAGTTAAAAACACGCAATCACGTAGATGATCTCACCACATTGGAATAACAAGTTCAAATCTATTTTAATGATGGAACGGCGTTGGTTATTAAAGTAAGTTAAACCGCTAGATTTACTTCATAGTGCCAATTGTGGCCAGGAGAATTATCTGCAAAAGCGACATGAGAATAAATAACGGGTCTCTATCACATCACCATGCCATGTCATCAAATAACATGGAGAACAGTTCTCCTATAATTGAATGCTAACTTTGATCCAAAATCCGCATCTGATTACTAAGCAATTTAATCAACCAATAGAGACCATAATCTCAGCGAGTTCGTTTACATCCAAACAAGCAAAGTGCAAAATGCATATAGAGAAAGAAACGTCTCTTGCAGCCCTTGCAATTCCATATGGAACACGGGACACGTGTTTGTTGAAAAACAGAAGCTAACAGTCAAGTCTCAAAGCAAATAGAGATAGCCGTAAAGTGGATATGTTAGGGTCAGCTCCGGCGGAATTACTAGACTGCGAATGTTTCTCCACATCTCCATGACCATTCACAGCTCACTACTTAGTAGTGAGCGCATTATATGGGATTTCATGCAGGAGATGACGGTGAGTGCACCTTAATTGGCATAACTAACGAAAAAAAAGGAGATGGACTATCCTTCCTAAACCAACGGAAACCTGCAGCGACCGGTAGCAAATACAGAGGGAAAATGAGGTGGACCAGGCCCTCTACGGTCTGCTAAAAGGTCCAAGATTTAGGATCGTTCAATCAAATTGAGGGTCTCGGTCCTCATTCAGGCACGTGCCCAAACATGCAATGATGCTCATAGATAACAGCCGAGGCTACACATTCGTGTGGTAATTCACCTAAAGCTGGAATCTTTGGATAAAAACTCTCATCTATTGCTCTGCAGCTGGGTTTTCTGGGGTCTGCATGATGTCTTATAGTCATGAGAGAGAGTGAGAGAGAGAGTCTGCACGTCACCGCCTCTCGTTCATATTTAGACAAGCCACCATTATCGTCAATCTCAGCATTCCGTCCTGCCGAATTGCTCAGGTCGCAAAGGCTCGGCAACGAATTGTGGACGGGAGGGAGAGGGAGAGAGGCGACAATTACGATCATCGTCGCAAAGAAAAGATCAAGAACATCAAAGTCATTGAGAGCAAGAAGCCACACGAGCAATACGCAAACACCCGTCATCACCGAAACAAAGCCCATTCCCAGAACAAAGTAAAGCCATCTCCAGAACGACGACACTCCCAAAAGCCAAATCCTCGCTCGAATCCGCCCCGAAAACCCCACGAAGTCAGCGTCTCCGCCGCGGAAATGACGGGCGCCGGAGCTCGAAACCGGCGGCGAAAACCGCATTACCGCGCTGGAGAGGACCGAGAACCCAGATTAGACGGAGCAGGCAGGAGCTCACCTGGGCAATGCAGCTCCCGATCCGCATGCAGGACCGGCGGAGGCGGAATCTCGCTAGGGTTTTGGGACGGAGGAGGCGGGGAGGGCGAATTTTCGCGGAGACGATCGAGAGGAGGAGGAGCCGCCGAAGGAAGAAGGGCAAAAAGGATGAAAGGCGGAGGGGTTTTCGCGTGCGCTCGGCCTCATTACTCCCCAATCATCGCAACGTGCGCGAACCGAGAAGAGCAGCACCAGCAGCAGCAGCGGCAGCGGCAGCGGCAGCAGCACTACTTCGGGAAACCCGAATCCTGCTCACGAGCAACAGATGGCATTTACCATTTTTCTCTCTCCCCCATCTTTCCCCTCTACACTCCTTCTACGCTTGGTTCATGCGTATGCCGATAGCCCTGATTGTACTATCCCATCCCACTATCTTTCTCTCTTTCTGCTTGTCTCTTTGCGTTTCACTTTCCCTTCTTTCCTTTTCATTTTTTTTTACCGTTTTCGATCAAATTGCTCGCGTCACGCAGGACACGGCGCTCGAAACCGTGAGGCGCAAAGGGGACGGGCGCCTCCTCTCCGAATTTAATTACGAAAAGATTTTGTACTTTTTTTTTGGGGGGTAGGGTGGGTGGGAGGGAAGGCGAGATAAGGTGTGTGACGCGGGGGTTCGCGTTTTCCGTGGAGGTCGGTTTCGGTTCGCGACGCGGGACGGTCGCTGCGGTCGCGAGCTCCAGCGTTTGAACGGACACGGAGACGAGGTTTGGCGTTGAATTCCGCCTTTTCGTTTGCTTTCCGTCGATTTCTCTGCATGCGATTGCGACCGAACGGGTCGCGCTCCGTTGCGACCGAGGCTTGAAGACGGGTTTTTTTTTTTCCCGCCTGCCGATCTTAAAGCGTTGGACTTTTCGCTATCTCGTTGCTGTTGTCTTGTGACGTGCAATTTTCGCCGCGCCAGGGATTTTGGGATTTGGGTTGCTTGTTAGGTTGGGTTAGGTTCGTTATGCATGTGGTGATCTTTTGGCTTGACGTTGATGGGAGGTACTTGTTCGAAAATGGAAAGCATTGGATCCAGCTTCATCAACCACTTTGTTACTCGACTTGGAAAGACTGTCGTTACGTGAGAATCTATATAACTAGTGCCCTTATTTCTTGGAGATTTGACAGCGGTCTATTTGATGAAAATGCGGTTTTAGCAACTAATTGATGATGTCCCGAAAAGAAAACTTTTTGTCGCGAGACGTAATATGGTAAACTCAATCTTTGACCTCTTTAAGAATCTGACCACAGTTACTAAGTGCGTGCCGTCATTCTTTTAATCATGACCATTGTCGTGCATTTAATACATAACGAAATGCTTTTGTAATGTTGGAATTGATAATCTAGAAATTGAAAATAATTTCCTATCTTTAAAATTTCTTGAATATATAAGGTAAACCTTGCAATTACTTTTTCCGACTTAGGTTGATCGCCATTAGTAAATCAAATCTTTAAAGTCCTCCCTCTCTTCTTCAATCTCCAGCATGGGGAGGGTTTGAGCTAGTCTCACCCTCTCCTCCATCTCATGTTGATTTTGTTTGTATTTTTTTCTTCTCATTTTGTCTTTTATTCTAGTTTGGACATAGAAGCTCTCTTCTCTCTTCTCCTAGTTTAGTTTTATATTTAAGAGCTTGAACTCGCTTGATTTAGTTTTAGATTTGGGAGCTATTCTCTTACCATCTAGGTTAGGGAGCTTAATAATGCTCTCAGGAATTCAATGCTCTATGCTTTGTCTGTTTACAATTCATCTACCTCCAGCTTCAATTGTAATTATAGAAATGGTGATGTATTATTGAACCACGACAATTTGCTCTTCCAAATGTTAGATATGTGCTTGTTCAACGTGTTTTATTACCTCCATATGGCCATGGTGTAAAGGAAGCCAAATCTAAACATGCATCGTCAATTGGCAATGCCATAGATGATGGAGAATAAAACTTTGACAAAAATGGGATTTTTAGTGTTTGGCCACCAATTATTTTACTGACAAATTTATTCTTGCAGAACAACAAGTGCATGCTTAACCTCGCTATTGCTATTTTAATCCTCCTTATTTTTCTAGATTTGGCTTTGCTCTACAATGATTTTAGACTTTGCTCTATTTCGATTTGCTTTGTTATGAAATATGTACAATTCTTATGTATCTTTTTAGTAATGAATACAATTTTTCTTTCCATAAACAAAATTATATTGACTAGTACGACAAAAAAAAAAAAAAAACTTAAGTTGACTAATCATTTATATCTAATATAGCTTCCAACTGTTGTAAAACATGTTAATGGTGTCTCTACTTTCACGTGCCATTCTGTTTGTCTTGATTTTGATAGGAAACAAGGGCGGAATTGAGCCGGTGACCCCGTGGGCGGTAGCATAAGAGTTTTATGTATACAATAAAATATTCGATTTGGAATATAACTATTACTTATTTAAGTGAGTTTGTTATTGCCATCTCACGAGAGTGTCGGTGGGCTAGAGTTAAGGTAATCCTATGCCTTAACATAGTCTAACCCATGCCGCAAATGAAACGGGGCTTCTTAAGGTTGATGAGAAACTTAGATTTTTCGAACTCATGACCACACAACTCAGGAGTAAGCCCTACCCTATCAAACTAACCATGTCAATGGATTTTTTTTGTCTTGCTACTCAACGTAATATTGTCAAAAAAAAAAGAAAAGGGCAAGCACGATTTTATGGGACCATTACTGATTGTTGTTAAATGTTTAAGTTGTTAGATGAATGTACAGTTTATTATTTGAATTATCTCAATAATCCCCACTCTAAAGTGTTAGACTTTTGCTATCTTGTTGCTATCATTATTACATACATTTTTTGCCGCACTTGGGATTTGGGTTTGCTTGGTTATATCTTTCACTTGACATTGATGGTAGGCATTTTTTTGGAATTGGAAAGTATGCATTGGCATCCTTCGGGATCCAACTAATTACCCGCTCTGTTACTTGACTTAGAAAAAATTGCCGTTACGCGAGAATCTATGTAACCGGTGCCCTTTCTTTCTTTGACATTTGATAGCCGTATCTTCGATGAGAATGCGTTTTTAGCAACTAATTGATGATGTCCGAAAAAGAAAACTTTTGTTGTGAGGCTTGGATGCAGTATACTTAATCTTTGACCTATTTAAGAATTCAACCGCAACCATTAAGCACACGTGTGCCGTTGTTCTTGTGGTTGTGAACATTGTCGTGCATTAAATACATAGCGAAATGCTGGAATGCTGGAAATCGAAAATAATTTTCATAACTCTATAGTTTCTCAAGATATATAGATTAAACCTTACAATATCTAGGTTGACTGCTTAAAAAAAAACCTTCGGTTGACTGCCATTAGTAAATCAAATCATTAAATTCCTCTCTCTCTTCTTCAACTTTCGGCATGGCTCCATCCCTTGTTAATTTTCTCTTCTCTCGCAATTTAAATTTGTGAGCCATTTTCTTCTAATCAAGTTTTATATTAAGAGTTTGAACTCTCCCGATCTTGTTTTAGATCTATGAGCTATTTTCTCCCAACCTAAGCTACGGAGTTTAGTAAGGGCGCGTTTGGCAACGATTCTTCCCTGAACGATTCGACTAGAAATGATTATTTTTATTATGTTCCCTGAACCGATTCCCGAGTAAAAAGCGCGTTTGGTAATGTTTAAAATTTTTGATTATGGAATAGAATTGCGTTTGGTACCGTATTAATTGATTCCGTTCCAAATTAATTTCTTTTGATTTTTAAATAATTTCTTTACTTTTTTTACTTTTTCCTCTTTTTCTTTTTTTTTTCTTTTTTTTCCCTTTTTTTCTATTCTTCTTCTTCTTCTTCATTTGGCCTGGTGCCGACCTGGCGGACCGAGCGACGAGGGCCGCGCGCTCACCGAGCGTCACCGACCCTCGGCGAGGTCGCCTCGGCCAAGCCTCGCCGGTGCACGGTGAGCGAGGCTCGCCCGGCCCCGCGAGGCTCGGCCTCGCGGTGGCGGCGAGCCTCACCGGCACTGGGCGAGGCTCGCCCGGCCACCGGCGAGGCTCGCCCGGCCACGGCGAGGCTCGCCAGCCCGCCCGATCCGGCGAGGCCCGCCCGCCGGTGGGGGCTTGCTCTCCGCGACCGGCGGCGAACCGGCGACCGGCGGCGAACCGGCGACCGGCGGGCGGTGGCAGGTGGTGGCGGACGGCGGCGAGCGATGGCGGATGGCAACCAAGGGTTTTACATTTTGATTCTTTTTCTGATTCTCGGACGTATAATCAATTTTTTTTTTTTTATTCTCAAATCTTGTCCAAAATCGTTCCCGAGAACAAAAATTTACCAAACGCGATTCTCGTCCCAAACGATTCTCGAGAACAAAAATCGTGATCCCACCGTTTTGAGTGTTGCCAAACAGGGCCTAACATGCTTTCTAGAATTCAATACTCTATCCTCTATCCATGTATTTCAATTTCAATGGTGATCATAGGAGCTCTAATGTCTCATTGAACCACAAAATTTGTTCTTTCATATGTTAGTTTTGCATTTGCTCAACCCAGATTGTCTACGTACAATCATTGTGTAGAGGAAGATAAATCTAGGCATATAGCACCAATTGTCAACTCCTTAAATACCAAAGAAAAAAATTATGAAGTGTGCTCATCACTAACAAAGATATAAAATCTAGTAATAAACCACTAATTACTTTGCCCAATGGATTTGTTCTTGCAGAACAATTGTGTACTTAACATTGCTAGTGTCTTGTTAATCCTCCTTATTTTTTGGATTTGGCATTGTCCTACAATATTTTTAGGCTTTGGTACAAAATAAATGTAGTTTTTTTTTTGTATCTTTTTCAGTAACTACGACAATTTTTTCAATTAAAAAAATTTAGATCGACTATAAAGACAGAAAAGAAAAACTTAGGTTAACTAACCATTTTCATCGAATTTAGCTTCCATTTTTCATAACACGTATTAATGGTGCCTCCACTTCCACATGGAATTTCTATTTAGGAAGACAGGGTGGGAATGAGCAACCGATATCAACTACCCTAGGAATATAGGTATTCGGTTTGAGTTATAACAATTACTTGTTTGAATGAGCCCGTTGCCGCCGTATCACTAAAGTGCTAGTGGGCTAGAATTAATGTAAGTGCAAATACTATTACACTTGGACTACTCATTTTAACCGCTTCGTGACGGGAGTCGGGATGTCTCTTGGGCTTAAAACACACAGACAAGACGCCACGCATGCCTGGCCCGTGTATCCCCTCAATCGCATCAGGCCCACGGTCCACCAAGCCCAGCCCAGGGAACCCCGGCCCACCCCGGCCCGGCCCATTATATCACGTACTGACTACCGGACAAATGTCCACTCCAGAGAGAAACTCCAGCGTCCGCCATTATCTCTCTCTACGCTCGCTCCAGCTCACGAAGAAAACCATGCCGGACGCCTCTAGAGAAATCGGCCTATAAAGGCACGCCCTGCGATTCGACCCAATGGCGTCGCGTCACGTCGTCGCTCCGCACCGTCTTCTCTTCGCCTTTAAACCCCGGCTCTCGCCTCCCACTTTCGCTACCAGAATCGCTCCTCCTCTGAACAAGAAAACGACCATCACTCGCCTCTCCTTCTCCGTCTCCGCTTCGTCGATGGCTTCTTCTCCCAAGAAGGTAATGCATCGGCCTCTTCTTTTTTCTTCGATCGCTTCATTGGACGTGCGTACTTACGGAGTGCGTTCTGTCCGCGTGTTTTTTTTTGCTAGGTTTTGGTCCTGGTGGCCAACGGGGCGGAGCCGCTCGAGGCGGTGGTGACGATCGACGTGCTGCGGAGGGCCGGGGCCGAGGTCACCGTGGCCTCGGCGGAGGAGCAGCTCCGCGTCGACGCGTGCCATGGCGTGAAGATCGTCGCCGACGCTCTGATCTCCGACTGCGCCGACGCGGCCTTCGATCTGGTCTCGTTTCCTGTACGTATGCGCTGTGCTTTCTCCTGCTTCTCTGCGTTAGTGTACGTGGCGATCGCTGCCTGTAGGCACCGTTCGCTTACCGGTACTAGCGGATTAGTGACTCTGTTTGGTGGTTGACTGAGTGCTAAAGCCACTGTGAACTTCTGTTGCTTTAATTACTTTCAGTGAAATTTGGAGGCTGTACGTATTTAATCAGAGTAGGAATTCCTTTGATAGATGATGATAGCTAGCCGAAGCTTGCATAAGACTGTGCACTACTTGCTCATTGATAAGCACTTATGCATGTGTGCGGTTTGTCTGCTTTGGATATTGCAGCAAGTACCGAAGTAATGATCAGTTGGTGTTAATGTGTTTGGTTCACATTCTATTCTTCAGGGAGGAATGCCTGGTGCTTCTAGCCTCAGAGACTGTAAGGTTTTGGAAGACCTGGTGAAGAAACAAGGTGCAGATGGTCGGCTGTATGCTGCTAGCTGCACATTTCTGAACTAGGATCATGGGGCTTGTTGAAGGGATTGAAAGTAGGCCCTCACTTTTCATATGTCGTTAATCACGATAATTATGATGATGACAAACAGATTTAAAATGTGAGGATGCTGGTTTTGACAGGCAGCTATCATGGAGCAGTTATTCTATTTTTATACAGCTGTCGAATCAGGGTGCAGGTAGAAGGCAAAACGGTTACCAGTCGCGGGCCTGGTACCACTATGGAGTATGCTGTTACCTTAGTCGAGCAATTGTTTGGAAAAGAGAAGGCAGAAGAAGTTGGCGGGCCACTGGTATGTGTCTCCTCTGTGAACTTCTTTTTGCTAATGTGGTCTTGTCGGAACCTTTACTCTATTGTGCTCTCCTAGAGAATGTAAACATGCTTTGCATGAGCAATAGCAGCGTCCCGGTTTTAATACTTAATCTTTAATGTAGAAGTTTAGCAAAATTTACTTCTCTAAGTAGTTAAGTCCATTTTGGTTCCTTCATCAGAGTGAATCACCCCCATGATGCAGATATTTATCTTTCTTATTCCTCAGTAACAAAGTATATTAAGAAACAATATTAGTATCCTCTATAGGTATAGGAAAGGTCTGGTATAGAATACAGAGAAAATAATTAGGTTACAGCAATTAATCGATGCAAACAATGCCAGGAAGGTGTTAAGATGGCTGTGGCTGGCCCAATGATGCTCAATGAATCATTTGAGATAAATGTGTTTAGAGGGAAAATTCCTAAGCACAAATCTGGGTGGAAGAAACCATTTGAAGCTTCATTATCTAGCTCGTCACGGTTGCACTCCTGCTAAAAATATCTAAACAAGGGAACTAGCTTAGGAGATATGTAATGTATAAATAATGTCAAGAAGGTGTTAAGGCTGCTTTTGGTGGTGCAAAAACATGTCGTGAAGGGTTCAATATCTTTTGGAGCAGGTAGCTCATAAATTTTTGGGGGACTGATCACGTGGTGAAAATCTTTAATAGTGATAATTTTTCCCATCTTAATTTTATGGAGGTAAATTTTGCTGCAAGCATCATGTATTGTTTTGCGCCTATTCTGCCATGACGTCACATAAAAACATCAGTCATTGCTTTCTCATATCGTTTTGGATCTGTCTAAGATATCTACTTGGCTCTTTTTTCCTCTATACAGGTGATGCGCTCCAATCATGGTGATGAATATCATATGTTGGAACTGAATCCGATGGACTGGACTTTCGATAAAGGCCCTCAGCCTCAGGTAAATATTGTAGTTAAGTCCATGATCTGCAAGGCAGTAAGTGAGTTATATTTTCTTTTATTGCTTATTTCTTTTGGTTTATTCAAGACAAACTCAAATCACCTATTCTTAGAGAAGCTGCACTGATTGATGAGTCGGTCTTGTTTCATTAATTCTGATGTGGTCATGTCGAGCTTGAGTGTTTAAGGAACTCAATCTTGTTTATCAAACTGGGGCAAGGTTTAGAATTGGTCGAGTAGCTCATTGACTTGGCAAGATTAAAGATGAAGCTCCATCTAGATAGAATCGCATAGCTGGTAATGAATTTCAAACTTCAACTTCTCAGAGTTATTTAGGCCAAGTTAGCTTGAAAATGGACTTATGGTTGGCTTGACGACGGACTTCAATTCTCAGTGTGTTTAAGGCTGATTCTCACTGAGGTTTATCTGGTTGGCACTGTCTTCTCAGTTTATGCCCTCATAAAAGAGTAAACCTCTAAACTGAAGATCCTGGCAAGCGCTAGTTCTCTAGTGTGCTGAAGACTGATCAATGCAATCCAGGTCCATTTCATTGACACATATAGTCATCTCAGTTTGTGCACTTGTAAGAAGAAGATAAATATGGTGACACTTTAGCATGCAAATTATTGACCACTTTGAGTTTTGTATAACCATGAGAAGTCGAGCGAGTTTAATGTGTAAATATGATGTGGAATTGGAAAAACCATGAACAGAGCATAAGAGGTGCATAACTGATTGGACTTTTCAAAAGTCTTAGTCCTTTGCCATGATCTTCTATGGGTAATTCATTGGTGTTTGACACTTTTTTTTTTTTATAATGATCTCTATGTGAGGGTGCACACACAAATTGTAAACGTAAATAGTTGGCTTCTGTTTGTTTGCATGAATCTTATCCCATTGTGTACTTTTAGCGAAGGAAACTTGTGCAGATTGGTTAGCAAATTTGATACTTCATTCATGCGATGTAAATGACATTCTAGGATTAGATAGGCCACCGAGAGGTTTGCCTCCTTTGTTGATTGGAGGTCAGACAGGATCAAGTTTTATTAGGAGAGTAATAGTGTAATTCTCTTTTCTTACCCAAAAAAAAAAAAAAAAAAAAAGAAGAAAGAGTTAGCCAGATTGTTGATCATTTTGTTGCATGAAAAAAAATGATTTGTGGTAAAGATGTTTTGGTTTAATGTCCTTTTCAGATTCTGGTGCCTATTGCCAATGGCTCAGAGGAAATGGAAGCTGTTATCGTCATTGATGTTCTCCGGCGATCAAAAGCAAATGTTGTAGTAGCCTCTGTTGAGGATAAAGTTGAGATTGAGGCATCTCGCAAAGTGAAACTAGTTGCAGACATGCTCTTAGATGAGGCTTCTAAACTCTCATATGATCTAATTGTGTTGCCTGTAAGTAGGGCTATTCAAAGCTGTTTTGTGTCTTTTAATTAGTTGATGATTGCTCACAATATATTAATATTACAGGGAGGATTGGGTGGAGCTCAGGCATTTGCTAAGTGTGACAAATTAGTCAATTTACTGAAAAGCAGAAGGAATCAAATAGACCATATGGAGCGATATGTGCGTCCCCAGCTTTAGTTCTGGAGCCTCATGGTTTGTTGAAGGTTGGTTCATTGCTGCATTTTTCGCCTTTTGTTTTGCAGTTTTTCAAATATGAAACCAAAATGACGGCTGAACTTATTCACTTCATAAATACGTTCTTCTATTTCGGATTATTTGTTGAGACAGAACTGTGGACTAAAGAGCTTGTTCACATGGAAGAGAAACATTGCTCTATTGGACTTGCAAATATTACCTTGTGTTAAAAGTTTGATTAGGAGGCCATTCCATGTCTGACACATACAGGATAGTTAAGAATTTGACCTAAATGGGCATGAGATGGCAGCAAACCAAATGAAATGTTGCTTTTGTTTCAAGGTGGCTTTCAAGTGAAATCCAGTTGGTTGGTAAATCTGCTACGTGACCTTGGAAATGCCTCTCAGTGTGTTTAGCCATGGATTGATATTGCACTTCTTCTGATAATTATGAACAACATTTAGTTTGGGGAATTAAAACGGGCAAATATAAATGGGTATGCGATATCTTTCCTTTGGGGGAAGTGATTATTCATTGATTTCTTGCCTGGCGTCTTTCCAGGGAAAGAAGGCTACAGCTTTCCCCGCACTGTGCAATAAGTTGTCAGATGCAAGCGAAGCTGAAAACAGAGTGGTGGTGGATGGCAACCTCATAACAAGCAGAGGCCCTGGAACTACCATGGAATTTGCATTGGCGATAGTGGAAAAGTTCTTTGGCCGCAAGAAGGCATTAGATCTCGCCAAGGCCCTGGTTTTTACTCATCCCTAGAGCCCTTTCTGACTGCTTTCATGCTTCCTTGTGGAGCCAGCTGTGAAATGCCTGAACTCATGTTCAGGTATGAGTTAGTTTCGCCAGCCACGTGTGTATGTACGAATAAGGCGCGAAGTGAGTCTGAGTAACTTGCTGTGTGCAACCCTTTGTATCGATGTAATCACCTCGGGATGTTACTCGCGGATCTTGGGGTTGTGAAGATTATTAACCTTGGGTGCTTATGGTTTGGACAAATTGTAACTTTCCCTTTACGCGTCAGCCGTGATGCGTACACTACGACTTGGTCGCTGAGTCCTCGCAATAGTTGGAGGTAATTCTTGACCGTAACAACTCGACTGATTGTGATTGCATGGACGCCGTGTGGTGAAGCGACGTCGCATCCATGCTATGCTTTCTTGGGCCGGCGATCAAGTGCTGTCTCTTTGTGAGTGGAGTTGCCGTGGGTCTGCGGGTTTGAATGTCGACGTAAAGGGTTTTGGAAGAGGTCATTCTCATGGGAGGATGATCGGAAAATGTCAAAGCAAGGGCTTTGGAATAGGTCATTCTCATGGGAGGATGATGATGGGGGAAAATATGAGAGCGGGCTTTGGAAGAGGTCATCCTTATGGGAGGATGATGACGGGGGAGAGTGCGAGAGCTCGTGCGCCGAAAAGGACGACTATTCTGCTTTTCCGTGCGCGTTTTTTTTCTCGATAAATGGAAATTAACGACTCGTCATCATGATTATAGCAGTATGGAAACCCGACCTGTCTCGCATTTTCGATTAATTCAATCGGTCCATCGTTTGAACGTGGGAGGGAAAAATTTCTTTGTCTGGCGGCTTTCCAGTTTCCAAGCGCTGAACGATGATTTTATGAAGAATAAAGAGGTGACTATTGACGGCGCGGCAATTACCGATAGGAAAAGGCCTCTTTGTTTTAATTTTGTGTTTTTATTATTTTCATATAGAGAAAAAGTACCAAAAAAATTCTAAATTTATTCTATTGGACCAATTTAGTGCTAACTTTTCGGATTTGATTAATTTAGTTTTAAATTTTTTGCGTTTATGTCAATTAAGTCTAATTAACCAATTTTGATAAGAAATTGCTAACGTGAATAATTTTTACTAATTTTTAAAATTAAAATTTTAATTCTTTTTCTTTTTGTTCTTGCACTTTTCACTAGTAACCCTCACCATTCAAAATTAAAAAACAAAAAAATAAAAAAAAAAAAATAAAAATTATTAATATAATGTCTGCGTAACACTAATCGCATCATGTAAGACTACTAATGTTAACATAATTGATTTACGGCTAAAATAATTTGGATGGATTCAAGTGGCACAAATGTAAAATATTTATAAGTAAAATAACTTAATTGAAAGATTTATGATTGAATAGATACCAACACAATCGATTTAAAACTTTTTAATACTTTCCTTGTCCACTGAGATACATTGGCAAAAGCAATGTTTGTTCTTATGATTTGGAAAGGAAAATAGGAACTCCAAGTTGAAAATAGAATCCATTCAATGAAGAAATCGGTTGGGCAGTTTCTTTGCAAAGGATGCATGAGATAATCAAATAAGCAATTCTAGGATTGATCAGGCAACCTAAAATCTATCATGTCAGAATTCATCATTTAATTTTTGGAACTTGAAACCTATTTTACATTCTTTTAAATCGGGAATATGAACCTATCATAACAATCGGCTCTAGGGTCTACTCGGAAATCAACTAATTTCTCTTTTTTCTAGTTTCATTTTTCATTTTTCATTTTTTTTTTTTGGTTTCATTTTTAGTATAGCAAAATGAAAATGAACACAGTGACAAAAATTTCAATTTATCAATAACAACAATTCATAAAAATATGAACACATAAAATAATATAAAAAATAAAAAGTTCAGAACACGTAACATAACAATGAAACAAATTTGTACCAATAAGAAAGGATCTCTTTGGCGACATTGTTACAATTATTAGATGCGAGCTGCAGTTCATGATACAATAGTCATACTTCTTAGTCAAGCCTCCCTTTCCCTGAGCCAAATGATGTAGACATCGTCGTGCTTGGTATGTACTTTGGAAATTTATATTTGTTAAAAAATAAAAATACTAACTATAGTCCTTATATTATTCTCCAATAGCCTAATTTTTTTAACAATTTCTTCCCTACACGACCCTTTTAGGAGCATTCAACTAAAGATGCAGATCTTGACTCCCAATGGGAAAGGGACTATTTCAACGAAAGTGTGGGAAACTAGATATAGAGAACAGAAAACAATATAAAATGTTGAGTCAGTGGGTGCTGGTTTGTCATTAATACGTGGCAAAATCGAAAGACGAGAGGTGACGAGACTTGAGAGACAGGCTTTGTTATTGTTAGCAAAAGAAAAAGGAGAATTTATAATTAATTCAGATCGGATTCATCGATTCTCGATGCTTGGTGTGGATTTTACCTAGGAATCGAGAATCAAATCACACGATACCCGTTTCACTTTTTTCAAATCAAGAATTGAATTGGAAATGGTAAGAATCAAGGCGAGATGGTCTGAGATAAAATTTTACGATGATATTCAATAAGCGAATATACAACAATCACTCAACAAATTGAATATAAGCATAGCCTTAAAAAGTATGAAAATGTATTTATTTATTTATTATTTATTTTTTGTCGGAAATGTACATATATATTGTCTATGTATCAATTAAGATTGTGTTTAGTTGTATGTATTAAGATTGTGATATAATAAGGTAAAGTGAAATTATAAATTCTTCAGAAAGTTTCTAAACTATAGAAAATGTCATTGCATGTTTGGTGTAATTCAAAATCCGATTTTTTTTTTTTTAATCTCACTTTTGCCCGGCAATTCATGACTTGAGCTCCCTCACTATTGCGGTCACTCGCTACCTTTAAGCTCCGTTCAATTTGTCTCCCTTGTCACCATTTTTGCATCTCCACCGTAGGCCGTAGTCCTTGCTTAATTTTATAGCATCAGCGGTGATTCGAATTCGGTGAAGACAAGTCTCGAGTTGTCGAGGGAGTCGCGGAGCAGCGAGAGAGGGGTGTCAACGATTCGGTTCGGTTCGTTTTTGAAAACCAAACCGAATTGAACCGTTAGAAAATCTTTTGAACCCGAAACCGAACCGAACCGAAATTTCGGTTCGGTTCGATTTTTTTGGTTTTTAGTTTTTAACCTTAAGTTTTTGGTTTTTTTTTTTCTTACGTTAAACTCAAATTTCTCAATTTTTAGTTGTTGGTTCGGTTCAGTTCGGTTAATCGATAAAAATCGAATCGAACCGAAAATTTCGATTTTTAATGAAAACCGAACCCAAAAATCGAATTTTTCAGTTCGGTTCGGTTTGATGACCCCTAGCAGAGAGGTAGCGAGCATGATCGATTTGGCCGATGAGGTACCGACGACTGATTTAGAGGTGAATGGTGGCGATTGGGTGGTGGACACCACGAATCTTGGGTGCCACTTACTGACGAAATCGATGATTTTCGGGTTGATGAGGGCCAAGAGGAAGTGGACAAAAAATCCACCGGTGGACGGTGCCAAGGTATTGAAGATAGATGTACCTCACGACAATGACATCGAAGGATTTGGCGCACTTGTGGAGGAAATCTTAGTGCTTCGATGGTGAGAATCACGATTTGTCCTTTTCATCCTTCATCGTCTGTACATGATCGGTCGGCCAGCAATGATGATTGGCAGTTATTTGAGGCAACAACGACTGGATGGTGATCAAAAGCAATAATGATTAACTGCCGTGGAGAAGGTCTTGCACAGTGATTAAGAAGTCTATATGACACTCCATCTTCGAAAGAAGACCGTTACATTATTTAAAAGGAAAAATTATTAAATTCGCGTTTATCTCTTTCCTGACTCGAATTTCTTATCCTATGTAAATATATCTAATCCCAAGAATATTGCCAAACATTTGACTAAAACTCAAATGAGTGATACCAAATACCGACTAATTATTCAACTTGAGTTCGATCATTAAACTAATTCCAATTGCTTGATTATAATATTTATGGGATTGCGAGTGGGAAAGCAGGTCCCAAAGTCGGATTTAAGATGGATTAGATGACACAATGCTGCCGTTTTTAATGCCCGCTTTTCAAGCCGCACCGTTTGGACAAATCCGTTGTGGGCCATTTTTGAGAGTCAAACGCGGCCTTTGATTCCTGATCGTTGGTTCCCTCATTCCGCCACGTGTGAATTACATAAAAATTGACTCCGTCAACGATTCCTGTGCCACTAGATATCCACACGGGTGTACTGTCCAATGCATTTATTCCCCCAAAAAATTGATCACTCAAATTACTTAAAAGAATATAAAAAAAAGGTTTTTTAATTATCAATAAAATTATTTAGATATAAATGATTGATAATAGAAATAATGTTTTTTATTGAATCATTGTTTTAACCGATACAACCAATCAATTTTAGAAATGTATTTTTTAAATTATTTATTTTTTGTCGCGAGACATAATTATGGTAAACTCAATCTTTGACCTCTTTAAGAATCCGACTGCAATTGCTAAGTGCGTGCCGTCGTTCTTTTAATCATGACCATTGTCGTGCATTTTAATACATAGCGAAATGCTGGAATGTTGGAATTGATAATTTAGAAATTGAAAATAATTTCCTCCCTTTAAAATTTCTTGAGATATACAAGATAAACCTTACAATTACTTTTTTTTAACTTAGGTTGATCGCCTAGGTTGATCACCATTAGTAAATCAAATCTTTAGTCCTCCTCTCTTCTTCAATCTCCAACATGGGGAGGGTTTGAGCTAGTCTCGCCCTCTCCTCCATCTCATGTTGATTTTGTCTGTATTTTTTTCTTCTCATTTTGTCTTTTATTCTAGTTTGGACATAGAAGCTCTCTTCTCTCTTCTCCTAGTTTAGTTTCATATTTTAAGAGTTTGAACTAGCTTGATTTAGTTTTAGATTTGGGAGCTATTCTCTTACAATCTAGGTTAGGGAGCTTAATAATGCTCTCAGGAATTCAATGCTCAGTGCTTTGTCTATTTACAAGTCCTCTACCTCCAGCTTCAATTGTAATTATAGAAATGGTGATGTATTATTGAACCACGACAATTTGCTTTTCCAAATGTTAGATATGTGCTTGTTCAACATGTTTTATTATCTCCATATGGCCATGGTGTAAAGGAAGCCAAATCTAAACGTGCATCGTCAATTGGCAACGCCATAGAGGATGGAGAATAAAACTTTGACAAAAAATGGGATTTTTAGCGTTTGGCCACCAATTATTTTAGTTGACAAATTTATTCTTGCACAACAAGTGCATGCTTAACCTTGCTATTGCTATTTTAATCCTCCTTATTTTTCTAGATCTGGCTTTGCTCTACAATGATTTTAGACTTTGCTCTACTTCGATTCGCTTTGTTATGAAATATGTATAGTTCTTATGTATCTTTTTTAGTAATGAATACAATTTTTCTTCCAATAAACAAAATTATATTGACTAATATGACAAAAAAAAAAAACTTAAGTTGACTAATCATCTATATCTAATATAGCTTCCAACTGTTGTAACACATGTTAATGGTGTCTCTACTTTCACGTGTCATTCTGTTTGTCTTGAGCCAGTGACCCCGTGGGCGGTAGCATAAGAGTTTTATGTATACAATAAAATATTCGATTTGGAATATAACTATTACTTATTTAAGTGAGTTTGTTATTGCCACCTCACCAAAGTGTCGGTGGGCTAGAGTTAAGGTAATCCCTATGCCTTAACATAGTCTAACCCATGCCGCAAATGAAACGGGGCTTCTTAAGGTTGAGGAGCAACTCAGATTTTTCGAACTCATGACCGCTCAACTCAGGAGTAAGCCCTACCCTATCAAACTAACTATGTCAATGGATTTTTTTTGTCTTGCTACTCAACGTAATATTGTCAAAAAAAAGAAAAGGGCAAGCACGATTTTATGGAACCATTACTGATTGTTGTTAAATGTTTAAGTTGTTAGATGAATGCACAGTTTATTATTTAAATTATCTTAATAATCCCCACTCTAAAGTGTTAGACTTTTCGCTATCTTGTTGCTACATTATTACATGCATTTTTTTGCCGCACTTGGGATTTGGGTTTGCTTGGTTAAATCTTTCACTTGACATTGATGGTAGGCATTTGTTTGGAATTGAAAAGTATGCGTTGGCATCCTTCGGGATCCAACTAATTACCCGCTCTGTTACTCGACTTAGAAAAGATTGCCGTTACGCGAGAATCTATGTAACCGGTGCCCTTTCTTTCTTTGACATTTGACAGCCGTATCTTCGATGAGAATGCATTTTTAGCAACTAATTGATGATGTCCGAAAAAGAAAAATTTTGTCGTGAGGCTTGGATGCAGTATACTTAATCTTTGACCTATTTAAGAATTCAACCGCAACCGTTAAGAATACATAGCGAAATGCTGGAATGTTGGAAATTGAAAATAATTTTCACAACTCTATAATTTCTTAAGATATATAGATTAAACCTTACAATATCTTACTTTTAATTTAGGTTGACTGCTTCAAAAAAAAAAAAAAAAAAAAACCTTAGGTTGATTGCCATTAGTAAATCAAATCATTAAAGTCCTCCCTCTCTTCTTCAACTTTCGGCATGGCTCCATCCCTTGTTAATTTTCTCTTCTCTCACAATTTAAATTTGTGAGCCGTTTTCTTTTAATCTAGTTTTATATTAAGAGTTTGAACTCTCCCGATCTTGTTTTAGATCTATGAGCTATTTTCTCCCAACCTAAGCTGCGGAGTTTAGTAACATGCTTTCTAGAATTCAATACTCTATCCTCTATCCATGTATTTCAATTTCAATGGTGATCATAGGAGCTCTAATGTCTCATTGAACCACAAAAATTTGTTCTTTCATATGTTAGTTTTGCATTTGCTCAACCTAATTGTCTATGTACAATCATTGTGTAGAGGAAGCTAAATCTAGGCATATAGCACCAATTGTCAACGCCTTAAATACCAAAGAAAAATATTCAGAAGTTTGCTCATCACTAACGAAACCACTAATTACTTTGCCCAATGTATTTGTTCCTATAGAACAATTGTGTACTTAACCTCGCTAGTGTCTTGTTAATCCTCTTTATTTTTTGGATTTGGCATTGTCCTACAATATGTTTAGGCTTTGCTACAAAATAAAAGTAGTTTTTTTGTATCTATTTCAGTAACTACGACAATTTTTTCGATTAAAAAAAACTTAGATCGACTAATAAAGACAGAAAAGAAAAACTTAGGTTAACTAACCATTTTCATCGAATTTAGCTTCCATTTTTCATAACACGTATTAACGGTGCCTCCACTTCCACATGGAATTTCTATTTAGGAAGACAGGGTGGGAATGAGCAACCGATATCAACTACCCTAGGAATACAGGTATTCGGTTTGAGATATAACAATTACTTGTTTGAATGAGCCCGTTGCCGCCGCCTCACTAAAGTGCTAGTGGGCTAGAATCAATGTAAGTGCAAATACTATTACACTTGGACTACTTAGGGTGCGCATGAGAACATTTCTTGGGTGGGAACAATTTCTTTTCGTAAATAGTTCTTTTCTATTTCTATTCTAACAATTTCTATGTAAAAACCCGTTTGATAACTACACAAAATTTTTTACCGTAGAAATAGAAAAAGAATAGAAATGCGTTTGGTAAAAAAAACGCTTTGTTATATTTATTTGTTTTTTTTTTTTGCCGGTAGACCGCCGGCCCGCGCCGCCGCGCATCCCCGCCCGGCGACCACCGCCGGCCGATCGCCGCGCCGATGACACCGCACGGGCCCATCGCCCGCCACCTCCCGCGGCGCCCGGGCGGCAACGCAATCGGCGGCAGCGGCCGCGCCGGCGGTGGTCGGCCGGGCGGGGACGTGCGGCGGCGGCGGCGACCAGCGGCGCGACTGGCAGGCGGCGGCGACCGGCGGCGGCCGGCGGAGGCGTCCCGGCGGGCGTCGGCGGCGGCGGCGACGGCGGCGGCGACGGCGGCGGGGGTGGGGCAACGGTCGGCCGGCGGCGACGGCTGGTCGGCCCTCCGGCGGGCGGGCTGCGATCGGCGGCGGTCGGTCGGCCTCTCCGGCGGCGGCGGCGGCGGGCGGCGAAGCAAAGCGGTCAACGGCGGTCAATGATAGTCAACAAGAGAAGAATAAAAGAAAATAAAAATTAACTTATTTCTTAAACTTGTTCCTAACAAGAAGCAACTTTTTTACTTCTCATTTCTATTCCAAAACCATTCTGGCTAACATTTTGTTCCTAACAAAAATTAACTTGCCGTTATCATGCGGGTTTCTATTCTTTTTTGGTTACGGGAAGAGAAGAATAGAAATTCTTGGGGCTGGGAAGTTTGTCATGCACCCTTAATTAACCACTTTCGTGACGGGAGTTGGGATGTCTCTTGGGCTTAAAACACACAGACAAGACGCCACGCATGCCCGGCCCGTGTATCCCCTCGATTGCATCAGGCCCATGGTCCACCAAGCCCAGCACACCCCGGCCCACCCCGGCCCGGCCCATCACGTACTGACCACCGGACAAATGTCCACTCCAGAGAGAAACTCCAGCGTCCGCCATTATCTCCGTACGCTCGCTCCAGCTCACGAAGAAAACCATGCCAGACGCCCCTAGAGAAATCGGCATATAAAAGCGCACGCCCTGCGATTCGACCCAATGGCGTCGCGTCACGTCGTCGCTCCGCGCCGTCTTCTCTTCGCCTTTAAACCCCGTCTCTCGCCTACCACTTTACCTACCACTACCAGAATCGCTCCTCCTCTGAAGAAGAAAACGACCATCACTCGCCTCTCCTTCTCCGTCTCCGCTTCGTCGATGGCTTCTTCTCCCATGAAGGCAATGCATCGGCCTCTTCTTCTTCTCCTTCGGTTGCTTCATTGGACGCGCGCGTACTTACGGAGTGCGTTCTGTCCGCGTGTCTTTTTTTGCTAGGTTTTGGTCCCGGTGGCCAACGGGACGGAGCCGCTCGAGGCGGTGGTGACGATCGACGTGCTGCGGAGGGCCGGGGCCGAGGTCACCGTGGCCTCGGCGGAGGAGCAGCTCCGCGTCGACGTGTGCCACGGCGCGAAGATCGTCGCCGACGCTCTGATCTCCGACTGCGCCGACGCGGCCTTCGATCTGGTCTCGCTACCTGTACGTATGCACTGTGCTTTCTCCTGCTTCTCTGCGTTAGTGTACGTGGCGATCGCTGCCTGTAGGCACCGGTCGCTTACCGGTACCAGCGGATTAGTGACTCTGTTTGGTGGTTGACTGAGTGCGAAGCCGCTGTGAACTTCCGTTGCTTTAATTACTTTCAGTGAAATTTGGAGGCTGTACGTATTTAACCAGAGTAGGAATTCCTTTGATAGATGATGATAGCTAGCTGAAGCTTGCATAGGACTATCGATTCGTTGTCTATGTGAGATTGATTGTTCTTACTGTGCACTACTTGCTCATTGATAAGCATTTATGCACGTGCGGTTTGTCTGCTGTGGATATTGCAGCGTGTACCGAAGTATTGATCAATTGGTGTTAATATATTTGGTTCACATTCTATTCTTCAGGGAGGAATGCCTGGTGCTTCTAGCCTCAGAGACTGTAAGGTTTTGGAAGACCTGGTGAAGAAACAAGCTGCAGATGGTCGGCTGTATGCTGCTATCTGCGCATCGCCTGCAGTAGTGCTAGGATCATGGGGCTTGCTGAAGGGATTGAAAGTAGGCCCTCACTTTTCATATGTCGTTAATCACGATAATTATGATGATGACAAACAGATTTAAAATGTGAGGATGCTGGTTTTGACAGGCAACTTGTCATCCATCTTTAATGGAGCAGTTATCATCATTTGCTACAGCTGTCGAATCCAGGGTGCAGGTAGATGGCAAAACGGTTACCAGTCGCGGGCCTGGTACCACTATGGAGTATGCTGTTACCTTAGTCGAGCAATTGTTTGGAAAAGAGAAGGCAGAAGAAGTTGGCGGGCCACTGGTATGTGTCTCCTCTGTGAACTTCTTTTATGCTAATGTGGTCTTGTTGGAACCTTTACTCTATTGTGCTCTCCTAGAGAATGTAAACAGGCTTTGCATGAGCAATAGCACCATCCCGGTTTTAATACTTAATCTTTAATGTAGAAGTTTAGCAAAATTTACTTCTGTATTTAGTTAAGTCCATTTTGGTTCCTTCATCAGAGTGAATCACCCCCATCATGCAGATATTTATCTTTCTTATTCCTCAGTAACAAAGTATAGTAAGAAACAATCTTAGTATCCTCTATAGGTATAGGAAAGGTCTGGTATAGAATACAGAGAAAACAATTAGGTTACAGCAGTTAATCCATGCAAACAATGCCAAGAAGGTGTTAAGATGGCTGTGGCTGGCCCAGTGATGCTCAATGAATCATTTGAGATAAATGTGTTTAAAGGGAAAATTCCTAAGCACAAATGTTGGTGGAAGGAACCATTTGAAGCTTCATTATCTAGCTTGTTGCAGTTGCACTCCTGCTAAAAAGATCTAAACAAGGGAACTAGCTTAATAGATATATTTCATATATAAATAATGTCAAGAAGGTGTTAAGGCTGCTCTTGGTGGTGCAAAAATGTGTCGTGAAGGGTTCAATATCATTTGGAGCAGGTAGCTCATAAATTTTTTGGGGGACTGATGACATGGTGAAAATCTTTAATAGAGTGATAATTTTTCCCATCTTAATTTTATGGAAGCAAATTTCACTGCAAGCACCATGTATTGTGTTGCGCCTATTCTGCCATGACGTCACATAATTGCTTTATCATATCATTTTGGAATTGTCTAAAATATTTACTTGGCTCTTTTTTCCTCTACACGGGTGATGCGCTCCAATCATGGCGATGAATATCATATGTTGGAACTGAATCCAATGGACTGGACTTTTGATAAAGGCCCTCAGCCTCAGGTAAATTTCTTAGTTAAGTCCATGATCTGCAAGGGAGTAAGTGAGGTATATTTTCTTTGATTGCTTATTTCTTTTGGTTTATACAAGATAAACTCAAATTACCTATTCTTACATGTGCAGCACTGATTGATGAGTCGGTCTTGTTTCATTAATTCCGATGTGGTCATGTCAAGCTTGAGTGATTAAGGAACTCAATCTTGTTAATCAAACTGAGGCTAGGTTTAGAATTGGTCGAGTAACTCATTGACTTAGCAAGATTAAAGATGAGGCTCCATCTAGATAGAATCGAATAGCTGGTAGTGAATTTCAAACTCAATTTCTCAGAGTTACGTTATTTAGTCCAAGTTAGCTTGAAAATGGACTTATTGTTGGCTTGACGATGAACTTCAATTCTCAGTGTGGTTTAAGGCTGATTCTCATTGAGGTTTATCGGGTTGGCACTGTCTTCTCAGTCTATGCGCTCATAAAAGAGTAAACCTCTAAACTGAAGATCCTGGCAAGCACTAGTTCTCTAGTGTGCTGAAGACCGATCAATGCAATCCAGGTCCATTTCATTGATGCATATAATCATCTCAGTTTGTGCACTTGTAAGAAGAAGATAAATAGGGTGACACTTTAGCATGCAAATTATTGACCGCTTTGAGTTTTGTATAACCATGAGAAGTCGAGCGAGTTTAATGTGTAAATATGATGTGGAATTGGAGAAACCATGAACAGAGCATAAGAGGTGCATAACTGATTGGACTTTTCAAAAGTCTTAGTCCTTTGCCATGATCTTCTATGGGTAATTCATTGGTGTTTGACACTTTTTTCTTTTTTATAATGATCTCTGTGTGAGGGTGCACACACAAATTGTAAACGTAAATAGTTGGCTTCTGTTTGTTTGCATGAATCTTATCCCATTGTGTACTTTTAGCGAAGGAAACTTGTGCAGATTGGTTAGCAAATTTGATACTTCATTCATGCGATGTAAATGACATTCTGGTATTAGATAGGCCACTGAGAGGTTTGCCTCCTTTGTTGATTGGAGGTCAGACAGGATCAAGTTTTATGAGGAGAGTAATAGTGTAATTCTCTTTTCTTACCCCCCCCAAAAAAAAAAAAAAAAAAAAAAAAAAAAAAAGAAAAGAAAAGAAGAAAGAGTTTGCCAGATTGTCGATCATTTTGTTGCATGAAAAAAAATGATTTGTGGTAAAGATGTTTTGGTTTAATGTCCTTTTCAGATTCTGGTGCCTATTGCCAATGGCTCAGAGGAAATGGAAGCTGTTATCATCATTGATGTTCTCCGGCGATCAAAAGCAAATGTTGTCATAGCCTCTGTTGAGGATAAAGTTGAGATTGAAGCATCTCGCAAAGTGAAACTAGTTGCAGACATGCTCTTAGATGAGGCTTCTAAACTCTCATATGATCTAATTGTGTTGCCTGTAAGTAGGGCTATCCAAAGCTGTTTTGTGTCTTTTAATTAGTTGACAATTGCTCACAATATATTAATATTACAGGGAGGATTGGGTGGAGCTCAGGCATTTGCTAAGTGTGACAAATTAGTCAATTTACTGAAAAAGCAGAAGGAATCAAATAGACCATATGGAGCGATATGTGCGTCCCCAGCTTTAGTTCTGGAGCCTCATGGTTTGTTGAAGGTTGGTTCATTGCTGCATTTTTTGTCTTTTGTATTGCAGTTTTCCAAATATGAAACCAAAATGACAGTTGAACTTATTCACTTCATAAATATGTTCTTCTATTTCGGATTATTTGTTGAGACAGAACTGTGGACTAAAGAGCTTGTTCACATGGAAGAGAAACATTGCTCTATTGGACTTGCAAATATTACCTTGTGTTAAAAGTTTGATTAGGAGGCCATTCCATGTCTGACACATACAGGATAGTTAAGAATTTGACCTAAATAGGCATGAGATGGCAGCAAACCAAATGAAATGTTGCTTTCGTTTCAAGGTGGCTTTCAAGTGAAATCCAGTTTGGTTGGTAAATCTGCTACATGACCTTGGAAATGCCTCTCGGTGTGTTTAGCCAAGAATTGATATTGCACTTCTTCTGATACTTATGAACAACATTTGGTTTGGGGAATTAAAACGGGCAAATATTAATGGGTAAGCAATATCTTTCCTTTGGGGGAAGTGATTATTCATTGATTTCTTGCCTGGCGTCTTTCCAGGGAAAGAAGGCCACAGCTTTCCCTGCACTGTGCAATAAGTTGTCAGATGCAAGCGAAGCTGAAAACAGAGTGGTGGTGGATGGCAACCTCATAACAAGCAGAGGCCCTGGAACTACCATGGAATTTGCATTGGCGATAGTGGAAAAGTTCTTTGGCCGCAAGAAGGCATTAGATCTCGCCAAGGCCCTGGTTTTTACTCATCCCTAGAGCCCTTTTTGACTGCTTTCATGCTTCCTCGTGGAGCCAGCTGTGAAATGCCTGAACTCATGTTCAGGTATGAGTTAATTTCGCCAGCCACGTGTGTATGTACGAATAAGGCGCGAAGTGAGTCTGAGTAACTTGCTGTGTGCAACCCTTTTGTATCGATGTAATCACCTCGGGATGTTACTCGCGGATCTTGGGGTTGTGAAGATTATTAACCTTGGGTGCTTATGGTTTGGACAAATTGTAACTTTCCCTTTACGCGTCAGCCGTGATGCGTACACTACGACTTGGTCGCTGAGTCCTCGCAATAGTTGGAGGTAATTCTTGACCGTAACAACTCGACTGATGTGATTGCATGGACGCCGTGTGGTGAAGCGACGTCACATCCATGCTATGCTTTCTTGGGCCGGCGATCGAGTGCTCTCTTTGTGAGTGGGAGTAGCCGTGGGTCTGCGGGTTTGAATGGCGAAGTAAAATGGTTTTGGAAGAGGTCATTCTCATGGGAGGATGATCGGAAAATGTCAAAGCAAGGAATTTGGAATAGGTCATTCTCATGGGAGGATGATGATGGGGTAAAATATGAGAGCGGGCTTTGGAAGAGGTCATCCTTATGGGAGGATGATGACGGGGGAGAATGCGAGAGCTCGTGCGCCGAAAAGGACGACCGTTCTACATTTCCGTGCGCGACATTCTACACTAGGCCGGTTCCCTCCGCATGTCCTCTTTTTTTTTCGATAAATGGAAATTAACGACTCGTCATCATGATTATGGCAGTATGAAAACCCGACATGTCTCGCATTTTCGATTAATTCAATCGGTCCGTCGTTTGAACGTGGGAGGGAAAAATTTCGGAGTCTGGCGGCTTTCCAGTTTCCAAGCGCTGAACGATGATTTTATGAAGAATAAGGAGATGACTATTGACGACGCGGCAATTATCGACAGGAAAAGGCCTCTTTGTTTTAATTTTGTGTTTTAATTTTTTTCATAGAGAGAAAAAGTACCAAAAAAATTCTAAATTTATTCTATTGGTACCGATTTAGTGCTAATCTTTCGGATTGAATTAATTTAGTCTTAAATATTTTGTGTTTATGTCAATTAAGTCTAATCAGCCAATTTTGTTAAAGAAATTGCTAATGTTAATAATTTTTACTAATTTTTAAAATTAAATTTTAAATTTTTTTCTTTTTTTCTTGCATTTTTTACTAGTGACCCTCACCATTTAAAATTAAAAAAATAAAAATTATTAATATAATGTCCGCGTCAACGCTAATCGCATCATGTAAGACTACTAATTTTAACATTGTTGATTTATGGTCAAAATAATATGGATAGATTTAATTGACACAAATGTAAAATGTTTATAAGTAAATTAACTTAATTGAAATATTTATGATTGAATAGGTACCAACACAATCGATTTAACTTTTTCAATACTTCCTTGTCCATTGAGATACGTTGGCAAAAGCAGTGTTTGTTCTTATGATTTGGAAAGGAAAATAGGAACTCCAAGTTGAAAATAGAAAAAATTAAACTAATCCATTCAATGAAGAAATCGGTTGGGCAGTTTCTTTGCAAAGTATGCATGAGATAATCAGGTAAGCGGTTCTAGGATTGATCAGGCAACCTTAAATCTATCATGTTAGAGTTCATCATTTAATTTTTGGAACTTGAAACCTCTTTTACATTCTTTTAAAGTGGGAATATGAACCTATCATGCCAATTGGCTCTAGGGTCTACTCAGAAATCAACTAATTTCTCTTTTTCTGGTTTCATTTTTCTTCTTTTTTTTTGTTTCATTTTTAGTATAGCAAAATGAAAATGAACACAATGACAAAAATTTCAATTTATCAATAGCAACAATTCATAAAAAGATGAACACATAAAATAACATAAAAAATAAAAAGTTCAAAACAGTGACATAACAATGAAACAAATTTGTACCAATAAGAAAGGATCTCTTTGGCGACATGCTTACAATTATTAGATGCGAGCTGCAGTTCATGATACAATAGTCATACTTCTTGGTCAAGCCTCCCTTTCCCTGAGCCAAATGATGAAGACATCGTCGTGCTTGGTATGTACTTTGGAAATTTATATTTGTTAAAAAATTAAAAAATACTAACTATAGTCCTTATATTATTCTCCAATAGCCTAATTTTTTTAACAATTTCTGCCCCACACGACCCCTTCAGGAGCATTCAACTAAAGATGCGGATCTTGACTCCCAATAGGAAAGGGACTATTTCAACGAAAGTGTGAGAAGCTAGATATAGAGAACAGAAAACAATATAAAATGTTGAGTCGGTGGGTGCTGGTTTGTTATTAATATAATACGGGGCAAAATCGAAAGATGAGAGGTGACAGACTTGAGAGACAGGTTTTGTTATTGTTAGCAAAAGAAAAAAGAGAATTTATGGTTAATTCAGATCGGATTCATGGTTCTTGGTGCGGATTTTACCTAGGAATTGAGAATTGAATCACATGATACCGTTTCACTTTTTTCAAATCAGGAATTGAACCGGTAATAATAAGAACTAAAGTGAGATTATCTAAGATAAAGTTTTACGATGATATTTAATAAGTGAATATACAACAATCACTCAACAAATTGAAGACAAGCATAGCCAAAATTTCATTTTTCGTAAAAAATGTATGTATGTATTGTCTATGTATCAATTAAGATTACATATAGTTATCCGTATTAAGATTGTGATATAATAAGGTAAAGTGAAATTATAAATTCCTCGAAAAGTTTCTAAATTGTAGAAAATGTCATTGCATGTTTGGTGCAATCCAAAATCCGATTTTATTTTATTTTTTTAATCTCACTTTTGCCCCGCAATTCAAGCCATGAGCTCCCTCACTAGTGTGGTCACTTGCTACCTTCAAGCTCCCTTCAATTTGTCTCCCTTGTCACCATTTTTTGCATCTCCACCTCAGGCCGTAGTTCTTGCTTAGTTTTATAGCATCAGAGGTGATTCGGAATTCGGTGAAGACAAGTCTCGAGTTGTCGAGGGAGCCGCGGAGCGACACAGATGCAGTGAGCACGATCGATTTGGTCGATGAGGTACCAACGACTGATTTGGTGGACACCGCGAACCTTGGGTGCCGCTTAATGACAAAATCGATGATTGGTCGGGTTGGTGAGGGCCAAGAGGAAGTGGACAAAAATCCACCGGTGGACGGTTCCAAGGTATCGAAGATGGATGTACCTTACGACAATGACATCGAAGGATTTGGCACCCTTGTGGAGGAAATTTAGTTGCTTCGATGGTGAGAATCACGATTTCTTTAACTCGAATTTCTTATTTTGTATAGATATATCTAGTCCCAAGAATATTGCCAAACATTTGACTGAAATTCAAAGGAGGGATACCAAATACTGCCTAATTATTCAACTTGAGTTCGATCATTAAACTAATTCCAATTGCTTGATTATAATATATATGGGATTGCGAGTGGGAAAGCAGATCCTAAAGTCGGATTTCAGATGGATTAGATGACATAATGCTGCTCTTTTTAATGCCCGGTTTTCAAGCCGCACCGTCTGGACAAATCCGGTGTGGGCCATCTTTGAGAGTCAAACGTGGCCTTTGATTCCTGATCGTTGGTTCCCTCATTCCGCCACGTGTGAATTACATAACAATTGACTCCGTCAACGATTCCTGTGCCACTAGATATCCACAAGGGTGTACTGTCCAATGCATTTATTCTCCCCAAAAAATTAATAATTTAAAAAAAATTATTTAACGACGATCACTCAAATTACTTAAAAAAATATAAAAACAATTTTCTTGATTATTAATAAAAATATTTAGATATAAACCATTGAAAATAGAAATTTTTTTTTTATCGAATCATTGTTTCAACTGACATAACTAATCAATTTTAGAAATATATATTTTAAATTATTTATTTTTTGAAAAACAAGTAGAGTCATAATTTGAGACTTTACAAGATAAGAGTCTCCCGACTTCTTCTTCTTCGAAAGTTCTTTTATAATATTAAAACGATAACTCATGCTTCACAAAAATGCACATATAAAAGAAAACGTGCAGAAAATAAACTATATTTGGTTTCTCAAATTTCATCCACTCAAGAGTTTCGTGTACTTTACAAAAAAAAATGAATGACTTTAACTTGAAAATTATGGCTTAAACAGAGCCTTAACGTCATTCACTGCCCCGATTGCTTGGAATCCCTACTATTTTAACGTTGATTTGCCTGGGAGAACGAGAATAGTCAATGGCGAATGCTATAGAAAAACAAAAGTCGCTTTTTCCTGTGATTTTTTATGTGTTATTATGGAAAGTCGGTCAGATGTGTCGTTCAGACAAAACGCGGTCGAAGCAGGGTTCCGCAACGGGGCCGGAAACGAAGAAGACCGAGGAGCTCGTTGGTTCGGTCCTGGTCAAGTTCCGAGCGCGGCCCTCACCTCAGCCTCGGTAGTGTCAAAACGGTTGACTTTTCAAACCGGGAAGTCCCTCATCTCTTCGAAGGCATGGCAGGCGAGTTTGAATGATTGCCTCTCCCTCCTCCTCCTCCGTCTTCTTCTTCTTCTTCTTCCCAAAAAGCCGTAGGTGGGACTGACTTTGCCGCTCCATCCAATACCGAGAAGGGTCCTTTTAGCTGGGAGCAAAGATCTCGTCACTTCTCTATCCGCCGCCTGCTCTCTCTCTCTCTCTCTCTCTCTGTTTCTCTCTCTGAAACGAGCTCCGTTCTTGCTTCCTGCGTTGACCCGGGTGAGTCTCTTCGCTTGCGCATCGCTTGTCCGTCTTGGTTTTAACGTAATTCGCGACCGTGAAAAGGGAAGTTGGCGTTTGCGCGATGGGGTTGGTTGGTTTTGGTTTTGGTTTTACCCAGTTGGGGCGGCGTCGTTGTTTTGCTGGGGAAGCAGTTGGGTTTGGGGTTCTCTCGTGCGTTTCGGGGGGAAGATCAGTCGCTTGTGTTGTGGTCGTGTGTCATGTGATTCGATTGGTTCGTCCGGAGCGGGGACGAGTGATGATTGGAAAACGGAAAACTCGGATGGGTTCTGGGCTGCCGGCTCTGGGATTTGTTCGCTCGGGCCCAGAACATTTCTGGTATCCAGCTTGAAGCAATTTAACGATAAGGGCAATAAGCTATGGAGTGAATGAAACAAAAAATGGGAATGATACTCATTTGTTCGGATGAACTTGATTTGCGCGTGGTGTATTACGTACAAGGAACTTTCTTTTCGTTTGCTTCTTTTTGGGGACCAGGATACCTGGATCTTTCTTGGCCGTCTAGTCTTTTCCATCTTCTGTTTGTGTTTGAACTTGAAGAGCTAATGTCTAAAGTTCTGCCAAAGCCGCTGGAATGATCTGGATATTATTAGATCATTTTGTGAATGCAATTCAATGGTGAAGTGCCAGTTTGCTGCTGAGACGCCCTGTTTTCGTCCCTTTTTTGAGAAAGAGGGCTATGATAAAGGTGCAAAGCGTTTGGCATTTTGAGTTGAAAACGGTGTTTAAATATCTAGATTCCTCACCTAAGGTACAATTTACCATTCGATATCCACAAACGTCCGTATATTCCACAAAGAATTAGTAGGGCATCGGTTTTCTCCTAGCGAAACTGCAGGTTGAAATTATTCCCACAAAAGTAGCTTTCTTGCCTTTAGCTGTCTATCTATTCTAGTTGGGCAAGTGATGGAAGGAAACAAATCATGTAAGTAAAACCTATACGTAGATAAAGTTAAAGTTCAGTGGTGATCATTATTATAATGTTGGGAATTTCTTCATTGTTGTTTAGTTGTAAACATGCTTATTTCTCTCTGGGGATTGAGTTTTCTTCTTCTCTCCATTGTAGTGGCTAATTTCATCTTGCTGTTGTGGATAGACCTCGGGCTAAGTTTGGTGCAACTACAGCTATCTGGTTATGAAGTGCTTTTCTTCATTTTTCAAAAGAGGAACGCTACCCCAGCTAGAAGACCAGATCAAAGTAATGTAGAACTCGATGAAGGTAATGACTCCATGCGTTACTCTCTGTTTGCAGCTTTCAAATTGACAATCGGTACATCAGTACCTCAAAGCTCCTCTTTTGATTGAGTTGGTGTAGAAGCCTTTAATATTTTAGACAGTCCAAGTGAAATAATGAGATGTTATCAGTGGTTGCTCTGTCCTTTGGTTACTAAGATTTGTTTCTCCTAGTGAACATCTATTTGACAATTTTTTCTGTATGGTAACTAAAACTCTGTCTATTCTGAATTTGGTGGATTGTCGGCCCTCGTAGAATGATGGAGTCAGCATTTCAGCTTATTTGGTTCCTGCGTATTATTTGCATGTCTGACCTCTCCGAATTTGAATTCCTTTTTATTTGAATGTCCAGATGTTTCATCCATCCAAAACATTAAAATGTACACATATAAAGAGTTGCGTGTGGCAACTGAAGGCTTTAGTCCAGACAATAAAGTTGGAGAGGGAGGTTTTGGATCTGTTTACAAGGTGATTGCTCATTTGGATTCGATCTTTCGGTGGAGTATTTGTCTGTCACTTATTCCCAACATTGAGAGTTGAGATGCTGATTCCTTGCCGTAATTTTGTTTAAACACACAGGGAACTCTTAAAGACGGTACCTTAGTTGCTATAAAGGTATTGTCCTCTGAGTCACGACAGGGAGTGCGGGAGTTCTTGAATGAGATAAAAGTAATCGCAGACATAGAACACGACAATTTGGTCAAGTTATATGGCTGTTGCGTGGATGGAAAGCAGAGAATTTTGGTATATGGGTATCTTGAGAATAACAGCCTTGCACAAACACTTTTAGGTCAGTTGACTTCTATTCGTTAAAAATGTTAAGTTAACCTGAGTCTTCCCAGTAAATGATCGGTCATTCTACACATTTAGGTGGAGGCCACAGTAGCATCCAATTCAATTGGCATGCAAGACGTGAAATTTGTGTTGGCATTGCAAAAGGGCTCGCATACCTTCACGAGGAAGTTCAACCGCATATTGTCCACAGAGATATTAAAGCAAGTAATGTCCTCCTTGATAGATACCTCAAGCCCAAGATTTCGGATTTTGGTCTTGCTAAGCTTTTCCCTCCAAACATGACTCATGTGAGCACACGTGTCGCAGGAACAGCGTAAGTCTATGATCTTCCCCTCTTCTTGTTAGTCACGTTCATCTTATCCTGCAAACTGATAATGAACTGTATTAGCTTGACTGGCAATGAACACATATTGCACGTGATGATGGAAAACCGTACTTCATTTGCTTTTGTTTCCCCATAGGAAGGGAAGTAAAACTTGCTCGCAGCTTGTTCTTACGTTTTTAGAGGCTCGATGTACCAATTAGGTCCCAGCTCATGGTTAAAACCAGATGCATATAAAAAGTTACAACTTGGGCTTGTTTCACAAAAGGTGAAGTTAGCATACGCCACTGTAATTCTTTCCTGTGTAAAGACAATTCATAATCCATGTGCAACAATCTATGGACTTTTATCTTTCTACTTTTCCTGCTTGGTTACCAATAATCTTTAAAGTATGAGATGATTTTTCTGATTAATAGTGGGGAGCTAGTTCTCTGCCTTTGAATGTCCTACCTTTCCTTTTACCTGGCAAGGTGGGAGGACTGGTCTTTATTTTTCTCCTCCTTTAATTGAGATCCTCTGTGGCCATAACCTTCCTCTTGGACTTGCGCAGAACACTTGTTATTGCATCCTCTCCTTTGTGCAGAAGCACTGTCCCCATTCTGCTACGATAACTTGATAGAACAGCATTATGTTGTTGCCACGCCCTCATGAGTCAGGCATAACATTGTTTTAGGCATCTCACTGAACTGTAAGACTTTTGGAAACATCTAGTAATTGAAATTAATCCAGGCAGACCAATGTTTTCCAAAACTGTACTGGTTACAGAACCACATACGCATCCAATTCTGACCAGTTTTTGGCCCAGTACAGTATTTTCATGTCTAACTGGCCCAGCAATGGTCACTTGGTCAAACCCGTCAGTCCAGAGCAGTTTCTTAAACATTTCTATGCTTTGTCGAATTTTCATGATATTCATGTTATTCAAAACTGTAATTGCCTTTATCCTTTTCTGTAAATATCTATAATGGGAAGCTTATGAGTGTTTTCACATGGTTTATGCAGAGGTTATCTGGCACCCGAGTATGCCATACGAGGTCACTTGAATAGAAAAGCAGATGTCTATAGTTTTGGTGTTTTAGTCACGGAAATTGTCAGTGGGAGAAGCAACACAAACAGAAAGTTACCAGCTGAAGAGCGTTATCTTCTTGAAAAAGTATGTAGTTTTTTTTTTACCTCTCTATCAGTAGTATGGTTCAGAGATAAGCTTCTTTGCTTGCCACAACAGAGCACGCGCTTATTATAAGTCCATCTTGTGTTGAGCTGCAAAGTCACTGCACCCTTACCGAAATTAAATTTCTCCCAAGGGAACCTTAGATTTGAAGTTGCCATTCCGGTGAAGTTAGCATAGCAGCTCAGATTCTCTGTTGACCTCTTTTTTGGGAATGCGTGTGTTTTTGGGTGCGGATGTGTCTGCATTATGCTGAGGGAGAATGATTAGGTCAACTGATTCAAGTTCAAGTCTCTTATGGATGCCTTTTCTGGATTGCTGAGTCCCACGACTTGCTCATCTGCCAATGTTAGGCTAGAAATAGATAACCACTAGCATGTTTGTGCCTCTACTGAAACAATAGATGGTGCCTGTATCAACTGCGTAGCTTCAAAATAGGAATTAGATAATAAAATTGGAGTTTGCTGCACGACTAATTTATTAGTGCTGCTTCATTTCACATGATATGCAGCAAGAGGGGTGCTACAAATTTTGGCTGTTCTTCAAGCTTTCCTGATTGCTTCGTTAGATCCAATTTGAGATATTATTCCTCGAGATTTAGCAAAATTAGGCGCCAGGCTAGGGAATGGATCCAATAGTTTCTTTCTCGCTACCCCATTGCCACTGTTGTCCCATAAAGTACTCTCTCTTTTCCCCTTTAATGCAATAATCCATGGAGGATAAAATGCAATTGAGAGATCTGATCAATTACATGTTTCTGCTATTGCTTCAGGCGTGGAAACTGCATGAAAGGGGAGAGTTGGCGCAGTTGGCGGATGCATCACTGGACGGTGACTGTGACGTTGAGGAGGTCTGTAAATACTTGAAGGTGGGTCTTCTCTGCACACAGGACATGCCAAAGCTACGGCCGACCATGACGACTGTGGTCAAAATGCTAACTGGGGAGATAGATGTTAATGCGGAGAAGATTTCAAGACCAGGGTTGCTTTCGGAGTTCATGGGCATTAAAGTTGACCTCGGCCATACAAGCACAGCGGACAAGCCGAACATTGGCGACACGTCTGACTCAGCAGGCACCGCAAGGCTGTGTAACACGTCTGACTCTTCAGGAGACATAACCACTTCATATGCTACAATGACCTTCAATTCGATATATGACCGGAGTAACTGAGAATGGCCACGAGGATATGATAACATCCCGATCGTTAGACCATATAGATCTTTCATGGAGTTCGAATAGCACACTCCAAAGTGACGTCATTTTCATTTTGCTGATGCGAGAATTCTCCGACCATGTAAATCCTTTTCAAATTCTTTTCATTTTTTGTTTGGTTCTCCAAGCCGAGTTGTATGATGATTACCATCCAAAATTTTTCTGACTGTCCTGAATATATGATCTGACTATTCTTTGTGAAGTACAAACATGCTTTATGATCTCGACGAGCTATTTGGATCGTTAAGTCGCCTAAGCCAAGCCTTTTCCATGAATTGGATCATTACGTCGCCTAAGCCAAGTCTTTCTCAAATGGATCGATTTCACTCGAATTGTATAGAGAGAAAGAGCAACTCTAGGAATGTTTTTATTACTCAATTGTTGGATGATACATATTAGGGAGACAGTTTCCCTATTTATACAAGAGGCTTTTTGATTACTACCTTTGATTTCCATTTATTGAACAATCAATAATGTCCGCTCTCTCCAACTGTCGTTTACACTACCTTTGGCGCTTGTGCAGGTTGTTGGAAGGTGAGTGATTTAAGCTTGTGGTCTTATCTGTTTGCTAGGGCTTTTGTTCTCGCGACTCGTTTGTCCGTGCTATTATGATTGTCGATGAAACCTTGAAATGAACAGGGTAGGTTGAGACCCGTTCTTGGTTTCATCATAAGCAGATAAGTTTGCTTAATGGAAACGTGTTTAGAAAGAGAAAAGTTAGTTCCAACTACAAATCTAGCTAAATTTGGCTTAGAGATGGATAAAAATGTCATGTTTCACCTTCTTGATTATCATATAAACGATTGATGAGCTTTTGTAGTGGTATGTAGAGATCTACAAGATGAATCACTCAAATTGAGAATCGTATGGATCTGACCGGATCGGCTAATTTGGTTTGATTTTTAGGAGTGTCGGTCTAGTTTTCGGTTCCTAAATATGAAATTGATATTTGGGCAATCCAGTACCGAAGCAGATCAACTGTGTGTGTATATATATATATATACTTTTTAAAATTATTTCTTCAAAAATTTTAGTAAAATTGGAACTAAACACTTTCTTGGTCCGGTTCCAAGTAGTGAGAAAAAAAGTAATGGGAAAAAGAGTAATGAAAAAAAAGTGATCGGTTCCATTGAACCGAACCGGAACCGAATTGGATTGGTAGTTCGGTCTAGTTCTCAATCCTAGGACCAATCGGCTCGGTTCCAACTTGAAACCAAGCCGGATGGAGAGGTAATCATCATTCCATGTCAATCCTTTGGTTAATATATGCATTATTATAATTTGCCCTTGCATTGCAGCAGCACAATCAATGCCTAGCTTTACTTTTGTGGACTTACTGTTCATTAAAAGCAAGTCTCAAATCAATTAAGCAAATTTGATATATCCAATTATGAAATTCTAGCCTTGCGTTCTCTTGTCCATATCATAATGTATTTTTCTACATTTTTCTACATTTTTCAGGCGAAATTGTTCTTGACAGGCAAGCGGTTCCTTATGACCTTGAGTACCACGAAGAATGGGTTGGAAAGAATGCTTGAGCTAACGAGAGAATGGGCATTATGATCAGTTAATTTGTTTTGGTTAATTCATGAGTTAACTAAAACATTTAGTTTTATCCAATAGAAGCTCTTAGGCTTCTCAAGAAGAAAGATGCTTTTTTGGACCTGAGTAGGTCCTTAAAAGGCTCTAACCACCAGGAAAAGTTTGGGTAGAGGCCCAGCCAGCTAGATCCCCGTGAAGCCTTTCCAGTTTCTTGATATTCCAAAAAAGCAATTCGATTTTGGATGGACGATTAGCAACCCCTGTTATGGGTAACAAGCCAAGGCTCTAGTAGCAACGGCTCGTTGAAGGAAGTCTTTCTTGTTCACGTGGTTGAGTTGGACGAGCCAGGATCCCTCGAAGAGGCCACTATCATAGTACCTTATTGTGTCTTGACAATCATGATGGTTGCCACAATCAAAATAACTAAAAAAGAGAAAAGATCTTGATTAACTAAAACAAATTGATCAATACTGACATTACTATTAATTAGAAGTCATATATCACAATCTAAAATCAATCAAGCAAATTTGGTATATCCAAAGTTGATGTAAAGGAAGATCTAGGCTCTTTTTCTTTCATTTCATATTGAAAAAGAAAATCATAAAAAAAAAATAAAAAATTCCCTCTATCAGATAGACTGAACAATTGTCATTGGAATGAATTATGAATATTCAACATAGAATGTTTCAAATTAACGGATCCAATTTTTTTTTCAAAAAACCAAAAAACGTTATCAATGAAATAGAATGACAATAATACATTAAGCATTTTTTCATTTTACACGCGGTTTCTTTGACTGGTGGGTTCATTCAATAATTTTTATTTAAAGTAAGGGGAATAGAATATAGGAGGTATGAATTACCCCTCTATATATTATTACATATATTTACAATTATTTATGAGAACCAAATCAAATACGAAATAAGAAATTCTTGATCTCTGGTTCATGTCATATACATATATATACATATATATATATGTATGTATATTTATATGTATATGTATTGTAGTCAACCTCTTAGGGTAAGAGGTAATGCTTGAGCTAAAGAGAGGAACTACAATTGTCAGGATCTTGCAATGAAAAAGCTGGAGGGTGATTGTTTTGTATAGTGATTATCCTTATTAGAACGTTAATAGTTTGTTTTACAGTGATTATCCTTATCAGAATGTTAAATGACTTATCGAAACATTAAACGACTTATTGAAATATTAAATAAGAGGGCGACTGATTGAATGTTAAACAAGAGGGCGATGGTAAAGGGTGGTCCTTTATTTTGCTTCGAACGTTAAACAAAGAGTGCGGTCCTCTACTAGTCCTCTACTAGTTTGTTTTATAGGTGATCCTATTTCCTTTACTCGGAACGTTAAACAAAGAGGGCCATCCTCTACTAGTTTGTTTTGTAGGCAATCCTATCATACCATTGCGGATCATGTGCTCTACTAGTTTGTTTTGGAGGCGATCCTATCATACCACATTGCAAATCATGTGTTGCAATGTGGTATGATAGGATCGCCTATGGGTGACATCCGACATCCCATCAAAATTTTTTTTTTCTACTCACACTCATAGGGATAAGAAGTTCAGAATAAAAATTACTTTTGACATGATATAAATAGAGGGAGAAGTCTCCTATATAGACAAGTACAACTGAAATCACAATCGTAAATTGCCTATTTGATCTAACGGTAGAGATATATTACTTTATGTATATTTACCATATTGCTTGTCCCTAAAAACATTCTAGAGGATATTCTAATTTCTAAGGCATCTTCTAGGAATATTCTAGAGTATTACAAGAAAATTCAAAAATACTTAGAAGGGTCTCATTTCTTCTTAGATAATTACATTTAAGAGTGACGGCTTTAGCTTGTAATTTCAATTTAACATTAAGCTTATAAACTGCCCAGATTCCTAGTGGAAAGAATTACTCCCTTTTTAATCAAGCACATACATATTCGAAGGCTCTCAATGGCAGCTGATAACTAATCTTGTTCATGTTCCATTGAATTTAGACTATTTAGGGTTTCTTAACAAATTCATGTCTCGACGAGAATTGCCACTCCTCCAATCTCGTCTCTTCATATCTGTATAAGTGAAAAACTACCTATTCATGTCGGATCAACATTTTGATTGACAAAAAGGGCGGCAAAGAGTGATCAACGCTAACGACCGTTACCAGTTCCATGTTAACAAAATGTTGGTATTGGTCAATTCGATTTAGTTAATTCACATCATGCCTACAATAATGGGTCCGGGCCCAATTCTTCATTTTGGGCTTCTGGGCCTTTGGGCCCTTGGGCCGATAATAAATAGAAAACCTGAAAATGCCACATTTGTAATTTCCACGATAACCTGGGGCTATTTGCGGATCCCTCGACATAAAATCCCCTCTCGAAGAGAGACCCTGCGATTCTCAGCTTCTCTCGGTCGGTCATCTCCTTCAGGGGTTTTAGAGCGCATCCAAAACCCTAGCCATGGCGACTCAGCTCTTCACGCGCTCCCTCCTGCTCTCCTCCAAGCCTCGGCAATCCCTCGCCTCCCTCCTCTCGCGCTCCCTCTCCTTCTCCTCCGCTCCCGCCGCCTCCGCGCCTCGCCTCTCCTCCCTCCTCCGCCACGGCCTCCGCCCCCTCTCCGCGGCCTCCGCCGAGTTCGGCCGCCGCGCCGCCGCCGCCGCCCCGTCCATCCGCTCCTTCGCGACGAGGACGACCTCGTCCTCGCTCAACGACCCGAACCCCAACTGGTCGAACCGGCCCCCGAAGGAGACGATACTTCTCGATGGTTGCGACTTCGAGCACTGGCTCGTGGTGATGGAGAAGCCCGAGGGTGATCCTACTAGAGATGACATCATCGATAGCTACATTAAGACGCTCGCGCAGATTGTCGGAAGGTCAGTAGATTGAGTTCGTGGTCTGTTTGCCAGGATCGCTTATGCTCTGTTGAGCTATTGTTTATCGGTCATTTTTCAGATTCTTGATGATTTATTTAGAATTACCTATGGCTGGGGGGTGAAGGGTGAAATGAGTGAATTCTTTAAGCCGTTCCGTCTTTCACAAATGAGTATCATAAAGATACGATGACACAAGGCTTGCTGTGAATAACTTTTTTCTCGTTCTGGCCAAGAATAATAAATAATTTATAATTTTTTAGTCTCTTTGCTCTGGTTTAAGTGAACTCTCAATCAGATTGTAGTCTTTCTTTTGCAGTGATTGTTATGCTGTCTCTATTAAGTGTTTGAGCTCAAAGGCCATTCTTTATTGCCACTTTATGTGGCAAGATTGATGCTGTGTTTTGATTTAGAAGTGGTTTTGACATGTAGGGATGATTGGGTTTATTACTTTTTTTCTTTCATTGCCAGATGCGGCATATTTCCCTTTCATGTGAAGTGAGCACTTCTTGATATTGGTCTTCACTACAATATCATAGCTAGCATGAAAGTAACTATGAGGATGCTATGAATGCTACACAGAAGCAAAATTTTGGCTTGTGTGCGAATTTTTTTACGAATGGTTCCCAGTAGTCATTGATCATCTTGATTTATTGCTGTCCCTTCTATTTTGTCTAGCCATAATTTTGAACTCGCTATTACAGTGAAGAAGAAGCCAGAATGAAGATCTACTCAGTTTCAACAAGGCACTACTTTGCATTTGGAGCCCTTGTATCTGAAGAGCTTTCTTACAAACTTAAGGGTAAATCTTCTTGATTGGTTTTCTTTTGCTTCTCTTTTTGGGAAGTGGTGCTAATGAGTTCTGTTTTGTTACACAGAACTGCCCAGAGTTCGATGGGTTCTTCCTGATTCATACCTGGATGTCAAGAATAAGGATTATGGGGGTATGGAAGCTTGATCTTCTAATTATGCGATGGCTTTTGCATCCTGTAGATTACATCCTTTTATTTATGAAAACTGTTGCTAAAGTTTTGATTTCGCTGCTTTGTTGACCTCATCATGAGGCAATTGTGCTGTACTTCGGTTTTGTTCTTGACTGATTTGGATAGATATTGCGCTTAAATAAAGTTTGCTTGATGGAAACGTGTTTAGAAAGAGAAAAGTTTAGCTTAGGGATGGACAAAAATGTCATGTTTCACCTTCATGGTTACCATATGAAAGAGTCATGAGTTTATGTAGCAGCATGAGGCCTAATTAGTCTTGCAATAGGTAATCGTTCCATGTCATTCCTTTGGTTACTGTAGGTAATTATTATCATCTGCCCATGCACTGCAGCAGCTCAATCAAGACATAGCTTTATTCTATTTTACTTTTTTGGACTTATTGTTCATTAGAAGCCATATATCACAGTCTCAAATCAATGAATCGAATTTGGTATCACAGCTCAATCAACCCATCTTGAAATTCTTGTCTCTCTTTCGTGCAATCTCTTATCTAATGTATTTTTTTTTTTGCATATGTCAGGTGAACCTTTTATTAATGGGCAAGCAGTTCCTTATGACCCCAAGTACCATGAAGAATGGGTGAGAAATAATGCTAGAGCTAATGAGAGGAACAGGCGCAATAATGATCGACCCCGTAATTTCGACAGATCAAGGAACTTTGACAGGAGGAGGGAGAATATGCAGAATAGAGATTTCCAAGCCAGGGACATGCCAAACCAAGGGATGCAGAATCCTCCGCCTCAAGGCAACATGCCCCCACCGAATATGGGTGGTGGAATGCCCCCACCGAATATGGGCGGTGGAATGCCCCCACCGAATATGGGCGGTGGAATGCCCCCACCGACCAACTTTGGCGGAATGCCTCCACACAACCAAGGTGGAATGCCTCCACACAACCAAGGTGGAATGCCCCCACACAACCAAGGTGGAATGCCCCCACACAACCAAGGTGGAATGCCTCCACACAACCAAGGCGGAATGCCCCCACACAACCAAGGCGGGATGCCCCCAAGCAACTATGGTGGGATGCCTCCACGTAACCAGGGGGAATGCCGCCAAACAACATGGGCGGGATGCCTCACCAGAACATGGGCGGAATGCCGCACCAGAACATGGGGGAATGCGACCCCAGAACAACATGGGAGGAATGCCCCCCCAAATGGGTGGAATGCCACCGCGAGACATGGGGGCTGCTCAGAATGTGGGAGGTTTTTCACAGACTCAAGGATGGTCCAATACTGCGCCTCAAAGAGATGCTGGGAATATGCCAAACTATCAGAGCGAGAACTACACTCCTAGCAGGGATGGAAATACTTATTAGGTGTAGAATGTTGGTCTAGAGTGGAACGTCATGAGATTTGATGTATAGCTAAAATGAATGGACCTGCCTGATGTATGCTTTATTTGCTGCTCTTAAATTTCCAGTTGCATCTATTTTGTCTGGATTGGTGCATGAGTCTAATATCGCTGCCTACTCAATGCTAGGGACATTGCAGAATGGTGTAATCAACGAGGTAGCATCGAGAAACTAAGAGATGGCTATGGTCAGGAGGTGTCTACATTGCACTTTTGCAATTGAGTATATCTGGATAACTTTTCATCTCATGATATCTTCTATGTAACTTCTTCTCATTGCTCGGATTCTCAGTGACTTTTTACTTTCAATGGCTGTATTCGTTTCGTGGGAGACACAGCCCTTGATACTGTTGTATTTTTTTGTTAAGCTATCAGTTTTCCTCTGTGTGGTTCTCAAATATTCCAATTCTCTTGCTCTTGCATACAAAGGAAGTGTGTGTTTCTTGTCAGAAGAGGTACATAACAAGGCCTTAGAACGGAACAGAGAGGATGATGTGTATATTTAGATTTTCTTGATCCGATCGGATGACATATATTCACCTAGAAGGAGGGCAGTGTATGTAGGGCCTAGAGGAGATAAGAGAGCCGAAGCATGTCCTGCATTGTATGGCCAAATTCTAGTTAGTGGCCTCAATTTTCTTCCTTGACTTCACCAATTATATGAGGGTGCCTTTACCGATTGGGAATTGCACTGTGCCTTACAAGAAATCACCATTCACAATGCGATTATATGCATCGATTAATAGTTAATTTTCTCGGCTTAGGATGACCTTATAATATCTATTGACTACATGGCAATAACTGCAAAACTCAATTGACAATAACCCAATCACTGCGGATCGGCCAGTGCAATGACATTCTTTGCCTTCCGGACGGGCAACGCCGGCATGAAGCACAAAGGATTGCTGCAGCCTTGGCTATTCAGATATTAACTTCAACCGTGACATGAGAAGTTCTTGAGCGGTAAACGAGTTTTCCTTGGTCAACTCTCCCTTCTCATCTGCGCGACATAGATCGTAGATAAGCGCTGCTCTAGATCTATAACACTTGCTCACGCTAGAAAGCACATAGCCAATGGGGATCGGCCAAAAAGGCTATGAGCTCGCCGCTGCGAAAGATGCCCAGATGTCGATAATAAAGAAGATGAGGAGCAAGCGCCGGAGCTGCCTCTGGCTCTGCTTCTCCATTGTGGAGCTGGGTTGGGTGGTCCAAGAGGACGAACGAGGAGAGAACTCGGCGCTGGAGAAGAAGAGTTGCACGCTTATGTGCTGTTCCAGCTTTGTAGCGAACAAAAGGGGCTGAATATGTTTTTGTCTTCCAGACAATAAGGTGAAAACTTGGTACATACGTAAGGCTTCTGTTATGGTGAGGCGGTGTATATGCGCCGTGGCCTGTAATTTTTTTTCCTTAAATGTAATAGGAGCATATACTTGCATAAACTCGATCCGTGACAGAATTGTTCGATTAAAATCTCCGATTGTTTCAGCCTTGTCACGAGAATACCTCATAATCTAAATGTCGAAAGATTGCGCATATGATCCATGGATTTTCATTCAGGCAAAGTGAAGCCCATGTAATTTTGAATACCTCATGACCTGGGGTTATTTAGGGATCCCTCGACATAAAATCTCTCGAAGAGATCTTGCGATTTTCGGCCCTATTTGTTTCGCGAAAAATGTGGTGTTTTCAAGAAGCCATTTTAAAGAAGAATATAATTATTTTTTAGTATTTTGATGAAACCTGAAAATAAAATGAAAAATATTTCTCGTTATTGGATAAGAAAAATCTTTTCATCTATACACTCATTTTCATTTATTTTATTTTTTAAAATCGAATTGTCATTATTTTCTAAAATCAATTATTGAATTATTAAATTATTTTTTTCATTTTTTTGTTTTTGTTTTCCTCTTCTTCTTCTTGGGCGGCATGGCGATGGCCGGCGACCAGCCAAAGGCTAGCGTCGAGGCTTGCCCACCTTCGGTGAGCTCAGGCTCACCACTTGCTAGATCAATGAGCGCGGGCATCAAGTTCAAGGCTTTTTGTTTTGATAATTCAGTTATATTATGTATGATCGGGCGAAACTTGAGGCTGAAAAAATGATATGAACTTGAAAGGAAAAAAGGAGGGGGAGTAGGAAGTGAGGGTTCCTAGGCATGGGGAGGAGATCAGTGAAAATATTTTTCCTTGATTTAAAAGATTTTTTCTAAATAAAAAACGAATTCCAAAAAATTTGAAAAACGTTTCTTTATAAATTATTTACCGTAGAACCTACGAACGGAGTTTATATATATATCAGTCATCTTCTTCAGGGTTTTAGAGTGCATCCAAAACCCCTACCATGGCGACTCAGCTCTTCACCCGCTCCCTCCTGCTCTCCTCCAAGCCTCGGCAATCCCTCGCCTCCCTCCTCTCGCGCTCCCTCTCCTTCTCCTCCGCTCCCGCCGCCTCCGCGCCTCGCTCCCCTCTCTCCTCCCTCCTCCGCCACCGCCTCCGCCCCCTCTCCTCGGCGTCCGCGGCGGTTGCTGCCGCCCCGTCCGCCCGCTCCTTCCGGACGAGGTCGACCTCGTCTTCGCTCAACGATCCGAACCCCAACTGGTCAAACCGTCCCTCGAAGGAGACGATACTTCTCGACGGTTGCGACTTCGAGCACTGGCTCGTGGTGATGGAGAAGCCCGAGGGCGATCCTATTAGGGATGAGATCATCCATAGTTATATTAAGACGCTCGCGCAGGTTGTAGGCAGGTCAGTGGATTGAGTTTGTGGTCTTATCATAAACATACGATGACGCAAAGGCTTGCTGTGGATATATATATATTTTTGGGTTCTGGCCAAGAATAATGAATAATTTATTAATTTTTTGGTCTCTCGGCTCTGGTTTAAGTAAACTCTCAATCAGATCGTAATCTTTCTTTTGCGGTGATTATTATGCTGTCTCTATCAAGTGTTTGATCTCAAAGGCGATTCTTTATTGCCACTTTATGTGGCAAGATTGATGCTGTGCTTTGATCTAGAATTGGTTTTGACATGTAGGGATGATCGGGGTTATTACTTTTTTCTTTCATTTTGCCATATGTTCATATTTCCCTTTCATGTGAAGTGAGCACTTCTTGGTATTGGTCTTCAGTACAATATCATCGCTAGTATTAAAGTAACTATGAGGATGCTTATGAATAATATCTTGGCGGATATAGAAGCAAAAGTTTGGCTCGTGTCTCAATTTTTTTTTTCTAATGGTTCTCGAAGTTACAGTCCTTGCCTGTTGTCATCGATCATCTTTATTTATTGCTGTCCCTTGTATTTTGTCTAACCATGATTTTTAACTTGCTATTACAGTGAAGAAGAGGCCAGAATGAAGGTCTACTCAGTTTCAACAAGGCACTACTTCGCATTTGGAGCCCTTGTATCTGAAGAGCTTTCTTACAAACTTAAGGGTAAATCTTCTTCTTTGGTTTTCTTTTGTTTCTCTTTTTGGGAAGTGGTGCTAATGAGTTCTGTTTTGTTACACAGAACTGCCCAGAGTTCGATGGGTTCTTCCTGATTCATACCTGGATGTTAAGAATAAGGATTATGGGGGTATGGAAGCTTGATCTTCTAATTATGCGGTGGCTTTTGCATCCTGTAGATTACATCCTTTTATTTATGAAAACTGCCGCTAAAGTTTTGATTTCGCTGCTTTGTTGACCTCATGATGAGGCAATTGTGATGCTTCGGTTTTGCTCTTGACTGATTTGGATAGGTATTGCTCTTTAAAAAGTTTGCTTAATTAAAACATGTTTAGAAAGAGAAAAAGTTCAGTTAGGGATGGACAAAAATGTCATGTTTCACCTTCATGGTTACCATATGAACGAGTCATGAGTTTATGTAACGGCATGAGGCCTAGTTAGTCTTGTGACAGGTAATCGCTCCATGTCATTCCTTTGGTTACTGTAGGTAATTATTATCATCTTCTTATGCACTGCAGCTGCTCAATCAAGACATATCTTTATTCTATTTTACTTTTTTGGATTTACTGTTCATTAGAAGCCATATATCATAGTCTCAAATCGAATGGAATTTGGTATATTCCATCGTGAAATTTGCATCTCTCTTCCATTCAATCTTTTATGGAATGTACTCTTTTTTTTTTTTGTGCATATTGTCAGGTGAACCTTTTATTAATGGGCAAGCAGTTCCTTATGACCCCAAGTACCATGAAGAATGGATGAGAAATAATGCACGTATTCCTATTAGACCCCGTTATGTCAATAGATCAAGGAACTTTGACAGGAGGAGGGAGAATATGCAGAATAGAGATTTCCAAGCTAGGGACATGCCAAACCAAGGGATGCAGAATCCTCCGCCTCAAGGCAACATGCCCCCACCGAATATGGGCGGTGGAATGCCCCCACCAAGCAACTTTGCTCGAATGCCTCTACACAACCAAATGTGATTTGATCGGTTAATATATCTTAACTGAAACTTAATTTGTCTGAGTTTTTAATTTCATCTTTCAGGTATTGATGAGTCTCTAGAACTTCATTTTCTTTTTATCAAGCTAGTTTTGTTGTTTTCTTGAAAATGAAAGTTGTTAATGTTTATTCTTACTTATTTTGCTTTGAAGATGATTTAGATTTTGAGTTGTCCAAGTTCTTTCAAGATAAGTGAAGACTCAGGCATTAAATTAGATTAAATAAATTACCAGTCTTGGAGTCTCGGAATTTCGATAGTTGAAACATGCTTTCCAACATTCATGTTGACCAAACAACAATCAATGCATCGATTAGATGTTGACCAAACAACAATTGATGCCCCCACCAAGCAACTTTGCTCGAATGCCACTACACAACCAAATGTGATTTGATCGGTTAATATATATCTTAACTGAAACTTAATTTGTTTGAGCTTTTAATTTGATCTTTCAGATGTTGATGAGTTTCTGGAACTTCATTTTCTTTTTATCAAGCTAGTTTGCTGTTTTCTTGAAAATGGAAGTTGTTCATGTTTATTCTTGTTTATTTTGCTTCGAAGGTGATTTAGATTTTGAGTTGTCCAAGTTCTTGTTCAAGATAAGTGAAAACTATAGGCACTAAATTAGATTAAATAAATTACTAGTCTCGGAGTCTCGAAATTTCGGTAGCTGAAACTTGCTTTCCAATATTTGTGTTGACCAAACAACAATTGATGACTGATATGCATCGATCAGTTGTTGAAGTCAAGGAAATTAGATAGAATAAGTTACTAGTCTCGGAGTCTTGGGGTTACGGTTCCGCAATCTCCCTTGCATTGAGTAACCCGATTTTAGACTCATGCACCAATCCAGACAAAATAAATGCAATTGGAAGTGTAAGAGCAGCAAATAAAGCATAAACTCGATCCGTAATACGATTGGTCAATTACAGTCTTTGGTCAATGCAATAGTCATCGGTGAACGAAACAATTGGCGAGCTACAAGCTCATTGACCGTGCGGGATCTCAACACAACAAGATGGTGAGATTAGTGCAGTGGTTGTTGTCGATGGCACTCTTCACCGGTCAACAATTTGAAGGAAATCGATTGATAAAATCATCGATACCTCACGATTATAGAACTTGCTAAGTATCGAAACAACGTTATTAAGAGAAACATAGGATTGCCAACACATCTGTCAGATACGAATTGTTAGGTAGTTATGCTTGTGATCTCGAAAATCGTGACAATCGTAACTTCTTGTCGATAATCACGGTAGATGATAGATGATCGTGTCTAGAATCTCGGTAAGTATAATTGATAATCAATAATTATAGATAGTGCTAATAACCGCTCATTGTCGGATAAAAACGACCGCGTTGTAATCTGCGTGTGAATCATCAATCAACGACAAGAAACACATTGACCTTTTGCACATTTCCCTTCGTCTTTTATCTTTCCTGCAAATTTACCCTTCTCAGCACCGTTAAATCCCTCTACTTCTTTACCATTCTCGGAACCTTTAATTGACGGCACTCGCACTGTAATTAAGATACTCAATTGACAATGACCCGAATCGCCGGGATTGGCCAGCGCTGGTGAATTTCCTTGCGTTTCCGAACGCGTGACACCGACGTTAGAACACAGAAAATTGCCGCAACCTTAGCTATTAAGGTGTTGACCTCTACGAGCCCACGGGAAGTTTTTGAGTGGTTGACAAGTTTCCCCTGGTCAGCTCTTCCTTCTCACCTGCTACACGGAGTTCATAAATAAGCATTTGCTCTCATCCCTTGGACTTTACCCGCACCAGAGAGAGCTTATCGCCAATGGGGATCGGCGAAAAGGGCTACGAGCTCGTCGATGGGAAGGATGGCAAGAAGTCGACCAGAAAGCGGATGAGGAGGAAGCGCAAGAACTGCATCTGGCTCTGCTGCTCCAGCATGGAGGTGGGCTCGGCGGTCCCAGAGGACGGACGGGAAGGGAAGGCGGAGGGATTGACCGTCGACGGCTTGCCGGTGGTGAGTGCTTTCCCTCACGTTGATAAGAAGGAGAAGGGCGTTTTGGGGAACAGGTCTTGCTTGCTCGCGTGCTGTTCCAGCTTCGAAGTGAACACCAAGGGCAAACCGTTAGATAACGAGTGAGAAAGCTCGTGCGCTGTTTCTGTCTTTTGATAATAAGGTGAAAGCCTACATACATGCAAGGCTTCCGTTGTTGTGAAGTGGTTTATGTGCGCCATATGTTAGATAATGCGTCTGCAGTGTCTTCATACAAATCAAGTAGTATAGTAATGAATAAGGGGATCTATTCCGATTCCATCGAAATGGAAGAATCAAAGTCTGTAATATGTTTCCCTAGATGTAATGAGAGCAGTCGCTTGTCAAAACTCGATAGGTAATATAATTGGTCAATTGTAGTTTTTGATCGTTTGGCTTTTCATCACATGGGGCAAATGCTTGCCTAAATTTGATAAGTAATGTGATTGGTCAATTACAATCTTTGATGGTCTAACTCTTCATCATGTGAACCCCACGTGTGCATCTGATCCGTGGATTACTATTTAGGCAGGTGAATCCCTTGTAATTTTGGAGGGTCATATACTTCTTTCGCTGGTCCAGACAAGTTGATTAGGGTAATTTTATTTTCTTTTCTCTGGGTGCTTGTTGTGATAATTGATGAAGACTCCAATTTATTCAAATTCATGCCTTGACAACGACGAGGACAGCAACGGATGTTTCCATTCCTTTCCCTCTCTCTCAAAGTTGGGAGGCTAGTAGAGACCATTCCCATGAGCAATTGCAAGCTTCCGTGCCTGTGTCCTTGTAGTTGAACGAGAGTCTTAATATAACTATCGATGATCTCATCCCTAGTAGGATCGCCCTCGGGCTTCTCCATCACCACGAGCCAGTGCTCGAAGTCACAACCGTCGAGAAGTATCGTCTCCTTCGGGGGACGGTTTGACCAGTTGGGGTTTGGATCGTTGAGCGAAGACGATGTCGATTTCGTCACGAAGGAGTAGTCGGACGGGGTGGTGGCGACGCGGTGGCAGAAATTGGCGTAGGCTGCAAATAAAAGTTTTTTACTAATACAGATATGAAGAGACGAGAATGGAGGATTTTCTTGCATACACAGAACATCAAAACGTGTTAGCCAGAGTAGTTATTCCAGTAAAAATATATTCAGGTGAAAGCTTTTCCTAGAAGAGAAATAAATCACACGAATGAAACAATCAAATACAAATAAAAGAAATAAGAGCTGACCAGGACAGGATAGCTTACACTAGTGCCAAAATCCCATGACAGCGTGCAGCTGTCCCTTGACGCCATTGATAAACAGAGGAAGAGAGTATAGCAGGATCTTGTTAGCTGAGCGGAAACCTCAACATATTCTATTTTTCACCAACAGGAACATTTCAAGCCATAAAAAATCACTCGTTGAAAGCCCCAGTATCTTTCATCGGAAATGCGTAGTCAGAAGCCGTCGTTTCCTCAAGATGCCTACGCTAAAATGTCCTGCACAATCGACCACATGAACACATGATCTTTTGCGTATTTCCATTCGTCTTTTACCTTTCCTGCGAATTTACCCTTCCCAGCACCTTTAAATCCCTCTACCTTGTTACCATTCTCGGAACCTTTAATTGACGGTACTCGCACTGTAATATATATATTTTACTTTTACAGTCATCTGCATTCCCGTCCATAGGCAACAATAGACAAAAATCCGACGTAATCGAGAAACTCAATTAACAATGACCCGAATCACCGGGATTGGCCAGCGCTGGTGACTTTCCTTGCGTCTCCTACCAAGCGACACCGACGTTAGAACACAGAAAATTGCCGCACCCTTAGCTATTAAGGTGTTGACCTCTACCAACCCAGCAGAAGTTTTTGAATGGTTAATAGGCCTCCCTTGGGCGGCTCTTCCTTCTCATCTGCTCCTCGGACTTCATAAATAAGCATTTCTCTCGTCTCTTGCGCACATCAGAGAGCACATCGCCAAATGGGGATCGGCGAAAAGGGCTACGAGCTCGCTGATGCGAAGAATGCCATGAAGTCGACCAGAAAGAGGATGAGGAGGAAGCGCAAGGGCTGCATCTGGCTCTGCTGCTCCAACATGGAGGTCGGCTAGGCGGTCCAAGAGGACGGACAGGAAGGGAAGGCGGAGGGATTGGCCGTCGATGGCTTGCCTGTGGTGAGTGCTTTCTCTCAAGTTGATGAGAAGGAGAAGGTTGTTTTGGGGTTGCGGAACAAGTTTCGCTTGCTCGCATGCTGTTCCAACTTGGAAGTGAACACCAAGGGCAAACCGTAGGAAAACAAGTAAGAGAGCTCATGCGCCGTTTCTGTCTTTTGACAATAAGGTGGAAAGCTTACATACATGTAAGGCTTCCCTTGTCGTGAGGTGGTTTATGTGTTAGAAAATGCGTCTGCAGTGTCTTCATAGCAGTGTCTTCGTGCAAATCAAATAGTATATTAATGGATAAGGGGATCTATTCCGGTTCCATCAGAATGGAAGAATCAAAGTCTGTAATATGTTTTCCAATATGTAATGAGGGCAAACGCTTGCCAAAACTCAAAAAGTAATATAATTTGTTCAATTGTAGTCTTTAATTGTTTAGCTCTTCATCACATGGGGCAAATACTTGCCTAAACTCGATAAGTAATATGATTGGTCAATTATATCATCTAACTCTTCATGAATCCCACGTAATCTAATGGTTTACGCATTTGATCCGTGGATTACTGTCCAGGTAGGTGAATCCCTTGTAATTTTGGAGGGTCGTACTTTTTTTTGCTGGTCCAGACAAGTTGATTCAGTTAATTTTTTTTTGTCCTGGGTGCTTATGATGATTGATGAAGACTACAATTTATTCAAATTCATGCCTTGACAAGGACGAGGACAGCAACGGATGTTTCCATCCCTCTCCCTTCATTTCAAAGTTGGGAGGCTAATGGAGACCATTCCCATGAGCAATTGCAAGCTTTCGTGCCTGTGTCGTTGTCGTTGTCGTTGGGCCTATTTCCAAACGTACGCGCGACCGATGAAGAGTGAACCTTGAGAGTGATCCTCAGTTGCTTGTGAGGAGCTATATATTCTGCAAATGACGTCCCCACGGGCTCTCTCTTCTGAATCACGTGGAATGTAAAAATAGGGACACTTGACTAAAAAGTTATAAACTTATCGTACGACGGTTAATTCAATTCTAAAATTTTCAATTATACTAATTTAATTTTAAATCTTTTGACGATTTACCAATTTAGTCGTAAACCTTACATAACTTTGTCTTAAACCTTTTGAAATTTTGCCAATTTAATCATAAATGTATTATTTCGATAATTGGCAGAAAAAAACTATATTGATAAATTATCAAAAAGTTTAGGTTTAAATTGGTAAATCATTAAAATGTTGAAGACTAAATTGGCACTCTAGGACTAAATTGGCAAATTGTCATAAAGTTTGGCACAATTGAAATGCTTTGGATGGAATTAGCTATCAAATAATGATTTAGGACTTCTTTGACATTTTTCTCATGAAAAATATGATACAATTGTCATCTCATAAAATAAACAATTAGATCGAAATACAATCTGACTTAGGCCCAAAGTGGAATTGTCATATCTATTCTAGTTTCATTCATACTGCTTTGTTGTGCAAAATCAGTAACCCAATCTACAAGTGAGCATTCCACCACATGAAATGAATGATGATTCTATGTCTTGACTCATGAAATGACCGCCCTAGTGTTTTATCACATGTCAAAAAAAAGTTACACATTGATTTGATCTGTAAGCTCACTTTCTTTTACTAATACACAACTTTTTTCAAATACCAACTTTTTTATTTTCACATTTTTCATATCCAAGTAAAGGGAAAATTGTCTTAAAAGCTATAAACCTATTGTATTTGGCTAATTCAATCTCAAGCCTTTCTAAAAATTCGCCAATTGAGTCCAAAATCTTTTGTTTGTACTAATTTAGTACTAATCTTTTTTTTTTTTTTTATGTATGTAGTCCTTTCGATTAATTTTTGTTGGAAATTGCCAACGTGGCGGTCTAGTCATCATTAACCTTTCTACGTGGTGTGACTAGTGTTAATATGGACAATTTATTATTTTCTTTTTCTCTTTTTATCTTCACTGTTGGCAAGGTTGTTGGCCATTGGCCGAGATGGCTAGTGACCCTTGCCTACCCCTAGGCAAGTGTCGTGATGACCTTGCAAACCATAGCAACCCTTTGCCCAAGGGTCGACGAGGGTCGTCAATCCTCCATTGGCCTAGCCAACACATTAAAAGAAGAAAAGAAAAGAAAAGAAAAATTAAAAAAGTAAAAATTTAGAAGAGAAAAGAAAAATGAAAAAAAAGTAAAATAGTTTGGATTTTTTAAATTAAAAATTGTCTATATTAGTGATTTTCAATAAAAAAAAATAGTCAAAATCACTACATTTGCAATTCATTAAAAGGTTTAGGACTAATTAGTAAACCGCCAAAAATTTTGTAACTAATTTGACTTAATTAAAATGTTTAAAATTAAATTAATCGTCATGCAATAAGTTTAATTAATTTTGGACAATTCTCTTTTGAAATAAAGGAATAAGCATGTAACTTTCTCGAACTCCTCAACCACAATCAGACATAATCATTAATATCGTAATTTTAATCCATCGCTTTATTCATCCAATTTTCCCTCTTGCCATCCCTAAGTTGCTCTCAATAATTGAATCAACGCGACACGATCAAACCAATTCCTCCATTAGCGAATCGCGGCGCCAGAATCCAATTGAATCGACGGTCACGATGCATTCCGATCCACTGGATCAAGTTTCAGGGTAAGAATGTAAGCCGAGCCGAGCCCAGTCAAGCCCAGCCCAGCCCAATTTGAAAGCCCTTACCCAAGACAAGCGCGAACCCGGCCCAACTTGGAGAGCGTCTCTACAAATAGACGACCGCGTGCGGGCCATCCCGGAAACTCCCCTCCCCCGAATCTGAACTCCGCCCCGTATCTTCTCCTTCGCTTCGCCGTCGCGTTAGGGTTTAACAGCCAGAAATCCCTCCCCTCCCGACTCCCTTTCCTCCGTCCGGCGCGCAATCCATGGACACCTTCGCCGGCCCTTTCGCGGTGGACCTCTCCAAGAAGCGCAAGATCGAGGACGGCAACAACGGGTTCGCGCCGCCGCCGCCGGCGGGGGAGCAAGCGGACGCCGCCCTCGCGCTCGCCCCCCTCGAGGCCCGCAAGATGGTCGAGACCTTCACCAGGGAGCAGCTCCTCGACCTCCTCCAGGACGCCCTCATCAACCACCCCGACGTGCTCTACGCCGCCCGCGCCGTGGCCGACGGCGACGCCACGCAGCGGAAGCTGTTCGTGCGCGGCCTCGGGTGGGAGACCACCACCGAGGGGCTCCGCTCGCTGTTCTCCGTGTACGGGGAGATCGAGGAGGCCGTCGTGGTCCTCGACAAGGCCACGGGCAAGAGCAAGGGTTATGGGTTCGTCACGTTTAAGCACGTGGACGGCGCGCTCCGTGCTCTGCGGGAGCCGAGCAAGAAGATTGATGGCCGTGTCGCGGTTACCCAGCTCGCCGCCGCCGGTAATTCCGGGTCGAATTCGAATCCCGTGGATGTATCCAATAGGAAGATTTATGTAGGTAATGTGCCGAATGATATGCCCTCGGATAAGCTTTTGTCTCATTTCTCTGTGTATGGTGAGATTGAGGAGGGCCCACTGGGGTTTGATAAGCTCACTGGGAAGTCGAGGGGGTTCGCTCTGTTTGTCTACAAGACGATGGAGGGAGCCCAGGCTGCGTTGGTGGAACCGGTGAAGACGATTGATGGTAGACAGTTAAACTGTAAATTGGCGATTGATGGGAAGAAGAAACCTGGCGGGGGGCCTATGGGAGGTCCTGGTGCACCTGGTGGGCATGGGGATCGCCCAGTTGATGGAATGGGAATGGGTGGTGTACCTTCCTATCCGGGGTCTGTTCCGGGTCAGTATGGTCCGAGTTCAGTTGGAGGTTATGGTGGGTATTCAGGTCAACCATCGGTGGGTCTGATGAATTCGGCTTCGATGGGTGGCCCTAATGCGACTTCTATGACGAATCAGCCTCCTTCATCCCTCAGCGGCGTTGGTGGTTATGGTACTGGACTAGGTGGTCCATATAGTGGTTATGGTGGGCATGGGTCTGCAGGCTATGGAGGGATGGGTGGTTCTCTTGGCGGACTTGGGTCTGCTGGGGCTTTTGGTGGCGGAGGTTTGGGTGGTGCTGCTGGTGGACTAGGTGGTGTGGCTTCAGGTTTTGGAGGTGCTGCCACCGGATCATCTCTGTATCGGCCTTCAGGTGGGTATCCAGAAGGGGGGAACTATGGATTGTCATCATCATCTGCTTATCCAAGTCAGACTCAGCCACCAACGGGAACCTCTCCTGTGCCAAGGGTTCCCCAGGGAGGAATATATCCCCCTCCTTATTATTAAGGTAATGTTATACTTTATCTGCACTTTTTCTTTGTCACGCGGTCACGAACTTTGATTGCAGCTGTTTCCTTGCAAGTTAGTTTTCGTTTGTCTGTAGAGGAAAGTTTTGTTTAGCAGTTGGCTGTTGAATGCCTTAATGCTTTTGTTTCTATGAATTTAGTGGTTGATCTGGAGTGCTATTTTTGAGTCTTGTCTATCTTTTGGTTTTCCATCTTACATTGATTTGTAGTGACGCATGTGGTATGGCTTCAGATAACTGTCCAATTGGCATGATGATGTCTTTTGTCACTTTTCAGAGTCAATTGTTGTCTTTTCAATGTAGGCATTCTTTTTTAATTTTAGTCTTGCGCTAAGGCAGTTGGCTATCTGGGTGGGCTATCTGGGTGCGATACATTTGCATGGTTTGTCATGCATATGGAGGGTACTTTGCTTGCGGGCTCTTAAAGTGTCATCCTTTTTGATATTTGCACATCCTGCAGATTTCTTTCTGCATGCATGTACTAAGAAGAATTCTTTGTATTAGTACCAAAGCATCTGATTGCTCTATGGATTTTCCTCTTCAAGACCTGTACTGGATACATGGACACCCCTAAGGCAATAAATAAAATGGTTTAATTAATTAGTATGGATTGGGGATTGGATTTATGTGTGCATAAGCATCTCTGAAGCCCTGATTCACTGAAGTCTTTAAGCAAACATGTGTTGTCTTTCAATCATTTTGTATGTTATTACCATGAGTTTTCATACTAAAGTATTGAAGTTTCATCTGACACCACTGTGCAGTGGACAAGACTGGTAGATAGAAGCATCCTTAGTTATTTTTCTGGAGTTATTGAATTTGTATTTGATCACAGCGTCCTTATGTATTTTAACTTGAAGTTTATGGTTCGTGGTTGTGAAATGATGTATTGAGTTGTGATCGATATTTTATTCAGGTGTATGACAGCTTGTTGGGGCAGATGCTATTATCATTCAAGTGATTGACTGAATGCAAACAATATTTCTCTGGTTTGATGAATGCATTAGCTGTGCTTTTGCGGGCTCTTCTTGACTCATCTTCTCCTTAATGATGTGGATCTGACCCCTGTTAGCTAAAGCATCTTCAGATTAGATTTGATATTTTGGAAGCTTCTGTAATATCTGAGCTCTTTCCTTGAATGTAGGCGTTTACTAGCAGAAGTGTTGATGTTTAGTGAAAGGTTTTTTGTACTCATTTTCATGATTGCTGCCTTTACAATTATATACCCCGTATGGATTTTGGAATCGTTTTTTATTGGTGATGGTTGCAAGGATGTTATTTGGTTTGCTTACTTTGGTGATGTCTTTCCATGTGATGATTCAAGTTTGAAGGGTAAGAAAGAATCCCAAAAGTTTTTCCCCCCCTCTTTGACTTAGGTATATTAGAGAATCCTGGTTTTACAGTGGGTGGGGATGGTTGGCTTTTTCTTGTTCGATTTCTGGCCTTGTCTCTTCCTTGCTTTTGCATAGACACAATTTGATTTTTGGAGTTCTGGGTTGGGTTCAGATAGTGGTTTCTTGAACACAATATTTGGAAAATAAACTATTAAGTACTCTGTTCCGTGCCCAACTTCAAGGAAACGGCTTTCTCTATCCCTGAACTCCCTGCTTAATCATTTCACTTCCATCCAACTGATCTCGTCGCCCCTTGGATTGTGGCAGCTATACAAATTACAATGGATAGTTGCTGTGGCAGACTTTTGCTTCTGCAAGTCTGTTTCTATAATCGTCATGACTGGTGCCTTTTTTTTGGATGGGAACCGTGATGCATATGTTTTCCAAAACTTTTTTATAAATTGTTGTTGCTTTTGGAAGTCATTCTGCAAGTCTGTGATGTCATCCTGCTAGTCTGCTATGCATGGTTTTGGTTTCAAAGAAACTTGTTTCTGTGTCGAGTGTAGTTGCCCGTCGTTATGGGTGAAGGCTATAATCTCTAGTCTCTGATTTGGGTGTGGGCAATCCTGTTCTTCTTTATTCTTCCTTGCTTGTAGTTGCCTTTCGTTATTTGTGAAGGCTACAATCTCTAGTCTCTGATTTGGGTGTGGGCAATCATATTGGTTTAGTCTTGTAAGGTGCAAAAAATGTGATATTTAGGAAGCTGGGGAGAGTGAAATAAGCTTTTGGATGCACACTCTAATACCGTTGTCTGACTTGAATATTTGTTATGGAATGATCATCTCCTAATTGGAGGAGAATTATAGAGGTGATTGAAAGTGCTTTGACAATTTATGCATCGTGGTCTTAAGATGCTTTTGTGCCTTTGATGTCACTTTGGATGAACTTATTTGGGGTGATGAAACAAGGTAAAATATCCCACTCAATTGTCAGAGAATGCTAATCACTTGTGGGAGCTTATCTGAGTTGTTTCTTGATCATTTCAGAAAACGAAGAAGAATTCATTGTTTGAGTAGTTTCGTTGATTGACTTTTTCATTTTGTGTGGCTGAGTGATAGATGGTAATTGGCTGATTTTTCGCTAGATTTAGTGGTTGATTTGTGAAAGTTGGATGGATATTATGGGAAGAAACCTATCAATCCAAATAATATGCGTGCACAATGTTAAGGACTTTCTAATTTTCTTTTGGGTTGATGCGTGGTTGTTGACTTGGGTGGAGGGAATGGCGTGCTTCCGGGGTGCCCAGAAACTTCTCTCATAATTTGGTCACGTTGCTTTATAGTTTGAATCACCATACGCATTGATATTGCAGAGGTGGTATTTATATACGATAGTTGAGGCCGTCAATACTAAGTGAGATGACCCTAATGCTCTTTGAAACTCCTAGTCAAGTCTTTCCTTTCAAGAAATTTTCAGCGGCATTCCAAATCAGCATACTTGACAATCTAGTTCAGAACAATTGAGAGTTTGACGTGGTGATGATTTCTTATGCCGACCATTGTTTAATATGTTGGTAGTTCAGGTTCATTCAATGCCCGTTCATGACCAATGGATGGTAGTGACTGCTGTGTGAAGCCTTAACGTAGTAGTTCTTTCTATAGTAAATATGGCGTTACAGATTGATGTGGCTGAGCTTAGAATGAATTCGAAGAAACTGGAAGTGGCTTAGTAGGTCATCTTTTAATCATTTAATGCTTTTGCCTCTTTTTGTTTTGTTCCATTTTTCCTCGTCCTTGTTCATGGGGCATGAGACATGGCCCCTTGCGAGTAAGGCCGAGGCCAGGGGAGTTCTGAGAGAAGAGTCTCTGCCACCAGCAGCAACGTTGTGTTGTGTCAGAGTCGGATGAATTTCAGGCGATGCGGTTGTTGGAAAGTGTTTATTCACGGCGCGAGACAGATGACTCCCGAAAATTAGGACATAAGCTTGATAATTTTGGAAATTTTGTATTTTTAGCACTCGCTCAGGATGTATCTTATGCAATATAAATCATCGATTGTTTGTTTGGTCAATACGAATTTTGGAAATTAAGTTTCAGCTACTGAAATCCCCAGACCGATAATTTATTCAATATAAAAGTGAAGAGAAGTCGGACTGAACTCCTCCGAATATTGGTATAGTCGTTATTTTGATAGCATTAGCATTGCACGACTTAAGAATTTGGACTAAGGGTGTTTTCGATTTACGGAAAATGGGTGTGTTGAAAAATATATCTCGAAAATTAATTGCTTATGTCATCTAAAAAAATTATGGGAAAATTTCAAATGAGGGCCGTTTCTCAAAAGAGGGCTCAAAGTGGACGTTGACTCAAATAAGGGCATGAAATGGCAAGGTTAGTATCAAATAAGAACCAGAACTTGATTTCCGGCCAAATCTTTACTGGATAGCTTTTTCCTGCAAGTTGGGTGTGGGCAGTTTTATCCAACAAAATCCAGCTACGTGAAAATGCTTTAAAATCCTCGAACAAACAAAAATTCCAAATTGAATCTCATTAGTTTTTCGTGAAATCGTTGAGTCTTCAAATCTAGAACTCTAAGTACGTCGATTCTTGATTGTACCATGTTTTCTTCTGGCCTTTGATTCACTTACTGATGAGAACAGAGCTTGTGACAATGGGGTGAGAGGCATGTAGTGTAAATGAAGGACTTGAGCTAGAATCGAAGAACCCAAGCCCCACCTAAACTTAGGAGATGGAATTGACATTCCTCCTCCTCCAGTTGATAATGGAGCTCAAGATGACATACTTTCAAGGGGAGGATCAATTTGCTATTGGGGACTGACTTGAGGACTCGACAATTTCACGAAGAACTAATGAGAGGTCAATTTGGGATTTTTGTTTGTTCTAGGTTTTCAAAGCATCTTTACCTAGCTGGATTTTTTTGAACAAAATTGCCTACACCCTACTCGTCGGAAAAAGTCATCCGATGAAGATTTGGTTGGAAAACAAGTTTAGACCCTTATTTGATATTAACTTAGTCACTTTAGGCCCTTATTTGAGATAATGTTCATTTTGGATAATTTTTTTGATAATACTGCTCTACTTTAGATTCTTATTCAAAATTTTCTTAAAAATTAATTAACGGAAAATGTTTTCATTATTGATAATAATTTTGGGCTTAACTAGAAAAAAATTCATTTTTTATTTTAGTTAATAATATAAGTGATTATTTTTTGGAAAATATTGTTTCAGTACTCATTTTTTTCGAAAATCACCTAATAATCTGCTAGTTTCCCTTTAATAAGTGTATCGGAGGTTCGGGAAAAAAATAAAAAAAATCAACAGATTGTGATCTGTCAGCAATGGAAGTGAAACCACTAATCGAGGCCTGCAAACTTCAGTTGGCCCAATTTAAGAACATCAGCAAGGCCCATTAAGGGAAGGAAATCGAGTAGCCGACTGGGTCTCTAAGGCCCATAGGCCGAAATCGTCTCCCGACCAATTGGGTTTCCAATCCCCCCAAGTATTTTATGGAACCTCATCTGTTCCGAGGCCCATGTTTTTGGTAATGCCGGACCCACTTGAAGCTATAAAAAGAGTTTGATACCGAACCCCCCTCCCCTCAAAAAAAAAAAAAAAAAAAAAAGAAGAAAAAATCTAAATGGGCATTCTTCCAAATATAAATGCAAATCCATCTTTCATGCGCCCTCACGGTCCACGATCTCGCGTGGCGAATCTTCCCCCTGCGTGGGACCCGGAACCCGAAGCTTATCAATCTCTGCCCTTTGTTTAAAAAAAAAAAATGTTCTTATATGGCCGAAATTTACAATAAATAAAACGTGTTTAACTTGGCTACCTTGGTCCCAGAAAAATATGAAAAGGGAAAAAGGAAGAATCTTTTGAATGAATAATGATGATTACAAATGAATGTGTTTTGATAGGATCAAAATAACGACCATTCGATGTTTGATGAGAGGGCAGTCGTGGTCGTCGTCGTTTCAGGGGAGGAGGAGTGTGTGCGCTTTTCTGCTTTATAGCGTCTCCGTCTTCCGGCGGTGACTTGACTGTGTACACTCTCTCTCTCTCTCTCTCCTTTCCTTGTCGACGCAGCAGCGACGTTGATGCTGTCGCTCTCTCCGTCCCGCGCGCCCTCCTCATCATCGGCCCAACCCCGGCGCATGACGACGAGCCCGCGCGCTCCTCCGCGGCGAGCCTCTCTCCCCGGCGCCTCCAGGTAAACCCCCCCGATCGACCGGCCTTCCCACCCCCACGCGATCGGCGGTGTCCGTCCTCGCTCGCGGGCCTCCCGATGATCGCGTGGAAGCAGCGCTCGCTTCGACTTTTTTTTTTTTTTTTTTTTTTTTTTTGGCGCCGCCGCGTCGGAACGAGAGTGATCGGGCTCGCGGCTTTGAGTGGGGGCCCTGGGAGTTCCCCGTGCTGCCGAGGGATTTTTTTGTTGGTTTTCTAGTACGATGCTACGTTTTTTTTTTTTTTTTTTTGGGGGGGGTTGGGGTTGTTAGAGGAAGGTGCGGTGAGGTTTCTCGATTGCGTCGAGAGGGTTTTGCGGTGTTCGCTGCTTCTGTTCCGGCCCTCGGTCCGATGCTGATCGTGCAGCGCATGGTGATTTCGCGATCGTGTTGCTTGCGATTTGTTTCTGGCTGCTTTCTGGAAGTCCGAACTTGACGTAGCTGGTCAAAAGAAGTCGTGGTTAGAATTGTGAATCTTTGGTTCGTGTGGAATTTCTGTATAGACGTACTTCGTATTGTAGTTTTGATGATTAGAGCCGATTAGGGTGCCACTGTGCCGAACACATGTAGAGTACACGTTCTTCTAATAAGCAGAGTCTAAGATGGGTCTGTTTCTCTTTGAAGTTATAAAAGGATTGGCCTATTTGAATGAGCTTAGTCATTACCTTCTCCTAGTGTGCACTCCTCTCGTGTTTCCACTCTGCGATGCTTTGTTCTCCACTGTAATTTCATGACCTATTCCCATCGCACCACAATGTTTTTGGGGCCAGCTTTCTGTTTTTCATAACTTTTAATCTGGTTTCCGCACTTACCACTTAATATCTAAGTTTGAGCAGCAGTCGCAGTTGAGTTTAGGTCTGATTTCTTGTAGCTGTTTGTCTCCCTACTGTAATAACCTTCTTTCATCTTGCCAGCTCTTTTACAGCGATAATTTTAAAAAGCGGTTGCTATTTCTGGTGAACTTCATTATGATCACCTTAACTTTTGCTCTTCCATTTTCAAATGTATTGATAGGGGTAGGGCAACTTGATTTTTCCACTTCGCGTGCTGTAATTGTCTGTTTGACATGTTCTCCTCCTGGTTGGAGAGGTGTACAACTCCTAGAACAGGATAGAAGATCTATAGAAAATTAGGTCCTTCAGTCACCCCGTGCCATTATCTGTCTATTGATGTGATTACCTCTCTTACAAGACTCGCTGTTTTTGAGACCTCTTCCTTTTCTTTTGTAGAATTGGGTAAAAGAAGATTTATTGATGGTATGGTTATTGTGAGTGATTCAATGTGCTAAAATGACTGTTAGGCATTCGGCATTTAGTTAGTGGTAGTGACTGGTTTTATAAACTTCCTCATCAGCATATGAAATGTTAACATTGATATCGGGCATTTATTTTTTTTCGTATGTGTCTTTTTAGGCTCCTCATTCTTGAGTACGAATAGTACCTCTTGTTCTTCAAGACAAGGAGGCTATTCTAGGTATTGATTCTTGGAAAAAATAAATCAACATCGTAATGGATTCGTCTGCTAAACGTCAGAGCTGGTTTGGCCACTTCTATCAAACCCTATGCCAGGACGGGGATGGGACTATGAAGCAGGTAAATTCATTTTTTGCGATACTCTGTTCTCTTTTTCTATCTTTATTTTCAGCTTTTCCCTTCTTTTTCTGGTAAGATAATTTTAACGTCTTCGTCAATATAACTAGGAAGAACTTTGCATGGTATGTACTACCAATTTGCTGTTCAGGGATAGAACCTCATGAGACATGCATGTATTATACGAGTGGTTTAGATACATGTGTGTTATATTTCCTCTAGACACTAATATGTAGTTTGCTTCTTGATGCTGAACACCTTTCATACAGGATTTTGATCATATTGAAAAACAAGTAGAAGCTTATGGTGAGAAAATGAAGAGGCTTTGCTCTAATTTCTTCCGTGATGTGCAATGTCCAGAAAGAGATGTCAGGAGAGTCGACCCTGAATTGGATTTAGAAGGAGATGCTTCCGCCAGTGGCAGTGCTGATTTAATGAAAAGTGTTGAAAATGAGCCTGGGATGAGTATCCCAAGCCAATTGCAGGTGGCCTGCCCCATAGAGAATTATGCGGGTCATGAATTGAGTGAACCTGATCCTTTTATATTTGACCCCCAGTTGGATCCTCAGAGAAGTATGCCAGTAGTAGAAAGTAACGATGAACATGTCCAGATGATCACAGAACAATTCCAGGTGACCTGCCATTTGGAACCTTTTCAGGAACCAATTGAACCTCAAACTTCTAATTGCTCTTCACAGAATTTGATTGAGGTGCCGGCGTCTTCCTCAGATGTGGGGCCATCAGATGAACCCACTTCTTTGGATAGTATAAAGAACCGGGGACATATACTGGATGATCCTAGTCAGGAACCTGAAAAAGGTGAACCTCAAGCTGCAAATCCCTACTCTCCGAATTTGATTGAGGGGCTGGAGTCTTCCTCAGATTTGGGACAACTGGACAACCTAACTGCGCTTGATAGTGTGAAGAACCAACTGGGACATGCATTCAGCGACCTAGTCAGGAGCCAACTGGATCTCAAACTTCTGATCCATCTTCTCCAGATTTGTTTGAGGTACCTGAGTCTTCTTCAGAATTAAAATTTCTGGACACAACCCTTGCTTTTGATAGTGTGAAGAACCTACCAGGACATTTATGTAATGACTCTAGCCAGGAAAAAATTGAGCCTCGAACTCGTAATCCCTCTTCTAAGAATTCAGTTAAGGTGCCAGAGTCCTTGGATATGGTACTACTGGAAGAACCAACTGCTTTCAGTGCTGTGAAGAATCAACAAATTTATATAACCAACTCCCCAAGGGCTCCAGTTTCTGTGCATTTACTTGAGGGTGGACAGTGCATATCATCTTTAGTGCGTACAGATGGTGCCTTGACTGAGGAAAAGGCTGCCAAGTTTTGGAAGGAAAATGCCAGGCATGGGAAGTCATCTACACCTGAGGTGTACTTAATCTCTTCCGTTGAAAAGGATTTATGTGAAGCTGATTTTCTGTCCATTCATCGCCCTAGCGACAACAATGCAAACACTGCGAGTTTAGCCCCGAACAAGCTTTCACCTGCAGATTCAGTTCATGCTGAGGAGGACCTTGTCCCTTCTGACAACTTCACAGTTGAAACTGTGTGCAGCATTGGTGCTTCAAATACGATCACTTCATCTGATATGTCTTCACCAGTTGTATCTCATGAGGAAGAGGCGAAGACAATGGATCTCGAAAGCTTAAGCAATCCAGTGGAAGTTGAATCTTATGAGTCAGAGATCTTGCCTGAAGTTTCCTTTCAAAGAGGGAGCTCTTGTGATGATGAAGTTGGTATTGTGAGGTGTGTACCTCGCAGTTCCAGCTTTACCCCATTTGCCCTCTCAGGTGGAAGCGGTTAGTATTTTCAGATTTCTTTGGTTGCAAAATCTTTACACCCTTTCCATTTATAGATGATTTTAAGTTTTCACAAGCCCCATATCCTTCTACAGTGGAAAATGCCTCTGGGTTTAGTGACACTACTTCTTTGACTGAAGCCTACCAAAAGAGCACATTCAGTGCAACGAGTCTGCTGAATTTCATGATCTCTCGTTCTCTTCAGGTAAGGATCCGTCTTTAGACTCAAGAATGGACCTTTCCTGAACCATAATGTGCATCTTTGCCTGCATATGTTGTTTTTGAAAGTGATTAAAGTGTATGCTGATGTCATTATTTGACATACAGGTAAACTTTATTAGTGGTCCCAATCTTAGGTATTATTTTCAATCTTAAAGTTTTGATTTCAATCATGCAATGCACTAAATTGCAATTGATGCACCCTCACTAGAATTCGGCAAATTTCCAGCAAAATGTTAATGTGGTGGTTCACATGGTGCTGACATTACGTCCAGTTGAGCTTCATGTCAGCCTAACTCAACAGCATGATCCTTGCAATCCATGGCAGAAGGGCTGTGCAACCCTATGCAAGCCACGGTAGAGGATCATAGGACCTTCTGACACTGCTGTTGCTTGCAAAGGGCTGACAACCCTCAACTGCATGTGGCCGTCCCCTGCCTCTCTCTCTCTCTCTGTTTTTTTTTTTCTTAAGTTTGTACTTGTCTTCTCCAGTTCTTTAAAATTTCTTAAGTTAAGGCCGAGTAGGGCGCATTGTCATTGTCATGTGGTTGCCAAGGGGTCATGTCAGCAATTCTTAGAAACATCGTTGGGATTCCTGTCAAAGTACCTCAATTGCAAAAATGAAAGTTTAGACCGTATGATATCCCTTTGATGACTTTATCCCTGTATATCTCTGTTTGGCTGTGCTATCTTTTGATTGTCTTCCTGATTTTGCATTGATTGTTTTGTGAATTTATGCATATGTAACTATCCTCAACATTGATATCATAGATAAGGATGAGGAAGCGAAGCTTGGGGAGAGTTGTGTTGCTTTAGATTCTCGTGAACTATATGCTCTGTCTCTTAGGATCCAACGAACCAGATCATTCAAGGTACTCTCTCTCACTCCACCTCACACATGTACATGCATTTTGTTTGAGCATTTGGATAAGCTTCCATTGTAAATTTGAGTATTCCCTGCTATTGTTCACCCGTACCTTTTAACGAGTTTTCATTCTAGACATCAATCTCACGTTGATTCATTTCGATATATTATCATAAACTTGTCTCTCATCCCAGCTAAATGATGCTCCTTTTCCTGTTCCATTCAGAAGAAGATCATGGATACCTTTGCTCCAAGACAGAGGACGGTAAAGGAATATGAACAGCTTGGAATATGGTATGAAGACAGTCAAATTGAGAGCGAGTGTAACCGGCGCATAGAACATACTACTCCACAACCTGCAATCTCCGCCTTTTCGGACCCTCAGAGTTCGCAAGAACATCAAATTGACTCTGATTGGGAACTATTATAGGTCATACCTATACTTCCTTAGGTAAACTGCATTAGAAAGGTAAACCCGGCTTTTTTGACCATAAGGATGAATTAGTTGAGGATGATCCAATGTGACATTAATAAGAATGATTGTCAGGAGGTTTTGTCGAGATGTGGAGATGAAAAATAAAATGTAGTCTGAAAGAAGACAGGTTCTCACAGAAATGATGTACTCTAAGCAGAGGTATCTTTTGTTTTTCCTATGGGTTACATTTAACGTTTTTACTCCTAAAGTACCGCAAAATCTTGTGCAAATCAATCAATCACAGACCAAGCATGAGAAAAATGAACTTCTCGATTCAAATATTCTGTTATTCTCTAAAGTTACACAATTGCCCCAATAAAGTTTCTCAATTTACAATTTGCTTGACGCCCCAACTTTCAATTTTCACTTATCAAGCCATATTAATTAAACACCAAATTCCATTCATTTGTTATCTAAGACATATGAGTATTTTATTTATACTATGAGCATGCCACAAATTTTATAAATTTACAGAAATGACCAACTTCCGAATTAATTACACAATTAGGGCCAATTTTGCATAATTAGATACATTGTCTAGATTAAGCAATTATCTCTATTAATAACTTAATCACGTATCATAAATTCATAATAAGGCTGCACATGCTGTGAACAGCCTCTAAAATTTCTAGTTATTACAAATTAGTCCCTTAGCTTGGTGAAATTACATATGCCCCTAAAGCTTTTTTATTTTTATTTTTCTGGGGTCATCCCCTAAAGCTTCAAAACTACTTATTTTGAAGCGATTTGATTTTCTTTAATTAGTCTAACTTAATAACCCATTAACTAACACTTAAAACCATAAACTCACCCAGTTAAAAGAGCCCTCTAATTTCTAGAAATTTACAAAATTGCCCCTTGACATGTTGAAATCTACTAAAAAGCCTATTTTTGATCAAGTTTTACCATTTTCTCATTCTTTCCTATTTAAGGTGCAACAAAATCATTTGGCTATACTTTTCGAATAGCTCTTAGGCATGTATTAAAGATTTAAATATAGGCAAGAAATCACCATAACTCTACTTGTCAATCTTGGAACCCACTTGCATTGAAGATCAAATTTAACTAACAAACATCAATCAAGTAGACTAATCTAACCTAGTAATAGAGTTTTCACTAATCTTGAACAAAGACTTGGACAACTCAAAACTAAAACACCTTCAAAGCAAAATAAACAAGAACATTAACAACTCGCAGTCTTCAAGAAACAACAACGCCTAGAGAATGTCCCAAAATCTCTACTCCGCATCATTTCCCTCCTCTTTTCACAATTTTCACCCGCGATCCTCTCTTTATCTGTCTTGTACTTTGGGTCATAAGCAACTGCTTCCCCATCAATAAAATAAACTTGGCCTGACAAATATGGAAAAAAATACATTATGACATAGAACAAGAGATCACATGAATGAGGAAGGCAAGAATTTCATGATGGGATATACCATATTCGCTCGACTGATTTAAGACTGTGATATAATGCTTCTAATGAATAATAAGCCCACAAAAGCAAAACCAAATAAAGCTAGGTCTTGATTGAGCTGCTGTAGTGCAAGGACAGTTGATAATAATAATCATATCAATCAAAGGATTGACATGGAAGGATTACTTGTGGCAAGACTAATTAGGCCTCATGCTACTACACAAACTCATGACTTGTTCATATAGCAACTACGGAGGCAAAATATGACATTTTTGTCCATCCCCAAGCCAAATTTGGGTAGATTTGCGGTTGGAATGAACTTTTTTCTTTCTAAACATGTTTGCATTGAGCAAACTTGTCCGCTAAACAGTTAATAATTAACAATTCGTGTCTCAATCACTATACTTAAATGCTAATTAACATAACAGAGGAGGTGCGACAACTTCCCAAATAATAGCCAAGCAAGTATAGTCAGCCAAGAACAAAAACCGAAGCAGCACAATTGCCTCATGACGAGGTCAACAAGGCACCGCGGTTTTCATAGATGAGAGGATGTAATCTATAGGATGCAAAGTTCATGGCAGAATTAGAAGATCAAAGTTTCCATACCCGTATAATCATTCCTTAGAAGCAGGTATGTATCAGGAAGAACCCATCGAACATTAGGCAGATCTGTGCAACAAAACAGAACTCATTAGCACCACTTTCCAAAAAGAGAAGCAAAAGAGAACCAATCAAGAAGCTTTACCAATTAGACAGTGAGCAACCTCTTCAAATACAACGGCTCCAAATGCAAAGTAGTAGGGCCCTGTATCAACAGTGTAGATCTTCACTATAATAGCAAGTAAGAAATTGTGGTTAGACAAAATAATAGGGACAGTAATAAATCAAGATGATCAATGACTACATGCAAGGACTATCACTTCAAGAACCATTCCCAAAAAAATTAACACGCGAGAGAAACTTTTGCTTCTGTACCTGCCAAATACCATTCATAAGCATCCTCATAGTTACCATAATACTAGCTATGATATTGTAATGAGGACCAATTTCGAGAAGGGTTCGCTTTGCTGTTTTCGAGACAAAAGGTAAAATTTGGACGGGAGTTAAAAAGTGGAATGTTTTTTAGGGTATTGATGATGCGCTTGTTTACGAAAAAATAAGTGATTTAAAAAATACCCTTTCAAAATAGTTAGTAATATCTTTTAGAAAATAAATAGATAGAAATTTTTTTATTGCTCATGAAAATAGTGTATATAAAATTTTATTGACGATGAAAATATTTTTCGTTGACTAATTTTACTATATTGATATAGACAATCATTGCTTGAAAAATATTTGCTGAATCATTTATATTTTTGTGAAATCAACACACCTAGCCTCTTTTTCTTTCGTAGGATTGGATAATAGAAGATTTGCTTGTTGGATATCTTTAGATTATTCTGGATATCTATAATATTCTGGATCAAAAACTTCTACCCCAAGTTTTCTTTAAGGTTGATGCGTGGTTGTTGACTTGGTGGAGGGAATGGTGTGGTTCCGGAGTGCCCAGAAGCTTCACTCATTATTTGGCCACATTGCTTTATAGTTTGAATCACCATACGCATTGATATTGCAGAGGTGGTATTTAACTATATTCGATAATCGAGGTCCACAATAGTAAGTGATGACCCTTATGCTCTTGGAAACTCGTAGTCAAGTCCTTCCTTTCAAGAAATTTTCAGCCTGAGGCATTTTAGTTCAGCATACTTGACAATCTAGTTCATAACATAGTGACAATTTGACGTGGTGATGATTTCTTATGCCGATTGTTGTTCAATATGTTCATAGTTCAGGTTCATTGTATGTCCGTATGTGACCGATGGATAGCAGTGACTGTCCTGTGAAGCCTTAACGTGATTGTTCTTTCCATGGCAAATATGGTGTCATAAATTGATGCGGCTGAGCCTAAAATGAAATCGGAGAAATTGGAAGTGGCTTAGGGAGACACCTTAATCATTTAGTACTTTTGCCTCTCCTTTTTGTTCCATTTTTCTGCGTCCTTTTTCACGGGCCATGAGCCATTGCCCCCCCGCGAGTAAGGTCGAGGCCAGGGGAGTTCTGAGAGAAGAGATTCCGCCGCAGGCGGAGTTGGAATTCCATTGTAAAAATCCCATTCCATCCCCGGGGCAACACATGCCGCCTGGGTCCACCCCAAGCCAAAAGCCTTCTCTCTCTTAATTTCAATTTCACACACACTATCTCTCTTCTCTTCTGTTCGCGTTTCTCTCTCTCGCACTATGCTCTTTCTCCCTCCTACTCATGCGACCTTGTCCAATCCAACGAGAGCAAGCCTCACCTTGGGCACGAGGAGCGAGCCCTCACCAGGCCTCGCCTATGGCCGGTCGCTAATCAAAGACCAAAGGAAAAGAAAAGTAAAAAAGAAAAAAAGAAAAAGAAGACGAAGCAACGGAAAAGAAGAGAGAGAAACGAAGGAGCAAGAGAGGGTTGCAAGTTTTCTAAAAGGCGGGCCCACGAAAGAGTCTCTCGTGGAATCACGGAATGGACTCGTGCATTGTTGAGGTAGTTGCAACGTTGTGTTGTGCCAAGAGTCAGATGAATATGATTGTTGTAAAGTGTCATTGAGATGACTCCTGAAAATTAGGACATAAGCTTGCTAATTTTCGAAATTTTGTATTTGTAGCACCCACTAGGATGTATCTTATGCAATATAAATCATCGATTGTCGTTTGGTCAACACTAATGTTGGAAAGCAAGTTTAAGCTATTGAAATCTCGAGACTCCGAGACTGGTAATTTATTCAATCTAATTTAGTGCCTACAGCTTTCACTTATCTTGAATAAAGACTTGGACTACTCAAAACCTAAATCACCTTTGAAGCAAAATAAAAAGAACAAAATTAACATTTCTCGTTTTTATGAAAACAACAAAACTAGTTTGATAAAAAGAAAATGAAGTTCTAGAAACTCGTCAATACTCGAAAGATGAAATTAAAAGATCAAACAAATTAAATTTCGATTAAGATAAATTACTGATCAAATCACATTTGGTTGTGCAGAGGCATTCCACCAAATTTGCTTGGTGGAGGCATTCCACCGCCCACATTTAGCAGGGGCATGATGCCTTGTGGTGGAGGGTTCTACATCCCTTGGTTATGAATAGGTGGCATGTTCTTGGCTCGGAAATGTCTAGCCAATAGGGATTCCCACCCTCCTTTTTAAAGTTCCTCAATCTCTTGAAATTACAGGTCTGCTCCACGTGTTAGTTGGAGGATCATAAGGAATTGCTTCCCCGTCATTAAAAACGAATTCGCATGAAAGAGACGGCAAGATATACTAAATTCGCATGATTGAGTTGTTGCAGTGCAAGCAGTCGATAAGAATGCCCATATTAACTGAAGGACCGACAGGGAAGGATTACCTATCACAAGACTAGTTAGGCCTTGCGCCGCTACATAAACTCATATATTAACCACAATGGCCAAATATGACACTTTTGTCCATCCCAAGCCAAACTTGGGTAGATATGCAGTTGGAACAAACTTTTATCTTTCTAAACACGTTTCCATTAAGCAAACTTATCTGCTAAAAAATTGTCTTAATCACTATATTTGAATACCAATTAACATAATAGATCACGTGCAAAACTTGCCCGAATAAAAGCCAAGCACGTATAGTCGGCCAAGAACAAAGATCGCAGCAGCACAATTGCCTCATGCTGAGGTCAACAAAGCACAGCGGTTTTCATAAATGAGAGAATGTAATCTCCAGGATGCAAAGTTCATGGCAGAATTAGAAGATCAAAGCTTCCATGCCCCACAACCTTTCCTCAGAGGCAGGTACGCATCAACAACAACCCATCGAACTCTAGGCAGACCTGTGCGACCAAACAGAACTCATTAGCGCCACTTTCCAAAAAGAGAAGCAAAAAGAGAACCGATCAAGAAGCTTTACCAGCAAGTTTGAAAGCAAGCTTTGGAAATACGTTGACTCCAAATGCAAAGTAGTAGGGCTCTGTATCAACAGTGTAGATCTTACTCCTGGCTTTTTCTTCACTGTAGTAGCAAGCAACAAATTGTGGTTAGACAAAATAATAGGGACAGTAATAAATCGAGATGATCAATGACTACAGGCAAGGACCATCACTTCAAGAACCATTCGCAAAATAATTAACACGCGAGAGAAACTGTTGCTTCTGTACCCGCCAAATACCATTCTTAAGCATCCTCATAGTCACCATAATACTAACTATGATATTGTAATGAGGACCAATTTCAAGAAGGGTTCACATCACATGAAAGGGAAATGTGCCACATCTGGCAATGAAAGAAAAAAAGAAACAGACCCAATCATCCCTCCATGTCAAAATCAATTCTAAATCAAAACACAGCATCAATGCTGCCACATAAAGTAGCAATAAGGAATCACCTTTAAGCTTAAGCACCTGAAAGAGACAGCATAATAATCACTGAAAAACATACTGAGATCTAATTGGAAGTTTACTTAAACCAGAGCTAAGAGACCAAATTATGAGTCATTGTTCTCGGCCAGAACAAGAAAATAGTTATTCACGAAAAGCTGTGTGTCATTGTTTTTTTAGACCTCGTTGGTGAAAGACAAGCAAAGCATGGCACGAAGAATTCAGTCATCTCACCCTCCAGCCATAGGTAATTCCAACATATCACGGAGAAGCTGAAAAATGACCGATAAACAAAGGCAAAACAGAGTACAAGCAGAGAACATGCTCTGAGTAATTTGAAGTTGAAAAACCCAGCAACCGTCTCAACCTACTCAGTTCATTTCATCAACTACCATTTAGAAGCCGAAAAATGACCGATAAACAAAGGCGAAACAGAGTACAAGCAGAGAGCATGGTCTGAGTAATATGAAGTTGAAAAACCCAGCACCCGTCTCAACCTACTCATTCATTTCATCAACAACCATAATAATGATGAACAAACATGTTGCCACACAGAACACAACCCTGGCAAACAGATAAGACCAGTTTCGAACCACTGACCTTTTAACAACCTGCGCAACCGTCTTAATATAAGTATCGATGATCTCATCTCTAGTAGGATCGCCCTCCGGCCCCTCCATTACGACCAGCCAATGCATGAAGTCGGCTTGGTCAGGATACACTACGTTGATAAATAAGTCCTCCTCCTTTTCAGGTTCCGACGGGCCTGGCCGGTCAGCGAACAGCTTCTTGAACGATATAGATGGAATTGTAATAAGCGCATGCCCAACTAAGGAGTCAAAAAATAATTCTCCAGAAGTAGTTTTTCTTCAAACAAACGGACCTTATGTTTCAGTTAAGATACATAAACTGACCCAATCGCCTAAAATGTTCTCCCAATTGTTAGGAAATCATTTTTCTTTTTTTCTATTTAAAGGAAATTCGAGAAAGGGATGTAGTTACGCATGAATTGCTTAGGGGCATCCAGGGTGGCTGGGCAGAGGCATTCCGGCAAAGGTAATCCTTGGGGGATTCCACTGCCCATATTTGGTGGAAGCATGATTCCTAGAGGTGGAGGGTTCTGCATCCCTTGGTTATGTATAGGTGGCATGTCCCTGGCTCGGAAATTTCTGTTCTGCATATTTTCCCCCCTTTCAAAGTTCCTCGATCTGTTCAACTTACGGGGTTGATCATCATGCCCATTCCACTCGTAAGTTCCAGTTGGCGCAAAAATAACAGTTTGGCTTGACAAATGTGGAAAAAATGCATTATGACATGGACAAGAGATTGCATGAAAGAGAAAGGCAAGAATTTCACAATGAGATATACCGAATTTGCTCGATCGATTTGAGACTAGTAATTTTATTTCCAACAAATATTATGTAAGTCCACAAAAGTAAAACGGAGAAAAGCTTTGTCTTGATTGAGCTACTGCAGTGCAAGGGCGAACAATAAGAATGCCCATATTAACCAAAGGACCGACATGGAAGGATTACCTATCACAAGACTAGTTAGGCCTCATGTGCCGACATAAACTCATGACTCTTTCTTATAGTAACCACAATGGCCAAATATGACATTTTTTTCCATCCCAAGCCAAACTTGGTAGATATGCACTTGGAACAAACTTTTATCTTTCTAAACACGTTTCCATTATCTAAACTTATCTGCTAAAAAATTGTCTTAATCACTATATTTGAATACCAATTAACATAATAGATCAGGTGCAAAACTTGCCCAAATAAAAGCCAAGCAAGTATAGTCGACCAAGAACAAAATCGCAGCAGCACAACTGCCTCATGCTGAGGTCAACAAAGCAGGGCGGTTTCATAAATGAGAGAATGGAATCTCCAGGATGCAAAGTTCATGGCAGAATTAGAAGATCAAAGCTTCCATGCCCCACAACCTTTCATCAGAGGCCCAGGTACTTATCAACAACAACCCATGGTATATCTAGGCAGACCTGTGCAACCAAACAGAACTCATTAGCGCCACTTTCCAAAAGAGAAGCAAAAAAAACCAATCAAGAAGCTTTACCAGCAAGTTTGAAATTCAAGCTTTGGAAATACGTTGACTCCAAATGCAAAGTAGTAGGGCTCTGTATCAACAGTGTAGATCTTACTCCTGGCTTTTTCTTCACTGTAATAGCAAGCAACAAATTGTGGTTAGACAAAATAATAGGGACCAAATAAATCGAGATGATCAATGACTACAGGCAAGGACCATCACTTCAAGAACCATCGCTGTAACACTAGAGAAACTGTGCTTCTGTACCCGCCAAATATTCTTAAGCATCCTCATAGTCACCATAATACAAGATATTGTAATGAGGACCAATTTCAAGAAGGTTCACATCACATAAAAGGGAAATGTGCCACATCTGGCAATGAAAGAAAAAAAGAAACAGACCCAATCATCCCTCCATGTCAAAATCAATTCTAAATCAAAACACAGCATCAATGCTGCCACATAAAGCAGCAATAAGGAATCACCTTTCAGCTCAAACACCTGAAAGAGACAGCATAATAATCACTGAAAACATACTGAGATCTAAAATGGAAGTTTACTTAAACCAGAGCTAAGAGACCAAATTATGAGTCATTGTTCTCGGCCAGAACAAGAAAATAGTTATTCACGAAAAGCTGTGTGTCATTGTATTTTTAGACCTCGTTGGTGAAAGACAAGCAAAGCATGGCACGAAGAATTCAGTCATCTCACCCTCCAGCCATAAATTCCAACATATCACGGAGAAGCTGAAAAATGACCGATAAACAAAGGCAAAACAGAGTACAAGCAGAGAACATGCTCTGAGTAATTTGAAGTTGAAAAACCCAGCAACCGTCTCAACCTACTCAGTTCATTTCATCAACTACCATTTAGAAGCCGAAAAATGACCGATAAACAAAGGCGAAACAGAGTACAAGCAGAGAGCATGGTCTGAGTAATATGAAGTTGAAAAACCCAGCACCCGCCTCAACCTACTCATTCATTTCATCAACAACCGTAATAACGATGGCGAAACAGAGTACAAGCAGAGAAAATGTTCGAAGTCGATAAACCCGCCGGTCTCAACCTACTCAGTTCATTTAATGAGGACGAACAAACAAATGGTCACACGAAACAAATCCCTGGCAAACAGATAAACACCACAAACTCGAATCACTGACCCTCCAACAGCCCCCGCAAGGAACTTAACACAAGTATCCAGGATCTCGCCAGCTTTATCGTCCGGTAGGATCTCGCCAGCCTTATCGTCCGACCTTTCCATCATTATGGCACAGTGCCAGTGTTCCCTCCAACGGTTGGGCCCCTGACCGTTGAGCGACGAATAGGTCACCCTAGTCGCGAAGGCACGGGCGGAAGAAGCCGCGGCGAGGCGGCCATGGAACTCCGCGGAGGCCGCGGAGAGAGGGCAGAGGCGATAGCGGAGGAGGGAGGGGAGGAAGGGAGGGTAGCGAGGCGCGGAGGCGGGAGCGGAGGAGAAGAGGGAGGCGAGGCCTCTCTGAGGCTTGGAGAGGAGGCGGGAGCGAGTGAAGAGCTTCGTCGCCATGCTGGAGACTGACGAGTCTTCGCTGTTTTCGAGACAAAAAAAGGTTAAATTTGGACGAGAGTGAAAAAGAGGAAGGTTTTTTAGGGTATCACATCAATGATGCCTTCGTTTCGCGAAAAGAAGAGTAATTTGGAAAAGAAAATTTTTGAAAAATAATTACTCACCGTTAGGGCCGTTATCATATTTGGGTTGGGTCGAAAATGATCCAACTTATATTGATTCATTTAAGCCGTTTTGACCCATTTTTATGTAATGTAAATTCCACTCGACCTATATTTAACTTATATAGGAGCTAGCTTATATTACTAAAACATTTGCATACGTAACTAAATTTTAAAAAGCTTATTCTTGTGACTTTTTTTAAAGGTTATATTGCTAAAATACTTCTAAATCTATGAAAGCTTGTCTTTCTACGATTTTTTAAGATGATATTGCTAAAACTCTTTCACTAAATACAAATTTAATGGACAATTTTTATAATTTTAAAAAAAAAATTAGGTTCTCTTTTTCTTGAAAATATATTTATGAAGTCATTTTGTTTGAGAAACAACAATATTTTTGGATATTTGTCTGAAATTTGAAAATGAATTAAAAATTGAAAAATCCAATTGCATTCCTTTGTAATGTTTTTAATTTTTAATTTTTTTAAAATCTAATTTGTAATTTTTTTTATTTTTATTTAAAAATAGAATTCAATTTTTTTATATCGAGTTTTTAATTATTTTCCTTTTCCTTTTTCTTCGCTAGTCGTCTGACACAATGACAGCTTGCGAGCTGGACCTTGCTAGCCTCAGGCAAGGCTCCATGATCATCACTCATGAAAATAGTTGTGCATAAAATTTTATCCATTGACCAATTTTTCCATATTTGATAAGTAATTAATTTTCCAAAAATATTTTTAAATCATTCTTTTTCCGTGAAATGAACGCAGCTCTTTTTCTTCCACAAGATTAGATAAAGGAAAATTTACTTGTTAGATATATTTAGAATATTCTAAATACATATAATACATCTTTATGATATTATGGATATATAAAAAAATTCTAAATATCTTTACCATTGACTATAATTGATTGTGTAATATTTTGTTAATGTAGATAATCAAACTATAAAGGTTATAAATTGGCTCATGTGATACTTATGAGTACATATCAAAATATATATATATTCTCTTTGTCTCTTCCGTTTTCTTCTTAAATTTACTTAAACGACTTTTTACGTGTTTAGCATTTGGCTAGCAACAGTGACTGGTTTCATAAACTTATATGAAATGTTGACATTGGTTTCGGGCATTTGTTTTTCTTTGTATGTGTTTTTTAAGGCTCCTCATTCTTGAGTTTTTTTTTTTTGGTCGGTCCTCATTCTTAAGTGTGAATAGTGCCCTTTGGTCTTCAAGACAAGTGAATAGTGCCTTTTGTTCATCTAGCAAGGAGGCTTTTAAAAGTATCGATTACTGGAAAAAGTTAGATCAACATCGTAATGGGTTTGTCTTTTAAGCGTCGGAGCTGGTTTGCGATCAGCTTTTCTTTTCCTTTCTACTTCAGGCAAGATCATTTTAACTTCTTCGTCATTACAACTAGAAAGAATTTTGCCGGTATCTACTATCCAATTTGTGTGGTTTCCATACATGTGTGTCATATTTTCTCTAGACTCTAAGATGTAATTTGTTCCTTGATGCCGAACACCTTTCGTACAGGATTTCGATCATATCGAAAAACAAGTAGAAGCTGCTGGTGAGAAAATGAAGAGGCTTTGCTCCAAAATTTTCCATGATGTGAAGCCTCAATTGGGTTCAGAAGGAGATGCTGCCGCCAGTGGAAGTGCTAATTTAATGAAAAGTGTTGAAGATGAACCCAGGAATAGCATCCCAAATCAATCGCAGGTGGCCTCTGTTAAGGGAAGAAAATATTCAACAAATATTTAGGAAATATTTGTTATTCCGTTACATTATGTATCTTATCTCTTAGAGTCGGCAAGTATTTAGAGAATATTTGTTATTCGGTTACCTTTCGTATCTTATCTCTTAAGAGTCCCTTACATATATTGTATTTGCAACACAATTATGTACAATGAACTTTTTTAATTAATTTCCCTTAGAGAATTATGTGGGCCGTGAATTGAGCGACCCTGGTCCTTTTACATTTGACCCCCCAGTTGGATGGATACTCAAGAGATGTACCCCAGTGGTAGAGAGTAATGATGAACATGTCCCGACGATCACTGGACAATTGCAGGTGACCAGCCATTTGGACCCTTTTTAAGGAACCAATTGAACCTCAAAACTTCTAAATACTCTGCTCAGAATTCGATTGAGGTGCCGGCGTCTTCCTCAGATGTGAGGCTACCGGATGAACCCACTTCTTTTGTTAGTATAAAGGACCAAGGACATACACTGGACAATCCTAGTCAGGAACCTAAACAAAGTGAACCTCAAAATTTTAATCCCTCCTCTCAGAATTTGTTTGAGGTGCCGGAGAGTTCCTCAGATTTGGGACCACTCGACAACCTAAGTGCGCTTGATAGTGCGAAGAATCAACTGGGACATTCATTCAACGACCCTAGTCTGGAGCCAACTGGATCTCAAACTTCTGATCCCTCTTCTCCAGATTTGTTTGGGGCGTCAGAGTCTTCTTCAGAATTGGAACGGCTCGACATAACCTTTGCTTTTGCTAGAGTTAAGAACCTACTGGGACATTCTTTTAACGACTCCAGCCAGGAAAAAAGTGAGTCTCAAACTAGTAATCCCTCTTCCAAGAATTCGTTTGAGGTGCCAAAGTCGTTAGACATGGTACAACTGGACGAACCACCTGCTTTCGGTAGCGTGAAGAACCAACAAACACATATGTTCGACTCCCCAAGGGCTCCAGTTTTTCGTGCATATACTCAAGGGTGTATTGTCCGTATCATCTTTGGGGCGTACAGATGGTACCTTGACCAAGGAAAAGGCTGCCAAGTTTTGGAAGGAAAATGCCGTGCATGGGGAGTCGTCCGCACCTGAGATGTACTTAATCTCTTCTGTTGAAAAGGATTTATGCGAAGTTGATTTTTTGTCCATTCATCTCCCTAGCGACCACATTGCAAACACTGTAAGTTTAGCCTTGAACAAGCTTTCACCTGCGGATTCAGTTCATGCTGAGGAGGACCTTGTCCCTTCTGACAACTTCACAGTTGAAACTGTTCGCAGCGTTGGTGCTTCAAATACGATCGCTTCATCTTATATGTCTTCACCAGTTGCATCCCATGAGCAAGAGGCAAAGACAACATATCTTGAAAGCTTAAGCAATCTAGTGGAAGTTGAATCTTATGAGTCAGAAATCTTGCCTGAAGTTTCCTTCCAAAGAGGGAGCTTTTGTGATGATGAAGTTGGTATCAAAAGGTGTATACCTCATGGTTCCAGCTTTACCCCGTTTGCCCTGTCTTGCGGAAGCGGTTAATATTTTCAGATTTCTTTGGTTGCAAAATCTCTACATCCTTTCCATTCATGGATGATTTTAAGTTTTCAACATGTTATCATAAACTCATCTCACATCCCAGCTAAATGATGCTCCATTTCCTGTTCAATTCGAAAGAAGACCACGCATACCTTTGATTCAAGAGAAAGGACGGTAAAGGAATATGAACAGCTTGTAATATGGTATGAAATCAGTCAAATTGAGAGCGAGTCTAATCAGGAAATAGAACATACTACTTAACCATCCAGCCTTTCCAGACCGTCAGAGTTTGCCAGAACATCAAGTTGAGTGTGATTTGGAACTATTATAGGTCATACCAATACTTAATTAGGTAAACTGCATTAGAAAGGTAAACCCAGCTTTTTTGACTGATCCACTGTGACATTAATAAGAATGATTGTTAGGAGGTTTTGTTGAGATATGGAGATAGAAAAATAAAATGTAGTCCGAAAGAAGACACAACTTCCCATAGAAATGATGTAGTCATTAGCAGGTATCTTTTGTTTTTCCTATGGCTACAAATAACATTTTTGCACCCGAGTTGTACTTGTTTTCGTCGGGAATTTCAAACCTGGCTATGCTTGGCGCTATAGAATGGTTCGATGATCTTTTAACAAGTAGGCGTACAAAATTTCATTCCATGCATCAGTGACTCCTGGTAAACACCATTGGATGCAATCACCAAAAGTTTTGGGGTTAGATCTCTGCGCCTTTGTTAAGAGTTTCCCCTTCCGCTCCGTAAAAACCGATGTGTGAGCATCTTTTCTGAACTCCGACATCTGAGTTATGTTCAACAATGTTACATTAATCTTTAGCTGTCGTAGGGCATGACGTATTATTTTCATGATCTCAAGGTATGATCCACTGCCCCAGTATGGACCCTGGATAGGGTATGATTCACTGAAGCCATTCCCATCACTTCCAGGTCTCCATTCCAAGCTCCTGCAAACCATAGGAACAACAGACTAATGACTATGCTTGAATAGATTGTATCCGCACAACTTTTGTTGACTTCCCTATCTGAGAATGCTCTGACCGAACAGAAAACAGAATAGCAATTTGACTGATATGAATATTAGGTAGACATATAAAAAACATGAAAAGCATAAAATGGTCACTTCTGAGAGGTTTCCAACCATGAACCTTTGATGCTTGTTTAACCAAATCCTCGCCCTACTAAAACTGAATAGATCTTCATTCTGGCTTCTTCTTCACTGTAATAGCAAGTAACAAATTGCGACAAAATAATAGGGACACCAATAAATCAAGGTGATCAATGACTATCAGGAACCTTTTGCACAAAAGCGAGAGAAACTTTTGCTTCTGTATGCACCAAATACCATTCACAAGCATCCTCGTAGCTACTAGCCCTGATATTGTAATGATGACCAATTTCAAGAGGCGTTCACTTCACATAAAAGGGAAATATGCCTCATCTGGCAATGAAAGAAAAAAAGAAAGAACCCCAATCATCCCTTCATGCCAAAATAAATTCTAAATCAAAACACAGCATCGATTCTCCACATAAAGTAGCGATAAAGAATCACCTTTGAGCTCAAACACCTGATAGAGACAACATAATAATCACCGCAAAACAAATGCTAAGATCGGCCTAACACTCCAAACCAGAGCTAAGAGACCAAAAATTAGTCACTGTGCTTGGCCAGAACAAGAAAAAATTTATTCATGGAAATTTGTTACCTGATTTGCGAAAGACGGAGGCAAAGAACGCCATAGGAACCCTGGCAAACGGACAAGACCACAAACTCGAGTCACCGACCTTCCAACGTCGCCATGGCGGAGTCGACGACTGACAAGTGTTCGATGTTTTCGAGACAAAAGGTAAAATTTGGACGGGAGTTAAAAAGTGGAATGTTTTTTTAGGGTATGATGATGCGTTTGTTTAGGAAAAAAAAGTGATTTAAAAAATATCTTTTCAAAATAGTTAGTAATATCGTCTAGAAAAATAAATGGATGGAAATTTTCTTATTGGCCACGAAAATAGTGTATTTAAAATTTTATTGATAATGAAAACATTTTTCGTTGACTAATTTTACTATATTGATATAGTCAATCATTTCTTGAAAAATATTTTTTGAATCAGTTATTTTTGTGAAGCCAACACACCTAGCCTCTTTTTCTTTTGTAGAATTGGATAAGAGAAGATTTGCTTGTTGGATATCCTTAGATTATTCTGGATATCTATAATATTCTAGATCAAAAACTTCTAATCCAAGTTTTCTTTAGGGGTAAGCGTGGTTGTTGAATTGGGTGGAGGAGGGAATGGTGTGGTTCCGGAGTGCCCAGAAGCTTCACTCATTCTTTGGCCACATTGCTTTATAGTTTGAATCACCATACGCATTAGGGGTGATTGGGTCCAGGGTGGATAGGGTTTAGACCTAGATCATGTATCGGACCCTATTATAACTGGTTTCTCTTTTTTGGACCCTATACCCAACTCACCCTGTTTTTCGAGTCCGGTTCTAGGGTCAACCCTGTTTCTATTGGAACTTGTTTTGCAATTTCCCGATATTCTATACAACTTCGAATTTTATATTAATATGCAAGAAAATAATGTAATCCTCATAATTTGTATCGAAACGTTAAGCATTTGTAATAAATAAATAAATGAACTTTTTGATTAAATGAAAAATTAAGGATCCACAGGGCTAATTATAATAAATAAAATCATAAGTCAAAGAATTAACAACAAACATAGGTTTAATATTAGTCTCATTCTCACAACTACTACATGAAGCTACTTATTTATGCAAGTATAACTCCTCCTACAAAAGAGAAATTAAGCAAACCAATCCACATGATACATAAGAATTTGGCGGCGACAAATAACATCCATTCGTTGGACTGTGCGAGAGGGAGCCAATGAGGGAGGGAAGCAAGTGAGGAAGAGGAACGACGAATGAGAAGTGTCGTGTGTGTTTGAGAGAGCCAAGAGGAAAAACGCAATATGATTGCGAGAGTAAGAATAGAAATAAAGGGAAAAAAATAGATTTTGGACCTATACTTACAAAAACCGGTTCCAAAACTGGTCCAGGGACCGATTCCTAGGTGAGTAATCAATTGAACCCGTTCCCGGACCAATTTAAACCGATTTTGAATTTTGGGAATCAGTTCCCGAACCAGTTTCAACGGAAACCAGTTCCCAACCCTGTTTTTCGGGTGGGCCGATCTGGTTCTTAGGTATACCCAATTTGATTGCACACCCCTAATACGCATTGATATTGTAGAGGTGGTATTTAACTATATTCGATAATTGAGGTCCATAATAGTAAGTGATGACCCTAATGCTCTTCGAAACTCATAGTCAAGTCCTTCCTTTCAAGAAATTTTCAGCCGGAGGCAGTTTAATTCAGCATACTTGACGATCTAGTTTAGAACATAGTGAAAATTTGACATGGTGATGATTTCTTATGCCGATTGTTGTTCAATATGTTCATAGTTCTGGTTCACTAGATGTCCATACGTGATCGACGGATGGCAGTGACTGTCCTATGAAGCCTTAACGTGATTGTTCTTTCCATGGAAAATATGGTGTCATAAATTGATGCGGCTAAGCCTAAAATGAAATTGGAGAAATTGGAAGTGGCTTAGGTAGACACCTTAATCATTTAGTGCTTTTGCCTCTCCTTGTTTTGGTCCATATTTCCTCGTCCTTTTTCATGGGGCATGAGACATTGGCCCTTCGCGAGTAAGGCTGAGGCCAAGGGAAATCTGAGAGGAGTTTCTGCCATAGGTGAAGCTGGAATTCTAGTGTAAAAATCCCACTCCATCCCCGAGGCAACATATGTCGCCTGGGTCCACCGCAAGCCAAAAGCCTTCTCTCTCTTAATTTCAATTTCACACTCTCTCTCTCTCCTCTCTTCCATTCGTGCTTCTCTCGCTCATGCTCTGCTCTTTCTCCCTCCTACTCACGCGACCTCATTAGATCCGATGAGAGCGAACCTTACCTTGGGCACGAGGAGCGAGCCCTCGGCAGCCCTCACCTATCGGCAGTCGCTAATCATAGACCAAAGGGAAAGACAAGGAAAAAAGAAAAAAGAAAAAAGAAAAAAGAAAAAAGAAAAAGAAGACAAAGCAATGGAAAAGAAGAGAGAGAAACGGAGCGAGAGAGGGTTGCAAGTTTTCTAAAAGGTGGGCCCGCGAAAGAGCCTCTCGTGGAATCACGGAATGGACTTGTGCATTGTTGAGGTAGTTGCAACGTTGTGTTGTGCCAAGAGTCAGATGAATGCGGTTGTTGGAAAGTGTCATTGAGATGATTCCTGAAAATTAGGACATAAGCTTGCTAATTTTCGAAATTTTGTATTTGTAGCACCCACTAGGATGTATCTTATGTAATATTGTCGTGACCTTCCCGAAAGTGAATTACTCAAAATGGCTAATGGATTACTAAGTCTGAAAACTCGGCACGGACTCTCCCAAGTCCTATCAATCACGATTTGATATTAAGAAATTAACCAATTTTAATATGCAATTATACTTGATTTGGAGCCGCCACTAACCAATTAGGGTTGATTAGAAACCTAGGTAAAGTATAGAAGAATACTTTACTTTTGCAAACTAGAAATTTAATAGATTCAGGACTTGGTTACACTAATTTTGGTACCATTTCTTTTTAATTTTCAAAAATATTTTTTTGCAGGCAGCTTAGATTTATTTTAACTTAAATTTCTATCATGTAAATAGGTGATCACACGATGACTCAATCATTTTTAAACATTCAATAAATCGAATTGCATCAAAAGAATTAAACATACAAACAAAACAATTATTTTTTTGGATTTTCGTGAAAATTAGAATTCTTTTATAAAAATGCATTTTTTAATTAAATGACTTAATCTTATTAATATGCAAATTCTAATTAAATGGGCCTATTATGCAAACTAGTTATTATGCACCTCGTAACCTAACTTCACTAATGAACAAATTTTGATTAAATGATCCTATTATGTGAACTAGTTAACATGCACCTAGTGTTTTTGTATTATTTTTTATTGAAATTCAGAATTAATAAAAACCCTAATTAATTTTCTAAAAAGGATAATTTTCTAATTTATTCTAGGGATTAATTTGACTTAAACCATATCATTTCTTAGAAAACTATTTTTTGAAAAATGAAATAATTAAAATGTGCGAACATTATCTAAAAAATTAATTTAGGTCAAACCCTAACTTATTTCTAAAAATGTAACCCTAAAAATGTAATCTTAAGAAAATTTTAATTTACTAAACCTACATGTCTGATTTACTAAACCTATATGCTCATACGAATTTTGATTTTTTTTTTCTGATTTTTTTAGTTTTTTTGAAGATAATTAATTATTAAATAAATATTAAATCTAAGCTATCAACAAAATAAATAATTAAAATAATCGAAAAAATAACTTGTTGTCTCACAGATTAAATTAACGATTATCATAATCCTAATTATCACGGCAAAAAAAAATAATTAAAAGTTTTGATCCAAAATCTTACGGATCAAATTAATAATTATAATAATTTAATAATTAAAATTATACCAAAAAGCCCAGAAATTAATATAATTTAAAAAATAATCCGATGTCTCTCGAATTAAATTAATAATTATATTAATTCCGGATAAAATCCTAGCGGATAATGCTTACAAAATGCATAAATATTAACATTGACAAACCATATTCTAATGTAAACAATAATAACAAAATTTAAAATGAATAAATAAATGACAATAAACTGAAAAATAAACTAGCTAGGTAAAATTTAAAAAAGAGAGGAACGGCGGCAATGGGCGTCGCCGCGGCGGAGGATATCTAGCGTCGGAGCTCCGGCGAGGGACCGGCACACAATGAGGGAAAAACAACAGCAAGCAGTGGCTGTTGCCTGTCAAAGGACCTCTGCAAAAAAAAAAAAAAAAACAGAGAGCGGGTGTAGAAGCGTCGCTCGGAGGAAGAGCGTCGACACCGGGTGGGTGGAGCGGCTCGGCAGCAGCGTCGGGTCATTGGACAGAGGTCGCGGTGGTTGAATCTAACTGTAGGAGCAACAGAGATCGGCACAGGGGTGCGGTGATGCGGCTGGGTTACAGATCTGGCTCGGGTCCGGCTCTAATGGAGGCTCAGTGAAGGTTGGCACGGCTCACGGACGGTAAGAGGGTCGCGGGCCAGCAGGTCGCAGGCGAAGCAGGGACAGCGGCGGAGTTGGGCTGTCGTTCGGGCGGAGAAACCCGGGCAGCGGGAGCAAAGAATGGCGAACGGGCCACACGGGCGGAGCGTGGCGAGGACAACAGCTCTAGCGTCGGGCTTCACGGATGGCGACCGGTGGCACGACAGCTGGCAGCGGCAAAGGGACCGGTGACTGGAGGGTGTCGGCAGGGGCCCGAAGAAGAGAAACGGTGATTTTTTTTTCTCTCTCCACTGCACGTCCGGTCACTTCTCTGCAATGCACTGTTGCGACTGTACCTTCAGCAGCAGAGGCTTGGTCCTTCTGCTGACTGTGCTAAAAGAAAACACTAAGGGCACGTTTGGTAACGATTCTGTTCCCGGGAACTGATTCTGATCAGAAATGATTATTTCTGATTCTGTTCCCCGAAACCGATTATGAGTAAAAAACGCGTTTGGTAACGAATAAAATTTCTGATTCGGAATAGAAAAAGAATAGAAACACGTTTGGTAACTATATAAAATTTTTATTATGATTCTTTTTTAATTACATTTTTAGATTAATATAAATTTGATATTGAATTTTCATAAACCATTCACGATTAATTATATTTTTATACTAAGTAATAAAAATATTAACTAATCAATTTTTATTATATAGTAAATAATAAAGCATAGTATAAACTATACTAATATCCCTACAATATGTAATAAATATAAATACTAAATTATAATATAAAATTAAATATGTATTCTATATACAAAAAATATATATTTCATAATAGGAAGTAATAAAAATAAAATATAGAAATAAAAAATTAGATAAAATAAAAACAAAAATTGTTGTTATTTTAAATTTGGTTTTCTTATTAGAATTTCAATATTATTTATATTTAAATAAGATTTTTTTTTATCGGGCCGATTTCTCATTTTCAATTAATATTTACTTTTATATGATTAAATATCTAATCCATTTTGAATTTAATATGAATGAATGTTAATTTTAATTTAGCCAAGATACTTCTCTCTCTCTCTCCATATATATTCCCTTCCCCAAAACCGAACATCCAACGTTTAAGAAGATAAAAGTCTTCAAACCAACATGACTCTTTGAAAGAGAGAAAAGGCTTTAATGGGAAACTCAACACTACAACTTATCCATAAATGAATAATGAAGTAACATAGTCCATTGTTCAACTTTGAATATCGACTTTGATAAGTCAATAATTAATAACAATATTACAAAAGTCGTAAACATAAAGTTATTGAATCTCCGGCATATTGTAATCCATTGCCATTTGATTTGCAATACTTCAATGAATATGAAGTTTGCCTTCGGATGGGTGCTCGAAACCGGAGTCCACAGTAGCACGAAGCAACTCTGGCTTCAAAAGGAAGTCTTGACGTAACCCCTGCACGACATCGAAACAAGAATAAGCTCTCCGCGCAAAGAATTGGCAACAGTGGTATGCAGGAACTCAAGATCAAAATGAATCCACGTGAAACAAGGAAACCATTCTATTTCACTCCAACTTCCATGCGTAAAAGACCATCAACCATTTTCGCGTTCATTAACTTCTGTTTCATCATACTGCCTCACCTCTACAAAGCTAGAGCCCAAATTTGACTCTCCAACAAACACATAAACTCTATAAAACCAAATCTACTCTCGTCCTAATGAAATTGGGATTTGATCACCAAGAACAACCCTTTGTGAACCCGAGTGGCAATGCAATGTCCAGTTTTTGTTCGGATCGAGGAGATAAACTCAGTCTGGGGCGCGAAAAATAATCAAGATAATAGACACGGCTCCTACGCAACCTTAAAAGACAAGGACTGCCTGACCTCCACTTCGCTTACATGATACATCCATACACCTAATCGTTAGCATCATTCCGGATCTAAGATTCGCACTATAAGTCAAAGATCGCAATTTCTAGATTCAAATTCGACCAAGCACAGCACACAAAATTACAGATCCAGCACAATACAGAAAAAGGCCAGCGACCCCTCGGCCAGCTCATCGTCGCTCGCCCTCGGCCAGCTCGCGGAGGGCGCCCGCCGAGTCGGCCCCAGGGGTCGGATGGCGAGCAACCCCTCTGCCAACTCGGCGAGGGCGAGCGAAGCCGAATCGGCCCCAGGGGTCGGACGGCGAGCGACCCCTCGGCCGGCTCGGCGAGGGTGAGCGACGCCGAGTCGGCCCCAGGGGTCGCTCGCCCAAGGGTCGCTCGCCGAGTGACCCCTCGGCCAGATCGGCGCGGGCGCCCGTCGATTCGAGCCCAGGGGTCGCTCACCGAGCGAGCGCCACCCGTCGCAGATGCCAAACCAACCATAGAAGGGAACTCACCTTGAACGACGTCCTTCAATGATGAAGAAGCAGCAGTCGCCGTCGCCATCGCCGTTCTTGAGGAGGGAGGAGTAGCAGTCGCCTTTCTTAAGGAGGGAGAGAATGAGACTGACGAGCACAGTCGAGATGAGAGGACGAGAGAGAGTAGAGAGGAGATAAGGCTTGGCACTTTTGATTCTCAGATGGAGAATCATATTTTTTTTTTTATTCTGAATTCTTGTCCAAAACTAATTCTAGGAGTAAATTTGTTCCTAGAATCAGTTTTGGACAAAAAATTTACCAAACGCGATTCTGTTCCCAAACTGATTCTGGGAACAAAAAATCAGAATCAGGCACTGTTTGAATGGTTGCCAAACAGGGCCTAAAGAAACATTTTCCTTTTTGCTTCTCTCCTTTTCTGAGGAATCCACGGACGACTCCCCTCTCTCTCTTCTTAGCCTCTGTCTTCTGCTTTTAAGCAGAAGAGAAAAAAAACTCTCTCACAAAACTTCTATTCCCTTTCGTGAGTGTTTCGAAAACTCAATCATAAAGCCCCCTTCTTTCACGTCTCGCACTCACTATTTATAAAAGGAAAACCCAAGTTTGTTTCTATAGATGGAGATTTTCACTCAACTTCTCATCAAAAAAGTGACTCCAAAATTAAATGGCTATTGAATTTTTGTATTCAATTTTTTTTTGTTTAAATTTCCCTCTGATCAAATATTATCTTTTATTTCTAAAAGCTAAATTTAAATTAGGTGTCAACAAATATAAATCATCGATTCTTATTGGGTCAACACTAATGTAGAAAAACAAGTTTAAGTTATTGAAATTTCAAGACTCCGAGATTGGTAATTTATTCAATCTAATTTAGTGCCTACAACTTTCATTTATCTTGAATAAATACTTGGACTACTCAAAACCTAAATCACCTTTTAACCAAAATAAAAAAGAACAAAAAAATTAACATCTCTTATTTTTATGAAAACAACAAAACTAGTTTGATAAAAAGAAAATGAAGTTCTAGAAACTCGTCAATACTTGAAAGATGAAATTAAAAGATCAAACAAATTAAATTTTGATTAAGATATATTACCGATCAAATCACATTTGGTTGTGCAGAGGCATTCCACCAAAGTTGCATGGTGGAGGCATTCCACCGCCCATATTTGGCGAGGGCATGATGCCTTGAGGTGGAGGGTTCTAAATCCCTTGGTTATGAATAGGTGGCATGTTCTTGGCTCGGAAATGTCTATTCCACAGGGATTCCCACCCTCCTTTTTAAAGTTCCTCAATGTCTCGAAATGACAAGGTTTGCTCCATGCGTTAGCTAGAGGATCATAAGGAATTGCTTCCCACCATTAAAAACAAATCTGCATGAAAGAGACGGCTAGAATTTCACAATACAATATACTGAATTCGCTTGATTGATTTGAGATTGATATAGTGCTTGTAACGAACAATAAGTCCACAAAAGTAAAATACAATGGCCTTGATTGAGTTGCTGCAGTGCAAACAGATGATAAGAATGCCCATATTAACCGAAGGACCGACATGGAAGGATTACCTAAGAAGACTAATTAGATCTCGTGCTGCTACATACTCATATAATAACCACAATGGCAAAATATGACACTTTTGTCCATCCCCAAGCCAATTTGGGTAGATTTGCAGTTGGAACAGACTTTTGTCTTTCTAAACACGTTTCCATTAAGCAAACTTATCTGCTAAACAATTGTCTTAATCACTATATTTAAATACCAATTAACATAATAGATCACGTGCAAAACTTGCCCGAATAAAAGCCAAGCACGTATAGTCGGCCGAGAACAAAGATCGAAGCAGTACAATTGCCTCATGCTGAGGTCAACAAAGCACAGCGGTTTTCATAAATGAGAGAATGTAATCTCCAGGATGCAAAGTTCATGGCAGAATTAGAAGATCAAAGCTTCCATGCCCCATAACCTTTCCTCAGAGGTAGGTACGCATCAGCAACAACCCATCGAACTCTAGGCAGATCTATGCGACCAAACAGAACTCATTAGTGTCACTTTCCAAAAAGAGAAGCAAAAAGAGAACCGATCAAGAAGCTTTACCAGCAAGTTTGTAAGCAAGATTTGGATGTAATTTGATTCCAAATGCAAAGTAGTAGGGCCCTGTATCAACAGTGTAGATCTTACTCCTGGCTTTTTCTTCACTGTAATAGCAAGCAACAAATTGTGGTTAGACAAAATAATAGGGACAGCAATAAATCGAGATGATCAATGACTTCAGGCAAGGACCATCACTTCAAGAACCATTCGCAAAAGAATTAACACACGAGAGAAACTGTTGCTTCTGTACCCGCCAAATACCATTCTTAAGCATCCTCATAGTCACCATAATACTAGCTATGATATTGTAATGAGGACCAATTTCAAGAAGGGTTCACATCACATGAAAGGGAAATGTGCCACATCTGGCAATGAAAGAAAAAAAGAAACAGACCCAATCATCCCTCTATATCAAAATCAATTCTAAATCAAAACACAGCATCAATGCTGCCACTAAAGTAGCAATAAGGAATCACCTTTAAGCTTAAGCACCGGAAAGAGACAGCATAATAATCACTGCAAAAAATACTAAAATCTAATTGGAAGTTTACTTAAACCAGAGCTAAGAGACCAAATTATGAGTCATTGTTCTCGGCCAGAACAAGAAAATAGTTATTCAGGAAAAGCTTTGTGTCATCGTATTTTTAGACGTCGTTTGTGAAAGACAAGCAAAGCATGGCACGAAGAATTCAGTCATCTCACCCTCCAGCCATAGGTAATTCCAACATATTACGGAGAAGCTGAAAAATGACCGATAAACAAAGGCGAAACAGAGTACGAGCAGAGAACATGCTCTGAGTAATATGAAGTTGAAAACCCAGCACCCGTCTCAACCTACTCATTCATTTCATCAACAACCATAATAATGATGAACAAACACATTGCCACACAGAACACAACCCTGGCAAACAGATAAGACCACAGTCTCGAACCACTGACCTTTTAACAACCTGCGCAACCGTCTTAATATAAGTATCGATGATCTCATCTCTAGTAGGATCGCCCTCCGGCCCCTCCATTACGACCAGCCAATGCATGAAGTCGCCATTGTCAGGATACACTATGTCGATAAATAAGTCCTTCTCCTTTTCAGGTTCCGACGGGCCTGGCCGGTCAGCGAACAGCTTCTTGAACGATATAGATGGAATTGTAATAAGCGCATGCCCAACTGTGGCAAGCAAAGTCAGAAAGTGATTTCCTTTTACTAGAAGGGGAAATCGTTTTCCTCCGATCCAAGTCTGTTGCTCTGAGTTCATGAAACACGTTTTTTTCGAAGATTAATCACTTTTCCATCATCCAAACACTAAGGAGTCAGAAAATAATTCTCTGGAAGTAGTTTTTCGTCAAACAAACGGACCTTATGTTTCAGTTAAAATACTTAAAACTGACCCAATCGCCTAAAATGTTCTCCCAATTGTTAGGAAATCATTTTTTTTTCTATTTAGAGGAAATTCGAGAAAGGGATGTAGTTACGCATGAATTTCTTAGGGGCATCCAGGGTGGCTGGGCAGAGGCATTCCGGCAAAGGTAATCCTTGGGGGATTCCACTGCCCATATTTGGTGGAAGCATGATTCCTAGAGGTGGAGGGTTCTGCATCCCTTGGTTATGTATAGGTGGCATGCCCCTGGCTCGGAAATTTCTGTTCTGCATATTTTCCCTCCTTTCAAAGTTCCTCGATTTGTTCAAATTACGGGGTTGATTATCATGCCCATTCCACTCGTAAACTCCAGCTGGCCCGAAAATAGCAGTTTCGCCTAACAAATGTGGAAAAAATGCATTATGACATGGACAAGAGATTGCATGAAAGGGAAAGGCAAGAATTTCACAATGAGATATACCGCATTCGCTCGATCGATTTGAGACTAGTAATTTTATTTCCAATGAACATTATGTAAGTCAACAAAAGTAAAACGGAGAAAAGCTTTGTCTTGATTGAGCTGTTGCAGTGCAAGGGCAGACAATAATAATAATGCCTATATTAACCAAAGGACTGACATGGAAAGATTACCTGTCCAAAAACTAATTAGGCCTCGTGTTGCGACATAAACTCATGACTCTTTCATATAGTAACCACAAGGGAAAATTATGACATTTTTTTCCATCCCCAAGCCTAATTTTGGTAGATTTGCACTTGGAAGTAACTTTTTTTTTTCTAAACACGTTTCCATTATCTACTAACGAGTTAATAATTAAAAATGCATGTCTTAATCACTATACTTAAATGCTAATTAACATAACAGATCAGGTGCAATATCAACCCAAATAATTAGCCAAGCAAGTATAGTCGACCAAGGACAAAAACCGAAGCAGCACAACTGCCTCATGATGAGGTCAACAAAGCACGGCGGTCTTCATAAATGAGAGGATGGAATCTACAGGACGCAAAGTTCATGTCAGAATTAGAAGATCAAAGCTTACATACCCACATATTCATTATACTTGCCCAGGTACTTATGAGTATAAGATGGTATATCTCCCAGCTCTGTGCAACAAAACAGAACTCATTAGCACCACTTTCCAGAAAGAGAAGCAAAAGAAAACCAATCAAGAAGCTTTACCTAGGAGGTTGAGATTCTGGTCTTTGGATAGAGGAGCTCTAAATATAAAGTGGTGGAGCCCTACTATAACTGAGTGGATCTTCCTTCTGGCAACTTCTTCACTGCAATAGCAAGCAACAAGTTGTGGTTAGACAAAATAATAGGGACCAAATACCATTCATAAGCAACCTCTCGGTCGCTATAACACTAGCTATGATATTGTAATCAAGACCAATTTCAAGAAGTGTTCACTTCACATAAAAGGGAAATATGCCCCAATCATCCCTCAATGTCAAAATCAATTCTAAATCAGAGCACAGCATCAATTCTGCCACATAAAGCAGCAATAAAGAATCACCATTCAGCTCAAACACCTGATAGAGAAAGCATAACAATCACTCCAAAACAAATACTAAAATCGGCCTAATACTCTAAACCAGAGCTAAGAGACCAAAATATTAGTCACTGTTCTTGGCCAGAACAAGAAAAATGTTATTCATGGAAATTCGTTACCTGAACGCCATAGGAAATCCTAACATATCATGAAGAAGCTGAAAAAAAATGACCGATAAACGATGGCGAAACAGAGTACAAGCAGAGAAAATGTTCGAAGTCGATAAACCCGCCGGTCTCAACCTACTCAGTTCATTTAATGAGGACGAACAAACAAATGGTCACACGAAACAAATCCCTGGCAAACAGATAAACACCACAAACTCGAACCACTGACCCTCCAACAGCCCCCGCAAGCCACTTAACACAAGTATCCAGGATCTCGCCAGCTTTATCGTCCGGTAGGATCTCGCCAGCCTTATCGTCCGACCTTTCCATCATTATGGCACAGTGAAAGTGCAGGTTAAAACGGTTGGGCCCCTGATCGTTGAGCCACGAAGAGGTCGCCCTAGTCGCGAAGGCACGGGCGGAAGAAGCCGCGGCGAGGCGGCCATGGAACTCCGCGGAGGCCGTGGAGAGAGGGCGGAGGCGATCGCGGAGGAGGGAGGGGAGGAAGGGAGGGTAGCGTGGCGCGGAGGCGGGAGCGGAGGAGAAGTAGCGGGAGCGAGAGAGGAGGGAGGCGAGGCCTTGCTGAGGCTTGGAGAGGAGGCGGGAGCGAGTGAAGAGCTTCGTCGCCACGCTGGAGATTGACGAGTCTTCGCTGTTTTCGAGACAAAAAAGGTTAAATTTGGACGAGAGTGAAAAAGAGGAAGGTTTTTTAGGGTATCACATCAATGATGCCTTTGTCACGGGCCGATCGATCAACTCTCGATCAACTCTAGATTCACCCGTGCGGCCTTAAGGTTTTATCCCTAAGCAGCCTTTCCACACTCGACTCACAACGAACTTCTAGAGAGAGAAACACTTGATGAGAGAGAAGCTCTGGATTTTCATATATGTTGTGAATGAATTACAATGAGGGAGGACATCCCTTTATATACAAGTATAAGGCAAACCCTATACGTAGATCTCCCTTAGATCTAACGGTGGAGAATACTCCTCCCCATCTACCAACTACCGGCATTCATTGCCAATTACCAGCTACTCGCATTTATATCGTATGCGTACAAATACGGTATCACCCGCCCCTAGGAGAATATTGTACATCTCAGGAACATAGGTCGAGGGTCATCACGTGTCACGCCCGTGCCATGGAAACCTCTTGGACATGCTAACTTTCGGGCCGTGACATTCTCCCCCACCTAATCAGGCGACGCCCTCGTCGCGTCTTCGGCATGGAAATCTTCTATCTCTTTCTTGAACTGCCAAAGACTCTCCTCGGGCTCCCAAGTGGCTTCGCTCTCCGGAAGACCTTTCCATCGGATCAAATATTCGCGCTTGGCCGCATAATACCTCTTCCATATGACTCGATCCGCTAAGATGCTCTCGACTTCTCGATCATACGAGGTCTTTGCCCCGAGCGGCGCTCGTTGTGACTTCCCTCGATCCGGGTCTTCCTCATCAATTTGAAAAGGTTTAAGCATACTTACGTGGAACACCGGATGCACCTTGAGCTTTGGTGGTAGCTCCAGTTTGTATGCGACATTTCTAACCCGTTGTAGCACTCGAAATGGCCCCTCGTAGCGACGGATCAACCCTTTGTGCACGTCCTTGTATCGAAGAACCACGTGCAGCTTGGCCAGCACTTGATCTCCGACTTGGAACTCCACGTGCCGTCGCTTCTTGTCCGCCCATTTCTTCATGCGTTTGGAGGCTTTGTGTAGACACGCTCGGGCCAAGTCCGCCTCTTCTTGCATGTTCTTGGTGAACTTGTACGCGGGCGGGCTACTCCCCCGGTAACCCGAAGCAATAGTGCTCGGGGTGTTCGGTTGCTGCCCAGTTGCAACCTCGAATGGACCCTGGCCGGTCGACTCGCTCCGCTGCAAGTTGTAGGAGAACTGGGCTACGTCGATCAACTTCGCCCAATTCACTTGCGTCGTGCTCACGTAGTGCCGGAGGTAGATCTCCAAGAGGGCATTGACCCGCTCCGTCTGACCGTCGGTTTGGGGATGCAGACTTGTTGACATGTTCAGCTCCGACCCCAGCAGCTTGAACAATTCGGACCAGAAACGTCCCGTGAAGAGGGGATCCCGATCGCTCACGATCGTTCTTGGCACTCCCCAGTACTTCACTACGTGCTTCATGAACAACTTGGCCGCCTCTTCGGCCGGGCAATACTTTGTTGCAGGCACAAAGGTTGCATATTTTGAAAACCGGTCTACCACCACCATTAGAGTGTGGCACCCTTCTGACTTCAGTAGGTTGACAATGAAGTCCATGGAAATGCTTTCCCATGGACGAGTTGGGACGGGAAGTGGTTCTAGCAAGCCCGACGACGACCGTTGCTCCAGCTTGTCTTGTTGGCAAACCAGACAAGTCTTCACATACACCTCCACGTTGTCGCGCATTTGTGGCCAACAGTACCGATCTTCGACGAGGGCCAACGTGCGGTGGATCCCAGGATGACCCGCCCACTTCGAGTCATGGCACTCGCGCAAGATCTCCTTCCTTAGCTTCCCATAGGAAGGCACATACAACCACCTTCCCTTGGTGTAGAGGAGCTCGTCCTCACACCAAAACTTTCGGGTCTTACCTTCCTTGGCGTACCCGATGAGAGCTTGGGCTCTTGGATCATGCTCCAGCCCTTCTTTGATGCGGTCGACCCAAGGGCAGCTCGGTCGACTCACCGTGTGGCTCATCAGCTCCGTCCTTCGACTCAACGCGTCTGCCACGGAGTTGGCCTTCCCCGGCTTGTACTCCAGCGTGTAGTCGAACTCCGCCAGGAAATCCTGCCATCGAGCTTGCTTTGGACTCAACTTCTTTTGGGTCTGGAAGTAACTCGTGGCCACATTGTCCGTCTTCACGACGAACTTCGATCCCAGGAGATAATGTCTCCACGCCCGGAGGCAATGGACCACCGTGGTCATCTCCTTTTCTTGAACGGTATACCGTCGCTCGGTATCGTTTAGCTTTCGAGACTCGAACGCCACCGGATGGCCATCTTGCATAAGGACACCTCCTATGGCATAATCCGATGTGTCGGTCTCCACCTCATATGGTTTGGTGTGGTCGGGCAACGCCAACACCAGCTCCTCAGTCATGGCAGTCTTCAATCGGTCGAAGGCTCTTTGGCATCGATCCGTCCACTCCCACGCCTTCTCCTTCTTCAGTAGGTCCATGAGTGGCACGGTGATGCTCGAGTAGCTCTGCATGAACTGTCGGTAGTAATTGGTGAGGCCCAAGAACGACCTCAACGCAGGTACCTTCATCGGCGGCTCCCATTTGACGATCGATTGGATCTTCGCCTTGTCCATCCGCACACGTCCACCCCCGACAATGTGCCCCAAGAACGTAACTTCTTTTTGTGCAAAGGCACACTTCTCGCGCTTGACAAACAGCTCGTTCTCGCGCAAGACTTGGAAGACTTGCCTTAAATGTTCGACATGCTCTCCCAACGTTTGGCTATAAATCACAATGTCGTCCAGATAAACCACTACAAACCTATCTAGGAAAGGGTGGAGTACCTTGTTCATCATTGTGCAGAAAGTGGCCGGAGCGTTGGTCAAGCCGAACGGCATCACCATCGTAGGATCCATACCGCGTTACGCAGGCTGTTTTCGGCTCGTCCCCTTCAGCGATCCGAACTTGGTAGTATCCCGATCGAAGGTCCAGCTTGGTGAACCACTGAGCTCCCCCAAGTTGATCAAAGAGATCCGCAATGAGCGGGATCGGGTACTTGTTCTTCACGGTCAGCTTGTTCAGCGCTCGGTAGTCGATGCACATCCGGAGTGACCCATCGTGCTTCTTTTGGAACAGGACCGGTGCACCGAACGGGGCTTTTGATGGCCGTATGTAGCCCGCATCGAGCAGCTCCTTAAGTTGCCTCCTCAACTCTTCCAACTCGGGTGGCGCCATACGGTAAGGCGCCATGGCAGGCGGTTGAGCATCAGGCACAAGCTCGATCTGGTGATCCACCTCCCTCTTGGGTGGCAGCTTCTTCGGCAGCTCCGAAGGCATGACGTCCTTGAACGAGTCGAGGACTTGGGTTGCTTCCGTCGGGACTTCCTTCCCTTCACTCTCGTCGTCCTCAATCTTCAAGGCTGCCAGGAAGGTCACCTCTCCCTTCCTTGCTCCTTTGGTGAGTCGTATGGCCGAGATCATCTTCCGATCACGCTCCGACTCACGATGGATCGGAATCACGCATTGGCTACTCTTGTCCAACACGCATATACATTCTGCAAAGGGAACTACAACAGCATGGATTCTATCTAGGAACTTAATTCCAATGACAATATCGTAGTCGTCAAGTGGAATTACCTCTAGAGTTTCTTTGCCCGTCCATGACCCGAGTCGTAGCTCCATGTCCCTTGCAACCCCGATCGCAAGGACTTCCTTCGAGTTCACGGTCTTGAGCCAATTGGCTCCCTTCTCAACCCGTAGGTTAAGTTTCTTCGCGGCCTCCTTCGAGATGAAGATGTCGGATGCTCCCGTGTCCACCAGCGCACTCACCGTGGTCACTCTGATCTTCACGTCCGCGAACATCAAACCCTTAGGTTCTTTGGCCTTCTTGGCCTTGATCGTGCTAAGGAGGCGCAACGATCCCAACTGCGCTTCCTCCCGAGGCTCGTCCTCTTTGCAAAGAGCAACCAGCTTGGCTTTGTTCGGGCAATCCCACGCCATGTGCGGACCGTTGCAAAAGAAACAGCTATACGAGCGTACCTTCCTTTGCCCACCTCCGTTTTGTCCCGCATTAGCCCAGTGAGGATGAGGACCATTCGACGGTCTAGCTCCAGTCGGGCGATTGTTGAATCTACCCCGATCTCCCCCACCAGTGCCCTTATCCCTTGGACGGGTGTCCGGACGGGATGTGGAAGGTGACGCCTTGTACTCCACGAGCGACTCGGCTACGGTCATGGCCGTAGTGAGGTCTCCCACGTTGTACCGCTTTAGCTCTTGCTTCGTCCATGGTTTGAGACCACCCATGAACTGGTGAAACGCTTCGACTTCATTCATCGAGGGGATTTGGAGCAGCAACTCCGAGAACCGCTTGATGTAGTCGCACACACCGCTCTTCTGCTCGAGACGCTTCAGCTCGTCACGAGCTTCCTCTTCCGCGTAAGCGGGGAAGTAGTTCCGTCAGAACTCTTCGACAAAACCATTCCAGGTCGTGATAGGATTCCCACACCTATCATCCGACCGACGACGCCACCACAACAATGCACTATCAGCTAAATACATCGATGCAGTGTTTACCCGAGTTTGGTCGTCGTTGATTCCCATGGCCTGGAAGTATCGCTCCATGTACCACAGAAAGTTGTCCACATCCTTGGCCACTCGCGAGCCCCGGAATTCCTTTGGCTTTGGTGTGTCCACCCGTGGATCTTGCACCGTGATGACACCGTTCACGCGTGCAGCTTGTGCTTCAGCGAGCTTACCCGTAAGCTCCGCAATCTCCGCGCGCATGGCCGCCATCGCAGCCTCCAAGGGTTCGTACCGTTGTGTGAGTTCCTCCTGTAGGGTCCCCAGCAACTCATGGCGGAGTTCTCCCATGCCGGTCTTGAGCTCTTGCACTTCCGCAACCAGCTCTTTCCTTCCGGCGTCAACTCCGTCCACGGTCTGGGTCAGGTCATCGACCGATCCTTGGACATCGGAGACGAACAACTCTAGCTTCGCCATCCGTTGTGCAAGATCTCCCATAGGCTCTTTTGAACCACCGCGGTCTTCTTCCCTCGGCCACCGCCCTTCTCGGCGTTCCGCCCACGATCAGCGCCGTCATCACCCAGGACCAACCCTTCATCAGATCGTGGATCAGCCATTGCACTTGCGCTTGGATCGCAAATCAGCTCTGATACCAACTCTAGATTCACCCGTGCAGCCTTAAGGTTTTATCCCTAAGCAGCCTTTCCACACTCGACTCACAACGAACTTCTAGAGAGAGAAACACTTGATGAGAGAGAAGCTCTGGATTTTCATATATGTTGTGAATGAATTACAATGAGGGAGGCCACCCCTTTATATACAAGTATAAGGCAAACTCTATCCGTAGATCTCCCTTAGATCTAACGGTGGAGAATGCTCCTCCCTATCTACCAACTACTGGCATTCATTGCCAATTACTAGCTACTCGCATTTATATCGTATGCGTACAAATACGGTATCACTCGCCCCTAGGAGAATACTGTACATCTCAGGAACATAGGTCGAGGGTCATCACGTGTCACGCCCGTGCCATGGAAACCTCTTGGACATGCTAACTTTCGGGCCGTGACACCTTCGTTTCGCGAAAAGAAGAGTAATTTGGAAAAGAAAATTTTCGAAAAATAATTACTCACCGCTAGGGCCCCGGGAGTTCCCCGTGCTGCCGAGGGATTTTTTTGTTGGTTTTTCTAGTACGATGCTACGTTTTTTTTTTTTTTTTTTTTTGGGGGCGGGGGCGGCCTGGCGGGGCGGGGGGTTGGGGTTGTTAGAGAGGGTTTTGCGGTGTTCGCTGCTTCTGTTCCGGCCCTCGGTCCGATGCTGATCGTGCAGCGCATGGTGATTACGCGATCGTGTTGCTTGCGATTTGTTTCTGGCTGCTTTCTGGAAGTCCGAACTTGACGTAGCTGGTCAAAAGAAGTCGTGGTTAGAATTGTGAATCTTTGGCTTGTGTGGAATTTCTGTATAGACGTACTTCGTATTGTAGTTTTGATGATTAGAGCCGATTAGGGTGCCGCTGTGCCGGAACACATGTAGAGTACACGTTCTTCTAATAAGCAGAGTCTAAGATGGGTCTGTTTCTCTTTGAAGTTATGAAAGGATTGGCCTATTTGAATTAGCCTAGTCATTACCTTCTCCTGGTGTGCACTCCTCTCGTGTTTCCACTCTGCGATGCTTTAATCTCCACTGTAATTTCATGACCTATTCCCATCGTACCACGATGTTTTTGGGGCCAGCTTTCTGTTTTTCGTAACTTTTAATCTGGTTTCTGCACTTACCACTTAATATCTAAGTTTGAGCAGCAGTCGCAGTTTAGGTCCGATTTCTTGTAGCTGTTTGTCTCCCTACTGTAATAACCTTCTTTCATCTTGCCGGCTCTTTTACAGCGATAATTTTAAAAAGCGGTTGCTATTTCTGGTGAACTTCATTATGATCACCTTAACTTTTGCTCTTCCATTTTCAAATGTATTGATAGGGGTAGGGCAACTTGATTTTTCCACTTCGCGTGCTGTAATTGTCTGTTTGACATGTTCTCCTCCTGGTTGGAGAGGTGTACAACTCCTAGAACAGGATAGAAGATCTATAGAAAATTAGGCCCTTCAGTCACCCCGTGCCATTATCTGTCTATTGATGTGATTACCTCTCTTATAAGGTATGGAAGGCACAAGACTCGCTGTTTTTGAGACCTCTTCCTTTTCTTTTGTAGAATTGGGTAAAAGAAGATTTATTGATGGTATGGTTATTGTGAGTGATTCAATGTGCTACAATGACTGTTAGGCATTCAGCATTTAGCTAGTGGTAGTGACTGGTTTTATAAACTTCCTCATCAGCATATGAAATGTTAACATTGATATCGGGCATTTATTTATTTTTGTATGTGTCTTTTTAGGCTCCTCATTCTTGAGTACGAATAGTACCTCTTGTTCTTCAAGACAAGGAGGCTATTCTAGGTATTGATTCTTGGAAAAAATAAATCAACATCGTAATGGATTCGTCTGCTAAACGTCAGAGCTGGTTTGGCCACTTCTATCAAACCCTATGCCAGGACGGGGATGGGACTATGAAGCAGGTAAATTCATTTTTGCGATACTCTGTTCTCTTTTTCTATCTTTATTTTCAGCTTTTCCCTTCTTTTTCTGGTAAGATAATTTTAACGTCTTCGTCAATATAACTAGGAAGAATTTTGCATGGTATGTACTACCAATTTGCTGTTCAGGGATAGAACCTCATGAGGCATGCGTGTATTATACGAGTGGTTTAGATACATTTGTGTTATATTTCCTCTAGACACTAATATGTAGTTTGCTTCTTGATGCTGAACACCTTTCATACAGGATTTTGATCATATTGAAAACAAGTAGAAGCTTATGGTGAGAAAATGAAGAGGCTTTGCTCTAATTTCTTCCGTGATGTGCAATGTCCAGAAAGAGATGTCAGGAGAGTCGACCCTGAATTGGATTTAGAAGGAGATGCTTCCGCCAGTGGCAGTGCTAATTTAATGAAAAGTGTTGAAAATGAGCCTGGGATGAGTATCCCAAGCCAATTGCAGGTGGCCTACCCCATAGAGAATTATGCGGGTCATGAATTGAGTGAATCTGATCCTTTTATATTTGACCCCCAGTTGGATCCTCAGAGAAGTATCCCAGTAGTAGAAAGTAACAATGAACATGTCCAGATGATCACAGAACAATTCCAGGTGACCTGCCATTTGGAACCTTTTCAGGAACCAATTGAACCTCAAACTTCTAATTGCTCTTCACAGAATTCGATTGAGGTGCCGGCGTCTTCCTCAGATGTGGGGCCATCAGATGAACCCACTTCTTTGGATAGTATAAAGAACCGAGGACATATACTGGATGATCCTATTCAGGAACCTGAACAAAGTGAACCTCAAGCTGCAAATCCCTACTCTCAGAATTTGATTGAGGGGCTGGAGTCTTCCTCAGATTTGGGACAACTGGACAACCTAACTGCGCTTGATAGTGTGAAGAACCAACTGGGACATGCATTCAGCGACCCTAGTCAGGAGCCAACTGGATCTCAAACGTCTGATCCATCTTCTCCAGATTTGTTTGAGGTACCTGAGTCTTCTTCAGAATTAAAATTTCTGGACACAACCCTTGCTTTTGATAGTGTGAAGAACCTACCAGGACATTTATGTAATGACTCTAGCCGGGAAAAAATTGAGCCTCGAACTCGTAATCCCTCTTCTAAGAATTCAGTTAAGGTGCCAGAGTCCTTGGATATGGTACTACTGGAAGAACCAACTGCTTTCAGTGCTGTGAAGAATCAACAAATTTATATAACCGACTCCCCAAGGGCTCCAGTTTCTGTGCATTTACTTGAGGGTGGACAGTGCATATCATCTTTAGTGCGTACAGATGGTGCCTTGACTGAGGAAAAGGCTGCCAAGTTTTGGAAGGAAAATGCCAGGCATGGGAAGTCATCTACACCTGAGGTGTACTTAATCTCTTCCGTTGAAAAGGATTTATGTGAAGCTGATTTTCTGTCCATTCATCGCCCTAGCGACAACAATGCAAACACTGCGAGTTTAGCCCCGAACAAGCTTTCACCTGCAGATTCAGTTCATGCTGAGGAGGACCTTGTCCCTTCTGACAAATTCACAGTTGAAACTGTGTGCAGCATTGGTGCTTCAAATACGATCACTTCATCGGATATGTCTTCACCAGTTGTATCTCATGAGGAAGAGGCGAAGACAATGGATCTTGAAAGCTTAAGCAATCCAGTGGAAGTTGAATCTTATGAGTCAGAGATCTTGCCTGAAGTTTCCTTTCAAAGAGGGAGCTCTTGTGATGATGAAGTTGGTATTGTGAGGTGTGTACCTCGCAGTTCCAGCTTTACCCCATTTGCCCTCTCAGGTGGAAGCGGTTAGTATTTTCAGATTTCTTTGGTTGCAAAATCTTTACACCCTTTCCATTTATAGATGATTTTAAGTTTTCACAAGCCCCATATCCTTCTACAGTGGAAAATGCCTCTGGGTTTAGTGACACTACTTCTTTGACTGAAGCCTACCAAAAAGAGCACATTCAGTGCAACGAGTCTGCTGAATTTCATGATCTCTCGTTCTCTTCAGGTAAGGATCCGTCTTTAGACTCAAGAATGGACCTTTCCTGAACCATAATGTGCATCTTTGCCTGCATATGTTGTTTTTGAAAGTGATTAAAGTGTATGCTGATGTCATTATTTGACATACAGGTAAACTTTATTAGTGGTCCCAATCTTAGGTATTATTTTCAATCTTAAAGGTTTGATTTCAATCATGCAATGCACTAAATTGCAATTGATGCACCCTCACTAGAATTCGGCAAATTTCCAGCAAAATGTTAATGTGGTGGTTCACATGGTGCTGACATTACGTCCAGTTGAGCTTCATGTCAGCCTAACTCAACAGCATGATCCTTGCAATTCATGGCAGAAGGGCTGTGCAACCCTATGCAAGCCACGGTAGAGGATCATAGGACCTTCTGACACTGCCGTTGCTTGCAAAGGGCTGACAACCCTCAACTGCATGTGGCCGTCCCCTGCCTCTCTCTCTCTCTGTCTCTGTTTTTTTTTTCTTCCTAAGTTTGTACTTGTCTTCTCCAGTTCTTTAAAATTTCTTAAGTTAAGGCCGAGTAGGGCGCATTGTCATTGTCATGTGGTTGCCAAGGGGTCATGTCAGCAATTCGTAGAAACATCGTTGGGACTCCTGTCAAAGTACCTCAATTGCAAAAATGAAAGCTTAGACCGTATGATATCCCTTTGCTGACTTTATCCCTGTATCTCTGTTTGGCTGTGCTATCTTTTGATTGTCTTCCTGATTTTGCATTGATTGTTTTGTGAATTTATGCATATGTAACTATCCTCAACATTGATATCATAGATAAGGATGAGGAAGCGAAGCTTGGGGAGAGTTGTGTTGCTTTAGATTCTCGTGAACTATATGCTCTGTCTCTTAGGATCCAACGAACCAGATCATTCAAGGTACTCTTTCTCACTCCACCTCACACATGTACATGCATTTTGTTTGAGCATTTGGATAAGCTTCCATCGTAAATTTGAGTATTCCCTGCTATTGTTCACCCTTATCTTTCAACAAGTTTTCATTCTAGACATCAATCTCACGTTGATTCATTTCGATAAATTATCATAAACTTGTCTCTCATCCCAGCTAAATGATGCTCCTTTTCCTGTTCCATTCAGAAGAAGATCATGGATACCTTTGCTCCAAGACACAGGACGGTAAAGGAATATGAACAGCTTGGAATATGGTATGAAGACAGTCAAATTGAGAGCGAGTGTAACCGGCGCATAGAACATACTACTCCACAACCTGCAATCTCCGCCTTTTCGGACCCTCAGAGTTCGCAAGAACATCAAATTGACTCTGATTGGGAACTATTATAGGTCATACCTATACTTCCTTAGGTAAACTGCATTAGAAAGGTAAACCCGGCTTTTTTGACCATAAGGATGAATTAGTTGAGGATGATCCAATGTGACATTAATAAGAATGATTGCCAGGAGGTTTTGTCGAGATGTGGAGATGAAAAATAAAATGTAGTCTGAAAGAAGACAGGTTCTCACAGGAATGATGTACTCTAAGCAGAGGTATCTTTTGTTTTTCCTATGGGTTACCTTTAACGTTTTTACTCCTAAAGTACCGCAAAATCTTGTGCAAATCAACCAATCACAGACTAAGCATGAGAAAAATGAACTTCTCGATTCAAATATTCTATTATTCTCTAAAGTTACACAATTGCCCCAATAAAGTTTCTCAATTTACAATTTTCCTTACGCCCCAACTTTCAATTTTCACTTAATCAAGCCATATTAATTAAACACCAAATTCCATTCATTTGTTAGCTAAGACATACGAGTATTTTATTTATACTATGGGCATGCCACAAATTTTATAAATTTACAGAAATGACCAACTTCCGAATTAATTACACAATTAGGTCCAATTTTGCATAATTAGATACATTGTCTAAATTAAGCAATGTCTAAATTAAGCAATCATCTCTATTAATAACTTAATCACGTATCATAAATTAATAATAAGGCTGCACATGGTGTGAACAGCCTCTAAAATTTCCAGTTATTACAAATTAGTCCCTTAGCTTGGTGAAATTACATATGCCCCTAAAGCTTTTTTATTTTTATTTTTTTGGGGTCAACCCCTAAAGCTTCAAAACTACTTATTTTGAAAGCGATTTGATTTTCTTTAATTAGTCTAACTTAATAACCCATTAACTAACACTTAAAACCATAAACTGACACAGTTAAAAGAGCCCTCTAATTTCTAGAAATTTACAAAATTGCTCCTTGAGATGTCGAAATCTACTAAAAAGCCTATTTTTGATCTAGTTTTACCATTTTCTCATTCTTTCCCATTTAAGGTGCAACAAAATCATTTGGGTATACTTTCGAATAGCTCTTAGGCATGTATTAAAGATTTAAATATAGGCAAGAAATCACCATAACTCTATTTGTCAATCTTGGAACCCACTTGCATTGAAGATCAAATTTAACTAACAAACATCAATCAAGTAGACCAATCTAACCTAGTAATAGAGTTTTCACTCATCTTGAACAAAGACTTGGACAACTCAAAACTAAATCACCTTCAAAGGAAAATAAACAAGAACATTAACAACTCTCAGTCTTCAAGAAACAACAATGCCCAGAGAATGTCCCAAAATCTCTACTCTGCATCATTTCCCTCCTCTTTTCAGGATCTTCACCCACTATCCTGGGTCATAAGCAATTGTGTCCCCATCAATAAAGAAAAACTTGGCCTGACAAATATGTAAAAAATACATTATGACATAGAACAAGAGATCATATGAATGAGAAAGGCAAGAATTTCACAATGGGATATACCAAATTCGCTCGACTGATTTGAGACTGTGATATAATGCTTCTAATGAACAATAAGCCCACAAAAGCAAAACAGAATAAAGCTAGGTCTTGATTGAGCTGCTATAGTGCAAGGGCAGTTGATAATAATAATTATATCAAGCAAAGGACTGACATGGAAGGATTACTTGTGGCAAGACTCATTAGGCCTCATGCTGCAACAAAAACTCATGACTTGTTCATATGGCAACTATGGAGGCAAAGTATGACATTTTTGTCCATCCCCAAGCCAAATTTGGGTAGATTTGCAGTTGGAACGAACTTTTCTCTTTCTAAACACATTTGCATTGAGCAAACTTGTCCACTAAACAGTTAATAATTAACAATTCGTGTCTCAATCACTGTCCTTTGATGCTAATTAACATAACAGAGATGGTGCAACAACTACCCAAATAATAGCCGAGCAAGTACAGTCGGCCAAGAACAAAAACCGAAGCAGCACAATTGCCTCATGACGAGGTCAACAAGGCACCGCGGTTTTCATAGATGAGAGGATGTAATCTACAGGATGCAAAGTTCATGGAAGAATTAGAAGATCAAAGCTTCCATACCCGTATAATCATTCCTCAGAAGCAGGTATGTATCAGGAAGAACCCATCGAACATTAGGTAGATCTGTGCAACAAAACAGAACTCATTAGCACCACTTTCCAAAAAGAGAAGCAAAAGAGAACCAATCAAGAAGCTTTACCAATTAGATAATGAGAAACCTTTTCAAATACAACGGCTCCAAATGCAAAGTAGTAGGGCCCTGTATCAACAGTGTAGGTCTTCACTCTGGCTACTTCTTCACTATAATAGCAAGTAAGAAATTGTGGTTAGACAAAATAATAGGGACAGTAATAAATCAAGATGATCAATGACCACAGGCAAGGACTATCACTTCAAGAACCATTCCCAAAAAAATTAACACGCGAGAGAAACTTTTGCTTCTGTACCTGCCAAATACCATTCATAAGCATTTACATAATACTAGCTATGATATTGTAATGAGGATCAATTTAAAGAAGGGTTCACTTCACATGAAAGGGAAATATGCCACATCCGGCAATGAAAGAAAAAAAGAGACGGACCCAGTCATCCCTCCATGTCAAAATCAATTCTAAATCAAAACACAGCATCTATCCTGCCAAAAAACTAAATCAAAACACGGCAATAAAGAATCACCTTTGAGCTCAAACAACTGATAGAGACAGCATAATAATCAGTACAAAACAAATACTAAAATCTAATTGGAAATTTACTTAAACCAGAGCTAAGAGACCAAAAAATTAGTCATTGTTCTTGGCCAGAGCAAGAAAATAGTTATTCACGGAAAGCTTTGTGTCATCGTATTTTTAGACCTCGTTTGTGAAAGACAGAAGCAAAGAACGGCATAAAGAATTCATTCATTTCACCCTCCAGCCACGGGTAATTCTGACATATCATTAAGAAGCTGAAAAATGACCGATCAACAAAGGCGAGACAGAGTACAAGCAGAGAACATGCTCTAAATAATATGAAGTTGAAAAACCCAGCACTCGTCTCAACCTACTCAGTTCATTTCATCGACAACCATAATAATGACGAGCCAAAAAAATTGCCACACAGAAGAACACAACCCTGTCTATCAGATAAGACCACAAGCTTGAACCATTCACCTTCCAACAACTTGCCCTCCGGTTCCTCCATTACGACTAGCCAGTGCCAGAATTCGCCTTCATCTTGATATATTATGTAAACAAATGTCGCCTCCTCCTTGTTGCGGTTTTATCACTTGGGTTTCGGATCGCTGAGCGATGAAGATGGACTTGTAATAAGCGTATGCCCTACTGTGGAGAGCAAAGTCAGACCGTGATTTCCTTATTACTAGAAGGGGAAATCATTTTCCTCAAATACGAATTTGTTGTTTTGAGTTCATGAAAAAAGTTTTTTGAAGATCAATCATTTTTTTTTTCCAGTCATCCAAATACTGAAGAGTAGGAAAATAATTTTTCGGAAGCAGTTTTTCTTCAAATAAACAGACCCTATGTTTCAGTTAATATATGTTAACCGATCAAATCACCTAAAATGTTCTCCCAATTGTTAGGAAATCAATTTTTTTTTCCTATTTTAAAGGAAATTCCATAAAGGGATGTGCTTACGCATGAGTTGCTTGGGGGCATCCTCCGTGGTTGTGCAGAGGCATTCCGCCAAAGTTGCTCGGTGGGGGATTCCACCGGCCATACTTGGTGGGGCATGTTTCCTTGAGGTGGAGGGCTCTGCATCCCTTGGTTATGCATAGGTGGCATGTCCCTAGCTTGGAAATCTCTATTCTATTTTCCCTCCTCCTTTCAAAGTTCATTGATCTGTCGAAATTACGGGGTTGATCATCATGCCCATTCCTCTCGTTAGCTTCAGCATTATTCCCCACCCATTCTTCATGGAACTCAGGGTCACAAGGTACTGCTTGCCCATCAAGAAAAGTTTTGCTGAGAAATGTGGAAAAAATACATTATGACATGGACAAGAGATCGCATGAAAGAGAAAGGCAAGAATTTCACAATGGAAAATACCAAATTCACTTGATCGATTTGAGATTGTGATATAACGCTTCTAATGAACAATAAGTCCACAAAAGTAAAACAGAATAAAGCTAGGTCTTGATTGAGCTCCTATAGTGCAATGGCAGATGATAATAATGCCTATATTAACCAAAGGACTGACCTAGAAGGTTACCTGTCCCCAGACTAATTAGGCCTCATGCTGTTACATGAACTCATGACTCGTTCATATAGTAACCACGAAGGCAAACTATGACATTTTCATCCATCCCAAAGGCAAATTTGGGTAGATTTGCAATTGGAATGAACTTTCTCTTTCTAAACATGTTTCCATTAAGCAAGCTAATCTGCTAAACAGTTAATAATTAACAATTCATGTCTAATCACTATACTAAAATACTAATTAACATAACAGATCGGGTGCAATATCTAACTAGATAATTAGCCAAGCAAATACAGTCGGCCAAGAACATAAACCGAAGGAGCACAATTGCCTCATGATGAGGTCAACAAAGCTCAACGGTTTTCATAAATGAGAGGATGTAATCTACAAGATGCAAAGTTCATGGCAGAATTAGAAAAGCAAAGCTTCCATACCTCCATTATTTTTGGGACCCAGGTAAAAATGAGTAGTAACCAATTGAACTGCAGCCAGATCTGTGGAACAAAACAGAACTCATTAGCACCACTTTACAGAAAGAGAAGCAAAAGAAAACCAGTCAAGAAGCTTTACCACGGAGTTCGGAAGTAAGCTCATTAGATAAAAGAACTCTAAATATAATGAACTAGCGCCCTACTAAACCTAAATAGATCTTCATTCTGGCCTCTTCTTCACTGTAATAGCAAGTAACAAATTGTGACAAAATAATTGGGACACCAATAAATCAAGGTGATCAATGACTATCAGGAACCATTTGCACAAAAGCGAGAGAGACTTTTGCTTCTGTATGCACCAAATACCATTCACAAGCATCCTCGTAGCTACTGGCCCTGATACTGTAATGATGACCAATTTCAAGAGGCGAGGCGTTCACTTCACATAAAAGGGAAATTTGCCTCATCTGGCAATGAAAGAAAAAAAGAAACAACCCCAATCATCCCTTCATGCCAAAATCAATTCTAAATCAAAACACAGCATCGATTCTCCACATAAAGTAGCGATAAAGAATCATCTTTGAGCTCAAACACCTGATAGAGACAACATAATAATCACCGCAAAACAAATGCTAAGATCGGCCTAACACTCCAAACCAGAGCTAATAGACCAAAAATTAGTTATTGTTCTTGGCCAGAACAAGAAAAAAGTTATTCATGGAAATTTGCTACCTGATTTGCGAAAGACGGAGGCAAAGAACGCCATAGGAAATTCTAACACATCATGAAAGAAGCTGAAAAAAGGACCGATGAGCGATGGCGAAACAGATTACAAGCAGAGAAAAAGTTCTAAATAATATGAAGCTGATAAACCCGGCAGCGGTCTAAACCTACTCAGTTCATTTCATCATTTCATGGACAACCATCACAACGACGAACAAACAAGTTGTCACGCAAAAACGCAACCCTGGCAAACGGACAAGACCACAAACTCGAGTCACCGACCTTCCAACGTCGCCATGGCGGAGTCGACGACTGACAAGTTTTCGCTGTTTTCGAGACAAAAGGTAAAATTTGTACGTGAGTTAAAAAGTTGAATGTTTTTCAGGGTATTGACGATGCGTTCATTTAGGAAAAAAAAAGTGATTTTAAAAATACCCTTTCAAAATAGTTAGTAATATCGTTTAGAAAAATAAATAGATAGACATTTTTTTATTGCTCATAAAAATAGTGTATATAAAATTTTATTGATGATGAAAATATTTTTCGTTAACTAATTTAACTATATTAATATAGTCAACTATTTCTTGAAATTTTTTCTGAATCATTTATTTTTTGCGAAGCCAATGCACCTAGCCTCTTTTTTTTTTTTTTTTTTTTTTTTTTTGTAGAATTGGATAAGAGAAGATTTGCTTGTTGGATATATTTAGATTATTCTGGATATTTATAATATTCTGGATCAAAAACTTCTAATCCAAGTTTTCTTTAGGGTTGACGCGTGGTTGTTGACTTGGGTGGAGGAGGGAAGGGTGTGGTTCCGGAGTGCCCAGAAGCTTCACTCATTACCTGATTTGTGAAAGGCGGAAGCAAAGAACGCCATAGGAAATCCCAACATATCATGAAGAAGCTGAAAAAAATGACCAATAAACGATGGCGAAACAGAGTACACCGCAAGCCAAAAGGCTTCTCTCTCTTAATTTCAATTTCGCTCTCTCTCTCTCTCTCCTCTCTTCTGTTTGCGCTCTGCTCTTTCTCCCTCCTACTCACGCGACCTCGTCAGATCTGACAAGAGCGAGCCTCACCTTGGGCACAAGGAGCGAGCTCTCACCAGCCCTCACCTATGGCCGGTCGCTAATCATAGACTAGAGGGAAAGAAAAGTGAAAAAGAAAAAAAAAAAAAAGAAGACAAAGCAACGGAAAAGAAGAGAGAGAAACGAAGGAGCGAGAGAGGGTTGCAAGTTTTCTAAAAGGCGGGCCCGCGAAAGAGTCTCTCGTGGAATCACGGAATGGACTTGTGCATTGTTGAGGTAGTTGCAATGTTGTGTTGTGCCAAGAGTCAGATGAATGCGGTTGTTGGAAAGTGTCATTGAGATGGCTCCTTAAAATTAGGACAATAAGCTTGCTAATTTTCAAAAATTTTGTATTTGTAGTACCCACTAGGATGTATCTTATGCAATATAAATCATCGATTGTTGTTTGGTCAACACTAATGTTGGAAAGCAAGTTTAAGTTATTGAAATCTCGAGACTCCGAGACTAGTAATTTATTCAATCTAATTTAGTGCCTACAGATTTCACTTACCTTGAATAAAGACTTGGACTACTCAAAACCTAAATCACCTTCGAACCAAAATAAAAAAGAACAAAAATTAACATCTCTCGTTTTTATGAAAACAACAAAACTAGTTTGATAAAAAGAAAATTAAGTTCTACAAACTCGTCAATACTTGAAAGATGAAATTAAAAGATCAAACAAATTAAATTTCAATGAACACATATTACTGATCAAATCACATTTGGTTGTGTAGAGGCATTCCAGCAAAGTTGCTTGATGGAAGCATTCCACCGCCCATATTTGGCAGGGGCATGATACCTTGAGGTGGAGGGTTCTACATCCCTTGGTTATGAATAGGTGGCATGTTCTTGACTCGGAAATGTCTTTTCCACAAGGATTCCCACCCTCCTTTTTAAAGTTCCTCAATCTCTCGAAATTACAAGGTCCACTCCACGTGTTAGCTGGAGGATCATAAGGAATTGCTTCCCGCCATTAAAAACAAATCCGCATGAAAGAGACGGCAAGAATTTCACAATACGATATACCAAATTTGCTTGATTGATTTGAGACTGTGATATAATGCTTGTAACAAACAATAAGTCCACAAAAGTAAAATACAATAAAGCTAGGTCTTGATTGAGTTGCTGCAGTGCAAGCAGATGATAAGAATGCCCATATTAACCGAAGGACCAACATGGAAGGATTACCTATCACAAGACTACTTAGGCCTCGTGCCGCTACATAAACTCATATAATAACCACAATGGCAAAATATGACACTTTTGTCCATCCCCAAGCCAAACTTGGGTAGATATGCAGTTGGAACAAACTTTTATCTTTCTAAACACGTTTCCATTAAGCAAACTTATCTGCTAAATTTTTTTCTTAATCACTATATTTAAATACCAATTAACATAATAGATCACGTGCAAAACTTGCCCGAATAAAAGCCAAGCACGTATAGTCGGCCGAGAACAAAGATCGAAGCAGCACATTTGCCTCATGCTTTGGTCAACAAAGCGCAGCGGTTTTCATAAATGAGAGAATGTAATCTCCAGGATGCAAAGTTCATGGCAGAATTAGAAGATCAAAGCTTCCATGCCCCATAACCTTCCCTCAGAGGCAGGTACGCATCAGCAACAACCCATCGAACTCTAGGCAGACCTGTGCGACCAAACAGAACTCATCAGCGCCACTTTCCAAAAAGAGAAGCAGAAAGAGAACCGATCAAGAAGCTTTACCAGCAAGTTTGAAAGCACGTTTTGGAGATACGTTGACTCCAAATGCAAAGTAGTAGGGCCCTGTATCAACAGTGTAGATCCTACTCCTGGCTTTTTCTTCACTGTAATAGCAAGCAACAAATTGTGGTTAGACAAAATAATAGGGACAGTAGTAAATCGAGAAACTGTTGCTTCTGTACCCGCCAAATACCATTCTTAAGCATCCTCATAGTCACCATAATACTAGGTATGATATTGTAATGAAGACCAATTTCAAGAAGGTTTACTTCACATGAAAGGGACATGTGCCACATCTGGCAATGAAAGAAAAAAAGAAACAGACCCAATCATCCCTCCATGTCAAAATCATTTCTAAATCAAAACACAGCATCAATGCTGCCACATAAAGTAGCAATAAGGAATCACCTTTAAGCTTAAGCACCTGAAAGAGACAGCATAATAATCACTGCAAAACATAATAAAATCTAATTGGAAGTTTACTTAAACCAGAGCTAAGTGACCAAATTATGAGTCATTGTTCTCGGCCAGAACAAGAAAATAGTTATTCACGAAAAGCTGTGTGTCATTGTATTTTTAGACCTCGTTCGTGAAAGACAAGCAAAGCATGGCACGAAGAATTCAGTCATCTCACCCTCCAGCCACAGGTAATTCCAACATATCACGGAGAAGCTGAAAAATGACCGATAAACAAAGGCAAAACAGAGTACAAGCAGAGAACATGCTCTGAGTAATATGAAGTTGAAAAACCCAGCACCCATCTCAATGTACTCAGTTCATTTCATGAACGACCATTTAGAAGCTGAAAAATGACTGATAAACAAAGGCGAAACAGAGTACAAGCAGAAAACATGCTCTGAGTAATATGAAGTTGAAAAGCCCAGCACCCGTCTCAACCTACTCAGTTCATTTCATCAACAACCATTTAGAAGCCGAAAAATGACCGATAAACAAAGGCGAAATAGAGTACAAGCAGAGAGCATGGTCTGAGTAATATGAAGTTGAAAAACCCAGCACCCGTCTCAACCTACTCATTCATTTCATCAACAGCCATAATAATGATGAACAAACATGTTGCCACACAGAACACAACCCTGGCAAACGATAAGACCACAGTCTCGAACCACTGACCTTTTAACAACCTGTGCAACCGTCTTAATATAAGTATCGATGATCTCATCTCTAGTAGGATCGCCCTCCGGCCCCTCCATTACAACCAGCCAATGCATGAAGTCGCCATCGTCAGGATTCACTATGTCGAGAAATAAGTCCTCTTCCTTGCCAGGTTGCGACGGGTCTGGCCGGTCAGGGAACAGCTTCTCGAACGATATAGATGGAATTGTAATAAGCGCATGCCCAACTGTGGCAAGCAAAGTCAGAAAGTGATTTCCTTTTTACTAGAAGGTGAAATCGTTTTCCTCCAATCCAAGTTTGTTGCTTTTGAGTTCATGAAACACATTTTTTTCAAAGATCAATCACTTTTCCATCATCCAAACACTAAGGAGTCAAAAAATAATTCTCCGGAAGTAGTTTTTCTTCAAACAAACGGACCCTATGTTTCTGTTAAGATACGTAAACCGACCCAATCGCCTAAAATGTCCTCCCAATTGTTAGGAAATCAATTATTATTTTTTTCTATTTAAAGGAAAGTTCGAGAAAGGGATGTAGTTACCCATGAGTTGCTTAGGGGCATCCAGGGTGGCTGGGCAGAGGCATTCTGGCAAAGGTAATCCTTGGGGGATTCCACTGCCCATATTTGGTGGAAGCATGATTCCTAGAGGTGGAGGGTTCTGCATCCTTGGTTATGTATAGGTGGCATGTCCCTGGCTAGGAAATTTCTGTTCTGCATATTTTCCCCCTTTCAAAGTTCCTCGATCTGTTCAAATTACGGGGTTGATCATCATGCCCATTCCACTCGTAAATTCCAGCTGCTACGAGAATAGCAGTTTCGCCTGACAAATGTGGAAAAAATGCATTATGACATGGACAAGAGATTGCATGAAAGAGAAAGGAAAGAATTTCACAATGAGATAAACTGAATTCGCTCGATCGATTTGAGACTAGTAATTTTATTTCCAACGAACATTATGTAAGTCCACAAAAGTAAAATGGAGAAAAGCTTTGTCTTGATTGAGCTGCTGCAGTGCAAGGGCAGACGATAATAATAATGCCTATATTAACCAAAGGACTGACATGGAAAGATTACCTGTCCCAAAACTAATTAGGCCTCGTGTTGCGACATAAACTCATGACTCTTTCATATAGTAACCACAAGGGAAAAATATGACATTTTTTTCCATCCCCAAGCCTAATTTGGGTAGATTTGCACTTGGAAGTAACTTTTCTCTTTCTAAACACGTTTCCATTATCTACTAACGAGTTAATAATTAAAAATGCATGTCTTAATCATGATACTTAAATACTAATTAACATAACAGATCAGGTGCGATATCAACCCAAATAATTAGCCAAGCAAGTATAGTCAACCAAGAACAAGAACCGAAGCAGCACAACTGCCTCATGATGAGGTCAACAAAGCACGGCGGTCTTCATAAATGAGAGGATGGAATCTACAGGACGCAAAGTTCATGTCAGAATTAGAAGATCAAAGCTTACATACCCACATATTCATTATACTTGCCCAGGTACATATGAGTAGATTGTGGTATATATCCCAGCCCTGTGCAACAAAACAGAACTCATTAGCACCACTTTCCAGAAAGAGAAGCAAAAGAAAACCAATCAAGAAGCTTTACTTAGGAGGTTGGAATTATGGTATTTGGATAGAGGAGCTCTAAATATAAAGTGGTGGAGCCCTACTATAACTGAGTTGATCTTCCTTCTGGCAACTTCTTCACTGCAATAGCAAGCAACAAATTGTGGTTAGACAAAATAATAGGGACCAAATACCATTCATAAGCAACCTCTCGGTCGCTATAACACTAGCTATGATATTGTAATGAAGACCAATTTCAAGAAGTGTTCACTTCACATAAAAGGGAAATATGCCCCAATCATCCCTCCATGTCAAAATCAATACTAAATCAGAGCACAGCATCAATTCTGCCACATAAAGCAGCAATAAAGAATCACCATTGAGCTTAAACACCTGATAGAGACAGCATAACAATCACTGCAAAACAAATACTAAAATCGGCCTAATACTCTAAACCAGAGCTAAGAGACCAAAATATTAGTCACTGTTCTTGGCCAGAACAAGAAAAATGTTATTCATGGAAATTTGTTACCTGATTTGCGAAAGATGGAAGCAAAGAAAGCCGTAGGAAATCCTAACATATCATGAAGAAGCTGGAAAAAATGACCGATAAACGATGGCGAAACAGAGTACAAGCAGAGAAAATGTCCGAAGTCGATAAACCCGCCGGTCTCAACCTACTCAGTTCATTTAATGAGGACGAACAAACAAATGGTCACACGAAACAAATCCCTGGCAAACAGATAAACACCACAAACTCGAATCACTGACCCTCCAACAGCCCCCGCAAGGAACTTAACACAAGTATCCAGGATCTCGCCAGCTTTATCGTCCGGTAGGATCTCGCCAGCCTTATCGTCCGACCTTTTCAGCATTATGGCACAGTGAAAGTGTTGGTTAAAACGGTTGGGCCCCTGATCGTCGAGCGACGAAGAGGTCGCCCTAGTCGCGAAGGCACGGGCGGAAGAAGCCGCGGCGAGGCGGCCATGGAACTCCGCGGAGGCCGCGGAGAGAGGGCGGAGGCGATAGCGGAGGAGGGAGGGGAGGAAGGGAGGGTAGCGAGGCGCGGAGGCGGGAGCGGAGGAGAAGTAGCGGGGCGAGAGAGGAGGGAGGCGAGGCCTCGCTGAGGCATGGAGAGGAGGCGGGAGCGAGTAAAGAGCTTCGTCGCCATGCTGGAGACTGACGAGTCTTCGCTGTTTTCGAGACAAAAAAAAAAGGTGAAATTTGGACGAGAGTGAGAAAGATGAAGGTTTTTAGGGTATCACAGCAATGATGCCTTCGTTTCGCGAATAGAAGAGTAATTTGGAAAAGAAAATTTTTGAAAAATAATTACTCACTGTTAGGGCCGTTATCGAATTTGGGTTGGGTCGAAAATGATCCGACTTATATTGATCAATTTAAATCGTTTTGACCCATTTTTATGTAATGTAAATTCCACTCAACCTATATTCAACTCATATACGACCTAGCAGCATATTATTAAAAACATTTTCATATGTACCTAAATTTAAAAAAAGCTTGTTTTTCTACGATTTTTTAAAGATGATATTGCTAAAACTCTTTCTTTAAATACAAATTTAATGGACAATTTTTATAATTTTTTTTTTTTTTTTAATTGAGGTTCTCTTTTTTTCTTGAAAAATATTTTTATGAAGTATTTTGTTCGAGAAACAACAATATTTTTGGATATTTGTCTAAAATTTGAAAATGAATTAAAAATTGAAAAATCCGATTGCATTGCTTTTTAATGTTTTTAATTTTTTTAAATCTAATTTGTACTTTTTTATTTTTATTTAAAAAAATAGAATTCAATTTTTTTTAAATCGAGTTTTTAATTAATTTTTTTTCATTTTTCTTTGCTAGTTGTTGGCCACAATGACGGCCTTCAAGCTGAACCTTGCTAGCCTCAGGCAAGGCTCCATGATCATCACTCATGAAAATAGTTGTGCATAAATTTTTATCGACAATGAAAATATTTTCCATTGACCAATTTTTCCATATTTGATAAGTAATTATTTTTTTGGAAATATTTTTCAAATCATTCTTTTTTGCGAAATGAACGCAGCTCTTTTTCTTTCACAGGATTAGATAAAGGAAAATTTACTTGTTAGATATATTTAGAATATTCTAAATACATATAATACATCTTTATGATATTATGGATATATAAAAAATTCTAAATATCTTCACCATTGACTATAATTGATTGTGTAATATCTTGTTAATGTAGATAATCAAACTATAAAGCTTATAAATAGGCTCATCGATACTTATTAGTACATATCAATATATATATTCTCTTTGTCTCTTCTGCTTTCTTCTTAAATTTACTGAAACGACTTTTTATGTGTTTAGCATTTGGCTAGCAACAGTGACTGGTTTCATAAACTTATATGAAATGTTGACATTGGTTTCGGGCATTTATTTTTCTTTGTATGTGCCTTTTAAGGCTCCTCATTCTTGAGTTTTTTTTTTTTTTTTTTTGGCGGTCCTCATTCTTGAGTATGAATAGCGCCTTTTGGTCTTCAAGACAAGTGAATACTGAATAGTGCCTTTTGTTCTTCAAGACAAGGAGGCTTTTAAAAGTATCGATTACTGGAAAAAGTTAAATCAACATCGTAACGGGTTTGTCTTTTAAGCGTCGGAGCTGATTTGCGATCAGCTTTTCTTTTCCTTTCTACTTCAGGCAAGATCATTTTAACTTCCTCATCATTATAACTAGAAAGAATTTTGCCGGTATCTACTATCCAATTTGTGTGGTTTCCATACATGTGTGTCATATTTTCTCTAGACTCTAAGATGTAATTTGTTCCTTGATGCCGAACACCTTTCGTACAGGATTTCGATCATATCGAAAAACAAGTAGAAGCTGCTGGTGAGAAAATGAAGAGGCTTTGCTCCAAAATTTTCCATGATGTGCAGCCTCAATTGGGTTCAGAAGGAGATGCTTCCGCCAGTGGCAGTGCTAATTTAATGAAAAGTGTTGAAAATGAACCCAGGAATAGCATCCCAAATCAATCGCAGGTGGCCTCTGTTAAGGGAAGAAAATATTCAACAAATATTTAGGAAATATTTGTTATTCCGTTATATTTTGTATCTTATCTCTTAGAGTCGGCAAGTATTTAGAGAATATTTGTTATTCGGTTACCTTTCGTATCTTATCTCTTAAGAGTCCCTTACATATATTGTATTTGCAACACAATTATGTACAATGAACTTTTTTAATTAATTTCCCTTAGAGAATTATGTGGGCCGTGAATTGAGCGACCCTGGTCCTTTTACATTTGACCCCCCAGTTGGATACTCAAGAGATGTACCCCAGTGGTAGAGAGTAATGATGAACATGTCCCGACGATCACTGGACAATTGCAGGTGACCTGCCATTTGGACCCTTTTCAGGAACCAATTGAACCTCAAAACTTCTAATTGCTCTGCTCAGAATTCGATTGAGGTGCCGGCGTCTTCCTCAGATGTGAGGCTACCGGATGAACCCACTTCCTTTGTTAGTATAAAGGACCGAGGACATACAATGGACAATCCTAGTCAGGAACCTGAACAAAGTGAACCTCAAAATTTTAATCCCTCCTCTCAAAATTTGTTTGAGGTGCCGGAGAGTTCCTCAGATTTCGGACCACTCGACAACCTAAGTGCGCTTGATAGTGCGAAGAACCAACTGGGACATTCATTCGACGACCCTAGTCTGGAGCCAACTGGATCTCAAACTTCTGATCCCTCTTCTCCAGATTTGTTTGGGGCGTCAGAGTCTTCTTCAGAATTGGAACGGCTCGACATAACTTTTGCTTTTGCTAGAGTTAAGAACCTACCGGGACATTCTTTTAACGACTCCAGCCAGGAAAAAAGTGAGTCTCAAACTCGTAATCCCTCTTCCAAGAATTCGTTTGAGGTGCCAGAGTCGTTAGACATAGTACAACTGGACAAACCAACTGCTTTCGGTAGCATGAAGAACCATCAAACACATATGTTCGACTCCCCAAGGGCTCCAGTTTTTCGTGCATATACTCAAGGGTGGACTGTCCGTATCATCTTCGGGGCGTACAGACGGTACCTTGACCAAAGAAAAGGCTGCCAAGTTTTGGAAGGAAAATGCCGTGCATGGGGAGTCGTCCGCACCTGAGATGTACTTAATCTCTTCTGTTGAAAAGGATTTATGCGAAGTTGATTTTCTGTCCATTCATCTCCCTAGCGACCACATTCCAAACACTGCAAGTTTAGCCTTGAACAAGCTTTCACCTGCGGATTCAGTTCATGCTGAGGAGGACCTTGTCCCTTCTGACAGCTTCACAGTTGAAACTGTTCGCAGTGTTGGTGCTTCAAATACGATCGCTTCATCTGATATGTCTTCACCAGTTGCATCCCATGAGCAAGAGGCAAAGACAACATATCTTGAAAGCTTAAGCAATCCAGTGGAAGTTGAATCTTATGAGTCAGAAATCTTGCCTGAAGTTTCCTTTCAAAGAGGGAGCTTTTGTGACGATGAAGTTGGTATTGTAAGGTATTGTAATGACTATGCTTGAATAGATTGTATCTACACAACTTCTGTTGACTTCCACATCTAAGTGAAAGGAAACTGAGAATGCTCTGACCGAACATAAAACAGAACAGCAATTTGACTGATATGAATACTGGGTAGACATATAAAAAGCATGAAGAGCATAAAAGCGTCACTTCTGAGAGGTTTCCAACCATGAACCTTTGATGCTTGTTTAAACAAATCCTCGCCCTACTAAAACTGAATAGATCTTCATTCTGGCTTCTTCTTCACTGTAATAGCAAGCGACAAATTGTGAAAAAATAATACGGACACCAATAAATCAAGGTGATCAATGACCATCAGCAACCATTTGCACAAAAGTGAGAGGAACTTTTGCTTCTGTATGCACCAAATACCATTCACAAGCATCCTCGTAGCTACTAGCCCTGATATTGTAATGATGACCAATTTCAAGAGGCGTTCACTTCACATAAAAGGGAAATATGCCTCATTTGGCAATGAAAGAAAAAAAGAAACAACCCCGATCATCCCTTCATGCCAAAATAAATTCTAAATCAAAACACAGCATAATAATCACTGCAAAACAAATGCTAAGATCGGCCTAACACTCCAAACCAGAGCTAAGAGACCAAAAATTAGTCATTGTTCTTGGCTAGAACAAGAAAAAAGTTATTCATGGAAAATTGTTACCTGATTTGCGAAAGACGGAAGCAAAGAATGCCATAGGAAATCCTAACACGTCATGAAAGAAGCTGAAAATATGACCGATGAGCGATGGCGAAACAGATTACAAGCAGAGAAAAAGTTCTAAATAATATGAAGTTGATAAACCCGGCAGCGGTCTAAACCTACTCAGTTCATTTCATCATTTCATGGACAACCATCACAACGACGAACAAACAAGTTGTCACGCAAAAACGCAACTCGAGTCACCGACCTTCCAACGTCGCTACGGCGGAGTCGACGACTGACAAGTTTTCGCTGTTTTCGAGACAAAAGGTAAAATTTGGACGGGAGTTAAAAAGTGGAATGTTTTTTAGGGTATTGACGAACGAAAAATAAGTGATTTAAAAAATATCTTTTCAAAATAGTTAGTAATATCTTTTAGAAAAATAAACAGATAGATTTTTTTTATTTGCCCACGAAAATAGTGTATATAAAATTTTATTGACAATGAAAATATTTTCCGTTGACTAATTTTACTATATTGATATAGGCAATCATTTCTTGAAAAATATTTTCTGAATCATTTATATTTTTGCGAAATCAACACGCCTAGCCTCTTCTTCTTTCGTAGGATTGGATAATAGAAGATTTGCTTGTTGGATATCTTTAGATTATTCTGGATATCTATGATATTCTGGATCAAAAACTTCTAATTCAAGTTTTCTTTAAGGTTGATGCGTGGTTGTTGACTTGGTGGAGGGAATGCTGTGGTTCGGGAGTGCCCAGAAGCTTCACTTATTATTTGGCCACATTGCTTTTATAGTTTGAATCACCATACGCATCGACATTGCAGAGGTGGTATTTAACTATATTCGATAATCGAGGTCTACAATAGTAAGTGATGACCCTAATGCTCTTGGAAACTCGTAGTCAAGTCCTTCCTCTCAAGAATGTTTCAGCCGGAGGCATTTTAATTCAGCCTACTTGACGATCTAGTTCAGAACATAGTGACAATTTGACGTGGTGATGATTTCTTATGCCGATTATTGTTCCATATGTTAATAGGTCAAGTTCATTGGATGTCCATACGTGACCGACGGATGGCAGTGATTGTCCTGTGAAGCCTTAACGTGATTGTTCCTTCCATGGCAAATATGGTGTCATAAATTGATGCGGCTGAGCTTAAAATGAAATTGGAGAAATTGGAAGTGGCTGAGGTAGACACCTTAATCATTTAGTGCTTTTGCCTCTCCTTGTTTTGTTCCATTTTTCCGCGTCCTTTTTCATGGGGCATGAGACATTGGCCCCTCGCGAGTAAGGCCGAGGCCAGGGGAGTTCTGAGAGAAGAGTTTCCGCCACAGGCGGAGCTGGAATTCCAGTGTAAAAATCCCACTCCATCCCCGGGGCAACACAGGTCGCCTGGGTCCACCCCAAGCCAAAAGCCTTCTCTCTCTTAATTTCAATTTCACACACACTCTCTCTCTTCTCTTCTGTTCGCGCTTCTCTCTCTCGCACTCTGCTCTTTCTCCCTCCTACTCATGCGACCTTTGTCAAATCCAACGAGAGCAAGCCTCACCTTGGGCACGAGGAGCGAGCCCTCACCAGGCCTCGCCTATGGCCGGTCGCTAATCAAAGACCAAAGGAAAAGAAAAGTAAAAAAGAAAAAAGAAAAAAAGAAGACGAAGCAATGGAAAAGAAGAGAGAGAAACGAAGGAGTAAGAGAGGGTTGCAAGTTTTCTAAAAGGCGGGCCAACGAAAGAGTCTCTCGCGGAATCACAGAATGGACTCGTGCATTGTTGAGGTAGTTGCAACGTTGTGTTGTGTCAAGAGTCAGATGAATATGATTGTTGGAAAGTGTCATTGAGATGACTCCTGAAAATTAGGACATAAGCTTGCTAATTTTCGAAATTTTGTATTTGTACCACCCACTAGGATGTATCTTATGCAATATAAATCATCGATTGTCGTTTGGTCAACACTAATGTTGGAAAGCGAGTTTAAGCTATTGAAATCTCGAGACTCCGAGACTGGTAATTTATTCAATCTAATTTAGTGCCTACAACTTTCACTTATCTTGAATAAAGACTTGGACTACTCAAAACCTAAATCACCTTCGAAGCAAACTAAATAAGAACGAAAATTAACATCTCTCGTTTTTATGAAAACAATAGAACTAGTTTGATAAAAAGAAGATGAAGTTCTAGAAACTCGTCAATACTCGAAAGATGAAATTAAAAGATCAAACAAATTAAATTTCAATTAAGATAAATTATTACGATCAAATCACATTTGGTTGTGTAGAGGCATTCCAGCAAGTTTGCTTGGTGGAAGCATTCCACCGCCCACATTTAGGAGGGGCATGATGCCTTGAGGTGGAGGGTTCTACATCCCTTGGTTATGAATAGGTGGCATGTTCTTGGCTCGGAAATGTCTTTCCACAAGGATTCCCACCCTCCTTTTAAAGTTCCTCAATCTCTTGAAATTACAAGATCCACTCCACGTGTTAGTTGGAGGATCATAAGGAATTGCTTCCCCCATTAAAACAAATCCGCATGAAAGAGACAGCAAGAATTTCACAATACGAAAAATTTGATTGATTTGAGACAAGATATAAGTCCAAAAAGTAAAATACAATAAAGCTATCTTGATTGAGTTGCTGCAGTGCAAGCAGATAATAAGAATGCCCATATTAACCGAAGGACCGACATGGAAGGATTACCTATCACAAGACTACTTAGGCCTTGTGCCGCTACGTAAACTCATATATTAACCACAATGGCCAAATATGACACTTTTGTCCATCCCCAAGCCAAACTTGGGTAGATATGCAGTTGGAACAAACTTTTATCTTTCTAAACACGTTTCCATTAAGCAAACTTATCTGCTAAACAATTGTCTTAATCACTATATTTAAATACCAATTAACATAATAGATCACGTGCAAAACTTGCCCGAATAAAAGCCAAGCACGTATAGTCGGCCAAGAACAAAGATCGCAGCAGCACAATTGCCTCATGCTTTGGTCAACAAAGCACAGCGGTTTTCATAAATGAGAGAATGTAATCTCCAGGATGCAAAGTTCATGGCAGAATTAGAAGATCAAAGCTTCCATGCCCCATAACCTTTCCTCAGAGGCAGGTACGCATCAGCAACAACCCATCGAACTCTAGGCAGACCTGTGCGACCAAACAGAACTCATTAGCGCCACTTTCCAAAAAGAGAAGCAAAAAGAGAACCGATCAAGAAGCTTTACCAGCAAGTTTGAAAGCACGCTTTGGAGATACGTTGACTCCAAATGCAAAGTAGTAGGGCCCTGTATCAACAGTGTAGATCCAACTCCTGGCTTTTTCTTCACTGTAATAGCAAGCAACAAATTGTGGTTAGACAAAATAATAGGGACAGTAAATCGAGATGATCAATGACTACAGGCAAGGACCATCACTTCAAGAACCATTCGCAAAAGAATTAACACGCGAGAGAAACTGTTGCTTCTGTACCAGCCAAATACCATTCTTAAGCATCCTCATAGTCACCATAATACTAACTATGATATTGTAATGAGGACCAATTTCAAGAAGGGTTCACATCACATGAAAGGGAAATGTGCCACATCTGGCAATGAAAGAAAAAAAGAAACAGACCCAATCATCCCTCTATGTCAAAATCAATTCTAAATCAAAACATAGCATCAATGCTGCCACATAAGGTAGCAATAAGGAATCACCTTTAAGCTTAAGCACCTGAAAGAGACAGCATAATAATCACTGCAAAACATACTCAAATCTAATTGGAAATTTACTTAAACCAGAGCTAAGAGACCAAATTATGAGTCATTGTTCTCGGCCAGAACAAGAAAATAGTTATTCACGAAAAGCTGTGTGTCATTGTATTTTTAGACCTCGTTCGTGAAAGACAAGCAAAGCATGGCACGAAGAATTCAGTCATCTCACCCTCCAGCCATAGGTAATTCCAACATATCACGGAGAAGCTGAAAAATGACCGATAAACAAAGGCGAAACAGAGTACAAGCAGAGAGCATGGTCTGAGTAATATGAAGTTGAAAAACCCAGCACCCGTCTCAACCTACTCAGTTCATTTCATCAACAACCATTTAGAAGCCGAAAAATGACCGATAAACAAAGGCGAAACAGAGTACAAGCAGAGAGCATGGTCTGAGTAATATGAAGTTGAAAAACCCAGCACCCGTCTCGACCTACTCATTCATTTCATCAACAACCATAATAATGATGAACAAACATGTTGCCACACAGAACACAACCCTGGCAAACAGATAAGACCACAGTCTCGAACCACTGACCTTTTAACAACCTGCGCAACCGTCTTAATATAAGTATTGATGATCTCATCTCTAGTAGGATCGCCCTCCGGCCCCTCCATTACGACCAGCCAATGCAATAAGTCGGCTTGGTCAGGATACACTATGTCGATAAATAAGTCCTCCTCCTTTTCCAGGTTCCGACGGGCCTGGCCGGTCAGCGAACAGCTTCTTGAACGATATAGATGGAATTGTAATAAGCGCATGCCCAACTGTGGCAAGCAAAGTCAGAAAGTGATTTCCTTTTACTAGAAGGGGAAATCGTTTTCCTCCAATCCAAGTTTGTTGCTTTGAGTTCATGAAACACATTTTTTTCAAAGATCAATCACTTTTCCATCATCCAAACACTAAGGAGTCAAAAAATAATTCTCCGGAAGTAGTTTTTCTTCAAACAAACGGACCTTATGTTTCAGTTAAGATACGTAAACCGACCCAATCGCCTAAAATGTTCTCCAAATTGTTAGGAAATCAATTGTTTTTTTTTTCTATTTAAAGGAAATTCGAGAAAGGGATGTAGTTACATATGAGTTGCTTAGGGGCATCCAGGGTGGCTGGGCAGAGGCATTCCGGCAAAGGTAATCCTTGGGGGATTCCACTGCCCATATTTGGTGGAAGCATGATTCCTAGAGGTGGAGGGTTCTGCATCCCTTGGTTATGTATAGGTGGCATGTCCCTGGCTCGGAAATTTCTGTTCTGCATATTTTTCCCCCTTTCAAAGTTCCTCGATCTGTTCAAATTACGGGGTTGATCATCATGCCCATTCCACTCATAAGTTCCAGTTGGCGCGAAAATAACAGTTTCGCCTGACAAATGTGGAAAAAATGCATTATGACACGGACAAGAGATTGCATGAAAGAGAAAGGCAAGAATTTCACAATGAGATATACCGAATTCGCTCGATCGATTTGAGACTAGTAATTTTATTTCGAACGAATATTATGTAAGTCCACAAAAGTAAAACGGAGAAAAGCTTTGTCTTGATTGAGCTACTGCAGTGCAAGGGCGAACGATAACAATAATGCCTATATTAACCAAAGGACTGACATGGAAAGATTACCTGTCCCAAAACTAATTAGGCCTCGTGTTGCGACATAAACTCATGACTCTTTCATATAGTAACCACAAGGGAAAAATATGACATTTTTTCCATCCCCAAGCCTAATTTGGGTAGATTTGCACTTGGAAGTAACTTTTCTCTTTCTAAACACGTTTCCATTATCTACTAACGAGTTAATAATTAAAAATTCATGTCTTAATCACTATACTTAAATACTAATTAACATAACAGATCAGGTGCAATATGAACCCAAATAATTAGCCAAGCAAGTATAGTCGACCAAGAACAAAAACCAAAGCAGCACAACTGCCTCATGATGAGGTCAACAAAGCACGGCGGTCTTCATAAATGAGAGGATGGAATCTACAGGACGCAAAGTTCATGTCAGAATTAGAAGATCAAAGCTTACATACCCACATATTCATTATACTTGCCCAGGTACATATGAGTAGATTGTGGTATATATCCCAGCCCTGTGCAACAAAACAGAACTCATTAGCACCACTTTCCAGAAAGAGAAGCAAAAGAAAACCAATCAAGAAGCTTTACTTAGGAGGTTGGAATTATGGTCTTTGGATAGAGGAGCTCTAAATATAAAGTGGTGGAGCCCTACTATAACTGAGTTGATCTTCCTTCTGGCAACTTCTTCACTGCAATAGCAAGCAACAAATTGTGGTTAGACAAAATAATAGGGACCAAATACCATTCATAAGCAACCTCTCGGTCGCTATAACACTAGCTATGATATTGTAATCAAGACCAATTTCAAGAAAGTGTTCACTTCACATAAAAGGGAAATATGCCCCAATCATCCCTCCATGTCAAAATCAATTATAAATCAGAGCACAGCATCAATTCTGCCACATAAAGCAGCAATAAAGAATCACCATTCAGCTCAAACACCTGATAGAGACAGCATAACAATCACTGCAAAACAAATACTAAAATCGGCCTAATACTCTAAACCAGAGCTAAGAGACCAAAATATTAGTCACTGTTCTTGGCCAGAACAAGAAAAATGTTATTCATGGAAATTCGTTACCTGAACGCCATAGGAAATCCTAACATATCATGAAGAAGCTGAAAAAAATGACCGATAAACGATGGCGAAACAGAGTACAAGCAGAGAAAATGTCCGAAGTCGATAAACCCGCCGGTCTCAACCTACTCAGTTCATTTAATGAGGACGAACAAACAAATGGTCACACGAAACAAATCCCTGGCAAACAGATGAACACCACAAACTCGAATCACTGACCCTCCAACAGCCCCCGCAAGGAACTTAACACAAGTATCCAGGATCTCGCCAGCTTTATCGTCCGGTAGGATCTCGCCAGCCTTATCGTCCGACCTTTTCAGCATTATGGCAAAGTGCAAATGTTGGTTCCAACGGTTGGGCCCCTGATCGTTGAGCCACGAAGAGGTCGCCCTAGTCGCGAAGGCACGGGCGGAAGAAGCCGCGGCGAGGCGGCCATGGAACTCCGCGGAGGCCGCGGAGAGAGGGCGGAGGCGATAGCGGAGGAGGGAGGGGAGGAAGGGAGGGTAGCGAGGCGCGGAGGCGGGAGCGGAGGAGAAGTAGCGGGAGCGAGAGAGGAGGGAGGCGAGGCCTCGCTGAGGCTTGGAGAGGAGGCGGGAGCGAGTAAAGAGCTTCGTCGCCATGCTGGAGACTGACGAGTCTTCGCTGTTTTCGAGACAAAAAAAAAAAGGTGAAATTTGGACGAGAGTGAGAAAGATGAAGGTTTTTTAGGGTATCACATCAATGATGCCTTCGTTTCGCGAAAAGAAGAGTAATTTGGAAAAGAAAATTTTTGAAAAATAATTACTCACCACTAGGGCCGTTATTGGATTTGGGTTGGGTCGAAAATTTGATCCATTTAAGTCGTTTTGACCCATTTTTATGTAATGTAAATTTTTTTACATATATCGCACTCGACCTATATTCAACTCATATACAATCTAAATTATATTACTAAAACATTTTCATACGTAACTAAATTTATAAAAACTTATTCTTGTGACTTTTTTTAAAGATTATATTGCTAAAATACTTCTAAATCTATGAAAGCTTGTTTTTCTACGATTTTTAAAGATGATATTGCTAAAACTCTTTCATTAAATACAAATTTAATGGACAATTTTTATATTTTTTTTTAAAAAATTGAGGTTCTCTTTTTTTCTTGAAAAATATTTTTATGAAGTATTTTGTTAGAAACAACAATATTTTTGGATATTTGTCTGAAATTTGAAAATGAATTAAAAATTGAAAAATCCGATTGCATTCCTTTTTAATGTTTTTAATTTTTTTAAATCTAATTTGTACTTTTTTATTTTTATTTAAAAAATAGAATTCAATTTTTTTAAATCGAGTTTTAATTAATTTTCTTTTTCTTTTCTTTTTCCTTTTTCTTTGCTAGTTGTTGGCCACAATGACAACCTTCAAGCTGAACCTTGCTAGCCTCAGGCAAGTGTCACGGGCCGAGAGTTTCCTTGGCCTCGAAAACGACCCGCGGGCGCCTAGCGAGCGGAATCGCCGAGCCAGCCCTTTTCTTTAGTTTTCCACGAACGACACGGTGAATGATTCTTCGTGCGAGATCCTACCATGCTCGGCTTTGCTCGGGCGTCTAGTCCATCGAGTAAGGCGGCGCTTCTCTTTAAGCACAACAACCGGTTTCGGCCTACCATGGCCTCGTCAGGAGAGCGGCATCAGCTCCCAACCAGTTTGTGCACGGGAGGCCTACCCCGTCTTCAGAGCTCCTAAGTAATGTAATCCTTCTATCCTAGAACTCCTAGCATCAACCGTCCTGACGCCACTCCCATGGACCAGTTGTGTTCTACCCTTCTGCCTCATGCTCTTCACCAGATAACCCCAAGCGCCACTCACAAGTGTCACAAGTACGGGAGGATTCACGGACCGTGACATTCTCCCCCACTCAATTCGCAACGCCCTCGTTGCGATCTGTTCTGTCGCTTCCTTGCGTAAATTAACCATTGATGTGCCACTTTTGGGAATTCACATCGAACGGTCACGCTCGCCCAACAAAATAGGTTTTGCTCCACCGGTAGCCTCTTTTGATCTCAACCGCTCGGCCTTTCTCAGTCACCTACGCTTTCTGGCAAATATGGCATTTTTTGCCAACCGCATCTTTTGGCAACACCATTTCAGCCTAACCAGCATCTTGACCCTAACAAACCAATGGAGGTTCTTTTCTTGTTGAAAACGTGACAGTAGACCTCTTCTTCGAATTCACCGATCGATCCAGGAACGTTATCCCCATTCAGCAAAGGTTCGGTTTTTCTCTAACCCGCATTCCACTCGACGAGAAGCCGACTCGTCCTAGCACCCATCCACTAGGACTTATCTGCTTGACCCGCACTTGAGCAAGGAGTCCGATTCTCCGACTTGCTCGCTTGCTTACTGGAGGGATTCCGGCTACGATACCATTTGTCACGGGCCGAGAGTTTCCTTGGCCTCGGAACGACCCGGGCGCCTAGCGAGCGGAATTCGCCAGCCGCCCTTTTCTTTAGCTGTTCCATGAACGACACGGTGAATGATTCTTCGTGCGAGATCCTACCACGCCCAGCTTTGCTCGGGCGTCTAGTCCATCGAGTAAGGCAGCAGTTCTCTTTAGGCACAACAACTGGTTTCGGCCTGCCATGGCCTCGTCAGGAGAGCGGCATCAGCTCCCGACCAGTTTGTACACGAGAGGCCTACCCCGTCTTCAGAGCTCCTAAGTAATGTAATCCTTCTATCCTAGAACTCCTAGCATTAACCGTCCTAACGCCACTCCCACGGACCAGTTGTGTTCTACCCTTCTGCCTCATGCTCTTCACCAGATAACCTCAAGCGCCACTCACAAGTGTCACAAGTACGGGAGGATTCACGGACCGTGACACAAGGCGCCATGATCATCACTCATGAAAATAGTTGTGCATAAAATTTTATCGACAATGAAAATATTTTCCATTGACCAATTTTTCCATATTTGATAAGTAATTATTTTTTCGGAAATATTTTTCAAATCATTCTTTTTTTGCGAAATGAACGCAGCTCTTTTTCTTTCTCAGGATTAGATAAAGGAAAATTTACTTGTTAGATATATTTAGAATATTCTAAATACATATAATACATCTTTATGATATTATGGATATATAAAAAATTCTAAATATCTTTACCATTGACTATAATTGATTGTGTAATATTTTGTTAATGTAGATAATCAAACTATAAAGCTTATAAATAGGCTCATCTGATACTTATTAGTACATATCAATATATATATATATATATATATATATATATATATATTCTCTTTGTCTCTTCCGCTTTCTTCTTAAATTTACAGAAACGACTTTTTACGTGTTTAGCATTTGGCTAGCAACAGTGACTGGTTTCATAAACTTATATGAAATGTTGACATTGGTTTCGGGCATTTATTTTTCTTTGTATGTGTCTTTTAAGGCTCCTCATTCTTGAGTTTTTTTTTTTTTTTTTTTTTGCGGTCCTCATTCTTGAGTATGAATAGTGCCTTTTGTTCTTCAAGACAAGGAGGCTTTTAAAAGTATCGATTACTGGAAAAAGTTAAATCAACATCGTAATGGGTTTGTCTTTTAAGCGTCGGAGCTGGTTTGCGCTCAGCTTTTCCTTTCTACTTCAGGCAAGATCATCTTAACTTCTTCGTCATTATAACTAGAAAGAATTTTGCCGGTATCTACTATCCAATTTGTGTGGTTTCCATACATGTGTGTCATATTTTCTCTAGACTCTAAGATGTAATTTGTTCCTTGATGCCGAACACCTTTCGTACAGGATTTCGATCATATCGAAAAACAAGTAGAAGCTGCTGGTGAGAAAATGAAGAGGCTTTGCTCCAAACTTTTCCATGATGTGCAGCCTCAATTGGGTTCAGAAGGAGATGCTTCTGCCAGTGGCAGTGCTAATTTAATGAAAAGTGTTGAAAATGAACCCAGGAATAGCATCCCAAATCAATCGCAGGTGGCCTCTGTTAAGGGAAGAAAATATTCAACAAATATTTAGGAAATATTTGTTATTCTGTTACATTTTGTATCTTATCTCTTAGAATCGGCAAGTACTTAGAGAATATTTGTTATTCGATTACCTTTTGTATCTTATCTCTTAGAGTACCTTACATATATTGTATTTGCAACACAATTATGTACTGGAAAAAGGAATGAACTTTTTTAATTAATTTCGTGGGCCGTGAATTGAGCGAGCCTAGTCCTTTGACATTTGACCCCCCCAGTTGGATACTCAAGAGATGTACGCCGGTGGTAGAAAGTAATGATGAACATGTCCCGAGGATCACTGGACAATTGCAGGTGACCTGCCATTTGGACCCTTTTCAGGAACCAATTGAACCTCAAAACTTCTAATTGCTCTGCTCAGAATTCGATTGAGGTGCCGGCGTCTTCCTCAGATGTGAGGCTACCGGATGAACCCACTTCTTTTGTTAGTATAAAGGACCGAGGACATACAATGGACAATCCTAGTCAGGAACCTGAACAAAGTGAACCTCAAAATTTGTTTGAGGTGCCGGAGAGTTCTTCAGATTTCGGACCACTCGACAACCTAAGTGCGCTTGATAGTGCGAAGAACCAACTGGGACATTCACTCAACGACCCTAGTCTGGAGCCAACTGGATCTCAAACTTCTGATCCCTCTTCTCCAGATTTGTTTGGGGCGTCAGAGTCTTCTTCAGAATTGGAACGGCTTGACATAACCTTTGCTTTTGCTAGAGTTAAGAACCTGGGAAAAAAGTAAATTATAATATCAATTAATGTAGTCCACATTAAGAAAACTCTTACATTAACGACTCCAATCAGGAAAAAAGTGAGTCTCAAGCTCGTAATCCCTCTTCCAAGAATTCGTTTGAGGTGCCAGAGTCGTTAGACATAGTACAACTGGACAAACCAACTGCTTTCGGTAGCATGAAGAACCACCAAACACATATGTTCGACTCCCCAAGGGCTCCAGTTTTTCGTGCATATACTCAAGGGTGGACTGTCCGTATCATCTTCGGGGCGTACAGACGGTACCTTGACCAAAGAAAAGGCTGCCAAGTTTTGGAAGGAAAATGCCGTGCATGGGGAGTCGTCCGCACCTGAGATGTACTTAATCTCTTCTGTTGAAAAGGATTTATGCGAAGTTGATTTTCTGTCCATTCATCTCCCTAGCGACCACATTCCAAACACTGCAAGTTTAGCCTTGAACAAGCTTTCACCTGCGGATTCAGTTCATGCTGAGGAGGACCTTGTCCCTTCTGACAGCTTCACAGTTGAAACTGTTGGCAGTGTCGGTGCTTCAAATACGATCGCTTCATCTGATATGTCTTCACCAGTTGCATCCCATGAGCAAGAGGCAAAGACAACATATCTTGAAAGCTTAAGCAATCCAGTGGAAGTTGAATCTTATGAGTCAGAAATCTTGCCTGAAGTTTCCTTTCAAAGAGGGAGCTTTTGTGACGATGAAGTTGGTATTGTAAGGTGTATACCTCATAGTTCCAGCTTTACCCCATTTGCCCTATCTGGTGGAAGCGGTTAGTATTTTCAGATTTCTTTGGTTGCAAAATCTCTACATCCTTTCCATTCATGCATGATTTTAAGTTTCAACATGTTATTATAAACTCATCTCACATCCCAGCTAAATGATGCTCCATTTCCTGTTCCATTCGAAAGAAGACCACGCATACCTTTGATTCAAGAGAAAGGACGGTAAAGAAATATGAACAGCTTGAAATATGGTATGAAGTCAGTCAAACTGAGAGCGCGTCTAATCAGGAAATAGAACATACTACTTAACCATCCAGCCTTTCCAGACCGTCAGAGTTCACCAGAACATCAAGTTGAGTGTGATTTGGAACTATTATAGGTCATACCAATACTTAATTAGGTAAACTGCATTAGAAAGGTAAACTTGGCTTTTTTGACCGTAGGGATGAATTAGTTGAGGATGATCCACTGCGACATTAATAAGAATGATTGTTAGGGGGTTTGTTGAGATATGGAGATAGAAATATAAAATGTAGTATGAAAGAAGACACAGCTTCCCATAGAAATGATGTAGTCGTGAGCAGGTATCTTTTGTTTTTCCTACGGCTACAAATAACTTTTTTGCACCCGAGTTGTACTTGTTTTTGTCGAAAATTTCAAACCCGGACTTTGCTATGCTTGGCGCTATAGAATTGTTCGATGATCTTTTAACAAGTAGGCGTACAAAATTTCATTCCATGCATCAGGGACTCCTGGTAAACACCAGTGGATGCAATCACCAAATGTTTTGGGGTCAGATCTCTGCGCCTTTGTTAAGAGTTTCCCCTTCCGCTCCGTAAAAACCGATGTGTGAGCATCTTTTCTGAACTCCGACATCTGAGTTATGTTCAACAATGTTACATTGATCTTTAGCTGTCGTAGGGCATGACGTACTATTTTCATGATCTCAAGGTTTGATCCACTGCCCCAGTATGGACCCTGGATAGGGTATGATTCACCGAAGCAATTCCCATCACTTCCAGGTCTCCATTCCCAGCTCCTGCAAACCATAGGAACAACAGACTAATGACTATGCTTGAATAGATTGTATCTGCACAACTTTTGTTGACTTCCATATCTAAGTGAGAGGAAACTGAGAATGCTCTGACCAAACAGAAAACAGAACAACAATTTGACTGATATGAATACAGGGTAGACATATAAAAAGCATGAAAAGCATAAAAGCTTCACTTCTGAGAGGTTTTCAACCATGAACCTTTGATGCTTGCTTAAACAATTCCTCAGCATAAACAGCATAGAAATGATGCCTAATATTCCTTATTATGGACATAAGTTTAGTCCCATTGCACCATATACACAGTGATTTTAGAGGGGGTACTCACCACAAATGAGTTGGGGACATACTCATGAAGAAAACCTTTTGCTTTTGAGGGTCGATGCTTGATTCTAGCCAATTTGCCCAAGTTTCTAAAGCCAATCTGTATGCATCGGTAACATTGTATTCTCGGACATTGTCTCTCGAACCATATCTGGTAGAAGAAGGCGAACTAAACCCAGTCACTACTATGGATCCAGATTGGTTCGACTTTAATAAAGTAGAAGTGACATAAGAGTCAAGCATATAGCAAGAAAGATCACGGACTGTTATGATGAAGAGCTCACGTTGCATTGATCAGAGGCTTGTACATCCACCACACGTAGCTCTCAAATACAAGCACGTCGACTCCCTGCCAGTGCCTACTGTGATTGGCGACCGAGTCAAGCTTGACGAGCCTCTTGTGGACGGTATGATTCGTGGCGTGATCTGATATCGATTCGACTATAAATGGAGCCCAGTAATACTCAATTGACGCGTTGTAATCCTGCCACATGTCAGGAAAATGCCAGATCAAGCCTTAGGTTTTCCTTTCCAACATGTCGAGAGAACGTCTAGGTGTACCTTAATGGTGAAAATCTTCCTAGGAGGGACTCTCCGGAGTGACCTCTTTCCTTCCGGGATTACAGATTGCACCATGCACACCATTGAGTCAAATTGGGCTCTTTGTAATGAGTCACCCACAAACATCAGTCTCTTGTTCCTTATCATCTCCAGCATCATCAAAGGGTCAAACCTGAGATATAGCCAACGAAACGGTAGGTACGCAACTTATAACTTCTACAGGAACTGACAAATATGAGTGATATACAGTTAAAAAGAAATGGTCATGAGAAAGATGAAGTTACCTTGGAAGGTTGCACCCATTTGGTTGCCACCTCCAGTTCTGGTACATAGAATCAGGTCTGCCATTTTTGAGGCAGGTCACCTGTTTCACCAGGTAAGGGCACTGGTCTTCTCTGTAAAGAGGGTACGACACATTGTCCCACACCCACCGTCCCTCGAAAACGTCGCACTCGTCTTTGATCCGGTCTTGCGGTAACACCAGCATCGGCACTCCATGCTCGCGGCCTGTGGGTTCGCCGTGAAGCCGGAAAGCCTTGCTCTTGCAGCTCCTCAAGTTGTCCAGGACTAGTCTCGCGGTTCCTAGGATGAGAACCGAGGCTAGTGCGAGAGGGAAGAGGGATTGGATTTGGCGGTCGAGCGGGGATTTCGTCTTCATCTCCGGATCAGAAGATGAAGGAAGAGAATGGCGGAATCCAATCTCAGGATTGTGCAATTCTCTTTGGGGGTGCTCGGGATTTAGTATCTTGAGTCTTAAGCATGTGCGTGGCCTATACTTCATGCAACCACCGGTTGGTGATCTTGAGCTTTAGATGTTTGTTTTGGGATGACAGCGAAAATCGTGTACTTGCCTTGGGCACAAGCAAGCAAGTTATGATGTCGCTGCCGGTCTTGGTTCTCTCTCTCCATTTTTCTATCCTCCTCGTGTTTCTAGCGACATAGAAGACGTGTCTTTTTTATCGGGGGACTGGATTTTTTTCATTATTCTTTTTAGATTTCGAATCTTAGTTATTAATTAATATTAGACACCTAGAAACTTTACAGACGGGAGCTAGCACCGAGCATGCCTTTCCACTGGACTTAAAATCAATGTTCCAAGCTTCAAAAGCATGACCTAGTGTTTTTTGGGTTTCTATCAATATTTAAAATATTATGTGAATTTTTAGAAAATTATCGAAAATTATATTTTAAATATACGCGTTAAGATTCGAGTATTCCGAAAGTTTAAAAATTTTCAGATCTTTAAAAGGTCGGACCGCATGAGTTGTAAGATTGTGATCATATGAAAAGTGAAAGGTTGATCGATAAAGAATAACGCTAAAAAGATAAATTTATATAATCATTTCATAACTAATTTGACAAATTTTTATTAAGTGTCAAATATGATACAACGCATTTAAATGCTCACTTTAAGTTCATCATATTATTTTACAAATCACTCATGTCTATAGGTGGGAAGCATTATTTGAGTGTTAAATTCCGTATAGCTTTAATTGATTATTTGAGAAAATACCAAAAAATTGTTTACTTGGTAAGGGTTTCATATTAAATTCACTTTTGACCAAAGCTCAAAAGAGCATTCGCAATCTTTTTATAAAAGGGATAATTATATAAATAATCCATAAATTTAATCTCAACATGTAATTTGATCTCTAAACTTTTAATAAGTTCAATGTAAATCCCTAAATTTGTGGTAAAATTTAATCTAATCCCTAAATTTGTATAGCCTCGGATCAATTTAGATAATCTAGAGATTAAATTGAACATATATTAAAATTTAAATGATCATATTGAAAAAAATTAACAGTTCATGAATCAATTTTACATTGAATTAAAGTTAAGAGATTAAATTAAGTAAATTAAAAAATCCGAAATCACATTGCATATTTAGGCAAAACTTTGAAACTAATTTTGTCATTTTCCCTCTATAAAAGCAAGTTATTGATTATATATTTTTCTAGCAAATTATTAATATCTCCAGCACACGGATGACGGTATACGCGAAGGCCTCGTCTCTTCCCTCCCCTCTCGCCATTTCCTCCGTTCCACGATAACCGCGCTCGAGCAAACACCACTCCAGCCATGTTCGGCGGCGGAGCGGCGTGCGGCCTCCGAACCTGCTGCCTCCGCCCTCTGCGCTCGCCGATCGAGCCCCTCCTTCGCCGGAGTACTCGGTCGCGCTGGCCTCCCCGCCGGCGGTCCTCCTCCGCCGCGGGGGCGGCGGCCTGCTTCGCCTCGAGTGCGGGGGCGAAGCAGAAGGTCATTGTGATATCCGGGCCCACCGGAGCTGGCAAGAGCAGGCTGGCGCTGGAGCTCGCCAAGCGGCTCAACGGCGAAATCATCAGCGCCGATTCCGTGCAGGTTTTTGGCTGTTTTGCTCTCTTTTGTAGCTTCGAGTTTATCGCGGCGAGGGTAAGAAATGGGGGATTGTTAGGTATGGATGATGAGCAGTGTTGTTGGTGGATTGTTTAGAAAATGTAGAGATAAGTTGGTGAAAACGCGCGTATAGGTGGTTTCTGTTGCTTCTTAGGTATAGTGTGGTGTTAGGCTTAGGATGGTTTAGTTGCGTGCATTTGATGATGCGTGCATGAGGAAAAGTGAGAGATGAATCAGGCAGTTTACCTTAGTAACACTGCGACGGGATCGAGTAATCATGCTATTTTTCTTTTGCTGAATAATGCGAGCATAGAATTCCATAGAATGGCTTATCTGCATTGGTTGGCTGTGTCTGGGATCGGAAGGGCCTTGTTGTGCCTATGTAACTTTGGTTGGGAATGATGAATTATCTTCATCTTGTGGACTAGGACAATCCATCTTCAGTGAGGTGAAGAGTGCATGCTTCGATATGTAGTCGCAGATCTTTATTCTCTTGTTAAGGAGAAAATCTCTTCCATGTGTTACAGGTCTATCGAGGTCTGGATGTTGGATCCGCAAAGCCTTCCCTGAGGGACAGAAAGGTGCGTGGATTATTTGCCGATTTTCTACTTGCCAAGTCAAAGTTTGTGTTCTGACAATGTCAAGTGCACTTTACACAGGAGGTGCAGCATCATCTAGTTGACATTTTACATCCGTCTGAAGGTATATTGCTGTATTTTGATTAATGTTGACAGTAAGACTTGTTTCATTTGCCTGTTGAGGGAAGTTATTCTTACAAGCTTGCTATCGTGACATTGTGGCAGATTATTCTGTTGGCCAATTTTTCAAGGATGCAAGGCAAGCTACTAAAGATATTATTGACGGTGGTCGTGTTCCTATAGTTAGCGGAGGGACTGGTCTGTATTTACGGTGGTATGTTTCTTCATACGGTTGGCTTCAAGACCTTTGCATGGCTTGTGTTTCTTATCCTGCCTTTTCTATGGAAAACTAATCCAAGAATTTGGTATCCCAAGGTTCTCCCCAATTCTGGATGAGGAGTTCTTCCATCACCTCTAATTTTTTAGCATCTCTTCAGTGAAGTCTACTCTTCTATAAAGTTGGCTTTGGCATATAAAAGCTCATTCGAAATATATCGATGGATGATCAGTTATTTGGAGTATAATATTCCTGAGATTTGTTGATCTTCTGCTGGCTTATTTGTCTAAATGCACTTGCTTGTTCGCACACCATACAATGATGGGAGCCTAGGATGGCACTCTATTTACTCAATTAAGTATTCAAATCTAGTCTTTTCATAGAGAATGGATTGCATGGGTAATTAGTCATAATAAGATCATTGTCTGTGTATTATTGTTTTAAACTCTTGAATGATCCTGTTATATCAGTTACATTTATTGAAATTTGTAAGAAGACTTCAGTGTCACATCAACATTTTGCAAACTATTAGGTATATGTATGGGAAGCCAGATGTTCCAAAAGCTTCTCCAGAAATATCATCTGAAGTTTACTCAGAGCTTGCAGACTTGCAGAAAAATGGTGATTGGAATGCAGCTGTGCAGTTGGTGGTCAAAGCTGGCGATCCAAAAGCCCAGCACTTGGCTGCAAATGATTGGTACCGCCTGAGGCGTAGTCTTGAGATAATTAAGGTTGGTCCATGACATTAGCTTATGTAAATTGGCCATTCTCTGCGTAAATCACAATTTCCTTTTGCATTTACTTAAAGTCTTTTACCTGATCAGGGAACTCATAATATGCTTTTGTTTCTGTATGGTGGCTGATGGAAGGCTTCGGCCGTATTGGTTCTATGTAATCATTTATTATGTTGATAATGCATTTGGTGTCCTCTCTCTTCAACAGTCCAGTGGAGCACCTCCATCTGCCTTTCAGATACCTTATGACTCATACAAGGAGAAGTTCCAATCCAACATGAGTGATGGAAGTCAAGAAGTTACGTCTTCTGTTGCACTTGAGGAGATTAGGTCGAAGGATTTAGATTACGATTTTATTTGCTTTTTCCTCTCAAGTCCAAGAATTGATCTTTATAGATCACTAGATCTCCGATGTGAAGATATGCTTTTAGGTATGCAATGTCATTTGACGGGATCGATCGTTCATCATAGAGATGTTAAGCCTTGCTTTTTAGAGAGAATTCTTCTCTTCTCCTCATTAGTACATGTTTGCACCCCATTAACAGCCATAATGAATCTCAACTTCTGGAGAAGTTTAGCATGTCACATTTATGAAGGACAGTTTACGTACTTAATCACATGTCTCGCATAAGAAATTCTAGATGGCATGTTTAGCAGGTAATGACGGAATTTTGGCGGAAGCTCGATGGCTTCTCGATGAGGGTCTTCTCCCAAATTCCAACTCTGCAACTCGAGCTATTGGTTACAGACAAGTAAGGAATTTGATTTGTGATGCACAGCCAGCCTGTGATTTCCACCTTCATTGATGCATTTCAGTGACAATCTTTGCTGTTTTTGGCCATCGTTTCATTCCAACTCTGGCTTTCTTCTTTCTCCCACTTTTTATGCTAGAGCTGTTGATTTGAATCCAGGCAATGGAGTACCTGATGTGGTGTAGACAACATGAAGGAAGGACCTCTGCACGGGATTTCTTAGCTTTCTTGTCTAACTTTCAGAAAGCATCCAGGTAATGCACATTGGTAGCAATTTGGACGTTAGTATCGTATGCTAATTAAGTTGACCATTAAAGTGGTTGAGATTACTGTTTCTTAATTTTTGCTTTGAAGAACTTCAAGACTAGTGAGTTTTAGCTTCTTGTGAGTTGTTAAATGGCCTATAAGTATGGAGCTGTATTTTCATGTTGAGGTAGGCATGACTTCTTTTTAGGGACAAGTATAGGCATCAAGCCTATGCATTTGTATGAGTAGTGAAGAACTGCAGGGGTTGGGGAAGACTCATGCCTCCTTTCTCTTCTCTAATGCCTATAATAATTGAGTGGGAAACTCTCTCTCTCTCTCTCTCTCTCTCTCTCTTTCTCTCTGTGTCTGAGGGGATTGGGAGTCGGGAACTTAAATGGGAATGGAACAATCTCCTGAGTGGATTATGTTGTAGTTGGACATTTAGATGTATCTGCACAATATTCCAAACACGGAGTATTAGGAAACACCAAATTTAGTTTGCATGATATTATATGGAATGCTCTTCTTTAATTTTCTTATTGTACTTTTTTTCTATTGAAAATTAGTATTTGAAGTTATACCAATGAGAAATGCAGGTGGCACTTGCAATTGGTATTATGTCTAACACGTGCATGATTAATTGATGATAATTACAGTATCGCCTGTTCTTAAACAACTTCTTCCTGTTTTGTTGATGAAAGATTCTTCTCTTCTGCAGAAATTTTGCAAAAAGGCAGATGACGTGGTTCCGGAATGAGCATATTTATCACTGGCTTGATGCTTCTAAACCACTGGTAAGTTTGACTGCTTTACATTCAAATGATACTTTGAAGATATTGTTTGTATAACGTATGCAACCACACTAAGTTACTTTGCCATATTGAGTTTGTCTAGAGTTGCTAATATAGCATTAAGTTCACACTGCTGACAACCCTACATCTACATGTTTCAAATAGCCCAAAAAAAAAAGAAAAAGAAAAAAAAGAGCGAGGTCCTTATGAATTTCTCTCTGCATTGGGTCATCAATCATCATCAAATCCATAGAATTCTTCACTTGTTTATGTTATTTTGGGTGTGCCTCATGAATGACAGTAATTTGTAAGTAATTAGGCTTTGTTAGATGTCTGCTATTCAGGTACACCTCGTCCATTTTCTCCAAAGAAAATAGTAATTTACTATAATAGGATACCACTAATCTAAATCTCTATCTTTTTCTTTGTTTTATAACGATGCTTGCTGGTTGTAGCTATTCAGAGTAGGAAGGTATGAGAGTTACGGAGTGAGCAGCACGCTTAGCAATGCATTGTAAACTTGACATGTTGGAGGGGTTGAGTATGTCCTAGAAAAATAATTTGTCTCCTGTGATGAATATTCTCCACACATGTTAGCTTTTGTTTTACTGGCTACCAATTTCTCTAAAGAATACACTTTGCAGGAAAAGGTTCTCGATTGCATTTGTCATGCATACCATGACCAAACTGGAGAACTCAATGTACCCGAGGCACTAAGAATGAAGAAAGAAATCTCAGGCCGCCGAGAAGATGCTGAACTTAAGGCATACCATACCAAAAACAGGTATCAGTCAGAAAGAGAGTGTTGGTGTAAATTTTCACTGCATTATCTGAATGTGATCTTTTTGCATTTGAAGGCATTTCATTTCTCGCGAAGATTGTTCAGATATTCTAGATTGGATCAGGAGAACCCAGGGGTCAACAGAAAGAACTTGTTCATTCTCCTGAGTGAACCTCCTTTGCTCATCATGACCTCACAAAACTCGGATACATGATGACCATTTCCTCACTGACCTTCAAGAGGTGCATCATTTGTGCTGTTGCTTTTTGCCAATGTCTTTGTTTCCTCATCATATTGGATTTACCACAATATGCTTGCTGATTCCCACTGCAGCAAAGGATGCAAATCTGTTTTTAAAGTTATCACTTGAAGAATGTAACTGATAGTCAAAGCAAATGCAGATCCTTCTCCAAGAGACTCAACGTTCCAGAAACAAGACCATTTACAGGATTATTCAACCAGCTTGCTTGTATATTGAAAGGTCTTTCCTGTCCTACTGTCCATTTCCTGGATCATCTGGTCAGGTCTGCAAGTTGAATTAGGTGTTTTGCCCCAACCTCTCTCCTCGGTTTGGATGTCAGCGGGAAAATGAGCATCATCATTTACCACACATGCTAGGGAATTTAATTGCCTTGCAGCATTTGAGGTTTGCCATGTTCAGAAAACACTCATAAACCAAAGGTGGATGCCTTGATCCTAAATTAAATCTTTGGGTGTGTGAGTACCTTTCCCTCCGACGTGGATGCGTTCTGAGCAGAGCATCCATTGGACATATTGTGGCTCATCTGCATTAGCCTCTACTGTTGCATTTGATTGGACTTTCCTATTGTCACCTTATGTTGGAGTCGCTTGTCTTCTCTTACCAATTTTGTAACGCTAATTGCTTTTGGAATGAAATCTTGTACTTCACAATTGAGAGCCGGCCGATAATATAGGCAAAGTTTCTCGATGCTTTTGTCTGTTTTTTAGGGTAAGTAGTCAAAGAAACCCTCGAAATCATTAGCATCAGGGCAGTGTCATAACTCAATCTTGGAATCTGACTGTCTAGTCCATTTATTCACTGTCTTACTAACAAGATTTCAATTAGGCATCTGAATTTTAATTCGCCGAACTGGGACAGCGATGTAAGCCCAGCAGTTGCTCCGATGAGCAAACAAGTCATGTTATTTTGGACTTGGCTTTTGAAGCTCTTAATTCTACCTAAACATCAAACAAGTGGAGTCCCTTTCCGTTAGTTGGGAAATGACCTTTTTCTTGGTTTGGTTGCTTGGTACGAGCGAGAGCTGTACGAAAGGAGCAGGTGAAAGATTTAAAAAAAAAAAAAAAAAAACCCGAGTCGTCGAGTGGAAAGGGATCTTTTTCAATTTGAGTATCTAGTTATTCCCGTGGGGACCAATCATATCTCTTACAGCAAAAGATAGATTCCACCTCAAAGCTAGAGTTTTGGATCTTGACGCGCACGACCAATTTCCCATTTTAATTTGCATATTTAACTTGTGTTCGTGAAGTTCAAAGGTGTCAAAAAATCCTCCCACGTTATAAAAAGTTAAAAGACTTTTTTGTCCAGTTGCCTCTCGTAGAATGTCGATATGGACTTCTGAATGCTTGTCGTATACACACGTCTCTTTGCGATTTGCTCGAATGCCATGAAATTATCAGAAAAAAAAAATTAATTTTAAAATGAAGAGAGCGAGAGTGAAGAGCTGGGGATACAGAGAAAGGAAGATGGAGAAAGGAAGCTATTCTCTGTAAGTCAGAGCGAGGTTCATCGTTCCTCGTAACGAGATCCCTTCAATTGTGGAAGGCATTAATCTAGAGACCAATCATCGTTAGTTCTATTGCTGTGTTGCAACAACATTATACGTGAACTAACGCAAGATGCCCGTGCGCTCCACAGTTTCGAGACTACATTTGTCATACAACTTTTAAATGTCATTGTCGATGTGAATTTTTACATATAAAAAAAATTGCAACACGTCAGTCGAAAATTTACAGTGGAGTTTTCACTTAAAGTTAATCCAAACCCCATCACCGAGACATAAAAGTGTAATATTTACTTGATCAGTAACAGGAGTACATGCCACACTTCCGAGTGCTAATGTCCAACGCATAGGTCGCTCAACTATGTCGTCTGGACATCAGCGTCGGGCATCGTGAAAATCGATGAAATCTGGAGCATGGCGTTTCGAAAAGGAGAAACCCAAAAAGCCGAAAAGCTTACGGGATGATCGTTCTCCTCCTTTGCTTTAAAAAGGAATCTGGCATTTTAATTTCTTTTTTTTTTTCCATTTCGAGATAATAATAATTATTTTATTTTAGACGGCGAAAAGAGAAATCGCATATTTCTTTGCTCTTCGTCCATCCAGACCAACAATAAATATCGACGGACGGACAGTCACCGAGGAACGTCGGACTTCTCGAGACTCGCAACTCTCCCTCTCACTCACTCTCTAGAAGAAGAAGCGGCAGCGGCGGCGGTGGCAATGAGGACCGCCGTGTTGAGATCTCTCCGATCGGCGGCGGCGAGGTCGGCTCCCTCGAGCTCGCACCTTCTCCGCCGCGGATTCAGCTCGGAATCCGTGCCGGAGCGCAAGGTCGTGGTGCTCGGAGCAGCCGGCGGGATCGGCCAGCCGCTCGCGCTCCTCATGAAGATCAACCCCCTCGTCTCCAAGCTCTCTCTCTACGATATCGCCGGCACTCCCGGCGTCGCCGCGGACGTCGGCCACATCAACAGTAGATCTGAGGTACTCAAACCTCTTTCGCTCCTGAATCTCATGTTTACTCCTTCGGAAACCTCCGTCGCGACTCGTGTTTTTTCGATATATGAAGTGTTGAGTAGCTTTACGAGTTGCGAGCGCCGTTAGGACTTCAGAGCTCGTCGATCCGGTGTGAGTCAATGAGAAAATGTGGAATTCAACTGAGACCGCGCTAGCACGTGTAGTTGGCCACTCAAAGTTCTCTCCTTTGTGGATCGCTTCGAATGGAAGTCTTTGATGCAACAGTTAGTAGGAGTCTTTGATTGCTTGATGTTCTGTCATCTGTTGGAACTTTTGGCAATATCGATTAGCGTATACCCGTTTCATTTTTTTAAATGCTATATCCGGTTGTCATTTGCTCAATTGTTGTTGTGATTATTTTTTTATCAATGATCTTGCCTCCTCGTAGGTTGCTGGTTATGTGGGTGAAGATCAGCTAGGACAAGCTCTTGAGGGAGCAGATCTGGTGATCATTCCGGCTGGTGTGCCAAGAAAGCCTGGGATGACTCGTGACGATCTCTTCAACATTAATGCTGGCATCGTCAAGTCTCTTTGCACTGCTATCGCTAAATACTGCCCCAGTGTGAGTATAATCAAATTCTTGCTGGATTGAAAAGTTGAAAAGAAATCTTATGCCTCTGTCCTGTTTACTATGTAGTTTGCCTCTGTGGGAATCGCAGATAGTAGATGATAGCATGTAGATTATACCTAGTTGTAAACTTGTTTCTGAAATCAGGTCCGTGTTTAACCATGGGCACGACAGAGTCTCCCCTATGATATTGCCAAATTCCCTATTTATTGAATCTGATTCGAGGAGACATTTATTGCTTGGTTATCTGACTAAAAGAAAATTACTCACTCGATCAGGCAATTGTGAATATGATTAGCAATCCCGTGAACTCAACAGTTCCGATTGCTGCCGAGGTATTCAAAAAGGCTGGAACATATGATGAGAAGAAATTATTTGGGGTAACAACCCTTGATGTTGTTAGGGCCAAGACTTTCTATGCTGGAAAAGCTAACTTACCAGTCGCAGGTACTTATCTGCATCTATAGAACTTGATTCCTTCTTTCTATTCCATATCCTCATATGTGACCTTTAGTTTCTTAATAGAGAGAGTACTTGTCTGTGCTTTTTCCCTTAAATATCGTTGTCTGCTGCCTTTTTCACAGGGGTGGATGTACCCGTTGTTGGAGGTCATGCTGGCATAACTATCCTCCCACTATTTTCACAAGTTTGTCTCTCTTATCTTTGAAGTCAAACAAATCATCACAAATACCATATTCAGATTACCTGCAAGATCTTTCTCTGTAAACTCTTCTTGGTATAGGGTTCAATTAACTTGTATTTAACAGGCCTCTCCACAAGCCAATTTACCAGAGGATGTTATCAAGGCACTTACTAAAAGGACCCAGGATGGAGGAACTGAAGTAGTGGAAGCAAAGGCTGGAAAGGGTTCTGCAACACTGTCTATGGCATAAGTCTTTCCTTTTATATCACTTATTAGCAACACCAGTTTCACTGTAAAAGCCAACAAAAACTGCTAGCAAAAATTCTTCACGTTTCGCTGACGTGTCCCTTTATGATTGTAGCTATGCTGGAGCAGTGTTTGCTGATGCTTGCTTAGAAGGACTCAATGGAGTTCCGGACGTCGTACAGTGTTCATTTGTGCAATCTAGCGTTACGGAACTGCCCTTCTTTGCTTCTAAGGTCAACTCATCTTACTCTAGATAGGTCTAATCTATGCTGATGAAAATGATGGATCTGCTTCAGTTTTTGGTTTAGTCCCCATCTCTTTTCTACTGTTTGGTGTTTTGATGTTTATAATGTGTTATTTTGGTTGGTTAGCCTTGTTACGTTGATAGGATGATACGTGTTATGCATTCATAGGTGTCATAGATACATATTCACCTGCATACATTGCGAGGATAAGATAGTATTAGTTTCCTTGTCATGCCTCCCGTGCTAGTTTGAGCTATTTGTCATTAGAAAATGAGGCGTTAGAGTGGCGCTGCATGACTGGGATTTCTGGATGGATGTGAGGAGATAATTTTGGTAGCCATAGTCCTTAATTGTATTAGAATCTATCATTCCTGTAAACACCAACTATGCATCTCTATTTTGAGTTTGTTTTGAAGCCAGGGGACGATGTAACCATTAGAATATGTGCAGGTTCTGCTTCTTTGTTGGTTTTGTTAGTGGACATCACTTTCTCAATATGTTTTGCATCATTCCTGATTGCTTGAGGATGAAAATTTGTGGACCAAGACTTCGTTTACTTTATTTTCAGCCCAAAGACGTCACTGTACATGTGCAAGCGTGCTTATTCAATCCTTGTTTCCTTTTCAGTTCACTTGCGTTAACTTCTGCCTTTTCTATAATCTGTTTAAGTAGTTTTCATGGAAAGATCACTGGAGGCAACGATCATAACAAATTTTGCATGTGCGCAGGTGGTTCTTGGAAAGAATGGAGTGGAGAAAGTTTTGGACTTGGGTCCTCTCTCTGACTACGAGAAAGAAGGCTTGGAAAAGCTGAAGCCCGAGCTCAAAGCATCAATTGAGAAGGGAATCAAGTTCGCCAACGACAATTGAATTGACTGAATCATTAGCTGATCTAGTTATCCAACCAATGTTTCTTGGAACCTGTCGGAATTTTTTCCATATCTCATTATTGAGTATGTTGCAGTTTACACCGGCTTGTGCTATTTCCAATCAAGTAGGAGTCACATAGACAGTATGTGTTGAATAAATTTTACAGGAGCAGACTAGATCGACCTCAATGTATTTTGAGGGGAGGATTTTTCAACTGTGTAATAAGCATTCTGCTATGTGATTTGAAGACCGAGGAATGACATCGCATATATTACTTTCCTGTGTTGTCGAGTATCTTACCACGAAGACTATCCACAATTGGATAATGACCTGGTCTAGGAATTAAAATTCCAAACTACGGAATCTCTGTTATCACAGACAAATGACAGCTTCTAAAAGGGCTGTCGATCTCAAATAGTTGCCTAGTTTCGACCATCATTTTGACAAAAGTGTATATATACTCGATGGTGATCCTTTTGGGATCTTGACTTGTAACATGAGTCTTATGAGACAGGGAACTCTCAAGCATGTCTAGATGGCCCCATGTTTTGCTTCTTTTCTTCGGTAAGGGATAATTATATAAATGATGAAATTTTAATTTGTTCAATATAATCTATGAATTTTAAGTGCAATTTTTTTTTGAATTTTTAATTTGTCAAATGTTATCTCTAAAGATGAATTAATGAAAGTACAACATTAAACATTTCTATAAAGTCCGATGATTAAATTAAACATGTATCAATACCTCATAGGTCATATTGAATAAATTAATAGTGTAGGGATAATATCATACATTAAGTTAAAGTTTATAGACTATTTGTATCGTTTTCACGTACCAATTTCGAAGTCCTCAAAGATTGCCAAAGCTTGTACAAGGTTCTCGCGTTAACGGGCCGAAACCAAAATGGGCCCAATTAGAAAGCCCGCCCATGCGGAAGCCCAACCCCAAGAGGTTGAACTGCTAATCTTCCCACTAACCTCGTATCCCGCTGTTTCTCCGACACAGGGAACTCCAGCTTGGTCGGTGTCGTGTATGTGTCCGCTCACAGATTTATGATTCCGGTCTGCTCATCGATTTCTAGGGTTCGGCATAGGAACACAGAAAGCCCCAAATCGAAATCCTTTCTTCCCTTTCGTCCTCTCCTCTTCCTTCTCCTCCCGTCAATCGCAGTCCTCCGTCATCCACAGTTCACACGCCCTCCCGACCGACCGACCGACCGACCAAGTTCCGTACGAGTTCAAATTGCAGTAAACCCTGAAAAGCTTAAGCTTAGGGTTTATAGCTAATCCTGCTTTGTCCTGTTGGATTCTTGTTTTTTTTTTTTTTTTTTTCCCGAATAAATTGGGAATCCCTGTAAGAAGGTACGTGGGTTTTTATGAGTGCAGAGTGTGTCGATGGCCTCGGAGCTGATGGAAGATGAGGACTCGAGGGAGAAGCAGCCGAGGTGGGCGGACGGCAGCAGAGTCTACGCGCGCAAGAGGCCCGGCACTCAGTCCTCGCACACCCCGGCCGCCGCGACGGAGAACGGGAACTCGTTGATCCGGCCGGCGGGCTCCCAATCCGAGGATGCCGCCGCGTCTGATGATTCTTCGTCGAGCCGGAGCTTGGAGCGCGCGAGCTTGTCGAAGGTGCGCGAATTAGTAAACGGTAGCTCGACGCCTGGTTATGCTTTGTCCGGTCGTAGTGTTCGGATTAGTGTTGATTCGAGATCGAAAGTTGAGATCAGAGTGCTTAAGAGAAAGCTAATGAGAGAGCTTGATCAAGTTAAGAACTTGCTGAAGAGACTTGAAGCTAAGGAGATCCGAGCTAACGGTTATTCGGCGAGGGATGGTGTTGGTAAGGCCGGGACGTTAATGCGTGTAAACTCCGAAGTGGGTTCTGTGGGCTTACCAGTTTCGCAGCCTTTTCAAGGTCATGGGGTTGCCATGGCTGATAGCGACAATGGCATTGGTAGTGAGATTTTAGGGAAGGATAGAAGAAACCCTAAGGTGAATCAGCTTCATCCGCATTCAGAATCGGTCGCTCGTAAGGACAAGCTCCAACCACAGGAGAGTAACAAGAAGATGAAAAAATCAAATGGAACAATCGATGATAGGGGGCCAAGTTTTGGGCTTGATAAGCATTCCAGTCAATTGTTTAAGAGTTGTGACAGTTTGTTGTCTAGATTAATGAAGCACAAATATGGGTGGGTTTTCAATACACCAGTGGATCCTAAAAAGCTTGGGTTGCAGGACTACTTCACCATCATTAAGAATCCGATGGATTTGGGTACTGTTAAGTCTAGGTTGAATAAGAACTGGTACAAGTCACCCAGAGAGTTTGCAGAGGATGTGAGATTAACATTTCATAATGCGATGTTGTACAATCCTAAAGGCCAAGATGTTCACATCATGGCTGAGACATTGCTGAAGATATTCGAAGACAGGTGGAAAGTCATAGAGAAGGAGAACAATCTTGATCATAGATACAATACGAGTTTGCCAACACATATTTCCAAAAAGGCTCCTTCTCCTGCTCCCATAGCTCCGCCAGCATCGTCTGTACGTCCTGATGCGGAGGCTTTGGATAAATCAGAGTCTAGGGCATTGCCAGTGGATTCTAGGACTAAGCCTGCCACTTCTGGACATCCAGGTAAGAAGCCAGTTCCCAAGAATCCTGAAGCCAGGGATTCTCACAAGAAGGATATGACTTATGAGGAGAAGCAAAGGCTTAGTGAAGACCTCCAAACTTTACCTTCAGAAAAGTTGGAGGATGTTGTTCAGATAATAAAGAAGAGGAATCCTCATCTATTTCAACAGGAGGATGAGATTGAAGTCGATATTGACAGTGTTGATTCTGACACTCTTTGGGAGCTTGATAACTTTGTGAATAATCATAAAAAAGGTCTAGGCAAGAACAATAGGAAGGCTGAGTTTCCTCAAGCTGGCAATGCTGTGGCGGAGATGGTAGAGCTACAACCTTTTTGATTTCGGTTTCCTTCCCTTTCTTTCTCAAAGTTTTGTTAGTCCTGATCAGTATTGACCTCATCTAATGCAGAATGAGGTTCAAGTTATTGAGGAGGCATCAACAGAGAACATGGCAGGTGACAACTATGGAATGTCGGAAAAGGAATACTTATGATTTGCATTTTAGATGTTGCCTTTGATATTCACATGCACTATTTTTTTCAATGACTGTTGGATGTAGGCACAGCTGAAAACGATGCAGTCGCACCTTCTCCACCTCTATTAGAAAAGCAAGGTGCTAACTTGAGTGAATCAAGTGGTTCAAGTGGTTCAAGTAGTGATTCTGGATCTTCTTCAAGTGGTAATAATCTAGCTTACCTGCATATTCACCGTCCAGTCTTTTATCTAGGGGTTGAATATTGATTGATTTCCCAATGTTACTTGTGCAGATTCTGACAGTGATAGGTCCTCTTTGTAATATCAGCTCCTTGTGATTCTTGTATTCAACTTAGTTTAATCAAGGTAAGCATAATCTTTGGTCTTGTCTAGTTATTAAATCAAAGCATTTTGTGCCTTCTTTTGTTAAAGACAGTTCAGAACATGCTGACTTGATTATCAAATGTTGCTCTATAAATACTTTTGGCTGCATTATGATCATGCGACCTTTCTCATACACATTCTTTGGCAGTTACCTTGTGCATAGTTCATATAACCACAGAATGATTCTCATTGGCCTTGGGAGATGCGGCTGCGGTTTTTGCATTGTTATCTCTTTGAGCTGAGCTGACTTCATGCTGGAAGTAGGAAGCAATCTACATCCAGCGAATTTTTATCAGAGACAATAGTTTTATTAGTGGTGAAAGCGTGGTTCACAAAACTAGTTTAAACGGGTATCTAAATAGGCGATTTTTGTAAGCTAGCCTTTTACCCCAATTATTATTCTTCAGTAGAAGGGATCAAATTGGATGATCATTTCTTTTCTCATTTTCAGTGATGATTGCACTGGAAGCGCCTCCCTACTTGAGCTGGTATCTTGAACTTAGCATGCTTTTTATCAGTGTAGATACTGTTTTTTGCCCCCTTTAAACATGACTTGTACTGCCATCCTTACATTTACGTTCAGAATGGTGTTTGATTTTCACCTGAGCTGTGTGATTTACTGGTGGGGTTGCTTCATCTTCGGGTTTCTGTTTTTGTTTTAGGTTTCTCTTTCCTTGCATTCTTGCTTATTGAAAGTGGAAAACAAAAAAAAAGATGCCTTTATCTTAATCCCGATTTGGTGTGGAATGTGGCAGGTTACAAAGAAACCTCAGGTGAAGTTCTCCAAGTTTGTACTTCCTGATTGCTACTTTTTGGTGTCATTTCCGTGCCATGAGAGGCCTTCTTTTTGTCCCTGTGGTTCCCTGTAGTGGAAGTTGTAAATTCTTTGGTAGTCCTTGGGAGGTGGCCGTGTTGAAACATCACTGAATCATAATGCCATGAAAACATTCTTTCTGACTCGTCCTACAAATTTATCTGTGCAAGATTTTTTTTTTTTTTGGTTTATCATGCCTCTAAATAAAATTAGAGCCTACTTTTTGTAAGTTTAATTTTTCTTTTTTCTTCTCATTATACTTTTCTTTCAATCTAATGAAGGATATTAATATTTTCAGGGAAAAAGCCACCAAAATCCCCAATATTTACATTACAAAATTACCTCAATTTTTTTTTGTGACACAAAAAATCATAAACTTTGCCAACTGTGATATATTTCTCCCAACTCTATGATTGAAGGGCATTTTTGTCTTTTAATTTTTAATTTTGTCTTTTGATTTCCTTTTTTTGTTTTTCCTTTTTTCTTCTCCTCACTTCCCTCTGTCGTGGTTGCGGAAGCAAGACTCAGGCGAAGGGAAGAGAGGAGAAGAAAAAAAAAAATAAAAATAAAAAGAAAAGCAAAAGAAAAAGAAAAAGTTTTAAAAAGTAAAAGACAAAAATGCCCTATAGTTTAGGTAAATGTGTTTCATGTGTATAAGTTTGAGATTTTTGTGTCACGAAAAAAAAAAAAAAGTTGAGGGTAAAGGTGTCACGGTTGATGAAGTTGAGTTTTTTATGTCAAAAAAAAAAAATTGGGATAAATTTGTTACACTAAGTAAAGTTTAGGATTTTTTGTTGTTTTTTCCCTTATATTTATGCAATTGTAAATTTCCTTTTAAATTTGTAATCAATCCAATCATGTAATTGAGAATATATTTTTTGCTTGTTGATTTGGTTTCATATTATTTATAGTCTTTTGGATACACTTGGAATTTTGTGTAAAGTACTAAATTGGTAAAGTTAGAAAATTTAGGACTAAATCGATAACTATATAATAGGTTTTGGATGGATTGGGCAATTTCCCCATATAAGAGTACTTGGATATTATTTTCTCTTATTATTCTATGTGTGGTAACTAATCCTCACTTCATCAAGATGGTGTGGTTAGAATAAGCTGTTTCGCATTCAACTTCACCTGGTAATTTTTTAATTGCACGATTCCCCTCATATAATATTATAAGAGGATAAACGACTAACATAAAGGTTTGGTGAAGTCATTCTTTGATTGAGAAAAGATAAAAGTTTTAACCTAATTTTTCAGTAGATAAGTTTGTTGTAAAATAAAATGTAATTCTTTTTTCCACGGTATCGCACGGTTATTTTTGGTGAATCTTAACTGCAGAGTATTTTCTGAATTTGTTGAAATTATTTCAGAAAATTTTCAATCTTGGCCTTGAATTAAGTCAAATGAAACACTGGCTTAATATATTGTCTTTCAGAAACTTTGAAAGCGCGGCAAAACTAATGGTACTTATTCAAATAAAATAAATGCTTGGGTTTGGGTGGGTCGGTTCGGACGTTAAATATTTTCTGTTGTTATTTGGTTATGGTATAACTATTCGGAAGAATTTTGATAGGTAAATCAATATATGCACTCTTCAGAATGGCTCCTCTCATTCACCTTCAACTAAAATACTTAGCTCAAGACTGAATCCAATCAGAGAACTCTTTTAACGGAAAAATTATAGAGTTGATGCAGCAGATCATCATATCGACGCATGCATTTGACCGAGCAAGAACTATACAAGAAGGCGAAACAACGACACATCTCCATCCTAAACAAGCATTGATTCTCCAACAAAACACACAGATTTTCCTGAAAAGACAATTTCTCTTGTTGCGAAAAGATGAGTGATCGAATAATAATACAGACAGATGAAGAAAATAAATTGGATACCGGATTTACGTGGTTCAGTCATAAAAACCTACGTTAACGAGGAAAGCAGCAGCGAATTTCACTATAAATCAAATGATACAAGGAGATTACTCACTCGAGTCACTCAAACATTCTCTTGGTGTTTTCCAAGCCCCAGTTACACCCAATAACACACATAGTATTTAGTCTCGAAATTCCTCAAAAATAATCTCTCAATCTCACGAATGAATTATACGCAAATTTTACCACAAGATTTAATTGACTTCAACACTAAACTTCTTGAATGTAATTCACGAGTAAGCTTTGCAACACGAACAACACGAAGACCCAAGGCCAAGCACCCAGCACTTATGGACGTCTCTCAAAACAAAATAGCCACGGCACTCAAAGTAAAACGGCGCTTGAATATGTATGCTTCGCTAAAAAGAGTCCCACGAGCAGAATATATATATATGCAGCAAGACAGACCGACTTCTACTCGGAAAGAGAATTCGCATGATTCGGTCAAACCCTAAAGAATTTGACTCTTTCCTTTGTTTTATCTCGCTGACTTCGGCCAAAATATATTTACGTATATTTAAATCAATCCAAGTCCAAGTTAACGTTTGGACTTTCAAATTTCAGGCCAATTCTAAATATCCACAAAATTTCTTTTTTCCGAATATTCGGAATTTCACATTAAGCTCAAACTCAAAACATATTTTAACATCTCTATCTCGTAAGTCCGAAATAAATGGAAAACAAGATGATCACTCTGTTCCCCGGTCTCACAGAAAAAGCGACATGTCAACCTCCCATGCTCTTCTACTCCCATTCCCCGTTCTTTGAAGTCACAAGTTCGATATCAATTGCCAGTAGTTGCTAGTGATGTTGAGGATCCGGCCCTCCTGGCGTGGTTTTGTCGGTTTCCACTCCCTGCATCATTCTCCTCGGGACATTACCGGACTTGGGAACGCTGTACCCTAAGTTCCGCAAGATTATTTCACTGTCGATTTGCTTTGGCACATCCGAGAATCCATTAGAAATCAGTCTCGTGTCTGAACTCACCATGAGCAACGGAAGGAGGCACAATGTCAGTATGTGAGCCTTGGTAAAATGAGCCATGGTAGTTTTGAAAAGCTTGGGTTGCATGACTACTTCACCATCATTAAGAATCCGATGGATTTGGGTACTGTTAAGTCTAGGTTGAATAAGAACTGGTACAAGTCACACAGAGAGTTTGCAGAGGATGTGAGATTAATATTTCATAATGCGATGTTGTACAATCCTAAAGGTCAGGATGTTCACTTCATGGCTGATATATTGCTGAAGATATTCGAAGACAGGTGGAAAGTCATGGAGAAGGAGAACAATCTTGATATAGATATGATACGAGTTTGCCAACACATATTTCCAAAAAGGCCCCTTCTCCTGCTCCCATAGCTCCGCCAGCATTGTCAGTACATCCTGATGCGAAAGGTTTGGATAAATCAGAGTCTAGGGCATTGCCAGTGGACTCTAGGACTAAGCCTGCCATTTTCGGACATCCAGGTAAGAAGCCAGTTCCCAGGAATCCTGAAGCCAGGGATTCTCACAAGAAAGATATGACATATGAGGAGAAGCAAAGGCTTAGTGAAGACCTCCAAACTTTACCTTCAGAAAAGTTGGAGGATGTTGTTCAGATAATAAAGAAGAGGAATCTTCATCTATTTCAACGGGAGGATGAGATTGAAGTCGATATTGACAGTGTTGATTCTGACACTGTTTGGGAGCTTGGTAACTTTGTGAATAATCATAAATAAAAAAAAAGCCTTACCAAAAACAATAAGAAGGCTGCATTTCCTCGAGCTGGCAATGCTGTGGCAGAGATGGTAGAACTACAACCATTTTGATTTAGATTTTGTTCCCTTTCTTTTTCAAAGTTTTATTTGTGCTGATCAGCGTTGATGTCATCTAATGCAGGATGAGGTCCAAGTCATTGAGGAGGTGCCAACAGAGAACATTGCAGGTGACAACTACGGAATGTTGAAAAAGGAATACTTATGATTTGCATTATAGATGTTGCCTTCGACATTCACAGGCACTTTTTTTTTTTCGATGGCTGTTGGATGCAGGTGCAGCTGAAAATAATGCAGTCGCACCTTCTCCACCTCTATTAGAAAAGCAAGGTGCTAACTTGAGTGAATCAAGTAGTTCAAGCAGTTCAAGTAGTGACTCTGGATCTTCTTCAAGTGATAAAAATCTAGCTTACCTGCATATTCACCATTCAGTCTTTTATCTAGGGCTTGAATGTTGATTGATTTCCTGATTTTTTTTGCGCAGATTCTGAGAGTAATCGGTCCTCTTTGTAATATCAGCTACTCGTGATTCTTGTATGCAACTTAGTTTAATCAAGGTAGGCATAGTCTTTGGCCTTGTCTAGTTATTAAACTGCTAATCTGTGTCTAGTTCAGAGCATGCTGATTTGATTGTCAAACGTTGCTCTGTAAATACCTTTGGCTCTCTGCATTATGATCATGCGACCATGCTCATACACATTCTTTGGCAGTTACCTTGTGCATAGTTCATATAACCACAGAACAATTCTCGTTGGCCTTGGGAGATGTGGCTGCGGCTTTTGAACTGTTATCTCTTTGGGCTGAGCTGGCTTCATGCTGGGAGTAGGAAGCAATCTACATTCAACAATTTTTTATCGGAGATCATAGTTTTATTATTGGTAAAATCGTGGTTTACAAAATTGGTTTAAACGGGTATCTAAATAGGCGGAACATATTGAAGAAGCCCAGTACGATTTTGTCATGACAATTTTTGTAAGCGAGTTTTTTACCCCAATTAATGTTCTTCAGTAGGAGGGATCAAATTGGATGATCATTTCTTTTCTCATTTTCAGTGATGATTGCACTCGAAGTGCCTTCCTACATGAACTGGTATCTTGAAGTTAGCATCCTTTCATCAGTGTAGATACTGTTTTCCTCCCTTTAAACGTGACTTGTGCTGCCATCCTTGCATATACGTTCAGAATGGTGTTTGATTTTCACCTGAGCTACTTCAGGCTTCCATTTTTGTTCTCGGTTTCTTCTCCCTTGCATTTTGCTCATTGAAAGTGGCAAAAAACGGATGCCTTTATCTTAATCTCGATTTGGTGTGGAATGTGACAGGTTACAAAGAAACCTCAGGTGAAGTTCTCCAAGTTTGTACTTCCTGAATTGCTACTTTCAGGTGTCATTTCCTAGCCATGAGAGGCCTTCTTTTTGTCCCTGTGGTTCCCTGTAATGAAAGATGTAAATTCTTTGCTAGTCCTTGGGAGGTGGCCGTGTTGAAACATCATCAAATCATAATGCCATGAAAACATTCTTTCTGACTCTTGTCTTGCAAATTTATCTGTGCTAGATGTTTTTTTTTTTTCCGTTTATCACGCCTCTAAAAAAAATTAAGCCTACTTTGTGGAAGCTTAATTTTTCTTCTTTTTTTCTCCTCATTATCTTTTTCTTTTAATCTAATCGAGGATATTATTATATTTGTGCAATTGTGAATTTCCTTTTAATTTTGGTAATGAATCGAATCATGTAATTGAGAATACATCTTTCCTTGTCGCTTTGGTTTTATATTATTTATAGTCTTTTGGATACATTTGGAATTTCACGTAAAGTACTAAATTAGCGAAATTAGAAATTTTATGACAGAATTGATATCTATATAATAGGTTTAGTATTGATTGGACAATCTCTCTTAATAAGAGTGATATGATATTATTTTCACATACTACTTTATTTGGGGTTTTCAATTAATTAATCCTAACCTCATTAACATAGGGTTGCTTAGAAGTTAGAATAAACTGTCTCGCATTCAAATGAATTCCATGTGGTAATTTTTTATTTCCACGATTCCCCTAATAAAATTATAGGAGGATAAACCAATAACATAAGTAGGGTTTTGGCTTTTTAGCTTATAAAATCGGTTTTGAAACCAATTTAAGACGGGGTGATTTGGTTTGATTTCTGGGTGGTGTATGCCCTCGGAACCTATTCTCGGATCGGTTTTAACTAATCCCAAAAATTTGTAATCAGTTCCCAGAACTGTTTTTTGGGCGGCCTAGTTCAATTCTTGACTAGAACCGGTCTGGCTACATACCCTTATTGCTAATAGTAAAGATAAATGGGATATTCAGAAGAAAATTGAAATATAACATCAAAATTCGTCGTGGCAGCGCGGAACTATCTTTTTGTTGGTCTAAACTCATCCATCATCTCTCATTTAGATTGCTATTCGGTAACAATAAAAGGGGTTAATTGTGATAAAAATTGGGTGAATTTAATCATGGAAAAAGTGTATTATCTCCGTTCGTTTTCGCGGAAAATAATTTCCAGAAAAACATTTTTCGAATTTTCCAAATGCGTTCGTTTTACGGAAAATGAATTCCTTGGGGAAAATGTTTTCCATCAAAGAAAAAAGTCTTCTAAAGTAGGGAAAATATTTTTCACTTTTCAAAAGTGAAAAACATTTTCCTTACTTGATATCTCTCATCTTACACCTCTACATATCCCCACTCTCTCCTCTCATTTCTTCTTCTTTTTTTTTTTTATTCGAATTATCTTTTAATTATCTTTTTCTTTTTTAATTCGAATTATTTTTAATTTCCTTTTCCTTTTTCTTTTTCTTTTTTTTTTTGTCTTTTTTGTCTTTTTTTTTTTCTTTTCTTTGTTTCCCATCTTCTTCTTTCTTGGCTAGTCGTCAACCCGGGTGAACCTCAAGCTCGTCGATCTCAAACTCGCGCTTGTCTCGGCAAGCTGAGCTGACGCTCGCGCGATTTGGTGAGTGGAAAATATTTTCCTTAACGAACACCGGAAAATATTTTCCGAAATATTTTCCAGGTTTTAGTTGAATACCAAAAAATATTGTTATTTTCTTGGAAAATGACTTCTGGGAAATGGCCCATTTTTCACGAAACGAACAGACTCTTGTTATGCATCACCCGTCACTGTCTTCGCTCGGCGACGTGTTACGCCAACGGAGACCTCTGGACTTGTCCCTTTTTCCATGCAAAGAAACTAGAAAAGATAAGGGTGGGAAGAAGGAGAAAGAAATTAGGGTCCGCGGCCTATGCCTGGGACCACCCAGGAATAAAATTCCGGTAATATGCTCACCCTGGATGCACAATGCATGAAAGCAAGCACCTGGAGGGGGCAGCGAGATGGAGACATTTTTGTCTTCTTCACAAGAGAGGTCCTTCAACAAAGGCCGCCGGAGAAGTCGGCTACCTCCCTCTTCCTTCTTCCCCTCCTTTTCTCCCTTTTCTTTTTATTTAGTTTATTTTTTAAAATTTAATTTAATTAAAATTAATATTAAAAATTGGATTTGGACCAAAACGACTTCGTCTTATATTTTATGATTTAGCCACCTCATCGCCACATAGGAGTGAAATAATATTAAAAAAAGACACGTCATCATGACTAAAGAACTCGATTGAACCAACTTGACAAGTTTTAGAATTTAATTTAATTTTTTTAATAAATTTTAAGATTTAACTGCACTTTTCGTGATGAGTTTTATGACTTCTAGTGAACATATCCCTTAAAAAATCAAAGGAGGCAGGAGGTTTTTATGAAAAGACAAAATAACCCTCGATCATTTAATTGGGATTGATTAGTGGATTATATGTAGGATTTCATTACCGAAAGGACAAAATTCTCATGTATAAGACACAGTGCCTTCTTTGGGTAAAAATTGAGCGCCTTTTAATATACGTGGGAATTTTTGTCTTTGGTAAAAATTGAATAGATTTAGCCATATAGAGGATGGAATTCTTGACAAAACTAATTTTTATGGAAGTAAAATCAAACTATTTTTAAAAAAGGTAAAAATTTAGTTTCCGAAAAACTAACTTTTCACGCTATCGGAGACAAGGCGAAAACCCGCAACAGGCTCCCAACTCCCGATAAATCCAGCCACACACACAAGCTGATAATTTGCAAGCAGATCTAAGCATATAGCAAGAATCGCAAGCCGACAACTACACTTTGAAATTGGGGACAACTACAACAGAATAGACTAAGATCTGATCCCAAAACCGCAATCGCGTCCCCAATTTGGTCCAAATCCAAATTTCAATCCAAATTTCAAAGTGTAGAGTCTGGAGTCAATTTGGTCAATTTTTAAAGTACAAAAGCCAGACTCGTGCTCTCTACCTCATCCTCACGTAAGTCGCAGAAGCCAGAAACGACTCGTCGTTTGTCGTTCGCCCGTCTGAAACCAAAGCGTGGAAAGTCGGGGACCGACGTCGCGACGTCGACGCCCGGCTACACTTTGAAATTGGGGACAACTACAACAGAATAGACTAAGATCTGATCCCAAAACCGCAATCGTGTCCCCAATTTGGTCCAAATCCAAATTTCAAAGTGTAGAGTATGGAGTCAATTTGATCAATTTTAAAGTACGTCGGTCCCCGACTTTCCACGCTTTGGTTTCAGACGGGTGAAACGACAAACGACGAGTCGTTTCTGGCTTCTGCGACTTACGTGAGAATGGGGTAGAGAGCACGAGTTTGGCTTTCGTACTTTAAAAATTGACCAAATTGACTCCAGACTCTACACTTTGAAATTTGATTGAAAGTTGGATTTGGACCAAATTGGGGACGCGATTGCGGTTTTGGGATCAGATCTTAGTCTATTCTGTTGTAGTTGTCCCCAATTTCAAAGTGTAGTTGTTGGCTTGCGATTCTTGCTAGATGCTTAGATCTGCTTGCAAATTATCAGCTTGTGTGTGTGGCTGGATTTATCGGGAGTTGGGAGCCGAACCAAACGGGCCGTAATCCATCCACGGTATAAAAGGACCGGAGGATGAAGGCAAAAAAAGCATCATTCTTTTCGCATCCATCCTTCCCTCCCTCTCAGGCATATACCAGAAAAGCTTTTTGATGTCTTGATATTTGATTTGGTTTGATCTCTCCATCCTTTTGCACGCTCGTCGCTCTTTCGGAGCTCCTTGCCTTCCCTTCCCTTTCTCTTCCCTTCCCTGCTTTTCTCCAGTCCTCCGAACGTCTTCGGTACACTGTGAGAACAGCCCAGAAACAGAGAGAGAGTACAGTTTGCAGAGAGATACGGGCGGGGGGGACAACTTCCTTTTTTCCTTGCATCTCTCTTTGTTCAAACTGGTCACCCAACAAACGGTATATTTTATTATTGTTCCCACCCCCATCCATGGCCAACAACCATGCCTCTCTCCTCCTCCTCCTCCTCCTCCTCCTCCTCCTCCTCCTATCGTTTGGCAGCTCCCTCCATTCCCGTCTCATCCTCAGGCCTCGGACGCCCGATCCCGTCTCCAACGAAGTCGACTCGGTCGACGGCCAGCGAGGCGACGGCACTCCCTGCGTGCGCCTTCCGCGGTCCTCCGCTGGCTCGTCTTGCAACCAGACGTACGGATTCATGCCCTGCACCACCGCGTGGCCCGGCAGCCTGTACCTGATCGTCGTGTACGGGTACAAAATGTTCCTGGCGGCCACGTACCTGTCCAAGGGCAGGGAGCTGTTGCTGGAGATCCTGGGGCCCGGCATCGTCGGCGGCCTCTTCCTCCCCATGCTCGGCGCGCTGCCCGACGCCATGCTCATTCTCGGTCCGTATTCTCTCTCCTGATGGGAATTTGATTTTTGCGTGCCCTCTTCCCCTCATTTCTCTCGGAAATTTCATTTCTCCATCGTTAGCCTATTTCCGGGGACAGTAAAATCTGGGCGAGTTTCACATGATTTTTTCCGGACTTATTACAAATTCTTGCGTACGTTAGCCGTAATTCCTTGAGCTCAGCTAGTTATAGTTAAGGGGACTGTAAAATCGATACGAGTTTCACATGCTTTTTTCCGGATTTGTTATTGTTTGCGGCGTGATCGGACGAGCGCAGCTGGTGTTATTCGCTTTAAATCCAACGGTCGCGGTTTTGGCTTTGAGTGGAGTCCATTTTTCTTTCTCTGTTTGGATCCGAGAAAGTGCGAGTATGTGGAGAGGCGTTTCTCTTTTCTCCATCGGTTGGATGGAAAAAGCTGTCGTACGCGAAATACAATATGCTCCGTTTCCTTGCTTCATTCAATTCCGCCATTATCCAACTTAACGAGCACGATGGCCTCAGGCAAGAGGGCAAAATAATATAAATCTAGATAATTTCTTCGAAAAACGTTTCTTGTTTGATTGATAAGCATGTTATGCGCAAAACTCTTTTTTATTTTGTCGCGGCCCGATTGCTATTCAGGAAATTCCTTGCATCGGGCATAAACTACCTCGTTTCGCGCTTTTTGTGGTTTTGGATCGTGCCTGCGGAGCCCAATCTAACTTCCAGATTCTATTATAAGTCGTCGTCCGGATTAATCTCTTTTTGACTTTTTTTCTGGATCTATTATAGAACTCATGGGCCTCCAGATGGGTCCTCCTTTTCTTGCACATCTGATAATGGGCCCGGATTGCTCTCCCTTCCTCCCTCCCTCGTACTTTTTCCAGAGGGAGAAAATTCCAATCAAGCTTTTGGGTTCGAGTGAATTTGACGATTTTCCGAGCGCTTTGGTTGTGCTTGGATTGAATCTTTTGGGGGTTCTGCTTGTGGCGTTAATGCGAGTTTAATAAGCGCGTTCTTTTTGTCGGCCCCGTAAAGTTTCTGTGGTTGTTGTGGAGAGTTTCGTGACATATTAGTGTAATTCATCGTCGTCCCGTGGAGCTCGGCTCCGTTCGGTGGCTCATTTTTTGTTGTCGCCGGAAGCCTTGGGCTGTTCGAGGGGTTTTACCGCCAAAAATTATCTGTTTTTGATTAGAGAGGGAGAGGAGGTGGGGCGATATGCGGATAGCTCTGGGTACTTGACTCTTTTCTTCTTTTTTTTCTGAATCTACGACAGAGCCCGAGCCTCGCCAGAGGCCTCGCCCGATCGGCGACCTCGAGCTCGCCCGAAGCCGGTGGCTCGTCCCTCGCCTTATTCACTCCTCCTATCCTTTTTGGTCTTTTCATTTGTTTTCTAACGGGAGATATGTAATCATCCTCGATGGCGTAAAAAGACCACCTATTTGCCATATCGGGAAGTGACTGCTGGTTGCTCATTTTATCGGCTGGATCAGACATTTGCCGTCTCCGGAAGCGACTTATGGTTGCTTTTTTAATCAGCTAGAGATTTGAAGCGTAGAATAGAAAGGGTTAGGAAAAATGATATTAGGATCGAGGGGTTGTTGGTTTATTGGAAATTGGACTGGCATTGAACAAATTTAGACCTAACTCTGGAATGAATTGAATACAAGAGCAAAATGTATGCATGCTAGGACATTAAGAAATATAAAGATCACAGTTTTACTTGCCTTCATTTAAGTATGGACGATGTTCTTGACTTTGCAACTGTCTTGGCTGTTTTCTGGTCTTCATGCAGAAATTTACTGAGGTTCTTCCGCGTGAAAACGAATTTTTGGTCATTTCACCATTTTTAAAGTTATTTCTGTTCGTAAGTCACGTATATCTATCCATTTATGCTGCTTCAACAGTTTCTTAGCTGATTTGATCATCCCAAGCATCTGTTAACATATAACATGCAAAATGTGTCACTTGAGGTTGCAATTGTTTTTCATAGGAGTGCGATTTATATGTCCTATTTTAATAGATCCCCTTCCACCTTTGATGCTTAATGTGTCTTGTGGGCTTGTTTATCTATCTCTAACTACTGGAATTTGTTGTGATAATTCACGGCGAATGAAGGCTTTGCTGAATAGTTCCTCCACTTTGTTCTACAGTGTCCGCACTTTCTGGACGCACAGAGACTGCTCAAAGGCAAGTTTCTGTCGGAATGGGCTTATTAGCTGGATCAACTGCCATGCTCCTTACAGTTATATGGGGATCTTGCATTATTGTTGGGAAGTGTGATCTTCATAATTCAGTTGCATTGGACCAACAAGATACAAAAGGATTTAGCTTGAAAGGTATGTCTCTGTTGTATCTGCTGTCCCAGTTTGGTCATTCAATTTTGGTTGTTTCTTGTTGATCATTTATGATCAAGGATCATCCGCAAAATCTTGGCTGATTTGATTTGAGCCACCATGGACAAGGGAAAATCTTTTGCAGCTAGTTCTTCAGGACAGAAGTGAGATTATGGGTGTGATAGATGTTAAGATGTGCAGACCTGAATGATCGTCTTTGTTGTGCAAGTAACCCTTTCTCTTCTCCGTCTCTCATAAGGAGATCAACATCATTTCTAAAATGGTTATTGATCTGAAAAACAATGGTTTTTTCTTGCAATGTTTTTTAATGGTCAATTTTATTTGTTGTTGATATAATGCCTATTTGGGCATACTCTGCAGTGTCAAGTAGTCATCTCACCTTGACGAATGACTTCATGTACATTGTCTATTTTTGCTCTTGCAGGTTCTGGTGTCAGTACAGATTTGTTGACAGGTTGTGCAGCAAGGATTATGGTCTTTTCAGGGATACCCTTCATTATTGTTCTATTGCCTCAAATTCTCAACTCGACGTCAGGGAGGCACTTGGCTGTCTTAATTTCACTGATTGTCTCTCTGATACTATTGATTGCGTATTGTATCTATCAGGTAGCCAACAACTGCTTATAAATTATGCCATAAATGCAGATAAGTGTGAGGGGCACATTGTGTACGTGTGAACTAAAGAAAGAACTGGCTGTATTGTTTGTCATGCTTCTCAAGTGATATGAGCTAAAGCCAATTTATATATCAAGATTTGAAATTTTGATCTTTCTTCTCCTTTGGTCCGCTTAAAGTTTTAAATTTGATGCAGGTTGGCCATCCTTGGATACTGAATCGGCGACTTGCTTTTGTGGAAGACAAGCATGTCTTTTTTTATTTCTTAAGACACCTACGGATGCATGCCCTGGGGAGGCTTCTTACAGATGATGGCGAACTCAATACGGATGTTGTGGGGAAGTTAGTTTCCACTGGATGTACTAAGTTTTGCTTTTTAAAAATCTTAGATTCAGCTAAGCCAGCATGCTGACTAAATTTTTTGGTGACAGGCTTTTCAGGACATTGGATGAAAATTGCGATGGATATCTAAGTGCTGCAGAACTTAAAGCACTGATAGTAGGAATCCGATTTGAAGAAATAGATTTAAATGAGGACAATGCTGTAAATAAATTCATGAAAGACTTTGACTACTCAAATGATTGCCATCTGGAATTTTCAAAGTTTGTGAATGGTATTTCTGTATGGGTTAAGAAGGCTAGGAGTTCAGGCGCTGCTTCTGGAATAAAAAACTTAGGTATAATGAAGTTTCTAGACGGCTTGTGCCATGTAAGTTGTTCTATCAAGTAGTTTTAAGAATAGTGGTTTAGAGAGCATGTTATTGAGTCTTATGCCCATTTGCAATTTTTTTCTGCAGCAAACTAGACAGGAGCATGCTCAATCTGGGGATCAAACTGATGAGGTCACTGAAAGTGTTGGGAATACTAAATTGATCACCTTAAAAGCAGTGTTACTACTGGTCCTTGGAACAATCACTGCAGGGGTGTTCGCTCACCCTCTTGTAGATGCAGTTGACAATTTCTCAGATGCCACCGGTATTCCAACTTTCTTCATCTCTTTTATTGCTCTTCCCTTGGCTACCAACTCCAATGAAGCCGTTTCAGCAATTATATTTGCAAGTAGGAAAAAGCAAAGAACAGCTTCGCTTACTTTCTCTGAGGTGGGTTGTCCCCTTCTACTGGGTATTAGCTTCATTTAACAGTTAAATTGGTCACATTGAGCATGATAAAATGGCTGGTAGATGTTCTTTCAGACCCTGAAACAAGCCATCGAGCTGTGGAGGTAGATTATGTGCCACCGCACTTATTATTTGCTCGTTTTAGTGTGCCTTTACATTTGTATATTGAAGGTTGCCTGATCTCAGTTTTCTCACAGCTATATGGGGCAGAAACCTTGAGAAATCTCCTTTGCCTGTCGGTTTTCTTGGCTATTGTTTACGTCAGAGGATTGACATGGGATTTCTTGTCCGAAGTGCTAGTTATTCTCATCATTTGCTTTGTGATGGGAACCTTTGCCAGCTTCCACACCACCTTCCCCTTGTGGACATTCTCACTGGCCTTTCTTCTTTATCCTTTTTCCTTGGCACTGGTTTATGTCTTGGATTATATTTTGGGCTGGCCATAGACTTGGATCTCTGTAGGGCAACAGCTTTTCCTTTCCATTTCTTAACAGCTCTGCTCCTTTGGCTGTAATTTTCCTCATGTAATTGATATTTCGTGGACTTGAGGTTGCCACTTAATTAGAGAATTAGCGACCAGGATTATAGATTCGTACATGTTTTACTGCTGAACATGCTGAACATGTTTTAAGTGTGTTTTAAGCGTCAAGCCTAACAGTTTTAACCTGTGGTACGCAAAAGTAGACTTAATTTATGAATTATGTGAAGCACAAAACCAAAATTGCGGGAGAGGTGAATCCTTTTCCATCATCTCCATTTCCCATCATGTTGTTATTATCTTGATGCGTAATTGACTTAGTCTAGTAGCAAAAGTGGAGACCAGTAAGTTCTCGCCAGCTTCTCTTTTTTTTGCTCAACTCAAGAACCTACAAAAGCCTCACTTCTAATGGAATTGCTTACCCAAGTTGAAAAGAGTCTGTGATCAATCGGCTTAGATGACGATTTAAGAGTCAACCCCAATAATCGCTTCTGTTTGAAATTACCTTTTCGTTTTAAACTACCTTTTCCGCACCAAGCAGCAGAACTTGGGCTATTGCAGCCCCTGTACAGCACTTCTTCACAATGGACACCAATACTCTTCCAAGTTATAACTCCTGTCCTGATACACGAATTTGTTCATTCCAGGAACACATCCACTGAATTTCTCCTGGTTTCCTAAGAGAGCACGGAGATGACCGATTCTAGACTCATCACAATGTGCATGCAAATTTTTTTTTTTTTTTAACTAAGAATGTGCATGCAAATTTGATTTTCAACAATTGCACCACTCGTCCACCAAACTGAAAATCTGAGAGAAAATCCCCACTTCGGAGGGGCTTATTTAGCAAGAACTTCTGCCTTCACAATGATAAAGAAAGACAATCTTCACGGCTTATTGAAAGAGAACAACGGGCACACGCGAGAGAACAACCGAACGACAACCAATCCACAACTCGGGCTATTTCACGAGTAAGATTGGGGTTTTCACAAAGGAAATAAAGATGGATGAAGTCATCCCATGCTGTAGCTACAACAATCAATGTAATCGTCTTTTAAAGCTACAAAAGAATCGAGATTAAAAGCCGACGGCATGTCAGAGTGTGTTGTTGTTGGGAGCAGCCCAACATGTTCGGAGTCGTTTTGGAATATCCCAAATTCATCAGGAATACCTAATAGGAAAGAATCCTATTATGCTAGGACGCTAAATAGGAAGAAATCTAAATAAGAATGAGTCTTATTTAGGAACAATAACATGAATAAATAAATTTTGGTGATTGCCCAAATCAGAGGAATTCAATCAATGGGGAGATTGCTGATTGAGATGTGATTTCCAAATCAATAGGGACGATTCCTAATTTGGGTGGAGGTCAATCACTATAAATAGAAAGGCTTGGGTGGAGGTTTCTTTATATACAAGAAAATACTCTTGAGAAATCACGAGTCTTCAACAACGTGAGCAAATATGAAAGTTCTTGAGAGTTTTTAAGAGAGAATGTGTTTTGTGATAGTCGTGAGAATCTATTGTGAGAGAAATATTGTTAGACTGTTAATTGTAATCCTTTGATTATAGTGGACAATTCCTGAATTAGTGCCTCATGATTTTTTCCATGTTGGGTTTTCCGCATTAAAATTTCTAGTATATTGTTATTCTTCTCTTTCATCTGTTATGTTTTTTACGTTTACATATTGCGCAATTTTGACAGTTAGAATTCCACTATAATCGATTGCTATCCGACTTAATTTACAACAAAGAGGTATCAGAGCTGAGGTTGTAAAAGATGTCAGAAGACAAGGTCAACATAATCATGTTCACAACAACAAACGCAATATGGAGGTGCAAGATGGAGGATCATCTCTACATCAAAGGCTTGCAAAGGCCAATCAAGACAAGAATGCCCCCAAAGGGCATGGTAAAGACTTCAGCATCAACTTCTAAATCGGCAAAAGCTGGAGAGGAAGAAGATGACTCCTCAAAAGCCTCGATACTAGCAGTAGAAGAAGAAGAGGAGGAAAAGGAGGAGGAGTGGACTGTCCTGAACAAAAGATATGTTGGCAACATTAGAAAGTGGCTCAATCAAAGCATCGTTAAAAATGTCACTCAAGAAGACGATGTTTATGATTTGTGGAGAAATCCGGTGCGAACATACACGACCCTCAAAACACAACAAGTTTGATAAAGAAGGTGTTGCCTATTAAATACAAAGATGGAATGAATGTCTCTGAACACATAGGCACTATAGGAGGTATGGTGAATCAAATTAATGCAATGGAGATGATGATCACTCCAAAATTGCATGCGCACTTCCTGACAAGTTTTATGCCAAAAAGCTAGGGCACCTGTCGATTCACAATTCCATGCCCAATGGAGCATTGACCGTGGAGTTTGTGAAGGACAGATTGCTGAGCGAAGAGCAAAGGCACAAGGATGAGGGTCATGATAACCATAGTGAAAGAACTTGTGTCATCAATGAACAAGAGAAGAAAGTAGATCGTGAGAGGAGCAAAAGTTGTGGACTTAAAGGTCATTCAACCTCAAGGCCAAGGACTGAGAAGAGAGCTTGTTTTCATTGTGAAAAAACCAAGCATCTAATTAGAAATTGTTGATTGAAAGCAGCCAAGAAGCAAGTTGAAGCACTAGATGCAAATATCACCATAGTTTATGAAGACATGATGATTATCCACACTGATGAGAGCATCAACTTAACATGTCAGCACATCACTTGGCTACTTGATTCTGGAGCCTCCTTTCGTGTATTCCCCAAGAGAGAATTTTTCTCTTCATATACAGTTGGAGACTTCAGTCTCATGAAGATGGATAATGATGACTCATCGAAGATTGTTGGTGTGGGAAATGTTGAGATCGAGACCAACAGTGAATGCAAGCTAATCTTGAAAGAGGTAAGACATGTCCTTGATATTTGCCTTAACCTCATCTCCATAGGAAAGTTAGATGATGACAATTATATGAGTCATTTTGGCAAAGGGAAGTGGAAGTTAATCAAGGTAGCTTGGTGGTAGCAAAAGAAGTGAAACTATACGGCGGAGATGTTAATGCAATGAGGGAGATATCTATTGAGTTTTGACACAAAAGGCTTGGACATATGGGTGAGAATGGAATGAAGGTTCTCACAACAAAGAAGTTACTCTAAAAAATAAAAGGTACCTCTATAAATCCTTGTAAAGATTGCATTGTAGGGAAAAATAATAGAATTACTTTTAAATTTATTCTATCATCGAAAAAGGCTAATTGACTTGATTTGTTACATATTAATGTTTATACCATGACTTCGAGAATTACCGGTGGTGCTTCCTATTGTGTTATCTTCATTGATGATTTTTCAAGGAAGGTGTGGGCTACTATATTGAAGATGAAGGATCAAGTTCTTGATACCTTCAAAGATTTACATGTGAAACTAAAAAGGGAGACCGACAAAAAATTGAAGTGCGTGAGGGTTGACAATGGCAGGGAATACTGAGGGCCATTTGAGGATTATGCAAAGTTAATAGCATAAGGCTCAAGAAATAGTGCCTAAGACTCCACAACACAATAGTGTTGAAGAGAGGATGAATCGAACAATATGTGAGACAATAAGGTGTAGACTCTCCCATGCATAGTTGCCAAACTCCTTTTGGGGGGACGCAATGAAGACGGTGGTAGACTTGATAAATCTATCACTTTCAATTCCACCTAAGGGTGAGACATCACAATGTGTATGGAATGGCAAAAATTCATCTTGCAATCACTTGAGAGTGTTTGGTTATAGGGCATTCGCACACATTCCAAGAGATGAATGAGCCAAGCTAGATGGAAAGGCCAAGAAGCGCATATTTTTGGATATGCTCACGAGAATTTTGGCTATAGATTATGGGATCCCTAAAGCAAGAAGGTGTTCATAAGCCGAGATGTGGTATTCCTTGAGGATCGAACTATTAAAGACCTCAAGAAACATGAGGAGCCTCAAAGTGTGGAGGAAGAGTTAGTAGATTTGGAGCCTTTAGGCTCATTAGCAAATTCTATTGGTGGAGAAGCAGAAGGAGATGCCGAGATTGATTTGGTTAAGCAACCACAAACTAATACAGTAGCCAATGATGAGGTTTTCGAAGGAGTTGACATATGAGGAGAAGCAAAGGCTTAGTGAAGACCTCCAAACTTTACCTTCAGAAAAGTTGGAGGATGTTGTTCAGATAATAAAGAAGAGGAATCCTCATCTATTTCAACAGGAGGATGAGATTGAAGCCGATATTGACAGTGTTGATTCTGACACTCTTTGGGAGCTTGATAACTTTGTGAATAATCATAAAAAAAGCCTAGGCAAGAACAATAGGAAGGCTGAGTTTCCTCAAGCTGGCAATGCTGTGGCGGAAATGGTAGAGCTACAACCTTTTTGATTTTGGTTTCCTTCCCTTTCTTTCTCAAAGTTTTGTTAGTCCTGATCAGTATTGACCTCATCTAATGCAGAATGAGATCCAAGTTCTTGAGGAGGCATCAACAGAGAACATGGCAGGTGACAACTACGGAATGTCGAAAAAGGAATGCTTATGATTTGCATTTTAGATGTTGCCTTTGATATTCGCATGCACTATTTTTTTCGATGACCATTGGATGTAGGCACAGCTGAAAACAATGCAGTCGCACCTTCTCCACCTCTATTAGAAAAGCAAGGTGCTAACTTGAGTGAATCAAGTAGTTCAAGTGGTTCAAGTAGTGAATCTGGATCTTCTTCAAGTGGAAATAATCTAGCTTACCTGCAGATTCACCGTCCAGTCTTTTATCTAGGGGTTGAATATTGATTGATTTCCCAATGTTACTTGTGCAGATTCTGACAGTGATAGGTCCTCTTTGTAATATCAGCTCCTCGTGATTCTTGTATTCAAATTAGTTTAATCAAGGTAAGCATAATCTTTGGTCTTGTCTAGTTATTAAATCACAGCATTTTGTGCCTTCTTTTGTTAAAGACGGTTCAGAACATGCTGACTTGAGTGTCAAATGTTGCTCTATAAAAACTTTTGGGACTCTGCATTATGATCATGCGACCTTTCTCATACACATTCTTTGGCAGTTACCTTGTGCATAGTTCATATAACCACAGAACGATTCTCATTGGCCTTGGGAGATGCGGCTGCGGTTTTTGCATTGTTATCTCTTTGAGCTGAGCTGACTTCATGCTGGAAGTAGGAAGCAATCTACATCCAACGAATTTTTATCAGAGACAATAGTTTTATTAGTGGTGAAAGCGTGGTTCACAAAACTGGTTTAAACGGATATCTAAATAGGCGATTTTTGTAAGCTAGCCTTTTACCCCAATTATTATTCTTCAGTAGAAGGGATCAAATTGGATGATCATTTCTTTTCTCATTTTCAGTGATGATTGCACTCGAAGCGCCATCCTTACATTTATCAGTGTAGATACTGGTTTTTACCTACTTGAGCAGGTATCTTGAACTTAGCATGCTTTTTATCAGTGTAGATACTGTTTTTTGCCCCCTTTAAACATGACTTGTACTGCCATCCTTACATTTACGTTCAGAATGGTGTTTGATTTTCACCTGAGCTATGTGATTTACTGGCGGGGTTGCTTCATCCTCGGGTTTCTGTTTTTGTTCTAGGTTTCTCTTTCCTTGCATTCTTGCTTATTGAAAGTGGCAAAAAAAAAAAAGGTGCCTTTATCTTAATCCCGATTTGGTGTGGAATGTGGAAGGTTACAAAGAAACCTCAGGTGAAGTTCTCCAAGTTTGTACTTCCCGATTGCTACTTTTTGGTGTCATTTCCCTGCCATGAGAGGCCTTCTTTTTGTCCCTGTGGTTCCCCGTACTGAAAGTTGTAAATTCTTTGCTAGTCCTTGGGAGGTGGCCGTGTTGAAACATCACTGAATCATATTGCCATGAAAACATTCTTTCTGACTCGTCTTACAAATTTATCTGTGCAAGATTTTTATTTTTTATTTTTGGTTTATCATGCCTCTAAATAATAATAAAGCCTACTTTTTTGCAAATTTAATTTTTCTTTTTCTTATCAGTATATTTTTCTTTCAATCTAATGAAGGATATTAATATTTTCAAGGAAAAAGCCATCAAAATCCCCAATATTTACCTAATGTGACAAAATTACCCCAAACTTTTTTTGTGACACAAAAAATCTTAAACTTTGCTAACTGTGATTCATTTCTCCTAACTCTATGCTTAAAAGGCATTTTCGTCTTTTATTTTTTTATTTTTTCTTTTGATTTCCTGTTTTTTTTTCCTTTTTTTCTTCTCCTCACTTCCCTTCGTCGTGGGCGGAGGGAAGAGAGGAGAAGAAAAAGAAAAAAAGTAAAAAAGAAAAGCAAAAGAAAAAGTTTTAAAAAATAAAAGACAAAAATGCCCTATAGTTTGCGGTAAATGTCAAATGTTGACAAAGTTTTAGGTTTTTATATCATAAAAAAATTGGGATAAATTTGTTACACTAAGTAAAGTTTAGGATTTTTTGTTGCTTTTTCCCTCATATTTATGTAATTGTAAATTTCCTTTTAAATTTGTAATCAATCCAATTACATTGAGAATATATTTTTGCTTGTCACTTTGGTTTTATATTATTTATAGTCTTTTGGATACACTTGGAATTTTTGTGTAAAGTACTAGATTGGTAAAGTTAGAAAATTTAGGACTAAATTGATATCGATATAATAGGTTTCGGACGGATTGGGCAATTTCCCTAATAAGAGTACTTGGATATTATTTTCGCATGTCATTCTATTTGTGGTAACTAATCCTCACTTCATTAAGATGGTGTGGTTAGAATAAGCTGTTTCGCATTCAACTTCACATGGTAATTTTTTATTTGCACGATTCCCCTCATATAATATTATAAGAGGATAAACAACTAACATAAAGGTTTGGTGAAGTCATTCTTTGATTGAGAAAAGATAAAAGTTTTAACCTAAATTTTCAGTAGAAAAGTTTGTTGTAAAATAAAATGTAATTTTTTTCCCACGGTATCGCACGGTTATTTTTGGCGAATCTTAACTGTGGAGTATTTTCTGAATTTGTTGAAATTATTTCAGAAAATTTTCAATCTTGGCCTTGAATTATGTCAAATGAAACACTGGCTTAATATATTGTTTTTCAGAAACTAATGTTACTTCTTCAAATAAAATAAATGCTTGGGTTTGGGTGGGTCGGTTCGGACGTTGAATATTTCTTTTGTTATTTGGTTATGGTATAACTATTCGCAAGCACTTTGATAGGTAAATCAATATATGCACTCTTTTAACAGAAAAGTTAACTCAAGACTGAATCAAATTAGAGAACTCTTTTAACAGAAAAGTTAAAGAGTTGATGCAGTAGATCATCATATCGACGCATGCATTTGACCGAGCAAGAACGATACAAGAAGGCGTAACAACGACACATCTCCATCCTAAACAAACATTGATTCTCCAACAACAGAGACAGACTTTCCTGAAAAGACAGTCTCTCCATCTCATAAGGAGGTCATGCCACGTGAAGACGGATAATATTGGAACGTCATATAAGCAGATAACTTTGACCAAACCGGACATTTTGTCTTCCTTCGGAGAACGGATTTTTCCTGTCTTTTCCTGCTTTCTTGAGTCATCCATTACCTTAAATTTCCCAAATTGCATCCATAGTGTTCGACTAAATTAATTTTTATAAAAGTAAAATCTAACAATGAAAAAGGTTTAGTTCCTTTTAATATAGATGGAAATCTTGTCCTTCAAATAGAGATTGGGTAGATTTAGTCATATAAATGAAGTGCCTTTTTGATAAAAATGGAGCACCTTTTTCATATACATGGAAATTTGTCTTTTGGTAAAATTGAGTAAATTTAGTCCTATAAAGGATGAAATTCAAGACAAAACTATTTTTTTACGGAAGTAAAATTTACAATTTTAAAAAACACAGTGCCTTTTAACATACATGAGAACTTTGTCCTTTTGGTAATTAAATCCTACATACAATCCACAACTTTCAATACCAATCGAACGATTGAGGGCCTTTAAATATACATGGGAATTTTGTCCTTTTGGTAACGAAATCCTAAATAAAAACTAAAAAACTAAAAAAAAAGAGGAAAGTAAATAAATTTGGAGCCGTCATTTTAAATTGTAATTGGTTGATTGGCAATTTTGTTTTCTTAATAAAAATTGGATGTATTTAATCATGTAAAAAGTGGATATAGCGCAACTCTCTCTCTTTTCAACAAAATTAATTCCTACGGAAGTAAAAATTTAACAATTAAAAAAATCCAGTGCCTATATGCATTGTCTTTTTAGTAAAATAGGGTGGATTTAGTCCTATGAAGAGTGAAATAACACCACCCTTTCTCTTTTCAACAAAATTAAGTTTTATGAAAGTAAATCTAACAATGAAAAAATTATGTTGTCTTTGGGGATTTTTCTTTTTGGAAACTAAATCCCACATAGAATCTAAGTAAAAAATAAAAACGAAAATAAATAAATTTGAGATCACCACTTTAAATTACAATTTAATAATTGATGGCACTTTTGTCTTTTTATAAAAAATTGGATGGATTTAGTTATATAAAAGGTGAAAATAGTGTCGCCTTTCTCTTTTCAACTAAACTAATTTTTATGAAATTAAAATTTAACAGTGAAAAAAGTTTAGTTCCTTTTGGAAATGACGCCCGCACCTTTGATCTTTTTGGCTTTCGACTCTGATTATAGAGTGGGCGGTTCTCGGGTCACAATCCCAACGGGTTTACGCGTCTCTCCGCACGCACGCGCACTCTGCCCGCGGCACTCCTCCCTGCAGACTGTACTCTCCAATGTCCACTCTGTCTCCTCAATCTCTTCTCTCTCTCCCCCGGTGGAGTGAGCTATATAAAACTAGGGGCGTGCAAAATACCTAGAAACCGCCCGGACTGTTCGGAACCGGATCGAAACCGCCTGGAACCGGTGGTTCTTGAGGGAACCGGTCCGGTTCTCGGTTCCATGGGCGGATCCGCCCACCTGCACTGCAGGAATCTTTTAATATTTTAAAAAAAATTACTAAAAGAAATCTTAGATTAGATCTCATCTCCTCACTCCCTTCATCTTCGGTTCTTTCTCTCTCTTTGTCTCTTCCTCGGTTTCTCCTAATCCTATCGCCATTTTGATTCCTCCCCGAGCATCGATGTCGACGTCGTTGCTCCTCTGCCACTGCTGTTCGCCTCCTCGCGTTGGCCGCCACCCGCCACAGCCGTGAAAAATTGTTTCGCGACCGTTCTATGTTGAAAACCCGACCATAGACCTCCTCCCTTCCTTCCCAACACATAGATCCGACCGTTCTATGTTAAAAACCAAAATTGTTTCGCGTCAAGATCGGTTACATGGATCCACCTGAACCGGACCGAACCGTGGTCCGGTTCTCAAGTGGATCCGGTTCAATTTTCTAACCGGTCCTTAGCGGACGGTTCCCGGTTCTAGGTCGTAACCGCCCGCCTGCACTATGCACACCCCTATATAAAACCAACCCATCCTGATCCCTTGCAACGAACTCTTCTCAACGGTAATCCCACCCCCCCCTCATCCATGGCCAACCACCGTGCCTCCCTCCTCCCTCTCCTGCTCATTCTCCCGTGAGGATTATTGAACTGTATAAAGATATTCAATATTGTTTATAAACTTGAATTAATGAAATGATACTTTACTCATTTTTTATGTATTAATTAAATATATATTAATCATATTATACGTTAAGATAAAATTTATTGGTTATATTAAATAAATTAAAACTCGACGGTCCATGATTACTCTGGCGTCAGTCATAAATGCTTCCCAAAGCTTTCACATCTGGAGAGTTTGAATTTTTGGATGACCCCCGACTAATCCTTTTATTTTTATTTTTTTTGGACAAGGAAATCCTTTTATTTAAAGAAGGAGAAAATGAAAAAATATTGGGTGGTCCGGGACCACCACGTCAGCGTGGTCCCGGACCACTCACACGGCGCCACGTGTATGGGGAAGCCGGAAAAGGACGAAAATCGGGGCTCACTTTTCTGACGCTCTCTCTGCTCTTTCTCTCTTTGTCCCCCTCCCCTCCTATGTGGCGCCATATGAGTGGTCCGGGACCACGCTGACGTGGCGGTCCCAGACCACCCAATATTTTCTCGGAGAAAAGGAGAAAATATCTATCAGCAACTACGGAGAGCCTTCCTCTTCCGGTCACAAAAGGTCTACGAAAGCAAGCGTTTTGATTCCGAGAAATCTTCGTCTCCGTTTCATCCTCTCCTTCCTAGCTCCTTCACCACCACCCGCCGGCCGGTCACAAAAGGTCTACGAAAGCAAGCGTTTTGATTCCGACAAAACCTTCGTCTCCGTTTCAACCTCTCCTTCCTAGCTCCTTCACCACCACCCGCTGGCCACCGTCATCGTCAATGGAGTCGCACCTCCGTCTTGTCTTGTCTTGTCTTGCTAAAGATCCCGCGCGTTCGGTAGATCCAAAAGGGACGTTGTCCTCCCGAGTCTGCTTCCTCTATTATAAAGTCCGGAGAAGTTGGAATAGGAAGGGATCCTTTGATCGAATCAAAAAGCCGTTCGTCTTCCGTTTCTTCGTTCTTTTCCCTTTAGTTTTCTTCCTGTTGAATCTTGCACGGTCAGCTCTAGTCTCCCGCTCGATTCACTGATCGGATCGGAGTCTTCTGTAAATACGTCACGATTCGGCACTAACTGCAAAAACCCCAGGTCTCTCTTTTACCCTACAACTCTAATCCATACTTGTCCCTACCCTCCTTATCCATGGCCAACAACCATGGCTCTGTCCTCCCCCTCCTCCCCCTCCTCCTCCTCCTCCTCCTCTCGTTTGGTGGCTCCGTCCATTCCCGCCCCATCCACGTGCCTCGGATGCCCGCCTACGGCACTCCCTACCTGCGCTTTTCACCGTCCTCCGCCAACTCGTCATGTGACCAGACGTACGGGTTTATGCCGTGCGCCACCTCGTCGCTCGGCGGCCTGTATTTGATCGTCGTGTACGGGTACAAAATGTTTACGGCGGCCACGTACCTGTCCAACGGCAGCGCGCTGTTGCTGAAGGTCCTGGGGCCCGGCATCATCAGCAGCCTCTTCCGTCGCATGCTCGGCGCCTTGCCCAACGCCATGCTCATTCTAGGTCCGTCTTCTCTCTCCTTTTCGCCATCACTAGCCTAATTCCGGGAATGTTAGAAGAACGTCCACGGCAGAACGCGACGCAAAATTTTTGCGTATGTTAGCTGTAATTCCTTCCTCTCGACGACGCTCGACGGAGACACGATATCGATCGAGCTTAGCTAGTCATAGTCCAGGTGACAGTAGAATCTGCGCGAGTTTCTCATGCTTTTTTCCGGTTTTATTACTATTTGCGGCGTGATCGGACGAGCGCAGCTGGTGTCCTTCGCTTCTGTTGCTTTGAGCGGACTCCAGTTTCCTTCCTCTGTTTGGATCCGAGAAAGTGCGAGGACGTGGAGAGGCGTTTCTCTTTTCTCCATCGGTTGGATGGGAAAAAGTCGTCGTTCTCCGTTTCTCTTGCCTCATTCAATTCCGCCATTATCGTCAACTTAACGAGCACGATGGGCTCAGACAAGAGGGCAAAATAGTAGAAATCTAGACGATTTTTTAATTACAAATTTTCAAGTTTGATCGATAAGCATGTCAAGCGCAGAACTCTTTTTTCTTCTGTCGCCGCCCAATTGCTATTTAGGGAAATTCTTGCATAAAGTTAAAGAAATTGTTATTCTTGCGTGACACATTAAGAAATCTCGTGTTTCCGCTTTTGGGTTGATGCTTTGCCTAAAACATGCATAAAGTATATCGTCTTGGTGCTTTTCGTGGGTTTGGATCGTGCCCGTGGACCCCTATCTAGCTCCTAGATTCCATCATAAGCTGTTGTCCGCATTTATCTGTTTTTGACTTTCTTCTTGAATCTACGGCAAAACTCATGGGCCACGAGATGGGTCCTCCTTTTTCTTGCAGATCTGATCATAATGGTCCCGGATTGCTTTTATTCACTCCTCCTATCCTTTTTGGTTTCTTCAGTTGTTTTTTAACGGGAGATATGTGGCCATCCTCAATGGCGTAAAAGACTACCCATTTGCCATCTCCGGAAGTGACTGCCGGTTGCTTATTTTATCCGCTAGATCGGCCATTTGCCGTCTCCGGACGCGACTAATGGTTGTTTTTTTTAATCAGCTGGAGATTTAAAGTGTAGAAAAGAAAAGGTTGGGAAAAATGACATTAGTATCTCGGGGGCATTTGGTTTATTGGAAATTGGACTGACACTGAATCAATTAAGAGCTAACGCTAGAATGAAATGCATACAAGAGGAAAATGTATGTATGCTAGGACATTGAGAAATACAAAGATACTAGTTTTACTTGCCTTAATTTAAGCATGGACAATGTTCTTGACTTTGCAACTGGCTTGGCTGTTTTCTAGTCCGGATGAAGAGATTTACTGAGGTCCTTCCTTGTGAAAACGAATTTTTGGTCATTTCACATTTTTTGAAGTTATATCTGTTTGTAAGTCATGTATTTCTATCCATTTATGCTGCTTCAATAGTTTCTTAGCCGATTTTATCATCCCAAGGATCTGTTAACTTATAACATGCGAAATGGGTCACTTGGGTTTGCAATTGTTTTCGTAAGAGTGAGATTTATATGTCATATTTTGACAGGATCCGCTTCCACCTTTGATGCTTAAATGTGTCTCGTGGGCTTGTTTGTCTATCTCTAAATACTGGAATTTGTTGTGATCATTCACAGCGAATGAAGCCTTTGCTGAATAGTTCCTCCACTTTGTTCTACAGTGTCTGGACTTTCTGGAAGCACAGAGACTGCTCAAAGTCAAGTTTCCGTTGGAATGGGCTTGTTAGCTGGATCAACTGTCATGCTTCTCACAGTTATATGGGGATCTTGCATTATTGTTGGGAAGTGTGATCTTCATAACTCAATTGCAATGGACAAACAAGATACAAAAGGATTTAGCCTGAAAGGTATGTCGTTGTTGTACTTGTTGTCTCAGTTTGGTCATTCAATCTTGGTTATTTCTTGTTAATCATTCATGATCAAGGATCATTCGCAAAATCTGGGCTGATTTGACTTGACAGTTTAAAGATCGTCTAGAGATTATTTTTCCTTAATTGAGCCACCATGGACAAGAGAAAATCCTTTGCAGCTAGTTTTTCAGGAGAGAAGTGAGATTACGGGTGTGACAGATGTTAAGACGTGCAGGCCTGAATATCCTCTTTGTTATGCAAGTAACCCTTTCTCTTGTCCATCTCTCATAAGAAGATCAACATCATTTCTAAAATAGCTATTGATCTGAAAAACAAGTTTTTTTTCTTGTGATTTTTTTTAAAAAATAATCAAGTTTATTTATGGTTGATATGATGCCTATTTAGGCATACCCTGCAGTGTCAAGCAGTCATCTCACCTTGGCAATGACTTCATGTACATTGTCTATCTTTGCTCTTGCAGGCTCTGGTGTCAGTACAGATTTGTGGACAAAAGATGCAGCAAGGATTATGGTCTTTTCAGTGATACCCTTCATCATTGTTCAATTGCCTCAAATTCTCAACTCGACTTCAGGGAGGCACTTGGCTGTCTTAATTTCGCTGATTGTCTCTCTGATACTGTTGATTGCATATTGTATCTATCAGGTAGCCACCAATTGCTTCTGAATTATGCCATAAATATGCAGATAAGTGTGAGGGGCACATTGTGTACGTGTGAACCAAAGAAAAAACCGGCTGTATTGTTTGTCATGCTACTCCAGTGAGATGAGCTAAAGCCAATTTATATGTCGAGATTTGAAATTCTGGTCTTTCTTCTCCTTTGGTCTGCTTGAAGTTTTAAATTCGATGCAGGTTGTCGAGCCTTGGATACAGAGGCGGCGACTTGCTTATGTGGAAGACAAACATGTCTTTTTGGTTTCTTAAGACACTTACGGAGGCGTGCCCTGACAACACTTCTTACAGTTGATGGCGAACTCGATAAGGATGTCGTGAAGAAGTTAGTTTCCACTGGACGTGCTAAGTTTTGCTTTTTTTAAAAAAAACTCAGATTCAGCTAAATCAGCAGGCTGACCGGATTTTTTGGTGACAACCTTTTCAGGATATACTATGAAAATGGCAATGGATATCTAACTGCTGCAGAACTTAAAGCACTGCTAGTAGGAATCGAAATAGATTTCAATGAGGACAATGCTGTAGACAAAATCATGAAAGACTTTGGCTGCTCAAATGATCATCTGGAATTGCCCAAGTTTGTGGATGGTATTTCTAAATGGGTTAGCGAGGCTAGGAGTTCTGGCGCTGCTTCTGGAATAAAAAACTTTGGAACAATGGAGTTTCTAAACGACTTGTGCCATGTAAGTTGTTCTATCTAGTAGTTTTGAGAATAGCGGTCTAGAGCATGCCATCGAGTCTTATGCCATTTTGCAATTTTTTCCTGCAGCAAACTAGACAGGAGCATGCTCAATTAAAAACTGGCGATCAAACTGATGAGGTCACTGAAGGTGTTGGGAATCCTAAATTGACCACCTTAAAAGCAGTATCACTTCTGGTCCTTGGAACAATCATTGCAGGGAGTTTCGCTCACCCTCTTGTAGATGCAGTTGACAATTTCTCAGAAGCCACCGGTATTCCAGCTTTCTTCATCTCCTTTATTGCTATTCCCTTAGCTACCAACTCCAGAGAAGTCGTTTCAGCAATTAAACTTGCAAGTAGGAAAACGCAAAGAACAGCCTTGCTTACTTTCTTTGAGGTGGGTCCTTTTCTACTGGGTATTTGCTTCATTTAACTGTTATATTTCTGTCAAAAATGGGAGACTAGATCGAGAAATTAAGGTCCTGGTTTGATTTGGACTGATAGAGTGTAGTATTGGGTAACAGAAATTGCAACTTTCCATGAGCATGTAAATAGCTTCACATTCTGGTATGCTACTTTTTTCTCTACAATGGATTGATCACATTGAGCATGGTAAATTGGCTGGTAAATGTTCTTTTAGACCCTGAAATAAGCCATCGAGCTGTGGAGGTACATGACGTGCCACTGCAGTTATTATTTGCTCGTTTTAGTGGGCCTTTACATTTGTATACCGAAGGTAGCCTGATCTCAGTTTTTTCTGATGCAGCTATATGGGGCAGTAACCATGAACAATCTCCTTTGCCTATCAGTTTTCTTGGCTATTGTTTATATCAGAGGATTCACATGGGATTTCTCGTCTGAAGTGCTAGTTATTCTCATCGTTTGCTTTGTGATGGGAACCTTCGCCAGCTTCCGCACCACCTTCCCCTTATGGACATTCACACTGGCCTTCCTTCTTTATCCTTTTTCCTTGACACTGGTTTATGTCCTGGATTATATTTTTGGCTGTTCATAGACTTGGAACTTTCTCTCGGGCAACAGAGTTTTCCCTTTCCATTTCTTTTCTTAACAGCTCTCAGCTATAATATTCCTTATGTAGTTGATATATGATGGAGTTGAGGTTGCTGCTATTGGATGGATGCCTTAAAGCTACCATGTAATAGCTACATATTAGGTATTTCAATTGTACTATCATTATTTGACGTATTCATTCATTTGTCCAATTATTTTATATTTACGAATGATTCCATAAGATCAGTTGCAACTAGATCTATTCTTAAGATATTAAGAATATATGTTACAGGTTCACAGTTAGAATGAATCTTTAAATCGTTCCCGGTCGATGGATTATTAAGTGGATATTAATAATCTTGTTGAGATCGATATGTTCTTAACTTTACCATTAAGTATTGAATATTTAAGGAACTGATAAGTCGCAAGTCATTGGGTATTGTGATGCCTGAGTTAGAACACGAGTGTTTGTATTAGACAAGTTTACTGAACATGACATATATGGAACAATTAGCGACATGGAAGCTTTTAGCGTGGTCAATATCTAATTGTTCATGCTTTGGTCTTATGTAAATAATCCTTAGACTTGAGGCACGGTGTTAACTTGTATGTCGAACAACTATGGTTCACAGATGCACATAATGCCAGGTTGTAAATCCATATTTATACCTGATGGTCATAGTTTGTTCATATACGAAGTTGCACGTGTACGCAATATAGAATCTGTCTCCTTGTTACATGCAAAGTATAATAATGATGTTATATGTGATCTAATTATAACAATGCATTGAAATCCTCATATGTCAATTAGATTTGTGCATATGATTGAATTAGTGACTTGACAAATATTCAATGGTTTTTGTTTGATCGGGACATAGTAAGATATAAGGATTGAATTACACTGTAGCCAAAGCTAATGGGTTCATTATATTTTTAAAACATTCACACTATATAAGTAGTCATGACATATTGTTAGATGTCAATCATGGCGTGTAGGATCCAAAGATTAATCGGGATAATTAATTCTTTTGGGAGTACTAATGTGTTAATACAAGTCTTACTACCAGTTTAGTAATGAACCTAGAGATGTCACACCCCATAAACAATTAGGATAACGTGGAACAAGAGAGAAATAATGTTGCAAATGTGTTTGCAATTATTGCAATCGAATTGTCAACTTGGAATTAAATTTAATTTAATTTAATTTAATTTGTATTATAGTGACGGGCCTACTTACATATGATGTACACGCATGCCCAAAGTGAATATATGTTAATATATTCCAAATGCACACATAAAGATTGAGTGCCTGACACTTGGAATGCCAAAACTTTACATGGAGGGATACTTAAAGTGCCAAAAATTTGGAAAGTAACACTTAAAGTGTCAAAATCGAAGCAAAATGGATCCATTAAATGCCAACAGCGAGAAAATCCGACAAAATTGCATACGTGGCATTTTTCGGCGACATGCTTTACTGACGTGGCAAATATTTTTTAAAAAATGCACACATGGACGAGGAAAATGACGTCACCCCATCCATGCTTGCTTAGCCAAGCTAAACGACGTCATTTTTTCTTAGTGCTAAACGATGTCATTTAGCTTATTTTAGGTTTAACCAGATTTGGCCATCACCGCTCCTCTTTGTTCACGCTCGCGTTCACACTAGATCTGAGGTTCTCTCCATCGCCATTCACAAGTCGCCATTCACAAGTCGTTGTTCATTGCTCGTCATCGTCACTCGTCGTCATCACTTGTGATCGTTGCTCGCCATCATTGCTCACTCATGTTTGTTCTCTTCTTCCTCTCCCCTGTAGTGAAATTAGGGCTATTCGTCTATTAGGACTCCAACCTGAAATTTGCACAATTCCCCTCATATAATATTATAAGAGGATAAACGACTAACATAAAGGTTTGGTGAAGTCATTCTCTAATTGAGAAAAGATAAAAGTTTTAACCTAATTTTTCAGTGGATAAGTGTGTTGTAAAATAAAATGTAATTTTTTTACCACGGCATCGCATGGTTATTTTTGGTGAATCTTAACTGCGGAGTATTTTCTGAATTTGTTGAAATTATTTCAGAAAATTTTCAATCTTGGCCTTGAATTAAGTCAAATGAAACACTGGCTTAATATATTGTTTTTCAGAAACTTCTAAAGCGCGGCAAAACTAATGTTACTTCTTCAAATAAAATGAATGCTTGGGTTTGGGTGGGTCGGTTCGGACGTTAAATATTTCTGTTGTTATTTGGTTATGGTATAACTATTCGGAAGCATTTTGATAGGTAAATCAATATATGCACTCTTCAGAATGGCTCCACTCATACACCTTCAACTAAAATACTTGACTCAAGACTGAATCAAATCAGAGAACTCTTTTAACAGAAAAATTATAGAGTTGATGCAGCAGATCATCATATCGACGCATGCATTTGACCGAGCAAGAACGATACAAGAAGGCGAAACAACGAAACATCTCCATCCTAAACAAGCATTGATTCTCCAACAAAACAGACAGATTTTCCTGAAAAGACAGTCTCTCTCACAGAAAAAGCAACGTGTCGACCTACGAGGCTCTTCTACTCCCATTACCCCTTCAAGTCTTTGGAGTTACCAGTTCGATATCAATTGCCAGTAGTTGCTAGTGATGTTGAGGATCCGGCCCTCCCGGCGCGGTTTTGTCGGTTTCCACTCCCTGCACCATTCTCCTCGGGACATTACCGGACTTAGGAACGCTGTACCCTAAGTTTCGCAAGATTATTTCACTGTTGATTTGCTTTGGCACATCCGAGAATCCATTAGAAATCAGTCTCGCGTCTGAACTCACCATGAGCAACAGGAGGCACAATGTCAGTATGTAAGCCTTGGTAAAATGAGCCATGGTAGTTTTGAAAAGCCAAGGATGGTAGTAAGCCTGAGATGAAAAAGGAGGCCTTATATAGGCCCCCTCAGGCAGGAGGCCATTATAAAGGAGCGCCATGTGAAGACGGATAATATTGGAACGTCATATAAGCAGCTAACTTTGACCAAACGGGACATTTTGTCTTCCTTCCTAGAACGGATTTTTCCTGTCTTTTCCTGCTTTCTTGAGTCATCCATTACCTCAGATTTCCCAAATTGCATTTAGAGTGTTCAAATCCTTATTGGATAGCTCTGAGATCACTCAACACAGTGTGGTCTGCTGAAATGCTCATTATGGCTGCGAAATTTGGAGCTTTCCCCTCGCACCACAGTGGGATGATTCTCCGATTTGAATTATGACAGATGGGATCGAGCCAATCACGGCCCTGGTTGTGACTGCACTGGTCCATGGACAGTGATTCCAGCAAATATTTCTCCTATCTATGGCTAATGAAATCTTCTTGAACTGGGAAACAGCCAATGTCCAAATGGGTTGTCTGTGCGATTTTACCGACTCTATCCGTTTCCATGAATGTGACTCCGTGGACTACCTAATCGTTTCTAGCCATGAACTCCTCAAAATCTGCCAACTTCTTCAGTGAAAGAAGGGAAGCACTAGAGTCTAGATCAAAGATTTTGCATGAAAGGAGAGTCGAAGGATTGTCACTTTGGGTGGCCAACTCGTAGTGAAAGATTGACCTTTTTGGCAAAGAACAAATTGGATTTGGCAAAGTAAATGATACAATCATTCTCAGCACTCAAAAAGGAGAACGAAGAATTCTAGGACGAGGAGGCTTATACTGTCCAAATGTCTAAGTCTTTCTAGCGTTTTCAGATCTTATCCACAAGTCTGCCTGGAAAAGAAAAGGGATAACTACGCAGTCAGATGACATTAATCCATGTCAACCAATGGTAAGGGACTTTAACCCCATTTCCTAGATCCTCCTCATTTATTCAAAGTTGGATAAGATACGTGTTTTCCTGAGTACTTCAGTTTTTACTCCACTCATGGCAATTTTTGGCCCCCGCCATAGGCAATTTATGTGCGTTTTCTATGTAATTTGAGGTCGCAGGATATTTATTTTCACTATCCCACAAGACTGAATCTTATTCACACAAATTTGGTTCAAAGAAGTATAAGATAAGAGTCATTCTATGTTTGACTCGGCATAGACCGATGCTGAGGATAGACAACACAACTGTTCTGGAATCTGCTCAAAGATGCAACTTCTCCGTTTTTAATTTGATCTCAAATGGCAAGAGGGTGCTATCAGTATTATTTTCCAGTAGTTAAGAGCAAAAACCAAAAACCAAAAACTTTTGCATCTCTCATTAGCATAATGAAAGATCAAAATCATGTTGCCCCGCTTAGGATGTTTAGTAGAGTCATACTTGCACTAGTAGCCGCACGAACTTTCAGTCTTGATTTGGAAATCTGTATGTCAGAGTATATCATGGACCACTCAGGAGGAATGATGGGTCACAGTCCTTTCTTGGACTTGCCCCAGAAAAACACTAGAGAATGACACCACACTATCGGACAAATTCAACCGAGGCAAGTTCTGCGAATTCTATTTTACCCATTCCTTATTTCAAAATGCCCCAGCTTTTATCAAGAGTTGAATATGAAACCTGAAGGACAAACGTGCGAGTCCATTACCAATGCTTTCTCTGATACAGGAGAAATCTTTCTTCAAATTCACAACAATTAGTTCCATGACGTTTCCAGGAATCCATGTCAGAAAGTGCTGTTCTTTTTCGATGGGAAAAATGGGGATGCACATCTTTTTCAGGGTTTTTCGAAAGCATTTCACGTGTTGCTGATTCGTATCTAGTCTGCATACAACGTCCCATAATGATAAGTTAGCTGAAGAAGGACGAACAAAACTCACTGGCTTGCACATTCTGAATTGTCCTAGACTCCTAGTGGAGCACTTGATGAATAAACCATGTCAGATTTCCAAAATCCTGTGCGACATATAACAGAAAATGGAATGGAAAAGAAACTAGTTCTCCCATTCTGCGTACTTTTTATTTTGGCATCTGACTACATTCAAGAACAAGAATTAAACGTTACTCGAGTCGAAGGTCGTGACTTGCATAAAATAAAACAAAAACCAGCTTATTTAGCTCCATTTTGCCTGTGACATCTTTTCAGCTGGAGCTTCATATCAAATAATTAGTGATGATGCGGAGCCACTTGGACTTGAAATGTCTCCCCATTGCGAGTTGTCTTCGTAAGTTGCGGCTCGACACAAGGATGCAAGGAAACCCAACAAAACGCTGCACAAGGATCAAGTACTCGTGGCTTCATTCTGTATACTCATGCTCACATCTGTGACCAATGCTTTATGACTGCGACATCGTTAGAGATCGATGCAGATGGCAAATACTGATACATAACAATCTGGCTGATTTCAGCTGCTTATCCAAAAGCTTCTCGCTAAAGAGTGCCACAACGCACTCGGTAAGAATACTCAATGAGAAGTATTAATTTTGATTCCTAAAGCATTGACAGCAAATAACACAAAGAAAAACAAAAGCTAAAGCATTGGAAAGCTACACATTTTGTTGCTTAACGAACTCCCCAGCAGCAAGCGCTAGTTAACAAAATCCACTCCTATTGTCCCTCACCGTTCTCTCTCGACCATGTCAGAAGAATGCTGAATTTATTCACAAATATGCAAAAAGAGTCTCTAATAAGTCTTGAAAAATTTCCTTTGCCTTGCAAATGCAATTACCTACACAGCCGTGAATGGTTAACAGATCTTGGCCTTGTGCATATCGACACTGGAAATTTTATGCAGCCTGTTAATGGAAGTTTCCAGTATGGTATGGGAAGTTCACACTTAATTGCAGCACATTCAAATCCATTTCATTTCACTTCCCTCTGCAATGAAGTTTCCGAACTGCCATCTTCTTGTATTTCTTCTGAAGCTGTTATCTGCAGCTTTGTGGACTCATGGAAGTGATCAGCACTATATTGCTTAATTTGAATATGACCTTATCATGTGGTATTGCAGGGCTAGTTTGCTTCGAGAAAATAAAACTTCTACTTGCCAACTCTACAGGGCCATACTCCTTGGCTCTGCATAGGACCCAAAACCTAAACGTCAAATTTCAGTAAGCTCCTCTGGCATTCCTGCAATCTTCATCCGGTGAAGTATAAGGACGGTGCCACGTCTAAGGGGAAGAGAGAGTATCTTCATGACGTATGTGACAATAACACAAATCGCTCGATTTCAATGTACTTACGCATTCCGAATTAATCGTTGCCAGAGCAAATATCAAAATGCAAGTCTCTTAATACTACTGATGCATTCAGACGTGACGGCCAGCAGTTTCCAATCTAATCCTTCCCTATACTACATCCCATTTTGCCTGGTGTGCTGAACAGCTCAAATTGCCAATTTAAACATGAAACTAAGCCACGATTTCCAGTGGAAGCTCCGTTGAGGCAAGTTTTAATCCAATGAAATTGCAAGAACCATCGAGCAAATTGTTTCTCCATGAAATTGAAACAACGATAGATTCTCGGAATTAGATAAACAGAGATTTTATTAGGAGCCATCGTTCAGCTTGGAATTAATTTCCCTTCAGAAACAACAACATCAAATCAATAGCCGAGTTCAAGAGACAAGACATGGAGAGAGAATGACGATTACAAAAACGACCAAACAACATGGACCTGAAGAGACCGGGAGATTTGCGCGACATTTCATTGACGGTGCTCAGTGCGTTGCCGGTGAGGCAAGTGCCATCGCTTCAGGCAATGCATGGTGTTTTTTGCACGTGGTGCTGTCACCATGCCCATGGCCTCCCCCCCTCTCTTCCCACCCCCCCCTTCCTTCTCTCTCTCTCTCCCTCTCTGTCTCCCCATACACTCCACAGTGAATGCGAATACCTAATCATGTCTCGAGCATATTTTGAAGGCCATGGTATTCTCTCAGCAGATTCAGCGGGAACATGTGGAGCTATATACACATGCCAAAGAATACTCGCACTTTTGACAAAGATAGAACGGATTCTGATCATAAAGCCTCGCAATATCCCTACATTTGGAGATCTTTTTCTGAGGAAAGGGTGAAGGACCATGTGAACAAAAAACATGCATTCTCATTGCATACTTTTAGCTATGCTGATATATTTCAGAGGGCAATATTCATGGTGCTCATGTTTCAAAAGACAGGGATACTCAGATCTCATTCAAAAATATACAATGTAATAGAGAGAAGAGATGTTTTTTATGTCAGAAAGAGTAATCATCAATGTGTACAGGGTATAAGGAACTTACAGTAAATTCTGATTTTTTTCTCTAAACTACTATGAACAAAATTACGAAACATACAGCTCAGCTTTTCCATCAATGAAGAGGCTCATGAACTCTTCCCCATCAACAGTTTCTTTCTCTATAAGGAGTTGAGCAAGCTTGTGGAGAATGTCAACATGGGTGGTCATGATCTGTTTTGCTCTTGAATATGCCCTGTCTACTAATTCCCTCACCTCTGCATCTACCACATCAGCAGTCGCCATCGAATAATCTTTCTGGGTAGACATCTGCATATTAAATATTATAGGTCTCAGTGCGATTCAGGTGGGGTAGAAGTCTAATTGTTCATACTAGATAACTATGTAAGCACCGAAATGAAATTGCTTCAATGAGCATGCACACCTGCTGACCCAAGAAGGGATTTCCACCAGGTCCACCAATTGCTACTTGTCCAATCTTTTTGCTAAAGCCAAACCTCTCAACCATCTGCCTCGCCACCCGAGAAACTTGCATAAAGTCATTGGAAGCTCCTGTTGTAACATTCTCAGTTCCAAATATCACCTCCTCAGCAACCCTGCATAATACAGTTACAAATCAGTCATCAAAATTGGTGACATCAGCAAAGAAAGACCAGATTGCACAATCCCCATGTATTCTCTCACATTGCCAAAGCATACCACAGATCTTCAACATGGCAACACCATATCTTTTCAAGCAGTAAGAGTCTTAATTAGGCCGTTCATTTAGTGGGGTCAATCACGTGGGCAAGTATTTAGAGCTAACCTTCCACCGAGTGCAACAGCCATCTGATTCTCAAGGTAGCTTCTACTGTATAGCCCAGACTCAAGTCTCTCTTCACTTGGAGCAAAAAAGGTAAGACCTCCAGCTTGGCCACGGGGTATGATGGATATCTTGGCCACAGGGTCATATTCAGGCATCAGTGCACCAACTAAAGCATGCCCAGCCTCTGCAAAATTTTCATCGTACCATCAGCAGCTATAATTACATTATAGTGGACAGATAAAACTGGCAAAAGAAAAGGTTGTTTCCGTGTATACCATGATAAGCAACCAACTTCTTCTTTTCTTCTGAGACAACAGCATTTTTCTTTTCCGGTCCGGCTATGATTCTCTCCAGAGCATCAGATATCTCATCTTTGCTGATTTCTTTGAGGTCACGCCTAGCTGCAAGAATGGCTGCTTCATTCATCAGATTCTGCAAATCAGCCCCGGTGAAACCCGGAGTTCTCCTCGCAATCTTTTCAAAGTCAACATCCTTTGCAAGTGCCTTTCCTCGAGAATGCACCTGCCATAAAAGGGAGCTTAATCAGGAAACTGGTCAATAATAAACTGAGTTCAGTACCACATCCAAAAGGTGTTCAGTAAAAGTCCATAGCCAATTCACCTAAATAATTGAAACTACCAACGCCATTCATGTTACTCAAAGCAATTAAACCTCACTTACTTCATAATTCATATCACCGACTTCAAGTCCTGAAAATACTTAAGTCGTAGCCACAACAACCACTATTGATATGGTATCTCATATAGGCATGTTAACGAAATAAAGCAATGATATAACTAACCTGAAGGATCTTCACTCTTCCAGCGACATCAGGCCTATCCACGGTGACCTGCCGATCAAACCTCCCAGGTCTCAACAAAGCTGAATCGAGAACATCTGGCCTGTTCGTAGCTGCCAATACTATGACACCAGAATTCCCCGAAAACCCATCCATCTCAGTCAATAGCTGATTGATAGTTTGCTCTCTCTCATCATTCCCTCCTCCAAGACCAGCTCCTCTCTGCCTCCCCACCGCATCGATCTCATCAATAAACACAATGCAAGGTGCTTTCGACTTCGCCTTCTCAAACAAGTCCCTAACTCTCGAAGCACCAACACCCACAAACAACTCCACAAATTCGGATGCCGCACACGAGAAGAATGGCACGCCAGCCTCACCGGCCACTGCCCTTGCCAAAAGGGTCTTCCCAGTCCCGGGAGGGCCGACAAGAAGACAACCTTTGGGGATTTTAGCCCCCAAAGCGGTGTACTTATCAGGGTTCTTCAAGAAATCAACCACCTCTTGCAATTCCAATTTGGCTTGATCAGCCCCAGCTACATCGGCAAACGAAACACCAGTCTCTGGCACTTCCTGGAACTTGGACTTGGACCTCCCAAAATCCATCGGGCCGCCGAGCCCGCCAGGCCCGCCTGGACCGCCCTGAGCTCGGCGGAACAGGAAGAACAGCCCGGCGAAAGCAAGGAAAGGAAAGAGCAAATTCCCAATGAAGGCAAACAACCCATTACCTGAATCTCCCTCAGAGACCGAAATGTCGACCCCATTCATCGCCAAGATATCGATGAGGTCCGGGTCGTTGGGGACAATCACAGATGCCCGTCGGCCGTCGACGGCGGTGAGCTGGAGGGCAGACCCGTCCTTGCTAAACCTCACCCTCTCGACTTTCCCCTTCTTCACCGCGCTCAAGAACTCGCTGTACCGCCATTGGCTTCCCTCAGGAAGGTCCGACGAAGCAGAGGGCTTCGGCGCCGTCAGAAGCAGGTTCTGCGCGAACGGCGACGAATCAGAGGGGCTCGGCTTGGTGGGCTGCGCTTGGATAACCGGCGGAGGAGTCGGCAGGTTCGGAGCATCGGCAGCTTGGGCCTGCGGGACTATCGAAGAAGCGAAGAGGAGTGCGGCCAGGCTCGCCTTGGATTGCGCCGACTTCAAGCGCTCGAAATTGGGTACGTCGTTATTCAAGACGGATCGAGTGGCGCGTAACTTTCTTCTGAAAATTTGCGAGTGAAGGGACGATTTCGTGGTTTTGGGAGTTGGAGGAGAGAGCAGGACTCTGTCGCCATAGAAATTGGAAGAAAGCAATGGATTGGTGGTCGCAGACATGGTTGTCGCGCTTGGGTTTGGGTCAGAGTCGCCCGGTTTGCTTTGCTTATCCGCTCGAGAGGGAGAAGGAGATGAGGAATGGGTGCGAAATTCAAGAATGAAGCGTGGAGGATGAGGATGATGATGATGATGATGATGAAGCTTGTTTTAATACTGATTCGAGCTGATGGTTCTGGTGGTGGAGAGAGGTTTTTCAGTTGGACTTCGATTTGGGAAGATGATACGAGGTGTTTTAGGACGATTCGTATCAACGCAGGCCATGATTTTTGGTCTTGGATGGTCTGCGTCTACGTGTTCGATGTTCTGTCCTGTCATTTTTTTTGGTTTTTTTTGTTGGATGGGAAAATGCTTGGAAAATTTACGTTCAGAATAAATATCGACTTTACTTGTGTTACTTCCGATTAAAATTCACATATCTCTGTCAGGCCGAAAATATCTCGCTCACGCTGTTAAATATATTTGTTAGTTTATTCATATATAATAGAATAATTGTTCGATCTATTGTCAATTAAATGGGTGATGAATACGTTTGCAATTTGTTTTGTAACCAAAATTTTTCCACGTATCAACGATCCAACAATGTGAATGTAAATCATTCCTAGATCTATTTAATTAGTTTTGATCTATTTTCATGCAATGAAAATTTTGTATGAAAATTTAAGGCTTGTGAGATAACAATTTTGTTCCCAAAAATAATTTTGCTCAAAAACTATGTTTTCAAATTTTGTTTTCAATACAAATTTCTAAGTATTAAAAGGCCTTTAGTAACTATCTAAAATTTTATTTCCAATAAAGAAATGCATATGGTATGGTACTTAAATTTTTTGTGACTTAGAATTTCTTTTAATCTTTTTATATTTTTCTTTTGTCTTTTTTTTTTCTTTTCTTTTTTTTTCCCTTCTTCCTCATATAGCAAGTTGTCGGCCTTGGCCATAGCCATCAACCTCGCTAGAGCATTGCCAACTCTTGGCAAGGCCGAGCTCACCCAACCACCAACAAGACTCAACCTTGCCATGGCTAAGCAACGCCGACCTCGTGGTGGCCTGGCGAGGCCAAGGGTCGCAATGGCATCTAAGTTGAGCAAGGTCAATCTTGCCCAAATTTGCAAGGTCAAGCTTGCCCGACCATTGACGAGGCTTGTCCTCACCTTGGCACGGGCAACACCGACCTTGTGGTGGCCCGGCGAGACTCAACAGACGAGGAACATAGGAAGAAAAGAGAAAAAAAAATGGACTTAATTCTAGAATTGTTCTTTGTAATAAAGAAGCAATTATTTTTTTTTACTTCTTGATTTACTTCTAAATCTATTCCTCATAACAAAAAAAAAAATTTACCAAACAAAATTTTGTAATTTTTTATTCCGAAAAATAAAAGAATAGAATTAAAATATGTTTCATCGATAACCAAACAAGCTCTTAGTGTCATACCAAACTCATACTTGATCCAACCTATATTGCTATAACATTTTCATATTTGACCCAATTTAGGAAAACTCATAATTAACTTGAAGTGAGAGCATATATTGAGCAAGTGTCAAATTGAGTAAGGGCAAAAGTAAATGAAGAGAGAGTTGTAGAGATAACTTGTTACTTTGTCAACCCATTGATCACCCATTTTATTTTGGGATTTATAATTATAAATCCATTTATTACTCATCTACTAAATAATAACTAACTCATATAACACTTCAATTAATCAAATATGAGTCAAGATAGGTCTATGACCCGTTTTGACATATCCAATCATTTCTTACAACGTCGAGAAATAATTGCATTTCTTCATGCGGTAAAAGAAAAAATATAAAACACATGTTCCCGTTCTTAAGGGACTGGGTATTCATTTCCTCGAATTTTAGTTTCATGTTTTAAACATTGTCAATGTTAGACATCACGAATATCTATGACATCACGATTTCGAGTCTCGTTGGGATGATCCAATGGACTGCCGAAGATGTTGGAAATAGTTAATGGGCCTGGATCGTAGATGACATGGACTGGGCATGCAAGTGTCACTCCCCAAAATTTCCGATAGCCCAAAACACGGCATCGACCGGCCCAATTCGATCTTGGATCCTCTCAAAATCAAGCCTCCGCGTGTTTTCGTTGTATCTGGCTAAATCAAGGAAAAAAATTTGACCTTCCTCAGGTACCCCCTTCACCGGTTCAATACAGACTAGCAAAACTTCAAGTCCATCTTTGCTTCTAGGCACCTCGATGCTTAGCAAGTAGCATTGATTGTCGCCAATTATGTGCATTGAATCAGATGGATAATGTTGTCACGTGTTGGCTCATTAGAGAGACGCGCATCTCCTAATTGATGCGAGCTCAACTAAACAAAGTTAAAGCCCGTATTTAGTGGGTTGGACGAGTGGCTCTATTTCATGAGAAAACTTGCTCGTTTCACTAGAGAGATGACGACGACCTACCGTTGCCAAGAGAAAAATTAAGAAGGCGTTTGTATCATTGAAAAACTTCAAGATAAACGAAAATATTTTCCATGAGAATTATTTTCATAGAAAATGATTAGTCTTCATTTGCTCGATGATTTAGAAAAAGTGATTCCCTTCTTACGACCTTAAACGGCCCTTATTGGGGTCTTGTGATCTCTGAAAGGGTTGTGCAACCTTGATGAGGGCCGCTTGGGGTCTCGCAACATAGTGAGGGTTGCTCGAGTCACTCAAACCAACATGGCCACCAAGGTTGACTGGCAAATAAATCTGGCCTTGCCAGCCTCATTGCGCAAACAAGATGAACAATTATAATGAGGGCAAAATAGTAAAATGAAAAAAAAAATCGATGATGGTAGTTTTAGAAGAAAAAAATTATTTAACCTAGGGATAGCCTTCCGCAAATAGTGGGTTTTCAATTTTGGCAAGGTCAACATTTGACTGAAAGGGTTGAAAAGAAATTTGCCAAACACCTCATATTTTTTTAAGTAGTTTTGAAGGTTCAAAGCCCTTGGCACCTTATACATATAAAGCGATTAATGGGATGTTACCTGTCACACACTCCGAGAATAATGCATTTCTAACCAGTCATGTCCTAAAGGTTGTAAAACAATGACTGGTTTGCTTTAGCATTGTTATATTATGCGGGGGGTGTCGGATGAAGTCAGCAAACTGAGATTATATCAAGAGATTGGGGTCTTCCTGAAAAGGACCTTAACGTTATACACTGCCTCGCATAAAAAAGAACAAGTTGTGGGTTTCGATGGCGAAGTTCAATTGTTCGAGTCCGAAATCATTTTTTCAAACATTACAGACACGCTATAAAAGTGAAAAGTATTGCTTACGAGAGCAATTAATATAATTATCCGATTTACTGGAAATATTCTATCCGGAATATTTCCAAACGCGATACCTTTTGAGGGAGTATCTTTTCAAAGTGCATAAAAAGGAACCTTAAGACATGTCTTTATAGCAGAAAAGTCAAATTATACGTGAGCAAATGGATCACCTATTTTTCAGCACAGGGACGGCTCGACAATTGAGAAGTTACTATGCAATCAATCAATATTAAATCGACAGGAAAGTCAATTTATGTTGCTATATAATGAAGACATGCAAGTTCATGCTTTTATCTCTTATCTCTCATTCAACACAGAGAGAGAGAGAGAGAGAGAGAGAGAACGAAAGAAACCCTAAAAGACTCACCGTCCAAGAAGATGCCATCCCAACCCCACTCGACACTCATCACTCTCTCAAACAAAGCAAGTTGTAGGACCCCACCGATTCAATCAATCCCACGATCATCATGGACATTCACATTGCATATGCTTTGTCTCTCCTCTTGTTTTTTTAATGGTTTCTTGTTGTTACTTGGTTCTCATCGAAAATATGTCCCTCTCTCTCTCTCTCGAGCGTGAAAATTGACAGCACCTAGGAAAGATATGTCTATGTATGACAACGAAATCAAGACAAACGGCATTGACACCAAGGTTTCAGAGTATATCGCAAGCTACGCCCGAGGCCAAATTTCCAGCGATTCAAAGTGACAAAGACGGGCATTGATTGCGCCATCGCCGTCCCCATCGCCCTCGCGCGTGAAGCCCCTTTGAGTGGGTCAAGTCATGCATGGACATGCATGCGAGATATAAAAGCATAAATGCCCAAAGAACAGCTGGATATACGTATGCACATGTCTGTACGCACGCAAGGATATGGAGGTCCTAGTGGTTATCCATGCTACAACAAAACAAGAGAAGGGCATGGAAAATTTTCTCGATCTTCATAATTGCCGGAAATATTGTTGTTCAGAATGAACATTGCGTAGGAGAAAATTTTCGTTAGAAATAAAAGAGAAATCTTATTCGAACTATGCCGAGATTTTCTTTTGGTTTAATAATAGGATTATGGTTCGATTTAGTAAACTTTGAATTCGACGAATTCGACTTGGTTTGGTCTTCAGTGAACGTTCACTCTTATATATATAGATCTTAGAAATTGTTTTGTTTTGTTGTTCTCCTAAATCGAACTCCAAATCTACTCTACCGTCCGGAATTCCTCCCCGTTCATGACCATTAAACTCATTGCAACATGTTAAGTCCATTGGATACAAAAGGGTACTTCGCAGAGGACAATTTAGACGGTTGAAGTTGAAACTAAACCAAACTTAAACCAAATCAAGTCTGACTGCGGTTTAGCTTTAATGGTTCGGTTTGAAATTTTCTCAGAATCGACAAGGACGATCAGATTTCGTATGAAAACCTCTATTGAAGGTGAAGCCATGGGACCTAATTGAAGACAAGACCATGTTGGTGGGGCAGAATCTGATGTGCCGGGATATAATGAAGGGCAAAGAAAAGTTGGGGTTCAAATGCTTTTGAAAAGCTAGCCAAGAAGAAGAGGAGCAAAGGCTTCTCATCTCGTCCTCTTGCCGCTCTTGGCACTTTCACGACTGATCTCTCTTTGCTTTGCCTTTGCTTTTTCGCCCCTACCCATAAATCGCATTGGATCTCGAGCCGCTGCAGCTGCAGCTGCAGGACCGTTTTTAGATGAGCAAAGAAAAGGACATGAACAAGTATATCTTTCTGCAATTTTCTTGTCAATGTTCATCATTCCTCACGGCAAGAATTGCCTTCTTCTTTGAGGTCATATCGTACTCGCTAGCTGAAAACTGATTAGTGATCATATGATAAACCTCGCCACGATTTTGCTGCTCCTCTGTGATAGTTAGCTTGACTTATCTCATGGACATGAGTAGACCCTTAAACCTTCAGCACCACCCCTTAGCGACATTCCAGCAGAACTTTCTTGAGAATTAATTCCCAAGTTTCTATTTTGATGCCAACGGGTAGACAAGCGAAAGGAGTTCCATATTTCTAGTGGCAGATGTGTGCTTGTCCGAGTCTCCACTCACGTCTCGTCGACTATAGTAATACCTAGTCCAGCAACAATAAGTTATATGTACTAACAGGAGGAGTACAAGATCGCTCTCTTGGTCTGGAATCTAATGATAATCACTCACCTGCCACACACATTATCTCCTTTGATCAGCCAATTGATTGGTTACCAGTCACCAAGGAAGACAAAAGCATGCGATATTCAAGGATGTCCACTGAAAAACATCCTTTAATTCGTGCTATTGATAATTGAATTGCATTCATTTCCAGTCGTTTGATCTCTGGCACACCCATTTATGTTGCATTGGGGTCTACAGGACTCATCAGTGACGCTAGCTGTAGGGCCGCAGGTACTGTACCTTGGCCATAAATACTCCAAAAGATTGCCTTAATTAAGAGACGGGGGATTAGCTAAAACAGCATGGAGCTAATTATAAACAAAAGGAGAAGGGAAAAAAGACAAAGTGGCAAATGGCTTTGGTTATTGGCGTTTGGGACGAGAATGACAAAAATAGAAGCTTGGATGATGGATGATGGACGATGGACGATGAGTCTATCTCCGCCGATGATTATGTCGACCCCATGACAGGTTATGCATGAGTAATGGTTGCTATGATATTGATCAATGTAGTCTACGGATCATTGCAATAATTGAAAAAAAAAATAATCTTATAAAAGTGTATGGAACTAACTAGAGCAGCAATCGCCGACGTCTAGGCGGTGTCGCCATCGCCACAGCGACCACTCCAGCTCCCTATCCGACACGACGCAGCCTCTCCCCTCCCTGTTTTGGTCTCCCCGATCCTTGCTGCTACTTTTTATTTTATTTTATTGGAATTTACTTGTTTCTGAATTTTTCTAAGTATTAATTTTGTTTTATATATATTTTTAAAAATGTATGAAGATATCGACATAAGATGATATATCAACATCTAACAACCGCGTCAGCATTTTCATTTGTACATTTAAGAGAAGAACCAACTCGAACAAAGTTATATGATTTATGAACTCAACTACACGATTAAAAAAATTGAGAGATTTGATTGCATAGTTTGCAATAATTCGGAAATCTACCTTCAATGCTTTTATCTCTTTATGCATTGGTCAGTGAAATTTCACTAGGGTATAAATTTTATTATATATGATTTAATATTTAATTATTTTATCAAGTTCGTTTATAGTTTCTTATATATATATATATATATATATATATATATATTATTTTTTTATTTTTACTAGTAGGGAATGGAACTCTTCTTTTCCCCTGTACTTTTGTCCAATTACACATGCAGACAGAGGACATGGTGAGGGTTAATGTCACAAGTACACAATCATTTCTTTGTGGGCCTTCTCTCCCAACGGTCCGTGAAAGCTGTTCCTATTTAAGTCGTCCCTCCTGAAGCAGCCAGCCCCATGGTCCTTCATCTCGATTGAAAAGAAGCAGCGGTCAATCGATTAAATTAAAGCAATGGTCAATTGATAATCGATCCGAGATAGGGACGTGATGAGCCGTCATTCTTCCCGATTTATCGAGCTTAAGCACGTCAAAAATTCGGCGTGAGGGCAGAAAATCTCTTAGTTATGAGATCACGTGGAAAACGACTTAATTTGATACATTTCCGGTTAACAAAAATTAAGGAGGAAGGAAAGTCAGAAATGGGTGCTGTGTTTTTTTAGGGAAGCTGTAGATTTGTGCATAGCCTAGAGTCTGCTACGTCAAACCTATGTTTTTTTCCCATGCTTCTCCACGTTTTCTTTTTCTTTTGCAATATTTGATAGTTAGATGAAAAATAAGCTCATTACGTGACTCAAATGAAATGGGTGCTATGCTTTTTAGGGAAGCTGTAGATTTGTGCATATGTTGCAGTTTATGTCAAACCTATATTTTTTTTTCCGTGCTCTTCTTCTTTTTTCCTTTTTTTTTTTTTTTTTGCAATATTCGACAATTAGATGAAAAGTGATCTCATTAGGTAACTTAAATGAAAATAGATAACTCAAAATTAATTTGTAAATTAATCGAGAAAAAAAAAGGGCACATCACTCTAATCACAGCTGGAAATTTTCCAGAAAGTTTGGAAACATTAAGGAGTTAGTAATTGAAAGGGACTATTAACCAAGACCAATAAAAGTCGGAAGTTGAAATGGAAAAGTTGATGAAACCTAATAAAACGGAGCTATTAAATTCGAAATGTTAGTAAATCGCGTTTTTTATCAACAATTTCTTTAATTTAAAAAAAGAGTGAAAAAAAAAAAACTATGCCACGTGTCACTTTGTTGGAGAGTGCTCGTACCATTTTAATGGCAAGTCACTGTTTTGCGGAAGGAAATACATACATATATATATATATATATATATATTTAGGAAAGGGAAGTGTAGATGAACCCCACAGCCACAAGAATTTAGCAGTTGGCAGCTAATATTTGCTGCTGCAGGCTGCAGCTACGACCCCCTCTCTCTTTCTTTGATAACGATGGGTGGGCGGCGAATGAAGGAAAGGGACTTGACATTGCACATTTTCTCACTAACCCCCAAAAGCAAAATTAATTTACCAAAGAAAATGTAATAATAATGAAATAAAATAAAAACTCTTCTTTTTGCCTTTTTCACTGTTTCTTCACGGTGACTCCACCCACGTACGACTCTTCAAGATGGCCTCTTCAAGATAATTCCCTCAGTAAAGTTTTGGTTTGACCCTTGTTGTTTATTTCTCGAGTGCCGACACTTATTGACCATGCTTGTCGGTGGTCATGCGCAGAACAAAAAGTTCAACAGCATAAAAAAGGTCCAATTTAAAAGTTTAAATTTGCAACATTAGAGTCAAATTCTGCTCTAACTCATCCACATTTGCACTCCATAAATCTATCAAATTTCACGTGTTATCTATAAGACAATTCACACGTGAGGAGGGATATCCAATTACCAATTTTATTCAATTTCACTCAATTGGAGGTCACTGATGACCACGATCTAAAGCTGGGCCTCACTGTGCATGGGGGCTGATATGGACGAGAGAGGGATCGAGGCTGAGAGGAACAAGGTGGGGAGATGATCGAGATAGAGAGCACGCCGGGGGCCTCGACGAGAGTAGGTGGATGGGAACCATGACGTTGGTCGGAGGCACCAAGGAGGGATGACGTTGGCAACGGTCGGACGATGTCGTGGATAGTGGTGGCCGTGGAGGGTGGTGTGCGGCAGAGATGTTGAGTGATTGGAGGTAGGGTTTGATGGGAATTCGAGGCTTAACTTTTCCCTAGGGTAAGTTGGTCTTTTCACAATAGGGTGCCCTTTTCCAAAGGTATGAGAAACATATTTTCCAAAATAGAGATATAAAAAGAGTAGCGTGCCGATGAAAAGTGAAATATATGTTGAGATGCAGATATAAATTGTGTTAGAAAAATCCAAAATTGGAGAATTGATATCATGTATTGTGAAGCTAGTTAGTCTATAGCTCATTAGCTTAACGTTTTGAAAGAATGTGCATTTAATTGCTTATGTTGACAAACTCAAACTTGGAACTCCCTATTGGCTCTCCCCAATAAAGATATCGGGTTTTGGTGCACGCTTTCAACAAAGTGGTATTAGAACGACCCAATTGCAAGAGCGGAGCTCTACCAACTGAGCTATATCCCCCCGAGCCAAATAGTTAATCAGTACTCCACCCCCAATCTATTTTAGTATTTGGTAAGGGGGTGCATGATAAAAATTATTTCTGTTCAGAAATGATTTTTCTGTTCTGCATCAATTTCTCGAATGTAAACTTGTTTGATAACGCTTATCAAATTTTCTATTTCTAGAATAAATTTCTATTTCAGAAATAGAAATGGAGGAGAAATCAGAAGTAGAAATTTTCTACTTCTGATTTCTTCCGAAAATCAATTTCTGATTTCTCCCAACCCTAATTTCACTCTTCTCTCCCTCGTACACCTCTTCTTTGCCTCCTCCTCCACCTCTTCTCTCCTCCTCCTCCTCCGCCTCAGCCTCTCCTTCGCCTCTGCTCCGCCTCCGCCTCCACCTCTCCTCCGCCTCTCCGCCTCCGCCTCCGCCTCTGCTCCGCCTCTCCTCCGCCTCTGCCTCCGCCTCTACTCCGCCTCTGTTCTGCCTCTGCTCCGCCTCTCCTCCGCCTCTCCTCTTGCTCATTTACATCTGCTCGCGAATCCACCCCCTCGCCGCGACCCACTGTCCCCGCTTGTTGTCCGAGCACCCCTCGGCAACAGATCTCGCGCCTGCACCCCCGCTGCTCGTTCCCCTGTGGCGGCGGGTAAGGCATGGTTTTTGAGCAAGCTCGCGCGGGCAAGGCATGCACTCGTTGGAGTCGCTTCTTCAGAAATGCACCTCCCTCTCCCGCATCAAGCAGCTCCAAGCCCATCTGCTGGTCATCGGCCAATTCCAGTCGACCAACGCCCGCACGAGGCTCGTCAAGCTCGCAATCTCGCCTTCCGGCGACCTCTCTTCGCGACCCGTGTTTTCCACCGCATCCTCCGCCCCTCCATGAACGACTTCAACGCCATCCTCGGGGCATCGCCCAGCCCCGAGCCCGCCGCGCCCGTCTCTTGGTACCGCTCCATGCTGCGCGGCTCCCGGGGTCGACGCGCTCTCTTGCTCCTTCGCCTTGAAGGCTTGCACGCGCGCCCTCGCGATCTCCGAGGCGATGCAGCTGCACTCCCAAGTGGTGCGTTTCGGGTTACGTGCGTGTGCGTGCCGCGGACGACTCGCTCGACGTGTATGCGAAGGGTGGCAATCTTGATTCTGCGGAGAAAAGGTGTTCGATGAAATGCCTGTGAGAGATATTGCCTCGTGGAACGCGTTGATTTCCGGGCTAGCTCAGGGCCATCGACCCACTGAGGCTATATCTTTGTATAAGAGGATGAAAGAGGAAGGCTTGAAGCCTAATGAAGTAACGGTTATTGGTGCTCTTTCTGCGTGCTCGCAGCTGGGAGCCACGCGAGAAGGTGGAAGGGTTCATGACTACATAACGGAGGAGAAGCTTGATCAGAATGTCCAAGTTTGCAACGTTGTTATTGACATGTATTGTTATCAAACGAATAGAAATTTGTTTGATATCTTTGCAACGTTTTTGGAAGGGTCCAAAAAAGAAAATTTTGTTTTAAGAAATAGAAATTTTATTCGGTTATCAAACGAATTTCTATTTCTAAAACAGAAATTTTGTATTGTTATCAAACAGATTTTTTTCCTCGAAACTCATCCAAAAATAGAAATAGAAAAATTCATTTCTATTCCGAAACTATTTCTGGAACAGAAATGTTCTCATGCGCCTCCTAAATGTCTCAAAAAAGGAATCTCGTGACCGACGCGTTACAGCCTTGATGGTTTGATCTGGCAAAAGAGATTAAGGTTGAAGGTGGATTATTGCAAACTTCGTGGCTCATTTTGGAGAAAAATATCAGGGATGAAGGTGGCGTTGATGGAGATTTGGAGATTCAAATTAAGATATATTAGTGTAGAAGGATATCTAAATTGAGGAGAAGCAAACTTAACATTGAGCTTACACTTGGGGGGAATTATTGAGAGACACGTGTGAGTTATGTTGAAAAAGTCTCACATCAACAAATTGATGTGTAGTGTATAACTGTTAAAATATCATAACTGACCCAAAAATTATTAATTTAAGCTTTTGAATGAAAGTGACTCCAACTACATATGTCGACAGATTCTCTTGATAATCTCCCTAGCAAAGGTATTGGATCTATACTGTGCATTCCCCGTAGTATGTTTTTTTATATTTTCTCTCCTCTTTTTCTTTTGTTTGGAAAACTATGAGCAGATCAATCGAAACCTATCATCATCATGGCACATGGCAAGCCTGGGTTGAACTTAGCAAAATAAACGTACATTTCTTTGGCAATATAAAGCTACCCCGATTAGACAATTGACCAGTAAGTTATTGGAGAACATTCCTAGATAATATTTGATGTGCACATGGTCCTATGCCTCTCGATCATAGCGCGTGTGAAAAAGATAGAAAGGGGAGGAACATGTCTGTCCTTGTGTGAACAACTCTAAATTGGTGGGTAACGAAGAAAAAAGGGATGCCATGCACCGTACGGTCCGCAATGGGAAAGTTAAGAAATGCACGTGAAAATTTGGATTGCCGATTCAATTTCTTCACCTTTTTCCGTCATAAAATATAACACTCTCCAACAAAAAAGATGAAAAGAAAAGACCTATGTTGGAGTTCGTAATCAAATTTGTTTATACGAGCAAATCACCTTATATAACAAGATATGAGGATGCGAGTAACATTTAATTATCTCCGAACGTCGAAGAAAATATCTTGCCAAATGCATAATTTCTCGTGCAAAATATTATGTCATTATTATAATCACATAAGATCATAAGGTAGCTATATTATTATGTCATTTACTTATCACGTTTACAATCGCATATATCATCCGTTTCATTTAGTTACTATGATATAAAAATTCCATTCAATTCCTAATATTCTAAATTTTGGATATAAGTTTAACCATGAAATTGGGGAAAAGTTTTAGAAGAGTTATAAATTACCAGTTTAGTCCTAAACTTTTTATTGATACTAATTTAGTCTCGAATTTTTTGATTTAGTGCCAATTTAGTTCTAAATTTTTTTAATCCAGTGTCAATTCGGTATTTCCAACTAATTTTGGCTAAATTATGCTAACACGGACACCGATTGGCTTATGTGATACGGCTAATACTAATGTCGATAACTTTTAATTATATTTTAATATTTTGAAATTAGTTAACTTTTCTTTTTCTTTTTTTCTTCCTCTTCCTCTAACCAATTGCCGAACCTTAACAATCAGCTAGAGGCGAGGACCTTGCCAGCCTCTAGCTAGGCTCGCCTGCCACTAGTGAGCAAGGGTTTAGCCTTGTTGGCTAAAGGCGAAGCAGCGAGGCCTGACCTAGCCAGATCCGAAGAGGACAAGCCTTACCCAACCATGGTGAGGTTCGCCCTCACCATCACTAGCGAAGGCAAGGTTGGCTGGTAGCCAACGACTGGCCGGTCGTTGAAGTCCGACAATCGGTTGGAGGAAGATGAAGAAAAAACAAAAAGAGAGGAAGAAAAAAACAAAATAAATAAATCATTTAATGAATATTAAAATATTATTAAAAGTTATCAACGTCAATAATATTCTATCAAAATTAGCCAAAATGATTGGATTAATATTAAGTTAAAATATTTAAAATTGAATTGATATCAATAAAATGTTTAGAATTAAAGTGACATTAATGTAATAAGTTTAATACTTTTCTGATACTTTTCTCCATGATATTGTACTTGCCATCTATCATAGTATTCTTCCTTTCTCGAATGGGTTGTGTTCTCCTCTATCCTTGATCAGTGGATTACCCAAATGAATATCACCCATATACAAAATTCACTATAGAAGAATGTAAGATGGATGTGAGTGCAACAAATTGGAACACCAATTGTGTCAGTTTCCTTCACTTCCGAAAAGAATTAGGAAAGAATGAAGAGAAAGATGGATGCAAGGGCAACGAATTAGAGAAATTTATTAACCCTAAGCATGCACTGTTCTTATTCACCTAACCTCCACTTGAGAATTTGCCTAAAGATGTCATCGGCAATGCCAAACGATACGTTAGTGGACTTGATCTTTGCTTTTGAAACTTTTGAGAGTGATAAAACCAATGTACACATGAATTCGGCCTCACCTAAATGATCTATCTCTCCTCTCCAAATTGCAGAGAGCCTCGAGACCAATAACGCATTTCAGACATTCGAGGAAGGAGAGAGAACGTGGGTAATAATGGGGAACATTATAAGCTTCCTTCACTCGTGTATACTCTGGCACTGACAATTGAGCTCAACTTCAGGATCTTTGTTGGTTTTGCAAACATCTTTGTTTGACCACGCTAGTGTCGCTTATATATATATATACACACACACACACAAAGTGGTGGATCCGATAATTATGTAATCCTAGCCACTTGGGCGTTGCAACACAATGATCTTTAGGGTTTGCACTCCTCTTCTTTAGACAGAACAAGATTTGGTGCTATCAATTTAGATATTTCTTGTTCCAACTCATTGGTGTATCTTTGAAGGTCATAAAACATCTAAAGATAAGATATTACTATTAACGGCCAACAACCGATTTTAAAATTGTGGTTTATCCTGAAATTCAATCAAATGATTTCTTTGAAACTTTGGTGCAATGCCATAGAATCCATGCTGTAATCGTGGAGGTATGTGCTTGTCGAATTATTCACGCAATATTTTTTGTTTATTAGGAGCACATTTGCCAAGCACTTTATAAACAAAATTATGTCTTTTTCAAGATGTTAAGAGGAAAAATCCTAGCGATCACCCTCTTCAATTCGCATTTTTCAAAACTAAGATCTTGCTTAATATTGCTTAAAAAATTATCATATGATTTTCCTTCAATCGAATGGACAATGACCCATCTACGAATCTTTAGCAGTTGGTGATACGCACTTGGGACAAAAACATAAATCGCTTATCAATTGATTTACGTTCAACACGACTAATATATATATATAATCCACCAGCGACCGGCAATAGGATATCTTTTCCTTATTTTATACGATTTTCGATGAATTTGTCTATTCCTTTTTTTCTCTTTCTTTTTATTTTCGTGGAATCTGCGCCACTGTTTCAAACAAAATGAAAAGTCAAATAGTGGTGGGAATTCGTAGTTGGGTCTCTGATGCGAGACAAAATCGCAAACCATCAGCCAATTTGAAGGTCCATACGTGGTGATCTTTGGCTGGCTATGTGAAGACAAAATGTCTTGTGCGATTAAATTATTAGTAAATATTAAGAAATTAAGATTCCGTATTTTGAATAATACTAAAATATTAGATGACAAGCAGATTATAACATATAATCTTTGTGGGCACTCCCCTGTGAAATTATTAAATTATTAAATCGACACATGTTCTGGGGTCCTAGCACTTACCCTGACAAGTGGGATTAGTTTAGTTAACAACTATAAAAAATGACCATACATTGGATTTTTTTTTTTTTTTGGCAGGAACAAATCTTCCCCCCTTTCCATAATTAGCCCATGTCTTGTTTATGTTTCCCCACCCCACAATTTTGAATGTCGAATTAAATAGTGTCAAGACCATCCCCTTCTAGGTACACCCAACAAACGATCAGATTCCATTCGATCTCCTGATTCTTCACGATATTGTACCAACCCCACATTCACATGCGAGCACTAGTCTAAGCTCACAAGGCTATTTACATAAATATATTCTTACAAACTCTCCCCTTACCTAAGAACTTGATACTTAGGACTCTAGCTACCTAGAGATGTCTTATATTCATCGTATGAATTGTATTTTGCGGCATTCTATGCAGAGTGGTTCGCTATTTGGTGCCCTAGACGCTGCCTAGATAACAGGAGAAGTTTTCCATCGGTTCTTTTCAACTAAAGGAGAGTCAATCACGTAACTTCTATCATCTCTTGATTAATTCTCTCCACAACGAGTTGTAATGTTTATGAACTTTGTAAATCCTATTGACTATGTGTGATTTGGGCAAGCAATTGTAGTTAGTGTACTATGCCATTGAATTCGATTATATTTATTGCTTCATTTTAAGTTTTATTTTGATTATCTAAAAAATTATCGACTCATTTCTACATTTTCATTGATTCAATGCAAACTTTGTTTCAAGTATTTCCTGCCCATTATATTCAACAACTACACCTAAAACAATCAATTTAAATAGAGAAACTTTTATATGATATCGAAATATAATATTCTCAAATATCATTAGAATTTTCTTATCTTTATAGCTATTTTGCGTAATGCATGTTTCCCGTTTAGTTTTTGTTTCAAGTTAAGGAATATCCTTGTCATTGTAATTTACGAGATCACAAGGTTGTAATGCTTGTTTTCCCGTTCCATATCTATCCATTTTACACTCAAACTAAGCAGGCATATGACGGCTTGGCGGGCGGTACATTCAATTAGGGACTAGCAGGTAGGGCAAAGTAGCAAGCACCACATTAGCCCCATCTATCTGCCCATCTCCTTTCCTAATGTAACGAAGAGGCCCGTTTCATGTGGGTCAAGTTAGAAGGAGTATTTTGAGTAAATCACACAACATGATGACTATTTGGTGGTGGATTTTGGGATGGGGGTCGACTTATGAATCAATTAAAAGGGTCTCTCTAGAATGTCAAATTTCACTCACAATTTATATAAATATTTTAAATTAAAGTCTCTCTAAGAAAATGCACACATTTCATTAATCAGAAAAACAACACAAGATAGATCACTTAAATATGAGCACGTTGCATGTAATAAATGCTTAGAGATTTAAATGCAAGCACGAGCTCATCAAATCGAAGTAATGAAAGTTTAAATATTAAGATTTATAGACGACAATTCACGTTTGGGAATCTTCAGCAGAAGGAAAAGAAATTGGAAAAAAATTGTATATCACACTGATGGTAACAAATATAATGGAAAGCTCAATGTACACAAAAGTGCTGCAGCAAAAAGAGTTAAATATACTTTTAGCCTCTTAATTCTCATCAAATGTTCAATCACGCCTTCGAATTTCCTCTTGCCAGTAATCAAATGCTCTTGACTTTTTTCCTGTAGTCAAACTCTTCTGTCCTATCTGAAAATTTTGCTAATGTGCGTAGATTTAACATGGCATATCATGTAGGGAAAAAAAGAAAGATAAGAAATTTGAGTGCGATTATTTTACCGTTCGTGATAAATTAAAATATTTTTCATAAAAATTATTTTCAAGAAAAATTATTAGTTTACATTTGTTTGATGATTTAGGAAAAATAATCTTTTTGTTGCCATAAGGGAAAATTGTTTCCCCTTATCTAAACTGGTCATTTTTCAATTCATGGAAACATTTTCTATACATGATAAGTTTTCAGTCATTCAAACACCATAAAGTCAGAAAATAATTTTTCGAAAATAATTTTTCATTAATCAGGCGGACTTTTATAAATAAAGGGGGAGAGAGGATGCAAGAGTTGAGGTGCGTGACTCCACCACTCCCAACCTTCGGCGACCATGGTTAAAGGCCCTTACTAGAGGTCAAGTGGAAATGCTGACCCTTGTGCACCTTCGCCGCTAGTCTGCCCTTCTTCATGCTTAGTCGATGGCCGATAGGCTCTCACGCAATCTAGGTAAGGCCTAGTTTTCGCCAAGTCATCAGTGGTGGCGTCGACCTTGGCCAACAATGCACAAGAAATTGGTCATGAGTTGATATTGTATTTCATAATGGAAGGTTACATATCTTATGAGAGGTCTCTTTGCCGTTAAGAGAAAACATTTTCACTGGTCATGTTATAAACAAACAGGGTGTATTTTTTTTTTTTTAAATAAGCTAGGGATGAACCGAGAATGCCTTACTTTTACTTATTTTAATAACAAGTTATTCTTTTTGCATCAATGATTGTCAAAATATCATGGAGAGAAAAATTTTCACAAGAAATTAGAGGGAAGCACCCACTTATCAAACGAGACCAAATAGCTAATATAAAGCATCAATGAGTTTCCGTATAATGTATATATAGGTGTGTGTGTAAACCTTTTCTCATTATATCCAGCATCGGCATTTTTACATCTTATTAACTATTTGATTTTAAAATTTTATACCAATGATGATGGATGTGACTCGTGTGAAAACATAGTTTGTACAAACAAGGTAACCTTAACTACTTCATTAAAAATATGTCTTGGTCACCATCTTTAACTTGTTTATTGAATTGCTTTTGTCATTTGCACGAGACCTTTGAAGCTGCCAATTTTCAATCTTTTGATGTTTCGTGCCACAAGGAAAGCATCTTGAGGAGATGAAAGGACAAGAGAAGGCCCATCAATGTCACGAAACAGTGATATGTATATAAATTAATTGGCTTCGAAGACATAATGGGAAATCAAAAGCGTGAGATCAGCATATAGTGGCAACCTACCAAAGATAAAGGGGGCAGAGAAGTAACTCGGATTCAAGAGCATGAGCACGAGCCCAACCATACAAAGCCACGGACAGCGATAGCATGTTTGCTCCAGAGAGAGAATGGGAAATGAAGATAGATCAAAAGAATAATGGAAGATAAGTAAGAAAAGGGGAAAAAAGACAGGCCCTCGAGATGCCATGTACAGTAACAAAACAAGCCACAAAAAGTCTGGATTGGAGAGGGCAAATGGGGGAAGGAAGACGATGTTTCTTTTAAGTGAAGCAATAAAGATGGAGAGAGAGAGACGGAGAGAGAGAGAGAGAGAGGAGAAAAGCCGAATGGGGGTCACTTTCAAAAGGTGTCGCGGTGGCATACAAAGGGATCTATCTAACCCATTAAGCATCCGAACAGTCCATTGATCCATAACCAACGGTTCCGAACTTTTAACTAGATCGTAAAAAAAATGTCAAGAAAGTGCTGCCGTCTCTGATTAGCTAGCCGCGAGAGAAATGATTTGTGCTTTGTAAAGGAGAAGAGGGTTGAAAATGAAAATTGTCAGAGCTGACTCAGATGAGATGATTGAGTGGGGGTTAGAATAGGGGTCGAGTCCTTTTTGACTGGTGTCTGCCTCTTTTGCGCGTGTAGGCTGTCAAAAGAAACCCAAAGAACCCTCTCGGAGATATTAATCTCCCCTCTCTGATGGAATCTGCCACCTTCATCAGTGGCATCGTCAAGGGAGAGAGAGAGAAATACTCTGATCCACCACCTTGACTTGCAATTACTGAAGGCTCTCTCACCCTCCTGTCGCTCCAGGAGACTTCCCTTTTGAGTATTTGTGCTGTTCCCAGTTGTGGTTTGGTCAAGTGGGTATTGACCCAAAGGTACTTGTCTTGGTTAGTACAAATTGCGCATAGAAGCGGCCAAGTCATCAAAAGCTGTGTACTAACTGAACCAAGCAACAGAGGAAAGAGAAACTGAGCGTGAGAGAGATGGGTTAGAGGGTGATGTTGAGAAAGAAGTGAGAGTGGCTCATCTTTTTCTAAAGTCTCTGGTTCTGGTTCCGTTTTGAGGAGTTGGGGCTGGGAAGGGTGAGAAAGATGGAAGTGGAAGACCTGGATGACTGCAGACACTTTTGCGAGAGAGAGCACCAAAAGCAGCTTCCAGATTTCACAGAGCTCGTTGCAGATCAATAAAGGCTAAGTTGCAAGTATTCTCTCCCTCTCCCTCTCCCTCTCCCTCTTTCTCTCTCTCTCTCTCTCTCTCTCTCTCTCTCTCTCTGTCATCATCGAAAGCTGGAAGAAGAAGAGGAAAAGCACGAGGGCCTGAGTCTGGATCCTCAAAGGAATCAACACTATCATCACTTTTATCATCATCTTCAGCACAATCCTCTTCAGAACTCAAGGCATGTAGGGCAAGAAGCTCAAGAACAAGACCAAGAAGCAGAGGAAGAAGAGCAAGAACAGAATCAAGAATCGGCAAAGCAACACCACCACCACCACCAGCTAGACGCTCACCAACTGTATTTTCTCGGCACACAAGCCCAACAAGACCACCCCCAGAGTTTCTGCTATGGAAGATTAGAGGAAGAGACCACTCAATCTTCACAGCAACAAGCGCAGCCACCCAAAAAGAGGTCCTATAATCCCTCCTCAGCCCCACTAGCCTTCGCTGACCAGACCTCCGAATATGCAAGAAAAATGGGAGACAACCACCATCCCCAACAGGCGGCCGCTACTTCTTCACGATTGGGAATGAGGAGAGGCGGCGGCGGTGCAGGAGAGATCGTGGAGGTCCAAGGAGGCCACATTGTTCGGTCCACCGGGAGGAAGGACCGGCACAGCAAGGTGTGCACCGCCAAGGGGCCGAGGGACCGCCGCGTGCGGCTGTCGGCCCACACCGCCATCCAGTTCTATGACGTCCAGGACCGGCTCGGTTACGACCGCCCGAGCAAGGCCGTGGACTGGCTCATCAAGAAGGCCAAAACCGCCATTGACGAGCTCGCCGAGCTCCCTGCTTGGAAGCCTACCGCCACCGCCGCCGCGACCCGTCATCCGCAGGCAACGGATGAGCGGGAGAGCCCGGTGGATATCCACCAGGCGGCTGTGGACGCGGCGGCGGACGATATCCGAAATTTGCAGCAGCAGCAGCAGCAGCAGCAGCAGCAACAAATCAACAGCCACCACCAGAGCAACCCCAACACCACCAGCTTCCTACCTCCATCTCTGGACTCGGACTCCATCGCCGACACAATCAAGTCGTTCTTCCCGATGGGCGTCAACCCTGCCGACGCCCCACCGCCACCACCGTCGTCCGTGCAGTTCCAGAGCTACCACCACCACCACCAACACCCACCGGATTTGTTGTCAAGAACCAGTAGCCAGAGCCAAGATCTTCGCCTCTCCCTGCAATCGTTCCAAGACCCTGTCTTGCTGCGACCCCAGTCGCACGACCATCATGTCGTCTTCTCCGGAACTCCGCAGCTAGGGTTTGATTCGTCGCCCGCCGCTTCTCTGTGGCCTTCCGAGCACACCCACCACAACACCAACCCAGCTTCAGACATCGGAAGGTACCACAGGATTGCGCCGTGGAGCGTAGGCGGAAGCAACGGTGGCGGAGGCGGCGGCGGGTTCATGTTCTCCCCGCCGCCGCCTGAGGCGGCCACAGCGGCGGCGCAGCCGCTGTTTGGCCAAGGCCAGCTTTTCACACAGAGGGGACCCCTTCAGTCCAGTAACTTGCCCGTGATTCGTGCTTGGATCGACCCGACACTATCATCGTCCGATCATCATCACCAAATGCAGCATTCCATCCATCCAATTTCACCCTCCGGATTTGCGTCCGGCGTGTTCCCCGGGTATCACATTCCGGCACGGATCCAAGGGCAAGACGGAGAGCACGACGGCATTCTCGACAAGCCGTCCTCTGCTTCCTCCGATTCCCACCATTGAACCAGAGCATTAAAAAAAACAGAAACTCAACTTTCTCTCCCTGATTGCAGGTGTGCTAGATTAGACAAAGAAAGACGTCTTGCATTCGTTAAAGCTTCGTCCTTTTTTTTCATCAGTTCTCGTGGATTTACCCGCAGGAAAACGTTGTCAGCAATAATTGTGCTTTTCCTGATCAAGACGAACAAGAACGAGCAACTTTAGCAGATTGGTAGCTGGGAGAGAAATTGGGTACATTTGGAGTTTGATGGTGAAGCAAAACCACATGGGAGGGAAATTCTCAAGAGATTTCATCATCTCGGGCGTTTTCAATCCCTGGTTTGTTTTACGTATCTATATGTTGGTACTGTTTCTAGCACTTTTTTCCACTGTCACGTTCAAGTTGGCTGTATTGACATTTGAGCTCAACTTTCGTTTGATGTTTTGACTCTATTTTGAACTTGGACCAGTATGTGTTTCTGTTCCCAGAGTTGATGTATGTCATTCCTGTTCGCTTTTTAGTGAAGCGGTTGTGCTGTAACATGACATCACCCGCTTTCCCCCATGAAACAACAGACGAGGATCCCGAATCCGAGTGTTATATATTTATTTTTATCATAGATCCCTTCACTAGGCAGCCTCATCTCCCATAACACACCAAGGATACTGAATTTGACATTCTTTTGAAGATTCTTTGACTAGGCAATCGCCACAAATTTAGTAATGGTTTTGGGTTGAGTGGTTAGATATTCAATTTTTCATACTGTAGTTGCTTTCTCTTTCACAAGTGATGTGAGAGGGTCTCTTTTCGGTGTTTAGAAATGGTCGATTTGAGCTGTAGATTGAAAGAGAGTTTTTGCTTTCTCTCTCTGAGCATTTCTTGCTTCTTTTTGGTGGAACAATTAGCCCACTTTGCAACCCCTTGGTGAGAGGCATATACGGATTAAAAGAGTAATAGTTCTATTCTGTCATCACTCACTCACGCCTGGGGACCTTGTGTCATTTTCTTTGAACACAGAGAGTAGCGATTGTTGGGATGGGTTTGAATCGGACCTTTTAATTTTTTCCTTCTTGTATGATAATGGAAAAAGAAAAGAATCCCCCATTTTGCTGAAAATAGTGTCGTTTAGTTTATTTCCACACAACTGGTCCAAAAGAACATGGGGAGGTTTTCAGTCAGATTTTCAGAAATAGAAGCCAATAGGGGGTTTCCGATGTCAAACTGACTACGAAATGCATCCCTGGGGCAAATCCAACCTCGTTGAAACAGGACCATTGTCCATTCACAACCTGAGTCACCTAAATTTGAGCATCAACTGTTCTCTGGCCTCATTCTTGGGTCCTACGAGAAGAATTGCTAGTTACTGTGAAGCATGAGAGTGCTGCGGATAAGTACAGAAGTTGAGCTAATACAGTGATGGAAGAACAAGAATTGACAGACGGATATTACCAAAACTGAGGTACTTCCCCATCTTGCAATGGTCCCCCTATCCTTGGGAAACTCAAGTGCATGCTAGAAAATATCTGAGTCTAGCTGGAAACAAATCCTTACTTTGCATAGACATTAAAAGCACCTAGGCATTTTTGTGTGGCCGCCGAGAAATTGCAGTGGTTGTCTCATGCTTGGTAGTTCTACCAAACTTGGAACTAGGCCTTGTCTTGAGTACATCTAATGTTCATAACAATTGTATAACCTCTATGATATGCCGTGTCTAGAAGCAAACTCATGAGCGGAATAAGCTTTCAACGCGGGAACTTGGTGCACTAGTGCAAGAGCTGTATGATGATTAGCTAACCAATAGTTTGAAGATGAATGATTGTGAAGGTAAAATGATTTTGATGTGATTGGTGAATTAGTTGATGTCCGTTGGCAATGGCCACTTGAGCTTCATATGATTAAATATTGGGAGATAATCTATATTGATGGATACATGGGTTGGACTCGACCTTTTTTGATATTCTTTTGATTAGTCTAAAGCATATACAAACAATGAGGCTGTACAATTGTATTTTTCTTGGCTAGAGTCTTTAATACAATGATACAGATACATATTATAACACACATTATTGAACAATCCAAATCACAGAGCTCGGCAGTTACATCCGCCAGATTTATTAATAACAACCAGCAGATCAGATTATCATAAATTATCAGTTGTCCAGTAAAGAAAGATTACGCCATTCCTGAGTATTGACTTATGTCCCATGCTCTTAGAGACTGCAACTGCTACTAACGCAAACCTCATCTCAATCTTGAAATAAATTACTCAAGAATCTCATAGGCTTATTTCACATTGCCAAGCTGGCGTTGCATGGGAATCGTGATTACCTCTTGAGTTCCAGGGTTTCAGTAGTACAATTGAAGCTGTTTTGACCTTTGGGTAATACAAGGCTTTGCCGATTTGCCAAGCTGCTTCGCCATCATTTCAGTTGAATATGACTGAGGTCGGATTTCCCAGGGCCGGGTAGCAATCCAATGTTCCAACCAGCTCCAACCCCAACATTCTTTGACTAGACAATAAGAGGGTCGACTGAGATAGTGGCTGGAGTTAGCCCTCCACTGCAAACAGTTTTAAAATTATAAGATTGTGTCGTTAGAACGTGGGATCGTAACCTCAGTAGCTGCAGACCTGATGAGAGAAGGCGTATGCCAGGGTTCTCTCCCGCTTGGCTGCTGCTGCTTCTCTTTGCTGTATCTTTGCAAGGATATCCTCCTTGGTTCCGGGGCCTCCACACCATTCGAGCTGTCAGGCAAGAGGGAAAACTAGCATTTATACAGACGGTTTTCCATGCTTTTAGAGATGTCATCCATTGATGTGTCCTCAGATGAGCCCGACAACAGTAGATGAACACTACTGAGATGATCTAGTGGTGGTATTTACACTCTTTGTCCAAATTAGGAGAGTATTGATGCAGTTTTTCAAACCTTAGACGAGTAGCTCTTGGCATCAAACTCCAGAACGCTATGCTGTCTGGTCGGGGTTTAAAAGAGTGCAGATATGGGGACTCATAGATCAGCCTATGACATGAAAAATATCATGTCACGGGCTCTCGACCATACAAACAAGCAGCTTTCACAAGGACTTACCCCTTCTTTTTTGCCTTGGACGTAATTACCAAATGTAGGATGATTTCGGGAAGGGCTGAGGAGCAGTCGATTCAGGTTTGAATAGAGCATTCAGAAGGGACTGACAGAGGTGTCTTTTCTTATTGACGAGGAAAAGAACTTCTAGTATCTGAATGAGAATGATTTTGATATAACACAAATATGCGAAGAAGCTCAAAGACCATGGCAATGCATAGAGCACGTGCATTTAAACTGGATCCGACCGTGTTGAAAATATGGGTGAACTGATGGAAACTGCCATGCTGGCTACGGCTTAGCCTGCAATCTGTCTTTCATCAAGCATAGAGTGAAGTGTTCTAGGTTCCATCTAGCCGCCTAAATATAGATGCTACCAAATCGATTTGCGATCATGATTTAAGCATTGATATAATTGGAGCTACAATAAAGACGTTGGCTCTAGAAGCTAAGGGAAGAGGCTGTACCTCTAGCTTCTGGAGCTTGGCTTCAAACTTCAACTGATCTTCTAGTCTCTTTTGCCTCATGCGTGCCTCAGTGACCATGTTAATTCGTCGAGCTCTAATCTCGGTTTGGATCCTGCTCCACGAATGCAAATAGCTAAGTGCAGTCGACACTTGCTCTGTCACGGGTAGACCATGAGTCAAGCTTTGGAACCTCACTGCACATCTCAGACGGTACAGTGTCCTTCTAGCCTTGGAGAAGTGGAAAAAAGAAATAGAAATTAGGTCGCCTCATACATTGTCCAGCCATGGAAAATGAAAGAGCTTTGTCTTACCGTACCAGAAATGCACGAAATGCAGCTTGAATCCTAGTTGCGGCAGTATCTTCAACCCGCTTTCCAGGAATACCCCATTTTCTTTGTGAATCCTGCTTGGACCCATTGGACTTGGCAGCGCAAACTTCCACCTATTTCAAAGATGCGTCCAAGCAGATTAGAGAAAAGGCATAGCATGGACGTTGTCTAGGACAGAAAGCAGGGGAAGGTTTCGCTTAGAGATTTTAGCAGTCGCAGTGGAATAGGGAAAAGGCGTGGCATTGTTCACAACCGATTCGGCGGTGGAATTAAAAACGTTTTTGACAATAATATAGTCAGATAGAATTTGAGTCGTATCAAAATGAAGCCCCTTCAAGCAAAATTTTAACAGCCATCACTTAGCTTTGATAGTTCCATTTGCTGGCTTTTGAACTATCCCTTTGATCATATCAAAAGGTTGATTTGCAAAGGAAAATATCATCGAACTGGTTTCGAATCTTATCATTAGTCTGCTCACTGTGTGATCTCAGCGAGGTGAGTTATAGTCAAAACTCCAATAGTTGAGGCCAATAATGGATATGAGCAGGCAAGTTTCATCTAGTCTTTGTTATCAGTTTCTGATCAAATCGGAACTATATGAGGCTGTCTACAGTAACAAGATCGATAAATCCGAAGAGAAAGCCCCAAAAAACAAAGTGCATGCGTTGGAATTCATAAACATAATTAGCATTGACATTGTACCTTCGCTTGTCTGGAAGTTCCCTCCTTCGCTTTCTTGAGACTCCTAAAGCAGTTACCAGGACCCATCACTGTAAAAACAAAGAGAGAAGAAATTATTCAATCCCGGCAAGGCGCTCCGATGAAGCAGAGAATCCGAAACAATGTCGACTTTTCAGTGAACCAGATTTCAACAAATGTACTACTTCATCCTTCAACAATCAACCTATTCTATTTTCACTTGCAGAATGCCGCAGAAACAGCATTTAAACAATCTTCCGCATACGCTAACATCACAAAACAAAGCGACCCGACATTGAAGTAAACTAAACACTACATAAAATAAGGAGCCGTTACAGGTTGAGAATGGAGAAGCTCTGGCACCTTTTGCTTGCGCTGGTAATATGAACATGAAAACAAGATAAGCAAAATGCCATTTTTATTGTAGAGAGTATCGGGAGATGCAACGTGAGTCTCCACATGGAACTAGCTAAGCTTTAGTTGACGTCTCATCTATTGTGAAGACAGTGTTTGATCTTCCCCAAGATGGACAATCAACACCAACAGGCAACAATAAATTGATAAATGTTTTACTCCAAAAATAAAACAGCACCAAAAGACGACAGAAATAAGCTTGGATGGCTTATCGGTGATGGCGACCGCAGAAATAGATAATAGGGCCGAAATGGTCCCGGCGAGGCTCGAACTCGCGACCTTCGGCTCATAAGACCAACGCTCTAACCGACTGAGCTACGGGACCTCGCTTTTGATGGGGTTTCCTGCGAATTATACAATAATTAAACATTTAATCTTTGCATGATTGCATTCCATGTCTCGTGTTGTTGTTTTTTCATTTTGAGATTATCTGTCGGGCCATTATCTGCAAGTATAATCAATCTCCCAAAAAATAAAAAAAGGACAAAAACAAAAACAGAGTATCTAAAGTTGCTTTTACTTGCCAAATCTTGCTGTGATGTGCTGGACAGTACTAGAGCTAAACTTCCCATTTGGGCACATATAAACCCCAATGTATCATGTCACTGAATAGTCCTATATACATTTTCTCGGGCGTAGGCATCAAGTGGTAATCCCGATGAAACTGAGCTATGCGCCTTTCTTTTTTTATCTTGTTCGGGCCAAGATCATACGTTGTTGTCATAGATTTCTCTTGATTTTCCAGGAATTAATGAGCAAGGACAGAGGATAGGACAAGATGATGATGACAATAAACCTTGGAGCATATTGGATCGGGGAGAATCTCAAGATAGATGCTTGATGGGGTCACCGTATTCCTTTCCGAATCTTGAGAAATCTTTGTACTGAATACGACATGAGAGACGAGACGACGAAATATGATATAAGCTTGGTTTCCCATGACTTTGAATTAGATAAAATCATAATTATCCTTTCGAGAAACTTAATAGGAAAGATGATCTAGCTAATGAAATTGTTCGATACAGTCCGATCCGTATGAGAACCTCATCCAGCATTCACCACTTAAAAATATCCTTTGCAAGTTTGAATTTATAAATTGTTCTATGCCCAAAAAAGAAAGATTGAATTCGTGCTTCTTTTATTTTTTTAGTGAAAGAAGATATCATCTTTGATAGTAGATCTATATTTTGGCCACGAAAATTTTGCGATGATCTATGTCTCAATCGCCCTCCTTAATTTTACCAATCTGGTAATGATCCTAAGGATCTTACTCCATAAAGCGCATGGATTGAGGGAATCCAGATCTAATATTCGCTGGCATCTGTCTCGTTCTGTCCTTAATCCAGTTCCTGTCTTGCTACAAGATAAGGGGTTATTGCATGCGTTAAAGCGTGCACTTTGTAGCAGCCCAAAAGGGGAATTCTTGAGGAAGAATCTCGCATGAAGATCATCCCTTAACTCTTTCTTTAAGCTCGTATTAAAGCAGCCAGACCGCGTTGACCTCAGCCTCTCAAAAAGGCAAACTTTTTTTCCGTTTCAGTTTCGAATTTTCGCTTTGGGAAAACAATCTTTGATTTGGAGATGATTTGGATTTGCAGAGGAAAAGTTAAATCCTTACGTACCCACATTCCAGAATGGATAAGTTTGCTCTAAAATCGAATAAAAAATAGAGAGAAAGTGATGGGATTGTTCCTTGATCTTTGTTGGCCATCCAGATGTGCATCCTCGAATCATAATTGCGTGCCTTTTTGGTGGTGAATTTCATGGCGAGGCTGCAAAAGGAAAACAGCCAAAAAGAAAACCCAGAAATGAAGGGACAAAACTGGCAACTTGGCTTCATTAAGAACCCAACCCATTCAGTGCAATGCAAAATTCATTATTCTAGAGAGAGAAAAAATCTGAGGTGGTTGAATTGAAAGCTAGAGAGAGAGAGATTCATGAGAGTCGGTCTAGGAACAAAATGAGGAGTGGAGCGAGGATTTGGGCGAAAATGGAGAGAGCGAAATATTCTCACTAGGTTCGCTTTAGATTTGCCAAGCTTCTTTTTTGAATTTTTGAGGAGACTGAGAAAATTCCTCCAGCTTTGTGGATACAATCCGATCTGTCTCTCGGACAAGGAAAGCTAGGTAAGAGCAAAATACTGTTCTCTCTCCGGTGTCCCCCACTTTCTCTCTCTTCGATTTTACTGGATTTTCTTCTGTTTCTTGCCCTTCTTTTACTTCTTCATTGCATTCATTTCTTGCAGAAGCAGATCATTTTCACCGATCGTTGTGCAATTGCCTCTGAATTCCCTGTTGAAACCTTCAACGTAATTCTCTTCGAGGTCCTAGTCCCCGGGGACACTAGATAGTTGGGTTCTGATAGATCTCTCTGTTCTTTGTCCTTACCATTAGTGATTTGGCTCATTGAGTAGCTATAATTGTGGGATATATCTCTCGAATTCTGTTATATCTGCACGGGGAAGTGGGATTGTGGTGTTTTCTGATGGTGATGAGATTGTGGTCACAAAGAGATCAGATTGTCATCCAGAAAAAATCTCCTTCATAACAGAAGGCTTTTTGTCCCCAAATTATCTCCAAAGTTTGAACCTTTGGAATTACATGGAAGATTAACCCAATGGCACAAGAAGACCAAACCCAAAAGTGTAGTAATAGTAGTAGTGGGGGTAATATCACTATTGGAAGCAACAACAGCATTAGGTCCTCCAAGAAGCACAAGCAAAAGAAAGCCCCACAGAGAGGCCTTGGTGTGGCACAGTTGGAGAAAATCAGGATTGAGGAGCAGCAGAAGAGAGATGCCACCACGATATTCCCGTCCCCGGCGACGATTTCTAGGAGTGGTTCGTGTTTCTTGCCAGCTCCTCTCACGAATTATCATGTCCAAGGCGATTTCATGCCGCCAAACTCTATATTCCGACCAGTTCCCCCGCACCCAGTTCAGAATGTCGAGGTCCCCAGCGCCGGCGCCTTTCCATTGGTGAACCGGGCAAGAGGTTGCGGCCTCGAGATTGATAGGCAGTCTGGTGCAATGATAGTGCCCGAGCACTTCCCTTATATGTGGAATTTCCCCGAGTACGGTGGTGAAATTAAGACCTCTTTGGTGGATCCCGGATCGCAGTTGTGCTCAAGACCGAGTTTACCTATGGATTCCGGTTGGCCTTCCCTTGGACCGGCGCGAAAAGTGCAATATGATTACCCTACTTTGCTGGTAAGCTAGTGTCACGTGAGGTATTCGTAGCTCGCTGATTGTTACCCGTGAAAGTTACTGATGATGTCCAGGGTGTCTCTGCAGACGAAGGCATCACCAGTTACTTCTTCAGCACCTTCCCTCAATTATCAGATGGAGCCCCCTTCAAACCAAAGTCATCATGGCAATTATTTCCCAGCTTTGCCTCTGGAAGAGAAGGTATAGTTTATTTCATGGAATTTTGCTTGTCTGGTTCGGTAGATTTTCATTTTCCAATTTCAATGTTTTGCCATTGGCCTGCATGAACAGCTGTAGAAGTTTGTTGTTCAATGTAATATACGTTAATCTTCTGGCATCAAGTGGTGTTATACATTGTCATTGGGGCTTAATTTGGTGGAATATTGAATTCATTTTGTGGATCCATTTCATTGAGAGGTGATACAGATGATCGGCGTGAAGAGGTCATATCCCTTCTCTCTAGAAAATCCACCAGCCCCCTACTACCCATTCAGACTCCCTGTACTTGGCCATTCGAATAGCACACCTGATGAACCACACTCACGTGGCAATGGCAATTTCAGGTTAGCTTAAAATTCAGGACGAAGTGTCCTCTTTTGACTATGAAGGCAAGCACTACGCTGCGATATTGCTGACTGTTCTTCTTTCAACAGTTTCAGAGAAGGTCCTTCATGCCCTCCCCTGGTATTGGAACCGAATATGTCGAAAAGCATAAAAAGCAGTGGAACTATGGGTGGAGAGTTCCTTACTCTTGGCCCTCCAGCAACATCAACTCCGCTAGAATTGAAGCAGCCTTCGGCTTTGCTAACATTGAATGATCAGAATGTTCCTGATTTTGAATCGCGAGCCCATGAAGTAAGTTTGGAACAGGGGTCTCTGTTTCCGTTTCAGCAGCTTTTCAATTAAATAGAGTAATCTTTGGGCGATCCAGCTCTCAACGTTTGGTCTTGTTTGATGTAGGGATTTCAAGAGGGTCTAGGTTTCCGTCAAGCATCGAACTGGAGGTATCAGGAAAACCCTCGCTACAACTTTCTCCCACCATCAATGGTACCGAATAACCAAGCAAATACGCACATGAACAATTGCGACAGCGATCCTGGGGCAAGTATCGATCTCAATCTGAAATTATAAAGAACTGACAAGGGCGTGACTAACTGGCAACCGCTTTTAGTCTCGATTCTTTTGTAGCCTTAAAAGACGATTACATTGATTGTTGTGATTACGGCATGGGATGACTTCATATATCTTTATTTCCTTGGTGAAAACCCCGATCTTGCTCGTGTGAAATAGCCCAAGTTGGGGATTGGTTGTTGTTCGGTTGTTCTTTTGCGTGCGCCTGTTGTTCTCTTTCGATAAGCTGTGAAGATTGATTCGAATTTTAGGCATTGTTACATTCTAATGCCCTTTAGTCTGGGGGGCTTGAAAGTCGAAAAGTCGACTCCCCGATATCGACACCCTGGACTATTGCAATTACATGTGCTTGCATCTGGACATAGAACCGAATTCCCCTGAATTTCACCAAATAAACTGCTAACATTAGAAAACTCTTGCCTAACTGCTGAAACGAGATCCATGGACAAGGATGCAACGTCCTCTACGTTCCAGCTGTTCTTATTTAAACCTGCTTCATGGATGAGGATTTCTGGCATCACGTCATGGAGTGAACCCATGCAGACAGAGCAACAGCGGTACAGACATACAGCCATAGAGTCAGCAAGAACATTGATGTTTTTGCATGGAGAAAAATTGCCTGATGAGGGATTATTGGGATCTGGGACATCATCAGAAGACAAAGTGCTGTTGTCTTTTGGGGCCATATCCTTTATGTGGTCTTTTACTCTGCCAGAGCCAGAATAGGCGGCTCCACCCAGGGCAAGGACCATCCTTAGAAAGCACAACATCATCTGCCGATACCGAATGGTAGGGATGACTTATGACTGAGCCACATCACGTATACTAGCAGATTCTCCAGGGCTTTCAAGCTGAGTTATTGCATTCGTCCCATTGCACTCGATCAATGATTTACCAACAGGAGGGCCGGCAGGAATGGAACTACAAGGGTGTTTGTTCGGAGTGGAGTTTCCAAACAGGGAAACATTTTCTAAGATGTCATCCTGTAAAAGTCCAACTCTTTCTTTAAAATCATGAAGCCCAGAGTCACCATTCTCTTTGTTGCACACAGACGGATCAACATTTTCAGCAGCAGAATCTCGCTGAGTTTCTTCCAAAACTATGGCTTCAGGGGAACTCCTACCAGAGATGGGCGGCTGATGTTCCTCAAGTTGAAGTTATTAGCTGAAGATGCCATGGTTGACAGAACAGGGTTTGCTTGTGTAAGTTGGGCATCCACCTCTAAACTGAAAACAAAATGGTTGTTTTTGAAAAGAACAAAGAAGAAGTTGACAGCAAAAGCTATCCGTCATATTCAGAAAACTGAAAAATGTTCAAATACATACTAGAACTTAACTATAAACCCACGTTGCCCACTAACAACTTGCTTGGTTCACAAAACCAGCAATAAGCTAACATAATAGCAAAAAAGAAAACATGCAGCTAACTGCTCCCACAAAATAAGATTGACCAAGTAAAACAACAATTAACCAACTCCTAAAAAACAAGACACCAACAAACTGACTAAACAAAATAAAGAAGAAAAAAACAGAACGTGCAGTCTTGATACATCAACACTCTCCTCTTGGATTAGGTATTGCACACTCCTAGCTTTGCCCTGAGAAGTTCAAATCGACCAACATAAAATGACTTTGTGAATATATTTGCAATCTGGTTTTCTGAACTGCAGTACACCAGTTTCACCTCTTCAGCCTTTTGCACTTCTCTCAAGAAGTAAAACTTAACCTTAAAATGCTTTGTTCTTCCAGAAATACTAGATTCTGTGAAATGGGCAGAGTAGCTTGTTTATCCACAAACACTTCTATGTCTTCTTCTTGCTGCATATGCAGATCATCCATCGACTTCTTTAACCATAATGCTTGATTCACAGTTGCGCAAAGAGCGCAATGAACTCGGCTTCAGCCTGCCAGTTGATTGAGCCACTATTTCCTGCTTCTTTGAACACCAGAAAAAATATGCCGACCCAAATGTAAAGCAATAACCTGAAGTGCTCCTCATATCATCCATTAATCCTGCCCAATCACTGTCAGAATATCTTTGCAACTTAAAACTCTACAAAACTTAATCTCATACGAAAGAGTACCTCTTAAGTACCTCAACACCCTCTTTGCAGCTACCATATGCAACTCACTTGCACAATTGAGAAATCTAGATAAGACACTTACAACAAACATGATGTCTAGCCTAGTTGCAGTGAGATACATAAGACAGCCAATCAAACTTCTATAAAAAATTTCATCTGCAGGTACTGATCTATCCTTCTTTTGAAGCTTTTCCTTATGGCCCATTGGTGTACTCACACTCTTGCACTCCTCCATGTTGAATCTCCTTAGGATCTCCTTCAAATACTTCTTTTGACAGATAAAAACTTCATTATGAGTCTGCCTAACCTCCATTCCTAGAAAATATGACATCTCACTAAGATCAATCATTTCGAACATCTTCATCATCTCTTGCTTAAATGCAGTAATTTGAGCACTATTACTCCATGTCACCAACATATCATCCACATAAAGAGACACCACCACTAAGTCAGATACTAACTTCTTGACATATAGAGTAGATTCACTGAGGCTTTTCTTGAAACCTAAACTCAACAAGTGCTCATCCATCTTTCTATACCATGCTCTGGGAGCTTGCCTCAAGCCATAGAGAGCCTTTCTCAGCAAATAAACTTTATCCTCCTGGCCTGGTGTGACAAAGCCTTCTGGCTGCTCAACATAAATCTCCTCCTGCAACACTCTATTCAAAAATGCAGATTTCATATCTAACTGATATACATTCCATCCTTGTTGAGCTGCCAAAGCAAGAATCATTCTAATTGTATCAAGTCTTGCCATGGGAGCAAAGGTTTCTGAGAAATCAACTCCCCAAACCTGTGCATATCCCTTCACCACCAACCTGGCCTTATGCTTATTCACTGAGCCATCAGGATTAAATTTGGTCTTGAAAACCCATTTTACTCCAATCACCTTCCTATCTTTAGGCCTCTCCACTAGCTCCCATGTATGGGTTTTTTCTATCATAGCCAACTCTTCCTTCATTGCATTCATCCACCTTTGATCACTTTTAGCTTCCTCATAACCTGTAGGTTCCAAAACAGCCACACTACACCTTTGATATATATCAGTCAAAGATCTAGTACCTCTAACTGAAACATCATCCACCAATTCGTCAGGTTCCAATGAGACCTCTTTGTGCTTACCTTGTGGCTCATTTGTCCAATCCCATTTATCATCTTCTAGAAACTGAACATCCCTACTAGTGATTACCTTTCCTGTCTGTGGTTGATAGATCCTATAAGCTTTTGACACTAAAATGTAGCCAACAAAGATCCCAGGTTCAGCTTTCTCTCCCAACTTGTCTCTCTTGACTTGTGGAATATGAGAAAAACACAAACAGCCAAACACCTTCAAATTTCTTAGAATTGACTTAACATCAAACCAAGCTTTAAAGGGTGTCTTCATCTCCAATACCCTCATAGGTAATCTATTCAGCAGAAAAATTGATATGTTTGCTGCTTCTGCCCAAAACTCTTTTGATAGATTTTTCTCATACAACAGACACCTAGTCATCTCCATAATAGTTCTATTCTTCCTCTCACTAACTCCATTTTGTTGTGGAGAGTAAGGAGCAGTAAGTTGATGCTCAATTCCAGCCTCTTCACAGAAAGAGTTAAGCCTCTGTGAAGTGTATTATGTTCCATTATCAAATTTAATGACTTGAATCTTGCAACCACTTTGGTTCTCAACCCCATTTCTTAAACTTTAGAAATACCCCAGCAACTTCTGATTTTTACTTCATAAAGTAAATCCAGCACATTCTAGTATAATCATCAATGAAAATAATGAAATATCTGCTGCCATTTAGTGAAAGAGTCACTTGTGGACCACATAGATCTGTATGAATTAGTTGTAGCTTCTCTGTAGCTCTCCAAGTGGATTCCTTGAAGGGAAGTCTTGTCTGCTTACCCAACAAACAAGTTTTGCACCCTGTGATTTGCTCCTCCAGACTTGGTAACCCAGTTGCCATTTCATTCCTTTGCATGAATAGCACGCATTTATGATGAAAGTGCCCCAACCCCTTGTGCCATATTTCTGAATCATTAACTTGACACTTGAATGCCATATGCTCATTCTCAAGAGGATTCAAAGAAAAACTCTTCTGTTGCATCTCTATCTTGAACAGCTCCTCACCACTAGAGTCAAAGATCAAACACTTCTCCTCTTCAAATATCACCTTAAATCCCTTTTCTACCAACTGCCCCACACTCAGCAAATTCTAATCAATTTTAGGCACATACATCACATCAAAAATCAGCTTAGTTCCAGCACAACTCTCCATTGCTACAGTCCATTTACCTTTCACTTCTAAATACTCTCCATTCCCAATCCTCACTTTTGACTTCAACGACTTGTCAAGGTTTATAAACAGTGTTTCATCACTTGTCATATAGTTTGTGCAACCACTATCAACAAGCCAACTGTCACATGGAATAATAGAAGAGAAACAAGAGGCAACAAACAGTTGATCTACCTCTTGCCGAACTGCAGCATGTGTCTCACCCTGTTGCTGATCTCTCTTCTCTTTGCAGAATTTCTCAATGTGTCCAAGCTTATGACACTTTCTGCACCTTACATCTGGCCTCTTCCAACACCTGAAGTGTGGATGATTCTTTTTTTTCACAGTGCTGACATGAGGAATATCTTTCCCAATTGTTCTTGGAGTTACTACACTATTCTCTCCCTGCAAAGAAACCGAACCACTACTGCCATTTCCTTTCTTTCATTTCCACTTCTTGACTTTTCCTCTTACATTTTGTTGTTCTTTGGCCGGCAGAGCTCCTTCTGTACTTCCTTTCAGCCTCATTAACCTCCTTTGCTCTTGTGCTTGCAGAACACTTAGCAATTCTACCAACATTATCTGAGACAAATCCTTGGTATTCTCCAAAGAGGCAATGGTTGCCTCAAACCTTTCGGGCAAGGAAACAAGAATCTTTTGCACTAGCCTATCATCAAAGAGGTCAGTGTCTAGAACTCTTGCCTGATTTGCAATGCTTATCAATTTATCAGAATACTCCTTAATTGTCTCAGATTCCTTCATTTGCAGTCTCTCGAATTCTGTGATCAAGTTTAGCCCCTTCATGCTTCTGATCCTCTCATCTCCTTGATACTCAGCTTTGAGGAAGTCCAAAATAACTTTGGCTGATTCACAAGCCATAATTATGCTGAAAATGGCAGGTGAGACAACAGCATATAAACAAGACTTTGCCTTTGCTTTCCTTGTTGTCCTCTCCTTGTGAAACTTGATTTGATTGATGGTTGGATTGTCAGGAAGGGGAGCAACTTCATAATATTGTTCCATAGCTTCCCAAAAATCACAACCCTCTAGATAGGCTCGCATTCTCACTACCCAGGCTTGATAATTTTCTCCATCAAACGCTGGCGAAGCCATTGCTGAAAAACCACTCGATCCCACCTCCATCTTGCTTTTATGGATGCAAACAAACCTCTCAATCAATCTCATAAGTCACTCATAGCCCCTTAAGATCAAGAAGACTCTGATACCAATGTTATTTTTGAAAAGAACAAAGAAGGAGTTGACAGCAAAAGCTATCTGTTATATTCAGAAAAAATGTTCAAATACATACTAGAACTTAACCATAAACCCACGTTGCCCACTAACAACTTGCTTGGTTCACAAAACCAGCAACAAACTAACGTAATAGCAAAAAAGAAAACGTGCAGCTAACTGCTCCTACAAGATAAGATTGACCAAGTAAAACAACAATTAACCAACTCCTAAAAAACAGGACACTAACAAACTAACTAAACAAAATAAAGAAGAAAAAAACAGAACGTGCAATCTTGATACATCAACAAAAATAAACTGTGTTAAACACTTTGTAGCATACGCAAAATTTCAATCAAGCTATCTAGTGAAAAAGATTAGTACCTTTGCAATGAAATTGCCCAACTATTAACAATATCTTCCAGATAAGAAACTTGGGATAAAAGTTGAACATACTGATATCGATCTTTCCCAACCTGGACCTTGACACTTATCCACCCTACTAAGAGCTCAAGAACCCTGCGAATCTCAACGGCAACTTCTTTCGTTGAAGTGTACAACCCTCGCATGCCAACAAACCAACTGTTGCCATCCCTTTTACTAAAAGGGATCCTCCTTTGCTTTTGATGCTTGCCAGGATTACAAGGAACAACCATCTTCTCCAATGTGTTACTAGGGCGAGCAATACAGGAATTAAATGGCTGGCCCTTCCAAGGTCCACTTATGTCAGCAACAGGGCCTTCTTTCAATTTGAGATAACCTAACAAAGTTCGGCAAAATGAGGATATCTGAATATTTGATAGCCAACTGTTGATATCCCCAACGTCAAACTCAATTTTCCCTTCAGATTATGCTTGTTCAAAAGAGGAGATGGTATTGGCACAAAATTATCATCATTTTGTGTTCTAGGGTCCAGCTCTTCTAATGGATGATCTAGATTTTTCTTTGGGGTTTGTTTTTTTTTTATCTCTAATGGGAGCAGAAGTTTCGTCATCGAGAACAAGCTGTTTGCGAGCTTTTTGAATAAACAACTGCACAAACTGCCGAACAACTATCATTGACAATTCTGCGGCAGCATACCGATTTACCACGATGTCATAATTCATACTACCATCAATTTGCACACTAAATCTTGGTAGAGTGTGCTCCAAGGAAGTACATTGACTGTTATCTTGTACATCACAGCCAAAGAGTATTCCAATGGGAAGTTGAGCATGAGGAACATCAGAAGTAACCTGTTTGCATATCCAATGAGTGACATGATGACACTAGAAAGAGAAAGCAAAAAAACAGAAAGCGGAGGGAGGGGGGAGGAGCTAATAACAGTCATAAAATAATGGAAGTTAATATTTAAGGACAAAGCAGGACAATGAACCAACAATATCGACCCAAGAAACTAAATAACAAAACCAACAAAGTCACCCTCATCTCACTGGTAGACTATGCAAATTTTCTTAAGTCATTGAAGGAGGGGGGAGAAGCTAGTAACAGTCGTAAAATAATGAAAGTTAATATTTGAGGACAAAGCAGGATAAGGAACCAACAATATCGACCCAAGAAACTAAACAACAAAACCAACAAAGTCACCATCATCCCACCAAGTGAGGTAGACTATGCAAATTTTCTTAAGTCATTGAGGGAGGGGGAGGAGCTAGTAACAGTTGTAAAATAATGGAAGTTAATATTTGAGGACAAAGTAGGACAAGGAACCAACAATATCGAAAGAAAACTAAACAACAAAACCAACAAAGTCACCCTCATCCCACCAAGTGAGGTAGACTATGCAAATTTTCTTAAGTCATTGAGGGAAGGGGAGGAGCTAGTAATAGTCGTAAAATAATGAAAGTTAATATTTGAGGACAAAGCAGGACAATGAACCAACAATATCGACCCAAGAAACTAAACAACAAAACCAACAAAGTCACCCTCATCTCACTGGTAGACTATGCAAATTTTCTTAAGTCATTGAGGGAGGGGGAGGAGATAGTAACAGTCATAAAATAATGGAAGTTAATATTTGAGGACAAAGCAGGACAAGGAACCAACAATATCAACCCAAGAAACTAAACAACAAAACCAACAAAGTCACCCTCATCCCACCAAGTGAGGTAAACTATGCAAATTTTCTTAAGTCATTGAGGGGAGGAGCTAGTAACAATCGTAAAATAATGAAAGTTAATATTTGAGGACAAAGCAGGACAATGAACCAACAATATCGACCCAAGAAACTAAACAACAAAACCAACAAAGTCACCCTCATCCCACCAAGTGAGGTAAACTATGCAATTTTTCTTAAGTTATTGAGGGAGGAGGAGGAGCTAGTAACAATCGTAAAATAATGGAAGTTAATATTTGAAGATAAAGCAGGACAAGGAACCAACAATATCAACCCAAGAAACTAAACAACAAAACCAACAAAGTCACCCTCATCCCACCAAGTGAGGTAGACTATGTAAATTTTCTTAAATCATTGAGGGAGGGGGGAGGAGCTAGTAACAGTTGTAAAATAATGGAAGTTAATATTTGAGGACAAAGCAGGACAATGAACCAACAATATCGACCCAAGAAACTAAACAACAAAACCAACAAAGTCACCCTTATCCCACCAAGTGAGGTAGACTATGCAAATTTTCTTAAGTCATTGAGGGAGGGGGGAGAAGCTAGTAACAGTCGTAAAATAATGGAAGTTAATATTTGAGGACAAAGCAGGACAAGAAACCAACAATATCGACCCAAGAAACTAAACAACAAAACCAACAAAGTCACCCTCATCCCACCAAGTGAGGTAGACTATGCAAATTTTCTTAAGTCATTGAGGGAGGGGGAGGAGCTAGTAACAGTCGTAAAATAATGGAAGTTAATATTTGAAGACAAAGCGGGACAAGGAACCAACAATATCGACCCAAGAAACTAAACAACAAAACCAACAAAGTCACCATCATTCCACCAAGTGAGGTAGACTATGCAAATTTTCTTAAGTCATGGAGGGGGGAGGAGCTAGTAACAATCGTAAAATAATCGAAGTTAATATTTGAGGACAAAGCAGGACAATGAACCAACAATATCGACAAGAAACTAAACAACAAAACCACCCAAGAAACTAAACAACAAAACCAACAAAGTCACCCTCATCCCACCAAGTGAGGTAGACTATGCAAATTTTCTTAAGTCATTGAGGGAGGGGGAGGAGCTAGTAACAGTCGTAAAATAATTGAACTTAATATTTGAGGACAAAGCAGAGCAATGAACCAACAATATCAACCCAAGAAACTAAACAACAAAACCAACAAAGTCACCCTCATCCCACCAAGTGAGGTAAACTATGCAAATTTTCTTAAGTCATTGAGGGAGGGGGAGGAGCTAGTAACAGTCGTAAAATAATGGAAGTTAATATTTGAGGACAAAGCAGGACAAGGAACCAACAATATCGACCCAAGAAACTAAACAACAAAACCAACAAAGTCACCCTCATCCCACCAAGTAGGGTAGACTATGCAAATTTTCTTAAGTCATTGCGCTTAATTCTACATCAATTCTTTTGTAAGATCTAAAGGTTCCTCCTAGATAACATTTCTCACATAGAACTTCAGCATTGCAATCTGCCCCAGTTGGATCTGGTTAGTTTGTCCATGGAAAACTACACTCCAAGAGCTGAAAACCCAATTGATGTCATCATATTATACTCAGCCCTAGCCTTTAGGTGCTGACACATGAAGTAAAAGAAATTATCATGAGGAATAATTATGCAAATTTATCGCAGAATTAAGAGTCAAACCTTTCACAAATGAATGAGCACCACGTACAACCATTCTAACTCCATCCGATAAACCTGGCTAACAAACAAATTAGCTTTGTTTTCCATAAAAAAAAAAAAAAAAAAAAAAAAAGGTTCCACACAAATATGAAGCATAAGTTGAATAACCATATCCATCTTTGTCAAATTAAGATCAAAATCGAATGGTATAAATGCTGTAAAACCTAGATAGAAATAATTCCCCGTGGCAACTGTATATATTCTCATTCATGACTCAACCTCACTGAGGTAGCAAAATAAATAATTAATTAATGGAACGTAACTAAAACTCAAATTATTTCAAATTATTTGCTTTACCAAAAAAAAAAACTAGTCAAATATTTGAGTAAACACTTTAATAAACCCATCAATAGCTCTTGCCTTCATGGGAATGCCGTATACCTTAGGCATTAAAAACGTTAAGAGTCTGTTAAATCTCTGATAGAGTGATCAATTACACAGTGTTATACACACAACGATTATAATAGAATGAATCACCTGATATATCCCTACAAAAAAATCTCTCCATTTTGCGAATAATAAAAGGGCTTTCTCATTATCTCTTTGTCTAAGCTGATGGACTGACAAAATGAGAAAATGACGTTCAGGAAATTAAACCAAAAATCAGAAATATCCATCATTCACGCTTTGCTACTTCCCAAATTGGATAAAAATACATAAGAGTCATTACATAATTTATAAATCAGGAAAAACAAATAATTAATAAACAAACATAAATCGGTTGGGACAAATTTGGCTTGTTAAGAGAATGGAGGATTTAAGGTGTCAGTTTTATAGCATTGGAGTGTGGTTTTAATTTTTCAACTTCTCTTATGTTTTTGCGACTTTATCCTAAATAGAAACCAATATGATAGATCAAGAAAATCAAGTGAATCTTCAACCTCTTTCTTCTAGTCAAATCCAATAGAGATGGACTTATCTATCAAGTATGCAGTTTCTATTATATTACAAGTCTACATATTAGTTTGTTTAAAGAGATATAATAAATAAAAGTAACAATAAGAAAAAAGTCAATTTCTTACATTCAAATCTTATCGCTCCTTGGCGTCCGTCTTGGAAAACCCATTTCACTCCAGGCATATACCTTAGTTGATCAGCTTTCCTATACGTCAGCATCACTTAGCTCGAGCACAACCCTCCATTAAGATTATTACTTTATAAATCTTGTTCATTGTATCTTGGCTGTAACAGTAACAGAAAATGTGGCAGTAAACACTAAACATCTTAACAAATGCAAGACACGGAATAAGTTAACGTGAATATTGAAAAAAAAAAATGGAACTAATCGTCCAAACATTACAGTAAGTGTTTCCGCAATTCCCCCTCCGATTGAAAATCTTTCTATGTCTACTCATCTCGTTCGGTGTTAAAATGTCCATCATATGGGGAATCTCCATTTCTTGCACGTAATATGCAATGCGTCTACTATGTGGTGCATGACCGCTATAAAGAATTGAATCACTTAGCTAATCAATCAGAAACATCATTCTAACTATTGAAAATCATAATCGGATTTTCTAGTTAGCAGTGTGGTTATTTTGTTTTCAATTTTTCTAGTTTTTGTTTGTTAGCTTTTAGGAATTTGTTTCCTACGTTCTAGGGTGCTGTTTTTTTTTTTTTTTTTTTTTGTTACAACCGGCAAGATACTAACCAGATTTATGGCTAGTATATAGGGTTTTTTGCTTCGATAGTTAGCGCAAATAATTAGCTAAACAGTAGCTATAAAAAGACTAGATGCGCACATCCCTAATGTCCCAATGCTCCAAACCACTCGAATGAAAGAGTTGATCACATCTCATTACGGGGTTGGCCACCAAGTGTTAATCCTAACGACAACTCCTATTTACCTTCTCTTGCCAAAGTTTCGTTAAATTCTTAGCAGTTGTCAAGTTACCCCCACTTTCTTCTTGTTTTTTCATACTTGACCTGTTGCTGCTAGATAAGATTAAAGATGATTCGAACCCCAATACAACTCAGTCGAACTATAGATACTAACCTAATCTCCACCCCTCCCTTCCTCTTAAATAATTTATAATCCTACAACTACATGAATCATGATTATTTTCTAGAGGATAAAACTCAGACTAATTTCTCATTAATTTCTTCATTAATAGAAAATGAAGCTATTAGATCTGCTGGCGCAGGAGATGAGAGATGACTTGCCTCCCTTAGAAAGTGGACACTTAAAAAAACATGTGGAAGTGACTCTCTGGAGGTACGATAGAGATTTGCAAAAGAAAAGTGGATGTGCGATTAGAGGAATCGAGGGTTTTCTCACCATTTGAAGAAATGAGCGATTTAAAGAAGGGTTAAGTGTCAGCCTAATTTGGGCAAAAGAAAGAAAAAAAAGATTAAAGAGGATTCGAACTCCAATACAGCTCAGTTGAACTGTAAATACCAATCTAATCTCTACCCCTCCCTCCCTCCCTCTCTCCCTCTTAAACAATTTCTAATCTTACGATTACATGAACCATGAATTATTCTTTGGAGGATAAAAATCAGACTAATTTCTCCTAAATTTCTTCACTAACGGAAGCTATTAGATCAGCAGTAGAGGATGGAGGACTTGCCTCCCTCAGAAAGCAGGCACTTGAAGAACATGTAGAAGTCACTCTCTAGAGGTGCGATTAGAGATTTGTAAAAGAATAGTAAATGTGCGATAAGAGGAATCGAGGTTTTCTCACCGTTAGAAAAAATGGGCAATTTAAAGAAAGGTCGGTGTGCTAGCCTGATTTGGGCAAACGAAAGAAAAATATGATTAAAGAGGATTCGAACCCCAATACAGTTCAGTCGAACTGTAGATACCAACCTAAGCTCCATCCCTCCTAGCCTCTTAAACAATTTATAATCCTACAGCAACATGAATCATGAATTATTCTTTGAATGATAAAACTCAGATTAATTTTTCCTAAATTTTTTCACTAACAAAAAATGAAACTATTGGATTTGCTGGTGTGGGAAAGGAGGGAGGACTTGCCTCCTCAGAAAGCGGGCACTTGAAGAACATGTGGAAGTGACTCTATGGAGGTACGATTAGAGATTTGCAAAAGAATGATGGAGGTGCGATCAGAGGAATCGATGATTTTCTCAACATCTAAAGAAATGGACGATTTAAAGAAGGGTGGGGTGCCAGCCTGATTTGGGCAAAAGAAATAAAAAGAGGATTAAAGATGATTCGAACCCCCAATACAACTCATTCGAACTGTAGATACCAACATAATCTCCATTCCTCCCTCCCTCCCTCTTAAACAATTTCTAATCCGACAACTAAATGAACCATGAATTATTCTCTAGAGAATAAAACTCAGACTAATTTCTCATAATTTTTTTCACTAGCATAAAAGGAAACTATTGGATCTGCTGGCGCAGGAGAGGAGGGAGGACTTGCCTCTCTCAGAAAGCAAACACTTGAAGAACATGTGGAAGTGACTCTCTGAAGGTGCGATCAGAGATTTGTAAAAGAAAGGTGAACGTGCGATCAAAGGAATCGATGGTTTTCTCAACGTCTGAAGAAATGGGCGATTTAAAAAATGGTCGGATACCAACTTGATTTGGGCAAAAGAAAGAAAATGAGAATTAAAGAGGATTCGTACCCCAATACAGCTCAGTTGAACTGTAGATACCAACCTAATCTCCACCCCTCCCTCCCTCTTAAACAATTTATAATCCTATAGATACATGAACCATGAATTATTCTCTAGAGGATAAAAATCAGACTAATTTCTCATAAATTTCTTCATTAATAGAAAATAAAGCTATTAGATCTGCTGGCGCAGGAGATGAGGAAGGACTTGCCTCCCTCAAAAAGCGGGCACTTGAAAAACATGTGAAAGTGACTCTCTAGAGGTGCGATCAGAGATTTGCAAAAGAATGGTGGAGGTGCGATCAGAGGAATCGAGGGTTTTCTCACCATCTAAAGAAATTGGCGATTTAAAGAAGGGTCGAGTGCCAGCCTGATTTAGGCAAAAAAAGAAAGAGAGGATTAAAGAAGATTCGAACCCCAATACAGTTCAGTCGAACTGTAGATACCAACCAAATTTCCACCCCTCCCTCCCTCTTAAACAATTTATAATCTACAGTTACATGAACCATAAATTATTCTCTAAAGGATAAAACTCAGACTAATTTCTTCTAAATTTCTTCACTAACAGAAAATGAAGCTATTGAATTTGCTGACGCAGGAGTGGAGGGAGGACTTGCCTCCCTCAGAAAGCAGGCACTTGAAGAACATGTAGAAGTGTCTGGAAGTGTGATCAGAGATTTGCAAAAGAAGACTAGAGGTGCAATAAGAGGAATCGAGGGTTTTCCCACCGTATGAAGAAATGAGTGATTTAAAGAAGGGTCGGGTGTGAGCCTGATTTGGGCAAAAAAAGAAAAATATGATTAAAGAGGATTCGAACTTCAATACAACTCGGTCAAACGTAGATACCAACCTAATCTACACCCCTCCCTCCCTCTTAAACAATTTCTAATCTTATAGCTACATTAGCCATAAATTATTCTTTGGAGGATAAAACTCAAACTAATTTCTCCTAAATTTCTTCACTAACAGAAAAGGAAGCTATTGAATCCGTTGGCGCAGGAGAGGAGGACTTGCCTCCCTTAGAAAGTGAGCACTTGAAGATCATGTAGAAGTAACACTCTAGAGGTGCGATCAGAGATTTGCAAAAGAAAGGTGGAGGTGCAATAAGAGGAATCGAGGTTTTTCTCACCATCTGAAGAAATGGGCAATTTAAAGAAGGGTTGGGTGCCAGTCTGATTTGAGCAAAAGAAAGAAAAAGAAAATTAATTAAGATTCGAACCCCAATACAGCTCAATCGAACTGTAGATACCAACCAAATCTCCACTCCTCCCTCCCTCTTAAACAATTTCTAATCCTACAGCTACATAAACCACGAATTATTCTCTGGAGAATAAAACTCATACTAATTTCTCCTAAATTTCTTCACTAACAAAAAATGAAGCTATTGGATCTGCGCGCGGATAGGAGAGAGGACGTGCCTCCCTCAAAAAGCAGACACTTGAAAAACATGTGGAAGTGACTCTCTGTTGGTGCTATCAGAGATTTGTAAAAGAATGGTGAAGATGCGATTAGAGGAATTGAGGGTTTTCTCACCGTCTCGAAGAAATTGATGATTTAAAGAATGGTCGGGTGCCAGCCTGATCTGGGCAAAAGAAAGAAAATGAAAATGAAACAATAAGAAAAGAAAGAAAAAGATAATGAAAATGAAGCAATAGAAAAAAAAATTAAAAAAAAATTAAAAATTTGATTTTTTTTTAAATTAAAAAAAAATGAAAGTGGTGCATGTAAGGAGGAAAAAACAAAACAAAAACAATGTTGGCCCAACAACATTGACAGCCAAAAGTAGAATGGATGAGGTCATTTTATAGTTCCATTAATATAAATGAAGAAATCAGAGCACTCGAGAATCCTCATAACATTCAAAAAGAAATTAACAAGAAAACATGTTTCACTTTCAATGACTTGACATGGATACCGCACTTTTGTTAATGCTGAATGGCAGACCTTGGATGTCCTAAATAATTTAAAACTATAACCCTACAATTGAAGATGGTAGAAAATGTTGACCCAATAAGAACTGGCATTGGGTCTTTCGAACTCCTCGATTGTTTGATTAATTAATTGAAAAATGCCCGTAAACATCGTGAAAATCTTCTTCACATTTGCAATTTATCTATGCATTTTTACATAGCTACTAGAATGTCAAAAGATCAGGTTCTCCATGCTACTTGAAGTGCAAATGCAATGAAATATTAACTAAACAGCAGCTAAAAAAAGACTAGATGCCTCACAGTACATTCCTAATGTCTCATGCTACTGATGCTCCAACCCACTTGAATGAAAGAGTTGATCGCATCTCACTACGGGGGGTTGACAAGCAGGTCTTAATCCTAACTACAACTCCTATTTACCTACTCTTGCCAAAGTTCCGTTAGGTTCTTAGCAGTAAGGCCAATTAGTCAAATATTTCCATAATTCCCCTCCGATTGAGAATCTTTTCATGTCTACTCGTCTCATCCGGTGGTAAAATTTCAACCGCATAGGGTGGTTAGTCAAATGTTTCCATAATTCCTTGCACGTAATATGCAATACTTCTATGTGGTGCATGACCGCCATAACGAATTGAGAATCACTTGATTAATCAACTAGAAACCCATCATTCTAATAGAAAATGAAGCTAGAATCACTTGCCGGACGTCGAGCGACCCAGCCGCGACCCAAATCTGGCGCGGCGAGGGCTGCCGAACGTCGAGCGACCCCGTTGCGACCCAGATCTGGGGCGTCGAGGTCGCGTGACCCCTCTGTTACCCAGGACCTCGCCACCTCCGGCTCTAGGTCGTGGTGGGGTCACACGACCTCGCCGCCCCTGGATCTGGGTCGGTGAGGTCGCGGGAGGTCGCACGACCTAAACCTCACCGCAACCCACGGCGATTGCCGTGACCCAGACAGGGCGGCAATTGCACCACTCCCCGGCGACGGTCGCCTGGGCCACCGCGACCATGCCGAGCCATCGGTGGCCGCTCATAGCTTCGAGCAACCCGCCGGTCAATCTCAACGGAGAAGAAGATGAATAGTACAATGACGAGGGCAAAATCAAAAAAATTGAGAGTAAGTGAGAATGGTTTTGGAAGAAAATTAAAAAATGAACAATACCTCTTGCATGCCGAAAAAACTGAAAACCCAAGGCACCCTCACACCTACCTTGGGCTTTTAGCCTTGAGAAAGCCAACTTTGGCCTAATGGGAATTTGAAAGTTGTTCCCAAACATCCAAACTTTGGCCTAAGTATCTTTGGAAGCCCAAAGCCCTTTGCAAAGCCAATTCCAAATGCACCCTTAATCTTTCTTGCCATCACTTAATTTTGCGTTCACTCATTCTATACTCTCACCTTATTTTGGATGTGAGCTTTCATATATTGGATTAAATATAAAAAGATTTTAGTAAATTGGATATGAATTGGGTACAAGTTGAGTCAGATATGAGTCACTAGATTTGTATTATATAGAAGTTGATCAAAATAGGTTAAGTGAATCAATTTAGGTCGAATCATTTTCGACCGAATTGAAACCCAACCCAATTCATTCCTTTGACCGATCTATCAATAATCAATCAACATTAAGCATTGAGCTTGAGAATGGGACAGCATCGGCTCAAGTCCCCAAAGGGTATATTACAAAGATAATATGTATAGTGCCCGGTTGTCAAGATGATTTATTTGTGAGAAGAAGACGGAGTAATCAAAATGCTTCATTGTAAGAAAAATTGATTTTTAAAATTGTATCAATTGTCCAGGTTCTCATAAATTAATAGACCGCCAAGAACGTGACCTCCTCGCAGTCTCAACATGTTGCATTGAACGATTTTATTATGCTTTCCGATATTATATCAATTGCATTATCAAAGACCAAGTGAATATGTAACAACTCGTGGAATGTTAATGCTTACAGTTTCGAATGTGGTTCTTACTACTTTGACTAAGGAGACACCTCCATCTTACCAATAAAATTTTAAAAAGAATTTACCTATAAGATCTTTCTATATAGGATCTCTTGCTATTTTTTTTTTATTTGTTTTGGTAAAGTCAAAATATAAAATATTGGTGATTGAAAGACGTCGCTGTTGGATAAGTTCCTAGAAAATGCATGGAGACGAAATTGCATGGTCTTTGGACGTCAAATCATTGTCATAAAAATCATTCATTATCAGCACATGCTTGTCAAATGACCAACGTCATATCAATCGCTTGGTTCATGACATATTTTAGTATTTGCGCATAGGCGCTTGCTAAATATGGACTCTAAAGCGTAAATGATAATGAAGAAACGAAGGTTGAGAAGCACTAGAGAATCAATAAAAGACCCAATAAAGTATAGATGGATCGAGTGTAATCACATTCATTGGATTAAACGGGGCTTCCATAAAACTTATGGAATTGTTTTGCTTAGCATGGCTCCACGCGATAGCATACATTTCAAAAGGTTGGATTTTCAAACTTAATTTGAATCGGGTTTCATGGCAAATTCAACCACAAAGCGTGAAATGCAACAAAACTAAGAAGTAGTTCAAATTACTCTAAAGGAAAGTAAGTGCAATTTTCCAAAAGTTAATTTACAGGATACATTGTTTAAATTGATGGCCGAGGCTTTCTAAAACAATTTAACACATCTTATAGTCTAGGAAATTGATATTCAAATGAGATATTACAACTGCATATCCGTGATTTTGTCTCCATGACTAGGCTCTAAAATTGCACATTGGTCTTATTTATAACTACACGTCGTCTTAAAACTCCACAATTACTCTCCAATTACATGTCAATATTTCCCATGAATTGCCATTTACTCTCAAATAACGTAGCTTTCATTTTTTTGCCTTTAACACTTAAGGGTGCGTACGGTAACGTTTCTATTTTTTGGGAACAATGTTTGTTCAAAAATATTTTTTTCTATTTCTATTCCCTAACCAAATTTGTGAGCAGAAGAATGCATTTGGTAATTACACAAAAAATTTATTTCTAAAATAAAAACGCGTTTAGTACGACTCCAAAATATTTTTTTGACTTATAATTTCTTTTAATTTTTAATACTTTTATTAATTTTTCTCTTTTTTTCTTCTTCCCCTTCTTTCTTTGGCTAGTCGCTGACCCCCGAGCCTTGTTAGGCTCGACCTCATTGGGCCACTGCGAGGTCGGCCTCACCATGGCTAAGCGACATTGCCCTTGCCCTCATCAGTGGCCAGGCAAGGTCGCCTCACCAAGGCAAGCAACCGGCTAAGGGAGGAAGAGGAGGAAGAGGAGAAGAAAGGAAAGGAAAGCAAAAAAAAAATTGAGCTTGATTATTAAGCTGTTCCTAGAAAAAAAAAAGCAATTTTTTTGTTACTTATTTTTATTCGGAATCTATTCTCGAGAACAAAAACCTATGCAAACGGATTTCTTTTCCGAAAAATAAAAAAAAAACAGAAAAACAGAGAAATCAGAGCGTTACCAAACACGTCCATAAATTCACCAAGTGTTAATCATCAACCAATTGTCATCATATATCAATAATAGTATTTGGTCATCAATAATCATGACCATTGAAAGGTTCTTGACCTTCAATATCTTATCCATAATCCAATTGCTCGACACTTAACTGTATATTAGCATCATGTCAATCATCAATACTCGTGTTTATCGAGGGGTTTTCTTTGCATGACCTCTCATTGATAATTAAATTGACTGACAACAAACTCTATATCAACACCGCATCAAGTAAAGTGAAGGATTTGGTCATTTTTTGGTATCGACAATACCAACATCTTCGATTTACTCGGTCGGTGTCGAGTCGAGTTTAGATGTACCTGCTATGAAGTCTTTTAAATAGAGCCCGGCATTTGATTATGACCGTCAAACTATCTTTCCATATTCCCCCATCATGCGTCCCTGATGGTGGCCACGTAAAACTTCGATGTTGCTATTGGGTTTTTGTTAGATAGGCCCATAAAAAGCCCAGGATCTAAAAATTACCAGAAGCCCAGCAAATACGAAGCCTTTAATTGGAAAGAGCCCAAATTTGATCCATTAGTGAGTGAAGGCACCCGCCAGCCCTCGAAAAATGGCGGCAGCCATGAAGTTGGCCCACGACCAAGGACATCGGCAGCTGTCAAGAGTCGGATGGCTGACCTCGGATAGGTCGAGAAGTTCCGATTCTTGTACTACGTCCGATGTTACAAGCTCAAGTGCTTGGAAGATCAATGGCAAGACCACCACCCCAGCAAGTAGAGGTGGCAAAATAGATCTTAGACCCATATATGACCCATTTATGTCACTTAGTTTTTGAGAAAAAATAGTTAAATGGGTTTAACGATCAAAGACTCAAAATAGGTGGATCTTAAGTGGGTCTTAAATGGGTGAGATTTAGAACCCACTTTTAACCAAAACCTAACCTTACAATCTCCTCTTCCCTCTTTAACTTTACAAAAATATTTTTTATATAAAAATCAAAATTATAATTATTATTTTTAAATTTTCTTTTTTTTTTTTTTTTTTTTTCTTCCTCCTCCTTCCCGTAGTCGGCATGGCGATGGTTAGTGACCAGGCTAGGCGAGCCTCGAGCTCGCCGGCATCGGGTGAGCTTGGATCTAGCGAGACTTGAGCCTCGCCAATCTGGCGAAACTCGAACTCATCGGCGTTGGGCAAGCTTGAGCTCACCGATGCTCGATGAGGCTCAAGCCTCGCCAGATTCAGCGAGGGGTGAACTTGAGGCTCGCCGGCATCAACAAGCCGAGGCAAGCTCGAGGCTTGCCTATGGCCGATCACCGGTAGTCATCGTGGCGGCGGTTGGTCAAAGAAGAAGAAGAACAAAAAAGAAAAAGGAAAAAAAGAAAAGAGAAAACGAAAATTAAAAATTATATTCTTAAAAAATTAATTAAAATTTCATTTTTTAAATAATTATTTTAAAAATTATAAAAAATTTCCATTAAATTTGTGTTGTATAAAATTATTTTAGCAATATCATTTAAAATATATATAGATAAGAAATAAGTTTTATTTTTTTTATTTTTTTGCCTTTTTCTTCTATGTGTTTTATGTGGAGAAATCTTGTGCAGGAGACCAAAAGAAAATAATGCTCTGCATATTTGCACAAAGAAATACGGAGAGAAGTTCAATTCACAGTCATAAGTCTTGATTTCTTTTTCTCTTCCTTTCTTAGAACTCGCCCAAACTTGAAGAAGGGGATAAATAAAGGCACAGAGGAACTGAACTTCATTGAAGTTTAAAGAAATGGGGTAAAAAAACAAGACCGTTCCGTTTAGTCTAAATTTAACCACGTAGGTTTCCAATTTTATAATTTGATAAGCGATCATGATTGCGTAGATTTTTAGTTCTATTTATCGTCCATGGGGCAACAATCGATTCACAAAAAATGTTTTTGTTATTCGTGTACATGTGGATTGCCTTTTTCCATTGACCTGAATGCGTTTAAACGATGTGTCGTGAAGGGGAGTGCGCGTCGCGTAACGATGAAGTGAAAGGGAATTGAAGAGAAGGAAAAATCAGGAGGTAGATAGAAAAGGCCCGTGAACTGTGGGCCTTGTGGCATCTTCCTTAGGGCCTCGCGTTCTCACGGGCACCACAGGCTCCACGTGGCTTCCCGTGGGACCACGAGCTTAATGGGCCGTTTCTCGGGAGCGATGATCTGCAGATTGACCTCACTTTTTCTTTTTCTTTCGCTGAAAGCAGATTGACCTCACTCGCAAAACAAACTAATGTGTCTGAAAGAATGTTTTATTTGAAACATTGCTTAAGAAAGAAAGAATTAGAAAATCTGTCTAGTCATCTATAAGATTAGTACTTTTTTATTTAGGTACTCAACACATGTTTTTTTTATCATGAGAAATTTTTTAACTTTATGTTTCGACCAATCTTCATGGATGTGTGCAACTCCAACCACATATATTCAGTAAGACTTAACTCACATCATAACTAATACAACCCTTGATAGTAATATGAGTAGCGACATTATAGGATTGGATATATACAAACTCATTGAATACCCACTTAACTAATCTCTCTTGATTGCTCAACAAATGTCATAAACAACTATTTAACAAAATTCACTCTATTACTCCATGAGTGGCTCACTCCATGGTTGCCTTGGTTGATTGATGCGCGGGGATTTCTAACTTGATCATTTGTTCAAATTCCAATGATTTGCTCTATCAACTTGTTTAGTACACAGATCATTTGCTTAGACTTATGACTTAAACTCAAATGACTCTGAGAATATATAGATAGACCTTGATAGAGTACGCACTCGTGTACTTGGACTAGTGGTGACAAACAAATTGGTTGAACTAGATGTTGATGTGTTACCGGGGGTGTGGACCGTGTTATTCCATTTTATATAAATCCATTTTCATGCCACATGACTGATGTGACCCATATACAAGGCTTCTGAATTCACCTGAATAATTGATATCTTAAACGCAACCATTAAATCAGCAAATTAGAATTTATGTGGCAACAAGATAGAAAATTTAAAAATAAAATAAAATCAACAACTATTAAAAAACGATGGAAAAAATTATTGAAAAGGTAAATCTAACTTCAAATAAAAAAAACTAAAAATTGCTGAATATATATATATAATATATATATATATAAATATATATTGGTGAAAAAAAAATTGCTTATATATTCATTTTTCGTAGAAATATAAAACTTTGCTTTGAAAGGCGCAACAACAATACGTATACAAAACTAAAAATTCGGCAGAGAGTTAGTTGTTTTGGATTTTTAAAAAAAATAGATCTATTTTCAACCCGCCAAGACCCATGCTTAATTGCGCTTCACTGTTGTTAATTTTTTACAATTTTCTTTTGAAATCTTGAAGTCCCAACGATAACCAAAAAAGAGAAATCAAAATTAATTCACACAAAGGCAAAATGTTATTTTAATTATTCCCATGAATATATCAAGATAATCTTTTGTTATCTAGATATCCATAAACATCTCAACCACGATGTGGTATTCATCAATTAGGAAATAAAATCCATTCATCACTGAAATGTCTTTGTAAATCATCAATTTGTTCTTCAATTTTTAAGTTGACTCGATGGTTTCAAATATCGGAAGAATCGACAAGAAAAGAAACTAAATCTTTCGTTCATTGAATTGTTCGAACTACGGTGCTTATAAATATACAGTTTCTGAGCTTGGAACACCAACAAGTTCTTCTCCATTCCTGATCGATTGCTAAGTTTTACGATTGTGAACACCACTCTTGTTGAACCAATCTCACGCTAGCCAGCCGCATCAAGTTTCTGCTTGACATATGGCTCTACTGGGTCAAATTGTGCAAAGGCCGGCGTTGTTCCGAATGGCCATGCCCCGCCAGTACCAACTTCGGATCAAGTAAGTGTTTTCCTCCATACTTTCTGTTCAACCGGTCTTTCCTCTTCTGCTCTTGCCTCGAATCGAACTTGGGACTTGCTGGATCTTGGTGCCTTTGACTTAGGTGGATAGCTTGCGACTCATTTTTATGTGTATTTCCTTTTTGTTTTTCTTTGGATAAGCGTGCTTGAATTCTGAATTTAGAATGACTTGTGAGCGAATGATTACATGAAATTTGCTTTAGATGCGTTAACCATTAAATCCACAACGTGATCTAATTTTCCAAGCAACCTTGAAGTTTTATTTATGCTGAGTATGTGTTGAATTTTGATTTAGGTCCTTTGATCTCAAAAAGATAAGAAGTGCTTCACTTTACTTCATAAAATCACATTGATAAATTTGCATTTATATCACGTGACATGTCAATTAATGTGTCAAAAATGGTATATAACGTAGCAAGATGCGGAAAACATCTCGAGTTCCAAAAGGGTATATATGGAAAAAGTTTAGTTCATGTCTGCTTTGACGACTTAGTTGTGAAGAAGGAGATCAAAAATCAAAACATTTCAATATGAAAATTGATTTTTGAAATGGTGTGGACTATTCGAGTTCTCATTAGCTAATACACCACCAAAAAACATGATCTTTGCGGAGTGTCAACATGTTGCATTCAACGATTTTATTATGATTTTTGATAGTTAGAGCTGGCAAAATGGATCATAAACCCATATTATGACCAATTTTTAATTAAATGAGTCATATATGAGTCAAGTGAAAGTTAAATATTAGTCGAAAATGGGTCTGAGAAAATAAAACACAAAAAGAAATGGGTCTAAATGGATTATTAGGAAACCAACTTTAAACCCATGGCCTTTTTTAACTTTATAAAAATGTTTTTTTTAATAAAAAATCGAAATTATAATTATTTTCATATTTCAATTATTTTTCTTTTTTTTTTTTTCTTCCTTCCTTAGCTGGTAGCCGGTAGGGCGACTGCTAGCAATAGGCCAGGCGAGGCTCGAGCTTGTTGACAAGTTGCCGACAACTAGTGAGGCTTGAGCCTCGCTAGATCTAGCCGACATCAGGCAGGGCCTCGACCTCGCTAGATCAGCAAGATCGAGCCCCGCTAGAAGTCGGCGAGCTCGAGTCTCACCGATGACAACGAGGCCGAGCCTCGCCGGATCTCGGCGAGACTCAAACTCGCCGACATCAAGTGGGGCCTCGACCTCACCAAATTAGCGAGATCGAGTCTTGCCCAACGTCGGCAAGCTCGATCTCGCCATGGCTTCGACCAACCGCCGCCGTTGTGGCGGCGCCGGCCGAAGAAGAAGAAAAAGTAAAAAAATTATTAAAAATTAAAAATTATATTTAAAAAATAAAAATAACTAAATTTTATATTTAAAAAATTAAAAATTCAATTTTTAAAAAAATATTTATAAACAATTTATAAAAATTTCCATTAAATTTGTATTGCATAAAAATTTTTTAACAATACTTTTTTTTAAAAAAATCATAAAAATGAGCTTTTTAGGTTTAGTTAAAAAAATTTCATGTTACAATTTTTAGTTATTCAATGGTATGTTCACTTCAAATAAAAAGAAGCATGTGCTTTATAAATATCTCAATTTATAGGTTTTTTTTTTACTTTTTATTTTATTTTATTTTATTTACTATCTTTAATTTAATTTGAAATTTTAATCCAATTAGCATATAGTAGAAGTGGATTTTCCTAGAATATTAATAGGTTTTAGCAATACAGGTTGAGTCGAGTATGGGTCACTTAATTTACACTACATAAATATGGGTTAAAACGGATTAAATGGATCAAATATGAGTCGAACCATTTTCATTTGATCTAAACCCGACTCGACCCACCCATTTGACGGTTTATTGATATTACATCAATTGCATCATTTAAGACCAAGTAGACATGTAACTCCTCTCAACGTCTCATTTGTCCGGAATGAAGGCGCAACACCAGATCTGGAGGAGAATAGAGATGTGGCAACCAGAGCTAATAGAACAACACCAAATTTGGGGGAAAATAGAGGAGTGGCTGAGAACAGGGGCGCCATCACCTGTATCTGCCATAATTTTCGGGGCCGCCTGGTTGATAGATTTTCCAAGATGGTCGCTACTTCCTCGGTTGAACAAGCGAAAGCCCTAACCCTCTTAGAAATCCTAGATTTCCTTTCCACCAAGTCAAACATAACTCTTCAAGTACACTCTGACTACTTGTTACTTGTGCAAGCAGTTTAGGAAGCGACGAAACCAAGCTGGGAAGTGGCAGGGCTAGTGGACCGAGATCCGAGAAAAAATAAAACAATTTTCGGGCCTATCATTGGCCTACTGCAGCAGAGAGTCCAATAAGCCTGCAGACTGGCTAGCAAGAGCCCAAAGAGAGAACTATCTCCTTCAAAACTGGGTAACCAACCCCCCGACAACCTTAATTGATTTACTATGTGCCGATGTTTCTGATGTAATTGCTCCAAACTTACTTAAGTAAATGAATAGATATTGCATTTTCGACAAAAAAGAAAAGAAAAGAAAAAAAGACATGTAACTCCTCCTGATGGTCGTCGTCACTACTTTGACTCGGGAATGAGAGACCTCGATTTTGCTAATAAAATTTAAAAATTGAACGGTACCATCTTTCTTGTTTTGGTAGCAAAGGATGGAAAATTGCAAGATTTAAAAAATAATAAATCCCTTTGGTAGTTGCGCCGTGGATTTAGGATCTAGTGCCATTTGATCTTATTAATTGTTATATTTTCCAATTTGGTAAAGTCATAATATAAAATATTGGTGATTGAACGATGCGGGTGTCAGATAAGTTTTTACAAAATGCATAGTGACAAAATTGGAAGAGGCCAAATTGTTCAGTCTTTGGGCGTCAAAACATTGTCGTTGAATTGCATCATCGGCACGGCTTACGAGGCACTTGGTCTGCCAGATACATTTTTACCCTTCTTTGGGGACATGGATTTTATCGGGTAAACTAATAATAAAAAAAAAGTAAAAATCGGCAAGCACTCGAGAATCGATAAAAGACCTGATAGAGCCTAAAATGGACAGGGTGCAATTGCGGCCATCAGATTACACTGGGCTCGCACGAGGCTTACGTGACCGATGTCTGCGATTGATTCGGTTCGCATTGACTCGAGTCTAGATGTGTATTTGCCCTCCAATTGTTTTATTTTTTATTTGGTAAGTACCATCCAATCGTTGTTCAATGTAATATACGTTAATCTTCTGGCATCAAGTGGTGTTATACTTTGTCATTGGGGCTTAATTGGTGGAATATTGAATTCATTTTGTGGATCCATTTCATTGAGAGCTGATACTGATGATCGGCGTGAAGAGGTCATATCCCTTCTCTCTAGAAAATCCACCAGCCCCCTACTACCCATTCAAACTCCCTGTACTTGGCCATTCGAATAGCACACCTGATGAACCACACTCACGTGGCAATGGCAATTTCAGGTTAGCTTAAAATTCAGGACGAAGTGTCCTCTTTTGACTCTGAAGGCAAGCACTACGCTGCGATATTGCTGACTGTTTTTCTTTCGACAGTTTCAGAGAAGGTCCTTCATGCCCTCCCCCGGTATTGGAGCCGAATATGTCGAAAGGCATAAAAAGCAGTGGAACTATGGGTGGAGAGTTCCTTACTCTTGGCCCTCCAGCAACATCAACTCCGCTAGAATTGAAGCAGCCTTCGGCTTTGCTAACATTAAATGATCAGAATGTTCCTGATTTTGAATCACGAGCCCATGAAGTAAGTTTGGAACAGGTGTCTTTGTTTCCGTTTCAGCAGTTTTTCAATTAAATAGAGTAATCTTTCGGCGATCCAGCTCTCAACGTTTGGTCTTGTTTGATGTAGGGATTTCAAGAGGGTTTAGGTTTCTGTTAGGTATCAAACTGGAGGTATCAGGAAAATCCTCGCTATAACTTTCTCCCCCCATCAATGGTATCGAATAACCAAGCAAATAGGCACATGAACAATTATGACAGCGATCCTAGGGCAAGTATCGATCTCAATATGAAATTATAGAGAACTGACAAGGGCGTGATTACCTGGCAACCGCTTTTAATCTTGATTCTTTTGTAGCCTTAGAAGACGATTACATTGATTGTTGTGGTTACAGCATGGGATGACTTCATATATCTTTATTTCCTTGGTGAAAACCCCGATCTTGCTCGTGTGAAATAGCCCAAGTTGGGGATTGGTTGTTGTTCGGTTGTTCTTTTGCGTGTGCCTATTGTTCTCTTTCGATAAGCTGTGAAGACTGTCTTTCTTTATCATTGTGGAAGCAAAAGTTCTTGCTAATTAAGCCCCCTCTCGAAGATTTTCACTTTAGTGGATAAGTCTATTGTTGATGGCTAAATTATATCATTTTACTTAAGACTTAATAGCATTAAAGTTAGGAATTAGTTACTAAAATTAAAAAAAAATGAATTAACTAAATTTTAAAAAAAGAAAATTTTAAAAATTAAAAATTGAAAAAGTAATTAATTAAGAAATTATTATTATTTAAAAACAAAAAACCTTAGGGGTCAGGTCGGGCCGAATCCGGCCTTGGCCCGGCCCGCCCCCTTTCTTTTTTCTCCCGTGCGGGGCCCACGCTCGGCTCCTTTCTCCTTCGCGTGCACCTGCAAAGCTGCAAAAGAAGAGGACAGTAGCCAGCAGGAACAGGGGTAGCAGAGGAGTTGCAGCAGCACAGTGACAGAGAGAGCAGGAGGATCAGCAGCGACAGAGGGGCGGCGTGATCCGCGGGTCGGGGGCAGCCCAGCCGGCAGCTGGCACGGCAGGGGTCTTCACGCGGACCTGCAGAAGAAAAGTGAATAAAAAGGGGGAGGAAGACGGAGAGACCGAGGGAGAGCTCAGGGGGATTCAGAGAGAGCTCGAGGGCCAGAGAGCAGGGAAGGGGGAAACCAGAGAACAAAAAGGGGAGGAAGACGGAGAGACCGAGGGAGAGCTCGGGGGGATTCAGAGAGAGCTCGAGGGCCAGAGACCGGGGGTGGGGTGTGAAACCAGAGAGCAAAAAGGGGAGGAAGACGGAGAGACCGAGGGAGAGCTCGGGGGAATTCAGGGAGAGCTCGAGGGCCAGAGAGCAGGGAGGGGGAAACTAGAGAGAGGAACGGAGATCTTCTTCGCTGCCCTCCGCACTGTGGCCGCCGGAGCCCTCCTCCGCCGGGCACAGCCGCTCGAGCCCTCCGCCCTGCGACCACCAGCTGCCCGCCCGAGTGCCGCCACTGCTGCCGTGCTCCCTTCTACCCGGACGCCAGCAGCCCGAACCGGTCGCCGAGCCTTCTCGCCGCGCGATCTGCAACACCCGCCGACGCTGCTGCCGGCCACCGCCGCTCCCAGTCCCCTCGCCGCGCCACCTCTGCTCCTGCAACCAGCTCCGTCGCTGACGCCGCAGCGACCACCAGTAGCTCGAACCCGTGACGCCGCTGCAGCACCGGCAGCCGCGACGACCGCCGCGCCAGCAGCCCAATCCCTCTGCCGCCGTCGCAGCACCAGCTCAGCCCCGTCGCGGAGGAGCAGTGGAGAGAGAGACAGGAAGAACACAAGCACCGTGAGAGAGAGGGAGAGAGAGCGCACAGAGAGAGAAGAAGTCCGAGCGAGGAAGCGACTAAGGTAGAGCAAGGGAGCTTCAGCCGTCGCTTCAGCTGCGCGCGAGCCCCGGCGGACGACCCCTTAGCCAACGTCCTCACGTCGAATCCGGTAGGTCCTTCTCGCGCCCTGTTTTCACCCTGTTCTGGGCTTCCCGGCCGGAGTTTGGATCGACTGGTTTGCGTGAACTCCGGCCCCGTTCACTCCCTCTCTGGTTGTTGTATGTCTTATTGTTTGTTGGTGAGAGTCTCGGTTTGGGTTCGGGTCCGGGTCCGGGTCCTGGTTGAGCTAGAAACCGTGCGATTCGGGAGCACTCCACCTGTTCGGTAAAATGTCTGAATGAGATCTAGTCATGTTTCGTCGTTTTGAACCGGAGTCGAGTTGTTTAGGCACCATCCCACCTAGCCGAGGTTTTCATGTGATTTTTTAGCGTCTCAGACATAGCCACGCCACTCGACCCGCGGCCGCTCTTGTTGCGACACACGAAGGCCGTGGATCTCTTTTGTCCCGGGGCACAGGCGGCGGCTTTCGTGGCCATTGAGTCGCCTCCGGTCGGACGAGAGTTGAGCATTAGGCTCGGCTTGGTCAAGGCGGTGCCGTCACGCCTCAGTTGGACTCAGAAACGCGGCATCTTGCTACAGCACCACCTCCGTCGCGACTGCCAAACCCGATGTTGTCGCTGGACTTTCGTCGTCGATGCCCTGTGTAGAATATCAGTGGGCGGCCAAAGAAATGTTGGTGTTAAGAGTTTTAGTTTCTAGAAATAAATTGCAGACGGAGGGAGACGTTCGGTGAAGAAGACGTAGAAGAGTAGAACGCACAAAGGGGAAGGAGAGGAGACCAAAGGGGAAGAGGCAAATAAAAAACAAAAGAAAAGTGCAGCCAAAAGTTAAAAAAAAAAAAAAAAAAAGAGAGAAAAAAGCAAGCAAAGGTTGCTTCGGGAAGGAGGAGTCGTCGAAGGGAAGTGAGTAGAAAAGACAAAATAGGGAAAAGACAAAAAATAATTAAAAATTTTAATTAAAAAATATTATTAATATTATTTATAAAAAAAAAAAGCAAAATAGGTTTTTAAAATAGGTTTTGTCTTTTTTAGGGAAAGTTCGGGTCGTTGAATCAGGCTAGTAGGTCGGATCCGAACCCATTTTTTCGAATATAATAATATTATATATTAAAAAATTTAAAAATTCAAACATTATCAAAAAAAGTTTCGAAAAAATAATAAAAATTCAAAAAAATTTCGAAAATTCAAAAACTCAGAAAACATTAAAAAATTCGACCTTTTTTAAAGGAAAAATTAATTGAAAAGATTTAACAAAAATCTAAAAAAATTAAAATTAAAAATTGCAAAAATCCAGTTTCTTTTTTGGAAAATTCGAAAATCCTTTTTTTTAAATAGAAATTCAGAAAACATTAAAAAATGCGCCTTTATAAAAAAAAGAAAAAAATTTCGAAAATTTACAACATGTAGGGTTTGATTAAGAATCGTCATGTCTTATATTCTTAGTGTAATTAAGGCTTTTATTTGCTCGTTTTTTTATTATATTGCATGTTTAATTTGCATATTTTAATTATGTTTAGTCATGTGCTCAATTTACTACAATTAGGATCTTGGCATATTTTAATCGTCATTTAATTGTTACTTTAATTATTGCGCACTCGCATGATCATCTCACATGTTAATAGATAGATATAAAAATCAATTCAAACGCTTGACAAAAATTATTTATTTTAAAATGAACAAGATTAGTTATTGAAATTGCACTAATTGGTCAATTAGTGTCATTTCGATAAGTTAATCTCTATTGGATTTGACTAGAAGAGAGAGGTCGGAGATTCACTTAATTTTCTTGATCTACTATATTGGTTTCGATTTATGACAAAATCACGAAAACATAAGAGAAGCTAAAAAATTAAAACCACACTTCAATGCTATGAAACTGGACTTTAAATCCTCTATTTTTTTATTCAGCCAAATTTTGTCTCAACCGATTTATGTTTGTTTATTAATTATTTGTTTTTCTTGATTTATAAATTATATAATGGTATTTTGCATTTTTATTCAATTTAGGAAGTAGCAAGGCCATGAATGATGAATGATGGATATTTATGGTTTTTGGCTTAACTTCATGAACGTCTTTTTCTCATTTTGTTAGTATAATAGTTCGGAGAAAGAGATAATGAGAAAGCTCTTGCTATTATTCGCAAAATAGGGATTTTTTTGGCGGAGATATATCGGGTGATTCCCTATTGCAATCGATGTCTATATGACACTTAGGAGTTGATCACTCCGCTAAAGATTTGACAAACCTCTAGACTTTGGACGTTTTTAATGCTTAGTTATACGGCATTTCCATGAAAGCAAAAGCTGTTAATGGATTTACTAAAGTTTTGACTCGAATATTTGACTGGTTAGCATTAAATAATTTGAAGTAATTTGAGTTTTTTTAAGTAATTTGAAATAATTTGAGTTTTAATTACGTTCAATTAATCAATTTTTATTTTGCTACCTTAGTGAGATTGAGTCACGAATGATGATATATATAGTTGTCATGAAAAATTAGTTCTATCCGGCTTTACAACATTTATGCCATTCGATCTTAATTTGACAAAAATTGATAAGGTTATTTAACTTATACTTCATATTTGTGTAGAATCTTTTTTCTTTTTCGATAGGAAATAAAGTTAATTTATTTGTTATCTAGGTTTGCTTCATATGGAGTTATAATGGTTATCCATTGTTGCTTTGTGAAATGTTTGACTCTTAATTTTGTAATATATTTGTATCATTATGTTCGATAATTTTTTTTTTAACTTTTATGTGTAACCACCTAAAGGCTGGGAAAACCCGATTGATGGCATCATACTATACTCGGCCCCAGCCTTTAAATGTTGACACATGAAATAAAAGAAATTATCAGGAGGAATATAATGAATGCAAATTTATTGCAGAATTAAAAGTCAAACATTTTACAAAGCGTTAAGCATTAGGTATAACCATTCTAACTTCATTCGGCAAATCTGGGTAACAAACAAATTAGCTTTGTTTCCTATCGAAAAAGAAAAAATGTTCCACACAAATATGAAGCATAAGTTAAATAACCCTACCCATCTTTGTCAAATTAAGATCGAATAATATAAATGCTGTAAAGCCTGGATGAAAATAATTTTTCGTGACAATTGTATATATTCTCATTCGTGACTCAACCTCACTGAGATAGCAAAATAAACAATTGATTAATGGAACGTAACTAAAATTCAAATTACTTTATACTAACCAATCAAATATTTGAGTCAACAGCTCTTGCTTTCATGGGAATGCCGTATACCCTAGGCATTAAAAAATCAAGAGCCTAGAGGTCTGTTGAATTTCTGACAGAGTGATCAATTTCATGGTATTATACACACAACGATTACAATAGGAAGAATCACCTGATATATCCCCGCAAATAAATCTCTCCCTTTTTCGAATAATAGAAAGGGTTTTCTCATTATCTCTTTGTTTGAGCTGATAGACTGACAAAATGAGAAAAAGACGTTCCGGAAATTAAACAAAAAACTAGAAATATTCATCATTCATGGCATTGCTACTTCCCAAATTGGATAAAAATGCAAAATAGCAATTACATAATTTATAAATAAAAAAACGAATAATTAGTAAACAAATATAAATCGGTTGGGACAAAATTTAGCTAAATAAAAGAATGGAGGATTTGAAGTTTCAATTTCATGGCATTGGAGTGTGGTTTTAATTTTGGGATAAGTGCTCCAAAAGTTCTACAATTTGGAAAATATTAAGTCTTAAAATTTGCAAAAAATGCAAATAAGTCTTAAAATTTGTTAAAATGTTTCATTTGAATCCTAAAATCGGCCTTAGTTTTTTCCGTTATAAATGTTGACGTGGTATTTTAAATTATTATTTTATTTTCTTGAACTTTAAATTATTTTTATTCATTTAAAAAAAATTAAAAACTAAAAAATTAAATTTATTTATTTTATGTTAATTTCAACAAAAACTAAAAAGAAAAAAAATTATTTTTAAAAATTGTTTTTAAAAAAATGAGTAGCTCATCTTCCCCGCCGCCCATCGTTTGGAGGGTCGGCGGCTCGCCGCCGCCATTATGGGCCACTCGGCCAAAAGGCCTTGGTCTTCGCCGGGATTCAAGTGAGGGCCGACCACCCCCACCTAAGGCCGGCAACCGTTGCTCGACCCCTCCAACGATGGGCGACGGCGGTGGCGGGGGAGAGGAGGTGCTGATTTTTTAAAATAATTTTTTTTTACTTTTTAGTTTTTGGTGAAAATAAGATAAAATGAATAAATCTAATTTTAGTTTTTAAATCTAATTTTAAAAAATGAATATATAATAATTAAAAAATCCACGCGGAAAATGAAATAATAATTTAAAATGCCACGTCAGCATTTTTAATGGAAAATGTTAACCAAGTCGATTTTAGGACTCAAATGAAATATTTTGACAAGTTTTAAGACTTATTCACACTTTTTGCAAGTTTTATGACTCAAATGCATTTTTGTGTCAAGTTGTAGGACTTCCGGAGCACTTATCTCTTTAATTTTTTAGCTTCTATTACGTTTTCATGGTTTTTTCCTAAATCGAAACTAATATGGTTGATCAAGTGAATCTTCGACCTCTCTTTTCTAATTAGTTTAAAAGGAAACGTTAATTTGAAACAAAAGCGACTATTAGGGATATACTTTATCATCTCATAAATAAAAATTCGAGATATATGGATATATCCATTTCATGTCAAAACATATCCTATTTTTTTCATCGGGTCTTTTATGTTAGAGAGCCACTTTTCAAAAGATTATCCTTATCTTTGTTTATGCCTCAAATTAGAACAAATTACTATAATTTGTCCCTTATGAAACTCTTAATTTTTTTTCTCAACTTATTGATCACAAATTCTTTTCAACTTGGGTAAGCAATTCCATCAGAAGTGAGGCTTTTGTAGGTTCTCGAGTTGAGCAAAAATAGTGGCGAGAATTTACCGATCATGCTACTAAACTAAGTCAATTAAGCATCAAGAAACAACATGATAGGAAATGGATATAGTGGAAGATGATTCAACTTTGCCGCATTTTTGGTTTTGTGCTTCACATAATCCATAAGCTAACCATAGTGTCACAGTTGAAGCAAGGGACAACCTAAGGTTCTAAATGACGGCCGTGACCTATTCTTGGAGCAAGCAACCCTAGTATTTCTTGAGCGTTCTAGAATAACTCTTGGGGCGGAGGATACGAGTTATGTAATAAATGCGGGTAGATGGTTAGATCGATGAGAGATCTACGGATATGATTTGTCTTGTGCTTGTATATATAAGGATCTTTTTCCTCCTCATTCACAAGTGAAATACAAATTTAGATCTCTCTCTAGAGTCGAGTGTGAGAAAGGTGGTTGGAAGAATTGCACGGATTAAGGAACGTAGATCGATCAGCCCGTAACAGAGACTTGTTATTTATCCTGCCAAGAGGTGAAAGTATGCTTAAACATGCTCATCAGTAAAATGCGTCCAAATATACAATCACCGATCGCTAATTTTCTAATTATGCGGCAACCTCAACTCCAACATGTATCAACTACATAAGGAAAATTATAACTGAAAGAGCTGTTAAGAAAAAGAAATGGAAAGGGAAAGCTCTGTTGCGCCCGAGAGAAAGTTCTAAGTCTATGACCAGCCAAAAATATAATCCAGGACATAAACTAGTGCCAAGGAAAAAGGATAAAGAAGTAAGGCCAGTGAGAATGTCCACAAGGGGAAGGTGGTGCGGAAGCTGGCGAAGGTTCCCATCACAAAGCAAACGATGAGAATAACAAGCACTTCAGACGAGAAATCCCATGTCAATCCTCTGATATAAACAATAGCCAAGAAAACTGATAGGCAAAGGAGATTGTTCATGGTTACTGCCCCATATAGCTGCATGAGAAAAAACTGAGATCAGTCTACCTTCAATATACAAATGTGAAGGCACACTAAAACGAGCAAATAATAATGGCACATAATGCGCCTCCACAGCTCGATGGCTTATTTCAGGGTCTGAAAGAACATTTACTGGCTAATTTATCATGCTCAATGTGAACAATCCATTCTAGAGAAAGGAGGAGCAGACTACATGCTCATGGAAAGATGCAATTTCTGTTGCACAACACTGCACTCCATCAATCTAAATCAAACCAGGACCTTAATTTCTCAATCTAGTTTCCCATTTTTGACAGAAATATAACTGTTAAATGAATTTAATACCCGGTAGAAGGGGGCAACTCACCTCAGAGAAAGTAAGTGAGGCTGTTCTTTGCTTTTTCCTACTTGCAAAGATAATTGCTGAAACGGCTTCACTGGAGTTGGTAGCCAAGGGAAGAGCAATAAAGGAGATGAAGAAAGTTGGAATACCGGTGGCGTCTGAGAAATTGTCAACTGCATCTACAAGAGGGTCAGCGAACGCCCCTGCAATGATTGTTCCAAGGACCAGTAGTAATACTGCTTTTAAGGTGGTCAATTTAGGATTCCCAACACCTTCAGTGACCTCATCAGTTTGATCCCCAGATTTCAATTGAGCATGCTCCTGTGTAGTTTGCTGCAGAAAAAAAATTGCAAAAGGGCATAAGACTCAATAACATGCTCTAAACCGCTCTTCTTAAAACTACTAGATAGAACAACTTACATGGTGCACGTCGTCTAGAAACTTCCCTGTACCAAGGTTTTTTGTTCCGGAAGCAGCGCCTGAACTCCTAGCCCTGCTAACCCATTTAGAAATACCATCCAAAAACTCAGGCAATTCCAGAAGGCAATCATTTGAGGAGTCAAAATCTTTCATGATTCTATCTACAGCACCGTCCTCATTCAAATCTATTTCTTCAAATTGCATTCCTACTACCAGTGCTTTAAGTTCTGCAGCATTTAGATATCCGTCACCATTTTCATCCAATGTTGTGAAAAGCCTGTCACCAAAAAAATCCAGTCACCCTGCTGATTTAGCTGAATCTGAGATTTTTTAAGAAGCAAAACTTAGTACATCCAGTGGAAACTAACTTCTCTGCGAAATCCTTATCTAGTTTGCCATCATCTGTAAGAAGCCTCCCCAGGGGATGTGTCCGTATGTGTCTTAAGAAACCAAAAAAGACATGTTTATCTTCCACATAAGCAAGTCGCCGCCTCTGTATCCAAGGCTGGACAACCTGCATCAAATTTAAAACTTTCAGCAGACCAAAGAAGAAGACCAGAATTTCAAATCTCGACATATAAATTGGCTTTAGCTCATCTCACTGGAGTAGCATGACAAACAATACAGCCGGTTTTTTCTTTGGTTCACACGTACGCAATGTGCCCCTCACACTTATCTGCATGGCATAATTCAGAAGCAATCGGTGGCTACCTGATAGATACAATATGCAATCAACAGTATCAGAGAGACAATCAGCGAAATTAAGACAGCCAAGTGCCTCCCTGAAGTCGAGTTGAGAATTTGAGGCAATTGAACAATAATGAAGGGTATCACTGAAAAGACCATAATCCTTGCTGCATATTTTGTCCACAGATCTGTACTGACACCAGAGCCTGCAAGAGCAAAGATAGACAATGTACATGAAATCATTGTCAAGGTGAGATGACTGCTTGACACTGCAGGGTATGCCTTAATAGGCATCATATCAACCATAAATAAACTTGATTATTAAAAAAAAAAAAATCACAACAAAAAAAACTTGTTTTTCAGATGAATAGCTATTTTAGAAATGATGTTGTTCTTATGAGAGATGGACAAGAGAAAGGGTTACTTGCATAACAAAGAGGATATTCAGGCCTGCACGTCTTATCATCTATCACAACCGTAATCTCACTTCTCTCCTGAAAAACTAGCAGCAAAAGATTTTCTCTTGTCCATGGTGGCTCAATTAAGGAAAAATAATCTCTAGACAATCTTTAAACTGTCAAGTCAAATCAGCCCAGTTTTTGCGAATGATCCTTGATCATGAATGATTAACAAGAAATAACCAAAATTGAATGACCAAACTGGGACAGCAGGTACAACAACGACATACCTTTCAGGCTAAATCCTTTTGTATCTTGTTTGTCCATTGCAACTGAGTTATGAAGATCACACTTCCCAACAATAATGCAAGATCCCCATATAACTGTGAGAAGCATGACAGTTGATCCAGCTAATAAGCCTATTCCAACGGAAACTTGACTTTGAGCAGTCTCTGTGCTTCCAGAAAGTCCAGACACTGTAGAACAAAGTGGAGGAACTATTCAGCAAAGGCTTCATTCGCTGTGAATGATCACAACAAATTCCAGTAGTTAGAGATAGACAAACAAGCCCACGAGACACATTTAAGCATCAAAGGTGGAAGCGGATCCTGTCAAAATATGACATATAAATCTCACTCTTACGAAAACAATTGCAAACCCAAGTGACCCATTTCGCATGTTATATGTTAACAGATCCTTGGGATGATAAAATCGGCTAAGAAACTATTGAAGCAGCATATATGGATAGAGATACATGACTTACAAACAGAAGTAACTTCAAAAAATGTGAAATGACCAAAAATTCGTTTTCACAAGGAAGGACCTCAGTAAATCTCTTTATCCGGACTAGAAAACAGCCAAGCCAGTTGCAAGGTCAAGAACATTGTCCATGCTTAAATTAAGGCAAGTACAACTACGATCTTTATATTTCTCAATGTCCTAGCATACATAAATTTTTCTCTTGAATTCATTTCATTCTAGAGTTAGCTCCTAATTGGTTCAGTGTCAGTCCAATTTCCAATAAACCAAATGCCCCCGAGATACTAACGTCATTTTCCCAACCTTTTCTTTTCTACACTTTAATTCTCCAGCTGATTAAAAAAACAACCATTAGTCGCGTCCGGAGACGGCAAATGGCCGATCCAGCGGATAAAATAAGCAACCGGCAGTCACTTCCGGAGATGGCAAATGGGTAGTCTTTTACGCCATTGAGGATGGCCACATATCTCCCGTTAAAAAACAACTGAAGAAACCAAAAAGGATAGGAGGAGTGAATAAAAGCAATCCGGGTCCATTATGATCAGATCTGCAAGATAAAGGAGGACCCATCTCGTGGGCCATGAGTTTCGCCGTAGATTCAAGAAGAAAGTCAAAAACAGATAAATGCGGACAACAGCTTATGCTGGAATCTAGGAGCCAGATAGGGGTCCACGGGCATGGCGCGAGACGATATACTTTATGCCCGTTGTAGGCAAAGCATCAACCCAAAAGCGGAAACATGAGATTTATTAATATGTCACGCAAGAATAACAATTTCTTTAACTTTAAGCAAGAATTTACCTAAATGGCAATTGGGCGGCGACAGAAGAAAAAAGAGTTCTGCGCTTGACATGCTTATCGATCAAATATGAAAATTTGTATTTAAAAAAATCGTCTAGATTCGTATTACTTTGCCCTCTTGTCTGAGCCCATCGTGCTCGTTAAGTTGACGATAATGGCGGAATTGAATGAGGCGAGAGAAACGGAGAACGACGACTTTTTCCCATCCAACCGATGGAGAAAAGAGAAACGCCTCTCCACGTCCTCGCGCTTTCTCGGATCCAAACAGAGGAAGGAAACTGGACTCCGCTCAAAGCCAAAGACCGCGACTGTTGGATTCGAAGCGAAGGACACCAGCTGCGCTCGTCCGATCGCGCCGCAAACAGTAATAATTCCAGACAAAAGCATGCGAAACTCGCAGGGATTCTACCGTCACCTGAACTTTAACTAGTTGAGCTCGTTCGATATCGTGTCTCCGTCGAGCGTCGTCGAGAGGAAGGAATTACAGCTAACATGCGCAAAAATTTTGCGTCGCGTTCTGCGGCGGACGTTCTTCTAACATCCCCGGAATTAGGCTAACGAAGGAGAGATGAAATTTCCGAGAGAAATGTGAGGGCATATATTTTTATCAGGATGAGAGAAAACGGACCGAGGATGAGCATGGCGTCGGGGAGGGCGCCGAGCATGGGGAGGAAGAGGCCGCCGACGATGCCGGGCCCCAGGATCTCCAGCAACAGCTCGCTGCCGTTGGACAGGTACGTGGCCGCCAAGAACATGAGGCTCCCGTAGACGACGATCAGGAAGAGGTTGCCGGGCCACGAGGCGGTGCAGGGCAGGAACCCGTACGTCTCCTCGCACGACGACGCGGATTCGGCGTCGGCGGAGGAGGACCGCAGGAGCTGCAGGTAGGGCGAGCCGGGGCCGCCGCCGCCGCCGCCGCGACGGACGTCGACTCCATCGGAGACGGGATCGGGCGTCCGGGCCCCGAGGAGGGAGCGGGAATGGACGGAGCCGCCGAGGCATAGGAGAATGAGGAGGAGGAGGGAGGCATGGTGGATGGCCATGGATGAAGGGGGCGGGTAGGATACCGTTGAGAGGAGGTCGTTGCAGGGGGATCAGGAGGGGTTTTATATATATATATATAGGTCACTCCGCTGGTGGAGAGAGAAGAGATTGAGACAGAGTGGACATCGGAGAGTAGAGTCTGCAGGGAGGTACGGGCGGTGGGGGAGAGGGGCCGGGGCTATATCGGGCAAATGGCAACCCGCGGAAAGGCAGTGTGCGCGCGTGCGGAGAGACGCGTAAACCGCGTGGGGAGTGTGACCCAGAACCGCCCACGCTATAATCACGGTCGAAAGCCTAAAAGATCAAAGGTGCATGCGTCAAAGTCATTTACAACCTACTAACTCCACCGGATTTTTATTTTTATTTTTATTTTATCGAAGAGGTAAAATTAGCCTCGATTGTTTAATCGCAATTTAAAATGGTGATCCCAAATTTATCATCCTTTTTTTATTTTTATTTTTTTTGCGATAATATGTAGGATGTAATTAGCAAAAGGCAAAATTCCAACGTGTTAAAAGATGCCTTATTTTTTTTTTAAAAATCGTTAGATTTTACTTCTATAAAAACTAATTTTACTGTAAAGAGAATAATATTGCTGTTTTCACTCTTTATGGGATTAAATCTACTCAATTTTACCAAAAAGGAAAATTTTTCATCTATAATAAAAGGCACTCCTTTTATATGACTAAATCCCTTCAATCTTTACCAAAAGGACAAAATTCCCATATGTATTAAACGGTGCTATATTTTTTTACCAAAAATTTCCCATGTTTATTGAAAGGAAGTATATTTTTTCCACTGTTAGATTTTACTTCCATAAAAATTAGTTTTGTTGAAAAGAGAAAGGCAATCCACCAAGATTGCCCTCAATCATTCAATTGCAATTTATATAGTGGTGATCTCAAATTTTTTACTTTCCTTTTTGTTTTTGGTTTTGCGGATCCTATGTAGGATTTCGTACCATATTTTTTTTCATTGTTAGATTTACTTCCATAAAAATTAACTTTGTCTAAAAGAGAAAGGGCAGTGTTATTCCACTCTTCATAAGACTAAATCCACCCAATTTTTCCTAAAAAGACGACTCCTCCATATAGGCACTATGTTTTTTAATTGTTATATTTTACTTTCATAAAAACTAGTTTAATCAAAAAGAGAAAGGGCTGTGCTATTTCCATTTTTTACATGATTAAATCCACCCAATTTTTATCAATCACACAAAATTGCCCTCCATCATTCAATTACAATTTAAAGTGGTGGCCCCAAATTTATTTACTTTCCTTTTTAAATTTTTTTCTGTTTCTATGTAGAATTTAGTTACCAAAAGGACAAAATTCCCATGTATATTCAAAGGCCCTATATTTTTTTAATTGTTAGATTTTTCTTCCATAAAATATAGTTTTGTTGAAAAGATAAATCTTCTTCTACCTCATTGATCAAATGTATGGATAAATTATTGAGTAGAATCTAGAAATAATTTAACATAGACAATTTTTCAGCACAATCATTTATTTAGAAATTTTCATTTTTATTATGCATATCATGATCAAATCCCATCTTATTGGTCTTCTTTTGTACTTTTATAGATGGGAGGTTGGTTTTCATAAAGGAGGTGCCACGTCTCTCACCCATTCCTTTTTTTTCTCCCTTCGTCGCTCCCCGTGACATCTTCTTCTTCCTCCTCTTCTTGACACGGATGCGCTCTCTCTCTCTCTCTCTCTCTCTCATGAAATTTTGTATATTGCTTTTGTTTATTGGTCATGTTCATAAATCCTTTCTATGTTGATGAATCACAGCGTGACTCTGTTTAATTTTTTTGTGTTCTTTATATTTGCATCATCATTCTAGAATACGTTGCGATTATTTTAAAACTTAACTTTATTTTCCCTTAATAGATTTCTTATCTCATTTCTTTAAATCACAAACACAAGCGTTTAAATCCTTCTACGTTTAAATCTTTTCTTTATACTTATATATATATATATAATGGGACGATTAGATGAAGCATACAAAAATTATTTGAAGATTTTTCAAAATAATATCACAATTAAATGCTCCAATGTAAACTTTAAAGATGGAATTTTATTAAATAAAAAAATTGCATAATATAAGGAAAAAAATCACGAAAAACCCTAAACTTTATTCAAAGTGACAAATTTATCCCAAACTTTTTTTCATTTATCATAAATTATAGGGCATTTTGCAAGTGAAATCTCATTATTTTAGATTAAATAGACAAAAATTAATATCATCTATAAATTAATCATAAAAATTATTTTAATCTTATATCATCTATAAATTAATCATAAAAAAATCAATATGCCTTATTATGCATAATATTTTAGTATATTCCCAGATACTTCTATAACTTCTTACATGCTTTTTGTAAAATTATCTTACCAATAGTAAGGAAAAAAGATATATACTTTAATATAGTTTGTAAAGTGACTTCATGTATAGTTTAAACTAATGAAAATAAAAATAGAAAACTCATCTAGAAAGTGAGTTTTTGAGAGAAGAGAGAGAATATATAAGTTATTCTAATAGCAATGATGAAAAAGAGACATTTAAGATTTTTATTATATCAAATAATTTATCTTTTTTCATTGTTGTTGGCGAAATACTTTTACACGGAACATATAAAATGTTAAAGAAATATCTAGGAACACACTTAAAAACAAAAAAAAATGTGAAAATGCTTAATTATGGTGGCTATGTTCTAAATAGATATAAAAAAAATAAAAAAGAGAAGGAATGGAGCCATCGCTTTACAATTCAATGAGTGAAGGTTATTTTGTCTTTTCAGTGTAAACGAAATTGATTTAGTCATATAAATGGTGAAAAGAGCGCCATCTTAAGAAAAATACTAAAATGACTTATGAAAAATACTATATCAAGTGTCTTACTCAAGTTTCGGTAAGAAATTTTCATGTACCTAGCATCATTTTAAATATAAAATCGGAGTAAGAGAGCATCGGATTCATCCGAAAACTCTTTCTGATCTTCGGTTTTTGTTGTAAGGATGAAATCGTAACAAGAGTACTATGACCGTTTGGGAATGATGCCGACACAAACCTAGTCGGCATTGTCCTCGCACCGTGTGCCCATCCCCAGGTGCGAATGATTTTGGGAATTTTTTCCTTCATCTATGAATGCATAGTACAAACCCATCTATAATCCTGTCCGTCTGATTCATTGAATTCTCTGTTCCCATCCCTGAATGGAGGGAGTCGAGACTGAAGACTTCACTTAAGGGCGACTCCAAGAAATTAGGTGAAACTTGAAAAGCAAAGGGTAGATAATGAGTTTGATGGGGTGTTGCTTTTGCAGTCAAAACAACGGTGTAAATAAACTCCAATAACGTGAGAACATAGGGAAGCAGATATCAGTTAGATTCTTCCTTACTCGAGAAGTCTCAAGAGCGAATCTGACATTCTAACTCTCGATAGATTAACTGGGATGATGGATGAATTTCAACTTGAGAATCAGGAAATCAAATTTTTTTATCCCACCATTCAAAAAAGAAACCGCTTTGAGTTAGGCAACCACAGGGGCCAAAGGCCCAAAATTAACCAATTTATGTGACTTGTGAAGTGTTCCACGAGTTTTCAGACAGTCAAGTATCTGTATTCATGCTTCTGAGTTTATATAAAACTAAAACATAGAAAGGATCGAGGGGTTTTATAATCTTGCCATAATTTGTCGTCGCATTATTGTTGTGTTATGCACCCTATGGCAGTCCAAGGACAGCAAGAAACAGCTCAAAAACAAAGAGCCGTCCTACCACCAATACGTGCCTCGTGTAACTAGCTGATGAAAACAAGTAAACTTTCATAATAAAGTCTATCGATGAAATTTTATTTTCAGGGCTGTCTTTTTTGAAGAAAATTTGACCTTTTCAAGCTCAAGCAAGTCCACGAAACTCATTCATAATATCTTTGCGAAATGAACTTCCACATGCACCTTGGGTATAATAAAAACTTGGAATAAGGCCGGATTGTCCAAAAACTATCCAATGCGCCTTCTACATTCGCATAATTTTGCATATCCAAATCATTTATTTTGTGGGTCTCATTAAGTTAGGCATGCGAAATCTAATGGTTTTAATGGTTTGAAAGGCGCATAATGAGGTCTTTCATGCGGTGCCACTCCTAGTGTAACTCTTATTATATGGTCTTCGTTGCGTGACTCAATTAGAATAAGTCACTAACTCATTGTATTAAAAGGAAATACTCATGCATTGATAAGAATACCATCAAAACATACTTATAAGGTTCTATCCCCACGAGGTGATAGAAACACCCATGACAATGTAGGTCCTCTAATCTCAAAAAGATAAGAAGCGCTTTACTTTTCTTCATAAAATTACATTAATAAAATCGCATTTATATCAAGTGACATGTTAATTAATGCATCAAAAATGATATATAACGTAACAAGATGCGGAAAACATCTCGAGTCCCAAAAGGATTTATGTGGAAAAAGTTTAGTTCATGCCTGCTTTGACGGTTTAGTTGTAAAAAGGAAGATCGAAAAAATCAAAACATTTCAATATGAAAATTGGTTTTTGAAATGGCGTGGACCATTCGTGTTCTCAGTAGCTAATACACCACCAAAAAACATGATCTCCGCGGAGTCTCAACATATTGCATTCAGCGATTTTATTATGATTTTTGAAATTACATCAATTACGTCATTTAAGACCGAGTATACATGTAACTCCTCGTGATGGTCGTCGTCACTACTTTGACTCGGGAATGGGAGACCTCGATTTTGCTAATAAAATTTAAAAATTGAACGGTTCCATCTTTCTTGTTTTGATAGCAAAGGATAGAAAATTGCAAGATTTAAAAAATAATAAATCCCTTTGGTAGCTGCGCCGTGGATTTAAGATCTAGTGCCATTTGATCTTATTAATTGTTATATTTTCCAATTTGGTAAAGTCATAATATAAAATATTGGTGATTGAAAGATGCGGGTGTCGGATAAGTTTTTATAAAATGCATAGTGACAGAATTGGAAGAGGCCAAAATTGCTCAGTCTTTGGGCGTCAGAACATTGTCATTGAATTATTCATCATCAGCACGTCTTACAAGGCACTTGGTCTGCCAGATACAGTTTTACCCTTCTATGTGGACATGGATTTTATAGGGTAAACTAATAATAATAAAAAAGTAAAAATCGGCAAGCACTCGAGAATCGATAAAAGGCCTGATAGAGCCTAAAATGGACAGGGTGCAATTGCGGCCATCAGATTACAATGGGCTTTGTATAAATCCCCTTAACATGCGGCCTTAATGGTAGCCATGTAAATCTTTGATATTGCTTTGGGGCTTATATTAGCCAGGCTCAAGACAAAAGCCCATGACCGATGAACCACCATAGATGTCGGCAAGCCAGAAATCGGGCCCGCAAAAGTGAAGCCTCTTATTGGGAAGTGCCCAAATTTGATCCATTAGCGAATGAAGCCACCCGCCGGCAGACCATGGATGTCGGCAAGCAAGAAGTCGGGCCCGCAAACCAAGCACATCGGCAGCTATCAAGAGTCCGCGGGCCAGCCACGGATAGGTCAAGAAGTTTCGATTTCCATACTATGTCAAATAATCGGATGACGTCTCAAGAAAATGTTCTCGAGCCTTTAATTTTGCATAGTTATCTGTAAAGGTTAACTGAGTGTCCGAGAGACTATTAAGGTATCATACAATTACACATTCAAGTATTGATTGGGAATGCACTAATTAACCCAAGTTGGCAACATGAAACTCTCAGACGGTATGTGTACAGTCCTAGGAGTAGTTGAGGACATCATCAAGAACATAGACCAAGAGAAGTGACAGAGGGTACAACAAGTAAGCCAGGATCGATGTCCAAACTGGGAAGGTTGACCTAAAGCTTGCAATCAGACCCACCAGACCACACACGATTAGCACCACAAGAAATTCAGCAGAGAATTCCCATGTCAAGTCGCGGGCGTATATCAGCGACAAGAGGACGCAGAAGCCGAGCATGTTGCTCATGAACACCTCTCCATAGATCTGCATTACCGCATAGGCAAAGCCAAAAAACATGTTAGCCATTTGTCCTATTTAAGAAACTGGTCCGCATCAATATGACGATGCATTTCACTGTTCTAGATAAACATTCTATTTTGATGATGTAAAGAAACATTTGATAGTACTGTCTAATCTCACACTATGATGAAAATTGAGGGGGTCATATCAACGGGCGAGCGAAACTTAAGGACACTTTACAAGGTGCTACCTTTATACACCTGCAGCATTAAGAATTTCCTTGAATTTATGGAATTAGTAGTACAGACCTCGGAAAGTGTTAGAGAAGTGGTTCGCTCCTTCTTATGTCTGGCTGCTTTGATTGCCAAGCTAGCTCCTCTTGCGTTTGTGGCCAGAGGAACCAATATGAATGAGATGAAGAAAGGCGGTATGCCTGCTGATTTCGAAAAGCTCTGCACACTAGAGATGAGAGGTTCTGCAAGGACCGCTAATATGATAACTCCGAGCAACAACGACGACATAGACTTCACCCAAATCCATGACGCCTTCTGGGCATCTCCTTTTCCCTTATCTTCATCCACCAATTTGTCGGTTTCTTCCCAAGTTCTCTTGCATAATCAGGTCACAATATCAGACATGAAAAGAAGTACGGTAGTATTTGACATTGCGTAAAAAGCCAAGTTTGAAATGGCCTTACTTGGTAGAAATCATCTTGACTGGTGTTTAACTTAGACGCTCGGATCTTATTGCCTTCACCTGAAGTATTGAGCAAATTCACCAATCCAGCAACGAATTCCTCCTCATTTATCTGGCTGTTTCCGCTTCTGTCAAAGACCTCAATGACCTTTGAAACTACTTCATCTACGTCAAAGGGTATGTCACCAAACTTGATGCCCATCATTAGTTCCTTCAGCTCAGCTCGTGATATGCTGTTGTCTCCATTGCGATCAATCTGTTCGAATAATCTGAAACCAAAATACAGATGGTCATAATTCATAAGAGAATAACTAACTAATTAGTTCTCATAATAAGGTGCTAATAGTAGCACATCTGAAAGTAATTAATCGAGCCCGACCTTCTAATAGCAGGCAGATCAGGTGTGCCATTTTCAGCGAATAGGGTTTTGACTGACTTGGTCTGTACATGCGCGAGAATTTCTGCGGCTATTTGCTTTTTCAGTTTGCGCTCTTCCTTTTTCTTCTGAATAAATGGTTGAAAGAGCTGGAAAATACTTCTTAACAGTTTAACAGCACATTCATCATAGATGGGAATTTAACTTGCAGAATTCATCCCGTCGACTGCAAAATTACCTGATACAAGTCCTTAAAAGAGTCATTGGAGTAAGTTCGCTTGTCCATCACAATCTTTGCCTCCTCAAGCCATTTCGTAAATCCAGTGACGAATTCATCTTTGCTTATCCTTTGGTCACCGGCAATGTCAAATTCCTTCATTATTTCATCTACCGCTTTATCTTTGTCCACGTGCATGTGTTTGAACTTAATTTCTTGCAACAGCTCTTTTAATTCAGATGGCGATATAGCATCATCCCCATCTTGATCGATTTCTTCAAATAGCCTGAAGTATGCAGACTTTGTTAGTACCAATCAGAGCAACACCATCTTGCTCATATCCGGCAACAAGAAACGTGGTAGAATGAAGACTAGCCTCCTTATAGCATGTACGTTTGGTGCTCCATCCTCTGTGAGAAGTCTTTCTAGTGCGTGTCGTTGCAGATGTTGTATGATTCGAAGCATTAACTGCTCGTGTTTCACATACTCGAGTCTTCTCTTTTGAATCCATGGCTCAAATATCTGCAAAATATTATGGCATATGAACATAAAGCTAAACTTTGCATCTTATCTCTATACATCTAGCTTTTGAACTCTAGGCTAAGTATCCCTACTGAAGTTATGGAAGCCTCAAAGTTTATGACGTGTTAAAGGCGTCATGCCAGCTCAACAATTTACATAAACATATGGGCATGCGTAGGTTACCTGATAGAAGAAGTATAAGAGCAGCAACCCAACTGAAACAGCGAGCGAACAGAGGATCATAACACGTTGAGCTGAATATACCGAGAAAATATCCGGGATTTGTATCATGATGAATGGGAATGCTGAGATTACCATGATCCTGGCAGTGTAGCTAGTCTCTGAATCAGTGATGATACCGGAGCCTGTGTTGCCGATAGAGAAAGGTTAGTCTGATTCCTCTCTAAGTTATAGCAACATCGCTGATTTTTTTCTCTTTTGCTCTTCGAACTATTCCCACAGCCAGTAATGTATTAGCGCAAAACTATATATAAAGGTCACCCATTCAGAGTATTAAGAATTTCAAAGAATTTAGAAAATAGTTAGGACAGAAAAATCGTGACTTGAAAGCACACAAACCAAGTTATAGCATGTGCATATACACAAGAAATGCCCGCGAGAAGATAGCATGATCTTTGCCCCAGTTGAATTAGAAACAGAACCAAGTGAGACCCATTTCTTGAAAATTTTCCTCTTAATAGTCTTTTGTCCTTGATTCTTGAATATTCTCGTACTCCTTGATTCTTGAATATTCTCGTACTATGTACAGTACCTTATATCCATGTACATTCCACCTACGTACTCTCTTTTCACAAAGTCGACATGATGGCGTCAATGCTTGATGCAAATCTGGAAATGTTACCTTTCAAGGAGGATAAGAACTTCTTCCATGAAAATCTGCTTGAATTTAAAGTGTTGGGTTCCATTCCATCAGATAATTTTCTGCTACCAAGGAGGACGCAAGTTCCCCATAACAATGTCAGAAGCAGGATCGAGGATCCGGCCAGCAACCCAACACCGGTCACGACATATTCCTGTGCCACCTCTTCGCTGTTCAGAAGTCCCGATGCTGGAAAAAAAGCAGGACAAATATTTAAATTGAAGATAGATTTCCCTCCCTCAGTTGAGGGTCTTGTGAGACGTAATTTGATGCCACAGCTATTGTTTTCAGGAATTTTCTCTTTAGTGAATCTGAATGACAATACATCAGCTGTAGAAATGTCTAACTCGTGATTAAAGAAAGGATCATTGTCCCACGAAAATCCCAACATCACTATTCTCTTTTGAAACTAAAACTCTGCTTCCTGATACGTGGCGTGCAAGTAGGGACATTGGAAATTAAATAAGCCAAGAGAAACTTCAATACCACGAAGAGTCAACAGTCATACAAGGTGGCCCTGCCACCCAGACAGATTTAGTCATTTTTTATGGCGTAGGGCCAGCTGCAATGTCTCGTAGAGAGTATGTCGGCTCAAAGCTAGCTTTTGATGATCAATGAACTTGCATTGACATAGAACATAGAATTTGCGAACAAGCAGCAATTTTTTCACTTAATTCCGTTTTACATAATTCTTGTATCTCGTTTCTTTCAGATTCTACCTTGGAAGTTCAATTTTACCGACATGTCTTCAGTTTACAGTGAACTTTAAAGAATCATTAGCTACCCAAAGCCCATCTGTTGCTTCTTACTAAACCAATTGCTTAAAGCACAAACTCGACCATCGAAGAAGAAGAAGACGACAATGAAGGGAATGGAAGAAAGATTATGCAGAAAAAGAACATGGAGATGTATACCTAGAAGTATTAAGGCCTCTGGTAGAGCACCAAGGACATGGAAAGCACTGGCCCCAAATATTCCAGGACCGAGCATCTTAAATATCTGCTCGCTCCCGGAAGCAACGAAGGACTCCCCTGAAACAGCAGATACTCGTAAACCAGTACCAAGAACAGGTGACCTGCTATGCTGTACGAGCATGGCAAGAACCCATACATCTGCTCACAAACTTCATCCTCATCGTCCAGAACACCCGCTGCTCCTTTGAGAAGAATCAAATCAGGAGGGGGTCCATTATGCTGATCATGGCCGCAGTCAACGCCATCTGAAATTAGCCGCAAAGAGTCACCCGGCACAGACCGGCCATCAATTGTTGCGATCACTATAAGAAATGCGACAAGAATGAAGATCCTCCGAATGCACATTATATGCAGAGTCATGCATATGCTAACTGCAGATGAATTGAGAAGAAGAGTAGTTAATTGAGGAGGGGAAGATCAGAGCGGGGCTGTTTCAATCTTGAAATAAGGCCAAAAGGAAATCTCCAGACAACACTTCAGTTTAACAGTCATGCGAGATTAATAGGCATATATCAGCACGAAAGTCAAGATTACTCCTTTTCTAATGGATTTTATGCTGCCTTGTGCAGTTGGCTAATGCAAGCTGTCACTTTTTTTTAGTCAAAAGAAATCTATCAACTCGAGGAAAGAGTCTCTTGCGGCACTAGACTTTTGATATTTAAGTCGATTTGTCCGAGGATTGGCTGTCCAACGGGGCATGTTTAAGGTTGATCCATGTTTTATTCATTTGTTTTCTCCTTTACATACGTGGTCGCCTCTGTAAACAGATCTTATTTAACATTCTCAATCTGTAAAAAATATTGCGATTGCCCATACAGAGGATGTCAACGCATGTAAGAGACTGGGCCATAAATGAACGACTGGGTTAACCTTCTTTCTGGATTAACTGCCGATGATTAGGAGTTCACGTTTGACACGGCCTTCTATCGATTGGAACGACTTTCCCGGAAGCTGGGATAAGAGCTGTGGACTGGAGTTAATAAGGACTGATCAAATGTTGGTGTGACATACCGCGTTCTTGGTATTTACTATTCAAGAATGTCGTTCAATCCAATATATCTTTGACCCCTCAAAGAAAATTCCAATCGAGCTCCTCTAGACTATGGAATTACACTGGGCTTGAGTGGCTCTAAATTTATTTTTTGAGTCGAGCTTCAACATAAAAAAAAATACCTATATCCGTCAAAATGAGTCATAAACCCTTTATTAACTCACATTTAATGGGTTGGATTATTTTATGCATTAATGACATTTATTAAATTAGTCATAAATTAGCTTAAAATATTAAGACCTAACATAATGTGGATGTTAAGTGAGTTCACAATTTACTTAGACTTAACTAATTTCTATAACTATCTTTAATCTTTATTGCCATCACTTAATTTTGTGTTCACTCACTCTATACTCTCACCTCATTTTGGATATGAGCTTTCATATATTGGATTAAATATAAAAATATTTTAGTAAATTGGGTATGAATTGGGTACAAGTCGAGTCGAGTATGAGTTACTAGATTTGTATTATATAGAAGTTGATCAAAATAGGTTAAATGAATCAATTTAGGTCGAATCATTTTCGACCAGATTGAAACCCAACCCAATTCACTCCTTTGACCGGTCTATCAATAATCAATCAACATTAAGCATTGAGCTTGAGCATGGGACAACATCGGCTCAAGTCCCTAGAGGGTATATTACAAAGATGACACGTATGGTGTGCAGTTTTTTTTTTTTTTTTTTTTGACAAGAAAGTAGCATTTCATTACTATTTAAGAGTCTGAGCAGATACAGATCTATTATCAGTACAAAGTAAATCCAAAAGAGTAGTGGGAGGATTAAAGACCCAATTCCTAGGAAGAAATCGCAATCTCTGAGCTTTTGCTACCCAATCAACCACTCTATTAGTTTTTCGACTACAATGTTCAAGTGTCAGGCCAGAAATATTCTCCAGCTTGTGCTTGGCCCGGTCCACGAGAGGTTGTATTGTCCAGTTAAAATCTGTGGAAGATAAGACACTTTCCACTAACAGTCGACAATCAGATAGAAGTACTATTTCTTTTTCTAGGGATGTATGGTGTGCAGTTGTGAAGATGATTTATTTGTGAGAAGAAAACGGAGTAATCAAAATGTTTCATTGTAAAAAAAACTGGTTTTTAAAATTGCATCGATTGTCTAGGTTCTCATAAATTAGTAGACCGCCAAGAACTTGATCTCCTTGCAGGCTCAGCATGTTGCAATTGAACGATTTTATTATCGTTTCTGATATTATATCAATTGCATTATCAACGACCAAGTGGATATGTAAAAATTTGTGAATGTTACACTTTCAGTTTGGAAGGTGGTCTTTGACTCAGTAAGGAAACACCTCGATTTTACCAATAAAGCTTTAAAAAAAAAAAATTACCTCTACGATCTTTTCATATAGGATCTCTTGCTATTTTATTTTATTATTTTTTCTATTCCTCTTGGCAAAGTCAAAATATAAAACATTGGTGATTGAAAGACGTCAGTGTTGGATAAGTTCCTAGAAAATGCAGAGAGACGAAATTGCTCGGTCTTTGGACGTCAAATCATTGTCATAAAAATAATTCATTATCAGCATAGGTTGGTCAATTGACCTACATCTTATTAATCGCTTGGTTCACGACATATTTTTACTATTTACGCATAAGCGCTTGCTAAATATGGACTCTAAAGTGTAAATGATAATGAAGAAACGAAGGTGAAGAGGCACTTGAGAATCAATAAAAGGCCCAATAAAGTATAGATGGATCGAGCGAAATCCCATTCATTGAATTAAACAGGGCTTCCATAAAACTTACAAAATTGTTTTGCTTGGAATGACTCCACGCGATAACATACCTTTCGCCAAAAGGTTGGGTCTTAAAAAAAAAAAAGGTTGGATCTTCAAACTTAATTTGAATTGGATTTCGTGGCAAATTCGAACGAAGTGTGAAACGCAACAAAACCAAGAACTAGTTCAAATTACTCTAAAGGAAAGTAAGTACAATTTTTGAAAAGTGAATTTACAAGATACATTGTTAAAAATGATGGCCGAGGCTTTCTACAACAATTTAACACATCTAGCCTATCACACAATATAATCGCTTCTAGACGATTGATGTTCAAATGAGATATTACAACTGCATATCCGTGATTTTGGCTCCAAGACTAGGCTCCATAATTTATAACTGCACACCGTCTTCAAGCTCCACGATTACTCTCCAATTGCATGTCAATATTTCCCACGAATTGTCATTTACTCTCAAATAACGTAGCTTTCAATTTTTTTGCCTTTAGTACCAAATGGTGCGTATGGTAATATTTCTGTTTTCGAGAACAATTTTTGTTCATAAATAATTTCTTCTATTTATGTTCCCCATCAGGTTTTTTAGTAGAAGAATACATTTTGTAACTGCATAAAATTTCTATTTATGAAATAAAAACATATTTAATACGACTACAAAATATTTATGTGATTTATAATTTCTTTTAATTTGCAATACTTTTATTATATATTTTTTTTTTATTTACTTTTTCTTCTTCTCCTTCTTTCTTTGGCCGATCACCAACCCCCAAGCCTTGTTAGGCTTGATCTCACTGGGCCATCATGAGGTTAGCCTTGCCGAGCTATCGTGAGGTCAACCTCATCATGGCCGAGCGACACCGCCCTAGGCCTCATCGATGGTTGGGCAAGGTCACCTTACCAAGGCAAGCAGCCGGTTGAGGGAAGAAGAGGAGGAAGAGAAAAAGAAAGAAAAGAAAAGGAAAAAATTGAGCTTGATTATTGAATTGTTCCTAAAAACAAAAAAGTAAATTTTTTTTGTTTATTTTTTGTGTTCCGAATCTATTCTCAGGAATAAAACCTACACAAATGGATTTATGTTCCGAGGAATAAAAGAACGAAAAAACAGAGAAATTAGAGCGTTACCAAACATGTCCATAAGTTCATCAAGTGTTAATCATCAATCAATCGTCATCATATATCAATAATAGTATTTGGTCATCAATAATCATGACCATCAACAAGGTTGTTAGCCCTCAATATCTTATCCATAATCTAGTCGCTCGACATGTGACTGTATATTAACGAGGGGTGTGCACGGTTCGGGTGGGCGCTTCCCGACCTAGAATTGGGAACCGCCCATTAAAAACTGGTTTTGAAAAATTAGAACCGAGAACTACTTGCTAGTTGCATGGATCCACCCGGGAACGGATCCACCAATCCGGTCTAGTTCCCAAGTGGATCCATAGAACCGGTCCAACCTTTGCGCCTTCTCCTTTTCGCCCTTCTCACATCTACTTATTCTGGCTCTCCCAACCATGATAAATTTATTCTCCTCAAGTACTAGCGCCGCAACGGTAGCAGTCGCAACCCTCGTGCCACTTCCGTCTTGACCACCACCACCATCTTCGCCACCGCCTTTGCCGTCTCCTTGCTCCTCCCTTGAGACCGACAATGAGGAGGACGATGGGGACAATGAGTCATTCTTAGACTTGGAGTTCACCCCTATCCTTGAAAATGAGGACGATGGGGGGAGGCCTAAGGAGGGGGAGGAGGAAGAGGGGAGGTAGAAGCGGGAAGAGCCCAACAACGAAGAGGATGATAGTAACAATGAATGTGGAGGTGGCAACGACGTGGATAGAGAGTTCAAGTTCAAGGAAGGGAAAGAGAATCAACTCACTATTTCGCTAAGTTTGGACTAGGACTTGAAGGAGATGAGTAGATCTAGAGGTGAATTGGAGAGGAAGAGGGAGCTCGGGAGATTTTGAACTAAGAGAGACAAGATGGAGTAGGAGAGTAGTGAATTGAGATAAGATGGTAATTGGAGCCATAAATTTTAGATTTGCTAATTTCAATTTTTTTAAAATATTAAAAATTAATATATTATTATAATATAATCGATCCGGTCCGGGTGGGCGGGTGGATTTGCTCATGGAACAAGGAATCGGACCGATTCTCTTAAGAATCATTGGTTCCGGGCAGTCCGGATGGGTTCCGGTCCTTTTGGACACCCCTAATATTAACATCATGTCAATCATCAATACTTGTGTTTATCGAGAGGTTTTCTTCACATGACGTTTCATCGTAATTAAACTGACTAACAACGAACTCTAAATTGACATCGCATCAAGTAAAGTGAAGGACTCGGTCATTTTTTAGTATCAACAGTAACCAACCTCTTCGATTTACCCGATCTGTACCGAGGCGAATTGAAATATGTACCTACTACGAAGTCCTTTAAATAAAGTCTAGCATTTGATTATGACCATCAAACTGTCTTTCCCTATTCCCCCATCATGCGTCCCTGATGGTGGCCACATAAAACTTCGATTTTGCTATTGGGCTTTTGTTGGCCAGGCCCATAAAAGGCCCGGGATCTAAAAATTACCGGAAGCCCGCAAATATGAAACCTTTAATTGGAAGGAGACCAATTTTGATTTATTAGTGAATGAAGGCACCTGCCAGCCCTCGGAAAATGGTGGCAGCCAGGAAGTCGGCTCACGACCAAGGACATCGGCAGCTGCCAAGAGTCGGATGGCTGACCTCGGATAGGTCGAGAAGTTTCGATTCCAGTACTACGTCCGATGTTAGGAGCTCAAGTGCTTGGAAGATCGATAGCAAGACCACCATCCCAGCAAGCAAGGATTCCTTGAGAAAATCCTATCATTGTTTCGACTTTTCATTTCACGATGGTCCCTCTTAAGGTGTCCAAAGGACTATCCAAACATAATTCTAGACATTAAAAACATCATCATAGAATTATTCATAATCAATACGTACTTTTTAATTGATCCGCATATTACTAATCACTTAGTTCACAAGATGCATTTTTATCCTTTAAAAAAATGAAAATCAACATGCACTTGAAAATCGATAAAATACTAATGCTTAGTTGACTCACATCTTATTAATCACTTGACCGGCATGAATTATTATCACGTAAATAACAATAAAAAAAAGAAGATGAAAATTGACATGGACTCGAGAATCGATAAGTAAACTTAGCCAGGCCCAAGACAAAAGCCCAAGACAAAAGCCCATGACCGATGAACTACCATAGATGTCGGCAAGCAAGAAGTCGGGCCCGTAAAAGTGAAGCCTTTTATTGGGAAGTGCCCAAATTTGATCCATTAGCGAATGAAGGCACCCGCCGGCAGACCATAGATGTCGGCAAGCAAGAAATTGGGCCCGCAAACCAAGAACATCGGCAGCTATCAAGAGTCTGCGGGCCAGCCACGGATAGGTCAAGAAGTTTCGATCCCCATACTAGGTCAAATAATCGGACGATGTCTCAAGAAAATCTTCTCGCGCCTATGATTTTGCACAGTTATCTGTAAAGTTAACGAGTGTCAGAAGCTGATTGCGTGCCATTCAATTACACCTTCAAGTATTGATCGGAAATGTGTTAATTAACCAAAGTTGACAACATGAAACTCTCAAACGGTATGTGTACAGTCCTAGGAGTAGTTGAGGACATCATCAAGAACATAGACCAAGAGAAGTGACAGAGGGTACAACAAGTAAGCCAGGATCGATGTCCAAACTGGGAAGGTTGACCTGAAGCTTGCAATCAGACCCACCAGACTACACACGATTAGCACCACAAGAACTTCAGCAGAGAATTCCCATGTCAAGTCACGGACGTATATCAGCGACAAGAGGACGCAGAAGCCGAGCATGTTGCTCATGAACACTTCTCCATAGATCTGCATTATTGCATAGGCAAAGCCAAAAAACATGTTAGCCACTTGTCCTATTTAAGAAACCGTTCTCCATCAATATGATGATGCATTTCATTGTTCTAGATACACATTATGTTTTGACGATGCAAAGAAACATCTGGTACTACTGTCTAATCTCACACTATGATGAAAATTGAGGGGGTCATATCAACGAGCAAGCGGAAACTTAAGGACACTTTACAATGTGCTACCTTTATACACCTGCAGCATTAAGAATTCCCTTGAATTTATGGAATTAGTAGTACAGACCTCGGAAAGTGTTAGAGAAGTGGTTCGCTCCTTCTTATGTCTGGCTGCTTTGATTGCCGCGCTAGCTCCTCTTGCGTTTGTGGCCAGAGGAACCAATATGAATGAGATGAAGAAAGGCGGTATGCCTGCTGATTTCGAAAAGCTCTGCACACTAGAGATGAGAGGTTCTGCAAGGACCGCTAATATGATAACTCCGAGCAACAACGACGACATAGACTTGACCCAAATCCATGACGCCTTCTTGGCATCTCCTTTTCCCTTATCTTCATCCACCAATTTGTCGGTTTCTTCCCAAGTTCTCTTGCATAATCAGGTCACAATATCAGACATGAAAAGAAGTACGGCAGTATTTGACATTGCGTAAAAAGCCAAGTTTGAAATGGCCTTACTTGGTAGAAATCATCTTGACTGGTGTTTAACTTAGACGCTTGGATCTTGCTGCCTTCACCTGAAGTATCGAGCAAATTCACCAATCCAGCAACGAATTCCTCCTCATTTATCTGGCTGTTTCCGCTTCTGTCAAAGACCTCAATGACCTTCGAAACTACTTCATCCACGTTAAAGGATATGTCACCAAACTTGATGCCCATCATTAGTTCCTTCAGCTCAGCTTGTGATATGCTGTTGTCTCCATTGCGATCAATCTGTTCGAATAATCTGAAACCAAAATGCAGGTGGTCATAATTCATAAGAGAATAACTAATTAATTAGTTCTCATAATAAGGTGCTAATAGTAGCACATCTGAAAGTAATTAATCGAGCCTGACCTTCTAATAGCAGGCAGATCAGGCGTGCCATTTTCAGCGAATAGGGTTTTGACTGACTTGGCCTGTACATGCGCGAGAATTTCTGCGGCTATTTGCTTTTTCAGTTTGCGCTCTCCCTTTTTCTTCTGAATAAATGGTTGAAAGAGCTGGAAAATAGTTCTGAACAGTTTAACAGCACATTCATCATAGATGGGAATTTAACTTGCAGAATTCATCCCGTCGACTGCAAAATTACCTGATACAAGTCCTTAAAAGAGTTATTCGAGTAAGTTCGCTTGTCCATCGCAATCTTTGCCTCCTCAAGCCATTTCGTGAATCCAGTGACGAATTCGTCTTTGCTTATCCTTTGGTCACCGGCAATATCAAATTCCTTCATTATTTCATCTACCGCTTTATCTTTGTCCACATGCATGTGTTTGAACTTAATTTCTTGCAACAGCTCTTTTAATTCGGATGGCGATATAGCATCATCCCCATCTTGATCGATTTCTTCAAATAGCCTGCAGTATGCAGACTTTGTTAGTACCAATCAGAGCAACACCATCTTGCTCATATCCGGCAACAAGAAACGTGGTAGAATGAAGACTAGCCTCCTTATAGCATGTACGTTTGGTGCTCCATCCTCTGTGAGAAGTCTTTCTAGTGCGTGTCGTTGCAGATGTTGTATGATTCGAAGCATTAATTGCTCGTGTTTCACATACTCGAGACTTCTCTTTTGAATCCACGGCTCAAATATCTGCAAAATATTATGGCATATGAACATAAAGCTAAACTTTGCATCTTTTCTCTATACATCTAGCTTTTGAACTCTAGGCTAAGTATCCCTACTGAAGTTATGGAAGCCTCAAAGTTTATGACGTGTTAAAGGCGTCATACCAGCTCAACAATTTACATAAACATATGGGCATGCGTAGGTTACCTGATAGAAGAAGTATAAGAGCAGCAACCCAACTGAAACAGCGAGCGAACAGAGGATCATAACACGTTGAGCTGAATATACCGAGAAAATATCCGGGATTTGTATCATGATGAATGGGAATGCTGAGATTACCATGATCCTGGCAGTGTAGCTAGTCTCTAAATCAGTGATGATACCGGAGCCTGTGTTGCCGATAGAGAAAGGTTAGTCAGATTCCTCTCTAAGTTATAGCAACATCGCTGATTTTCTTTCTTTTTTGCTCTTCGAACTATTCCCACAGCCAGTAATGTATTAGCGCAAAACTATATATAAAGGTCACCCATTCAGAGTATTAAGAATTTCAAAAGAATTTAGAAAATAGTTAGGATAGAAAAATCATGAAATCATGACTTGAAAGCGTACAAACCAAGTTATAGCATGTGCATATACACAAGAAATGCCCGCGAGAAGATAGCATGATCTTTGCCCCAGTAGTATTAGAAACAGAACCCCCATTTCTTGAAAAATTTCCTCTTAATAGTCTTTTGTCCTTGATTCTTGAATATTCTCGTACTATGTACAGCACCTTATATCCATGTACATTCCACCTACGTTCTCTCTTTTCACAAAGTTGACATGATGACGTCAATGCTTGATGAAAATCTGGAAATGTTACCTTTCAATGAGGATAAGAACTTCTTCCATGAAAATTTGCTTGAATTTAAAGTGTTGGGTTCCATTCCATCAGATAATTTTCTGCTACCAAGGAGGACGCAAGTTCCCCATAACAATGTCAGAAGCAGGATCGAGGATCCGGCCAGCAACCCAACACCGGTCACGACATATTCCTGTGCCACCTCTTCGCTGTTCAGAAGTCCCGATGCTGGAAAAAAAGCAGGACAAATATTTAAAGTGAAGATAGATTTCCCTCCCTCAGTTGAGGGTCTTGTGAGACGTAATTTGATGTCACAGCTATTGTTTTCAGGAATTTTCTCTTTAGTGAATCTAAATGACAATACATCAGCTGTAGAAATGTCTAAGTCATGATTAAAGAAAGGATCATTCTCCCACGAAAATCCCAACATCACTATTCTCTTTTGAAACTAAAAATCTGCTTCTTAATACGTGGTATGCAAGTAGTGACATTGGAAATCAAATAAGCCAAGAGAAACTTCAATACCACGAAGAGTCAAGAGTCATACATGGTGGCCCTGCCAGCCAGACAGACTTAGTCATTTTTTATGGCGTGGGGCCAGCTCCAATGTGTCGCAGAGAGTATGTCGGCTCAAAGCTAACTTTTGATGATCAAGGAACTTGCATTGACATAGAATTTGCGAACAAGCAGCAATTTTTTCACTTAATTCCATTTTACATCATTCTTGTGTCTTGTTCCTTTCAAATTCTACCTTGGAAGTTCAATTTTACCGACACGTCTTCAGTTTACTGTGAACTTTAAAGAATCATTAGGTACCCAAAGCCCATCTGTTGCTTCTTACTAAACCAATTGCTTAAAGCACAAACTCGACCATCAAAGAAGAGGAAGACAGCGATGAAGGGAATGGAAGAAAGATTATGCAGAAAAAGAACATGGAGATGTATACCTAGAAGTATTAAGGCCTCCGGTAGAGCACCAAGGACATGGAAAGCACTGGCACCAAATATTCCAGGACCGAGCATCTTAAATATCTGCTCGCTCCCGGAAGCAACGCAGGACTCCCCCTGAAATAGCAGATACTCGTAAACCAGTATCAAGAACAGGTGACCTGCTATGCTGTACGAGCATGGCAAGAACCCATACATCTGCTCACAAACTTCATCCTCATCGTCCAGATCACCCGCTGCTCCTTTGAGAAGAATCAAATCAGGAGGAGGTCCATTATGCTGATCATGGCCGCAATCAACGCCATCTGATATTAGCGGCGAAGAGTCACCCGGCACAGACCGGCCATCGATTGTTGCGATTACTATAAGAAATGCGACAAGAATGAAGATGCTCCGAATGCACATTATATGCAGATTCATGCATATGCTATGTGCAGATGAATTGAGAAGAAGAGTATTTAATTGAGGAGGGGAAGATCAGAGCGGGCCGTTTCAATCTTGAAATAAGGCCAAAAGAAAATCTCCAGACAACACTCCAATTTAACAGTCATGCAAGATTAGTAAGCACATATCAGCACGAGGACTAAACCAAGTCAAGATTACTACTTTTCTAATGGATTTGGTGCTGCCTAGTTGCAGTTGGCTAATGCCATCCGTCACTTTTCTTTTTTTGGTCGAAAGAAATCTATCAACCTGAGGAAAGAGTTTCTTGCAGGACTAGACTTCTGATATTTAGGTCGATTTGCCGGACGATTGGCTGTCCAACGGGGCATGTTTAAGGTTGATCCGTGTTTTCTTCATTTGTTTTCTCCTTTACATACGTGGTCGGCCTCTACATGGATAGTTTGCTCTTGACACTTCACTGTAACGTAAAAAGATCTTAAGTGAACATTCTCAATCTGTATAAAAGACCACGATTGCCCATACAGAGGATGTCAACGCATGTAAGAGACCGAAGACCAGTGCCGATTGATGACTGGGTCACAAATGAACGACTGGTTCAGCCTTCTTCCTGGATGAACTGCTGATGAATATGAGGAGTTCACGTTTGACTCGGCCTTCTATCGATTGGAACGACTTTCCCGGAAGCTGGGATAAGAGCTGTGGACTGGAGTTAATAGGGACTAATTCACATGTTGGTGTGACATACCGCGTTCTTGGTGTCAACTATTCAAGAATGTCGTTCAATCCAGTATATCTTTGACCCCTCGAAGAAAATTCCAATCCGGCTCCGCTAGAATACGGAATCGAGCCAAATCACACTTGGCTTGAGTGACTTGAAAAATAGCTTGAACATAAAAATGGATACCTATATCTGTCGAAATTAGTCATAAACCCATTATTAACCCATATTTAATGGGTTGGGTTATTATATGCATTAATTACATTTATTAAATTGGTCATAAATTGGCTTAAAATGTTAAGACCCAACATATTATGGATGTTAAGTGAATTCTTTATTTAGACTTAACTTACCTCTATAACTATCTTTAATTTTTCTTGCCATCACTAAATTTTGCGCTCACTCACTCTATACTCTCGCCTAATTTTGGATATAAGCTTTCATATACTGGGTTAAATATAAAAATGTTTTAGTAAATTGGGTATGAATTGGGCACAAGTTGAGTCAGGTATGAGTCACTAGATTTGTATTATATAGAAATTGATCAAAATAGGTTAAGTGGGTCAATTTAGATCGAACCATTTTTGGCCCGACTGAAACCCAATCCAATTCACCCATTTGACTGGTCTATTGATAATCAATCAAGATTAAGCATTGAGCTTGAGAATGGGACAGCATCGGCTCGAGTCTTACAAAGATACTATGTACGGTGCGCAGTTGTCGAGATGATTTATTTGTGAGAAGACTGAGTAATCAGAATGTTTCATTGTAAGAAAAATTGATTTTTAAAATTGCATTGATTGTCCAGGTTCTCATAAATTAATAGACCGCCAAGAACGGGATCTCCTCGCAGTCTCAGCATGTTGCAGTTCAACGATTTTATTATGGTTTCTGATATTATATCAATTGCATTATCAAAGACCAAGTGGATATGCAACAACTCGTGAATGTTACACTTACAGTTTTGAAGGTGTTCCTTACTAGTTTGACTGAGGAGACAGCTCCATTTTACCAATAAAATTTTAAAAAGAATTTACCTGTACGATCTTTCTATATAGGATCTCTTGCTATTTTATTTTATTATTTTTCTCTATTCCTTTTGGTAAATTCAAAATATAAAATATTGGTGATGGAAAGACGTCGCTGTTGGATAAGTTCCTAGAAAATGCACGGAGACGAAATTGCGTGGTCTTTGGACATCAAATCATTGTCATAAAAATCATTCATTATCAGCACATGCTAGTCAAATGACCTACATCATATCAATCCCTTGGTTCACGACATATTTTTATTATTTACGCAAAAGCGCTTGCTAAATATGGACACTAAAGTGTAAATGATAATGAAGAAACGAAGGTGGAGAAGCACTCGAGAATCAATAAAAGATCCAATAAAGTATAGATACATTCATTGAATTAAACGGGGCTTCCATGAAACTTATGGAATTGTTTCACTTAGAACGGCTCCACGCAATAACATACCTTTTGCCAAAAGGTTCGATCTTCAAACTTAATTTGAATCGGGTTTCATGGCAAATTCGAACACGAAGCATGAAAGGCAACAAAACTAAGAAGTAGTTCAAATTACTCTAAAGGAAAGTAAGTGCAATTTTCCTAAAGTTAAGTTACAAGATACATTGTTTAAATTAATAGCCAAGGCTTTCTAAAACAATTTAACACATCTTATAGCCTATCACACAATATAATCGCTTCTAGGCAATTGATATTCCGATGAGATATTATATCCGTGATTTTTGCTCCATGACTAGGCTCCAAAATGCACATCGATCTTATTTATAACTGCACATCGTCTTCAAGCTCCACGATTACTCTCCAATCGCATGTCAATATTTCCCATGAATTATCATTTGCTCTCAAATACCGCAGCTTTCAGTTTTTTGCCTTTGGAACTTAAGGGTGCATATAGTAGCGTTTTTATTTTTGGGAACAATTTTTGTCTAAAAATAATTTTTTTCTATTTTTGTTTCCTTATCAAGTTTTTGAGTAGATTTTTTTTTTTAATAACTGCACAAAATTTCTATTTTCAAAATAGAAATATGTTTAGTGCAACTCAAAAATGTTTTTGTGACTTTTAATTTCTTTTAATTTTTAATACTTTTATTATACTTTTCTCTTTTTTATTTTATTCTTTTTCTTCTTCTCCTTCTTTCTTTGGCCGATCGTCGATCCCTAAGCCTTGTTAGACTTGACCTCTCGGGCCACCGCGAGGTCGGCCTTGCCATGGTTGAGCGACATTGCCCTCTCCCTCGCCGGTGGCTAGGCAAGGTCACCTCACCAAGGTAGGTGACCAACTAAGGGAAGAAGAGGAGGAAGAGGAAAAGAAATGAAAAATATTATTAAGTTGTTTCTAAAAACAAAAGAGCAATTTTTTTGTCTCTTATTTTTATTCAAAATCTATTCTTGGAAACAAAAACCTACACAAACGGATTTCTATTCTAAAAAATAAAAACAAAAAACAAAAAAATAGAGAAATCGAAGTGTTACCAAATACGTCCATAAGTTCATCAAGTGTTAATCATCAACCAATTGTCATCATATATCAATAATAGTATTTGGTCATCAATAATCATGACCATCGACAAGGTTCTTGACCTCAATATCTTATCCATAATCTAGTTGCTCGACACTTAACTGTATGTTAACATCATGTTATTCATCAATACTTGTGTTTATCAAGGAGTTTTCTTTGCATAACCTCTCATTGATAATTAAATTGACTAACAACGAACTTTATATTGACATCACATCAAGTAAAGTGAGGGACTCGGTCATCTTTTGGTATCAACAGTAACCAACGTCTTCAACTTACCCGGCCTGTGTCGAGTCGAGTTTAGATATGTACCTGCTACGAAGTCTTTTAAATAAAGTCTAGCATTTGATTGTGACCGTCAAATTGTCTTTCCCTATTCCCCCATCATGCGTCCCTGATGGTGGCCACGTAAAACTTCGATGTTGCTATTGGGCTTTTGTTGGCAAGGCCCATAAAAAGCCCAGGATCTAAAAAATACCGGGAGCCCGCAAACGCGAAGCCTTTAATTGGAAAGAGCCCTATTTTGATTTATTAGCGAATGAAGACACCCGCCAGCCCTCGGAAAATGGCGGCAGCTAGGAAGTCGGCCCACGACCAAGGACATCGGCAGCTGCCAAGAGTCGGATGGCTGACCTCGGATAGGTCGAGAAGTACCGATTCCCGTACTTATTAATTGATCCGCTCATTAATTCCTGTACGTCCGATATTAGGAGCTCAAGTGCTTGGAAGATCGATAGCAAGACCACCATCCCAGCAAGCAAGGATTCCTTGAGAAAATCCTATCATTGTTTCGACTTTTCATTTCACGGTGGTCCCACTTTAGGTGTCCAAAGGACTATTTGAACATAATTCTAGACATTAAAAACATCGTCATAGAATTATTCATAATCAATATGTGCTTATTAATTGATCCGCATATTACTAATCACTTAGTTCACAAGATGCATTTTTATCCTTTAAAAAAATGAAAATCAACATGCACTTGAAAATCGATAAAATACTAATGCTTAGTTGACTCACATCTTTTTAATCACTTGATCCACATGAATTATTATCACATAAATAACAATAAAAAAGATGAAAATTGACATGGACTCAAGAATCAATAAGAAAACCTAATAGAGTCTAGATGATTTGGTGCAATCACGGCCATCAGGTTATACGGGACTTGCACTAACGAAAAAGTGGATAGATTTTGCAAGATTGAGGATTCAAATGGAAAAAATGAAAAGGCTTTATTTAAGGTTGAGAAAAGCTGGAGAATTTCTGCCATAATCGTCTCTTTTTTTTTTTTACAGAAGAAAAAAAAAAAGGTAGGAAGAAAGACGCGAGACCGGCTCCTTTTAGTTTGGCGTTCAAAAGAAAGACCCGCTTGGCGGCAGCCAGAAGACAGCGTCTAGGGTTTATCCATCGCATGTAAGGCGCACCAACTCAAGCTCAAACCTCCAGTTCGGTCCCGGAACCCAGAAACTGTCCGTCCACTTCGATCTCTGTCCGTGGACTGCAAACTCTCCCTGTTCATCTGCTTATGCTGAATCTCCGGTTGCAGAATGAAGGAGGGATTGCTGAAGCAGCAGTAGCACCGGGTGATGTGGGTGGCCCCTGCAGCAGTCCTAAGGTGCACCAAGCACAAGCCTCTCCTCCCTCCCTCCTCCTCCTCCTGCTCCTCCTTCCCCAGCCGAAGCTCCTCTCCTCCGCCTCCTCCGCATGCCTCCTCGACTCCGACCCGCCTCCCCGGGATCCCCGCCCCGACTCCCCCGCCGCTTCCGCCGCGAGCCGGCTTAAGCACGACCCCGACCGCGCCTTCTCCTTCTTCCGCCACCTCGACTCCTCCGGCTTCCCCCTCGACCTTTCGCCTATGCCTCCTTCATCTCCGTCCTCTCCCCCTCCGCCTCCCGCTCCCGCCTTGACTTCGTCTTCTCCCGCGTCGTCGCCTTGGGCACCGCCGTTCCTTCCTTGCTCGATTCTCTTGCTCTGCTCGGCGGGTCCCCTCTCCTCCTTCGCTCCGTCGATTTCCTTATCAGGGCCTTCGTTCGGGCCGGGATCTACGACGGCGCGATCGATACCCTGTTCGGGTTCAAGAGGGGCGGCCTCCTCCCCCGCATCTCCACCTGTTAATTCCTCCTCGACAGCTTGATCGAGAGCGGCAATCCCGCCGCCGCCGTCACTCTGTACGAGATGTTGAAGTTGCTTGATTTTGTTCCCGACGACTACACCAGTACCATCTTGATCAAGGCGCTTTGCAGTACCGGCCACTTGGACAGAGCCACTCGGGTGTTGTTCGAGGATATGGTCCGAGCCGGCGTGACCCCTAGTAGCTTCACTTACACTGCCTAACTCAAAGGCCTCTGCGCCCACCGCAGCTCTCGTTTGGCTTATCAGTAGGGGTGTGCAACGAAACCGCCCGAACCATGAATCGACCGGACAAGACTGAACTGGTTGGTTTTGAGCAGTTCTCACGATCGACGGTCCGGTTCCCAATTCCTAATCTTGGAACCGGTGGCGGTCGGTCTAGTTCCAGATTCCAAGGTGGGAATCGGACCGAACCAAATTTTTTAATATATAAATTATATATATAAATTAATAAAATATATAAACACGATAACTTATTGCAACTAAAATTGCAATTTGAGGTAGGAACCTCTTATGTGGCAAAGAGACCATTAAAACCATTTTTGTTACCCTTTTATTTATAGAAAAAATCTCATTGTTAGTAACATGGGCTGTGACTTGAGTTCTCTATTTTCAGGGTTACTCGAGTGGTACCAGCAAGTTAGTTATCGAGAGAAAGAGGGAAAGTAAGAGACTCTTTCTTTTTTAATTGATTTATTGGGGATTTTGTGATGAATGGTTGAATGATCCTTGCTTTGTGTTTTGTTCTGCCTGCTTGAGGAAATGAGATGATATACTCTTTAGCGAATAAGATTACAATTTTTTGACTTCTAGTGATTAAAATGTCCCCACGTTACTTGCTTATAGGATTACAATTTAAGCTATGTCCAACCTTTAGCCAAATTGTTCATGGCCTTTATGGTTAAAGTTAATTGTGAAACAAACGAAGTGTGAATCACACAAGTGAAGTTTGAATATTTTGCACGTGGGAACATGTGTGATTAGTTTCGTTGAATGGCCTGAGAACCGAATTTGATTGATCTGTCCGGAGCGCGATCACTTTTAGTGCAAAAAAGTAGAGCCGATTTTGTTGGACCGGATAGTCACTTTTTGGTGCAAAAAAATAGAGTCGATTTTGTTGGACCGGACCGGACCGGATCGGGACTCGAACCGATGGTCCGGTCCGGTTCCCTGTCCTAGGACCAAACGGTCCGGCCCACGGTTCACAATTTTGGGAACCAGTGCTCCCGGTCCGGTTCCCGGTTCCAAGGTGGAATTGAACCAAACCAGGAACCAATCACCCCTACTTATCAGGCTCTCGTCAGTTGTGGGTTTCATTAAGTTAGACATGTGAAATCTAAAGGTTTTAATGATTCGAAAGGCGCATAATGAGGTCTTTCATGCGGTGCCACTCTTAGTGTAACTCTTATTATATGGTCTTCGTTGTGCGACTCAATTAGAATAAGTCACTAACTCATTATATTAAAAAGAAATACTCATGCATGAGAAGAATACTATCAAAACATACTTATAAGGTTCTATGCCCACGGGGTGATAGAAACACCCTTGACAATGTAGGTCCTTTGATCTCAAAAAGATAAGAAGTGCTTCACTTTACTTCATAAAATCACATTAATAAAATTGCATTTATATCACGTGAAATGCCAATTAATGCGTCAAAAATGGTATATACGTAGCAAGATGCGGAAAACATCTCGAGTCCCAAAAGGGTATATATGGAAAAAGTTTAGTACATGCTTGCTTTGACGACTTAGTTGTGAAGAAGAAGATCGAAAATCAAAACATTTCAATAGGAAAATTGGTTTTCGAAATGGTGTGGACTATTCGAGTTCTCATTAGCTAATACACCACCAAAAAACATGATCTCTGCGGAGCGTCAACATGTTGCATTCAGCGATTTTATTATGATTTTTGATATTTAGAGCTAGCAAAATGGATTATAAACCCATATTATGACCCATTTTTTAGTTAAATGGGTTATATATGGGTCAAGTGAAAGTTAAATATTGATCGAAAATGGGTCTGAGAAAGTAAAACACAAAAAGAAACGGATCTAAATGAATTATTAGGAAATCAACTTTAAACCCATGGCATTTTTTAACTTTATAAAAAAAATTAATAAAAAATCGAAATTATAATTATTTTTCATATTTTTCATATTTTTTTCTTTTTTCTTCCTTCCTTAGCCGATGGTCGGCGAGGCAACAGCCGGCAATAGGCCGAGCAAGGCTCGAGCTCGTTAGCAAGTTGCTGACAACTAGCAAGGCTCAAGCCTCGCCGAATCTGGCAAGACTCGAGCTCGCCAATATAGGGTAGGGCCTCAACCTCTCCAAATCGGCGAGATCAAGCCCCGCCGGAAGCTGATGAGCTTGAGTCTCGCTAACGACTCACGAGGCCGAGCCTCGCTAGATCTGGCAAGACTCAAGCTCGCCGGCGTCAAGTGGGGCCTCAGCCTCACCAGATCAACGAGATTGAGCCTCGCCCGACGTCAGCGAGCTCGATCTCGCCTGTGGCCGGTCACCGGCCGTCGTTGTGGCGGCCGGCCGTCGAGTCTAGATGTGTATTTGCCCTCCAATTGGGTTAAGTTTTTTTAGGAGAGTCTCGCGTTTGATAATGACTGACGAGTGGTCTTTGCATAAATCCCCTTAACATGCGGCCTTAATGGTAGCCATGTAAATCTTTGATATTGCTTTGGGGCTTATATTAGCCACGCCCAAGACAAAAGCCCATGACCAATGAACTACCATAGATGTCGGCAAGCAAGAAGGCAGCTATCAAGAGTCCGCAGGCCAGCCACGGATAGGTCAAGAAGTTTCGATTCCCATACTAGGTCAAATAATGGGACGACGTCTCAAGAAAATCTTCTCGCGCCTTTAATTTTGCAAAGTTATCTGTAAATGTTAACTGAGTGTCCGAGAGACTATTCAGGTACCATTCAATTACACCTTCAAGTATTGATCGGGAATACGCTAATTAACCAAAGTTGGCAACATGAAACTCTCAAACAGTATGTGCGCAGTCCTAAGAGTAGTTGAGGACATCATCAAGAACATAGACCAAGAGAAGAGACAGAGGGTACAACAAGTAAGCCAGGATCGATGTCCAAACTGCGAAGGTTGACCTGAAGCTTGCAATCAGACCCACCACACCACACACGATTAGCACCACAAGAACTTCAGCAGAGAATTCCCATGTCAAGTCACGGGCGTATATCAGCGACAAGAGGACGCAGAAGCCGAGCATGTTGCTCATGAACACTTCTCCATAGATCTGCATTATTGCATAGGCAAAGCCAAAAAACATGTTAGCCACTTGTCCTATTTAAGAAACTGGTCCGCATCAATATGACGATGCATTTCACTGTTCTAGATACACATTATGTTTTGATGATGCAAAGAAACATCTGATAGTACTGTCTAATCTCACGCTAGGATGAAAAATGAGGGGGTCATATCAACGTTTGAGCGAAACTTGAGACACTTTACAATGTGCTACCTTTATACACCTGCAGCATTAAGAATTTCCTTGAATTTATGGAATTAGTAGGACAGACATCAGAAAGTGTTAGAGAAGTGGTTCGCTCTTTCTTATGTCTGGCTGCTTTGATTGCCGCGCTAGCTCCTCTTGCGTTTGTGGCCAGAGGAACCAATATGAATGAGATGAAGAAAGACGGTATGCCTGCTGATTTCGAAAAGCTCTGCACACTAGAGATGAGAGGTTCAGCAAGGACCGCTAATATGATAACTCCGAGCAACAACGACAACATAGACTTGACCCAAATCCATGACGTCTTCTGGGCATCTCCTTTTCCCTTATCTTCATCCACCAATTTGTCGGTTTCTTCCCAAGTTCTCTTGCATAATCAGGTCACAATATCAGACATGAAAAGAAGTACGGTAGTATTTGACATTGCTAAAAAGCCAAGTTTGAAATGGCCTTACTTGGTAGAAATCATCTTGACTGGTGTTTAACTTAGACGCTCGGATCTTATTGCCTTCACCTGAAGTATCGAGCAAATTCACCAATCCAGCAACGAATTCCTCCTCGTTTATCTGGCAGTTTCCGCTTCTGTCAAAGACCTCAATGACCTTTGAAACTACTTCATCCACGTCAAAGGGTATGTCACCAAACTTGATGCCCATCATTAGTTCCTTCAGCTCAGCTTGTGATATGCTGTTGTCTCCATTGCGATCAATCTGTTCGAATAATCTGAAACCAAAAATGCAGATGGTCATAATTCATAAGAGAATAACTAACTAATCAGTTCTCATAATAAGGTGCTAATAGTAGCACATCTGAAAGTAATTAATCGAGCCCGACCTTCTAATAGCAGGCAGATCAGGTGTGCCATTTTCAAAGAATAGGGTTTTGACTGACTTGGTCTGCACATGCGCGAGAATTTCTGCGGCTATTTGCTTTTTCATTTTGCGCTCTTCCTTTTTCTTCTGAATAAATGGTTGAAAGAGCTGGAAAATACTTCTTAACAGTTTAACAGCACATTCATCATAGATGGGAATTTAACTTGCAGAATTCATCCCCTCGACTGCAAAATTACCTGATACAAGTCCTTAAAAGAGTTTCTCGAGTAAGTTTGCTTGTCCATCGCAATCTTTGCCTCCTCAAGCCATTTCGTAAATCCAGTGACGAATTCGTCTTTGCTTATCCTATGGTCACCGGCAATGTCAAATTCCCTCATTATTTCATCTACCGCTTTATCTTTGTCCACGTGCTTGTGTTTGAACTTAATTTCTAGCAACAGCTCTTTTAAGTCGGATGGCGATATAGCATCATCTCCATCTTGATCGATTTCTTCAAATAGCCTGCAGTATGCAGACTTTGTTAGTACCAATTAGAACAACACCATCTTGCTCATATCCGGCAACAAGAAACGTGGTAGAATGAAGACTAGCCTCCTTATAGCATGTGTGTTTGGTGCTCCATTCTCTGTGAGAAGTCTTTCTAGTGCGTGTCGTTGCAGATGTTGTATGATTCGAAGCATTAACTGCTCGTGTTTCACATACTCGAGTCTTCTCTTTTGAATCCATGGCTCAAATATCTGCAAAATATTATGGCATATGAACATAGAGCTAAACTTTGCATCTTATCTCTATACATCTAGCTTTTCAACTCTAGGCTCAGTATCCCTACTGAAGTTATGGAAGCCTCAAAGTTTATGACTTGTTAAAGGCGTCATGCCAGCTCAACAATTTACATAAACATATGGCCATGCGTAGGTTACCTGATAGAAGAAGTATAAGAGCAGCAACCCAACTGAAACAGCGAGCGAACAGAGGATCATAACGGGTTGAGCTGAATATACCGAGAAAATATCTGGGATTTGTATCATGATGAATGGGAATACTGAGACTACCATGATCCTGGCAGTGTAGCTAGTCTCTGAATCAGTGATGATACCGGAGCCTGTGTTGCCGATAAAGAAAGGTTAATCAGATTCCTCTCTAAGTTATAGCAACATCGCTGATTTTCTTTCTCTTTTGCTCTTCGAGCTATTCCCAAAGCCAGTAATGTATTAGCGCAAAACTATATATAAAGGTCACCCATTCAGAGTATTAAGAATTTCAAAGAATTTAGAAAATAGTTAGGACAGAAAGCATACGAATCAAGTTATAGCATGTGCATATACACAAGAAATGCCCGCAAGAAGATAGCATGATCTTGGCCGCTGTAGTATTAGAAACAGAACCAAGTGAGACCCATTTCTTGAAAATTTTCCTCTTAATAGTCTTTTGTCCTTGATTCTTGAATATTCTCGTACTATGTACAGTACCTTATATCCAAGTACACTCCACCTACGTACTCTCTTTTCACAAAGTTGACATGATGACGTTAATGCTTGATGAAAATCTGGAAATGTTACCTTTCATTGAGGATAAGAACTTCTTCCATGAAAATTTGCTTGAATCTGAAGTGTTGGGTTCCATTCCATCAGATAATTTTCTGCTACCAAGGAGGACGCAAGTTCCCCATAACAATGTCAGAAGCAGGATCGAGGATCCGGCCAGCAACCCAACACCGGTCACGACATATTCCTGTGCCACCTCTTCGCTGTTCAGAAGTCCCGATGCTGGAAAAAAAGCAGGACAAATATTTAAATTGAAGATAGATTTCCCTCCCTCAGTTGAGGGTCTTGTGAGACGTAATTTGATGCCACAGCTATTGTTTTCAGGAATTTTCTCTTTAGTGAATCTGAATGACAATACATTAGCTGTGGAAATGTCTAACTCATGATTAAAGAAAGGATCATTGTCCCACGAAAATCCCAACATCACTATTCTCCTTTGAAACTAAAACTCTGCTTCCTGATACGTGGTATGCAAGTAGTGACGTTGGAAATTAAATAAGCCAAGAGAAACTTCAATACCACGAAGAATCAAGATTCATACAAGGTGGCCCTGCCAGCCAGACAGATTTAGTCATTTTTTATGGCGTAGGGCCAGCTCCAATGTATCGCAGAGAGTATGTCGGGTCAAAGCTAGCTTTTGATGATCAAGGAACTTGCATTGACATAGAATTTGCGAACAAGCCGCAATTTTTTCACTTAATTCCGATTTACACAATTCTTGTATCTTGTATCTTGTTTCTTTCAGATTCTACCTCGGAAGTTCAATTTTACCGACACATCTTCAGTTCACAGTGAATTTAAAGAATCATTAGCTCCCCAAAGCCCATCTGTTGCTTCTTACTAAAGCAATTGCTTAAAGCACAAACTCGACCATCGAAGAAGAAGAAGACAATGAAGGGAATGGAAGAAAGATTATGCAGAAAAAGAACATGGAGATGTATACCTAGAAGTATTAAGGCCTCCGGTAGAGCACCAAGGACATGGAAAGCACTGGCCCCAAATATTCCAGGACCGAGCATCTTAAATATCTGCTCGCTCCCGGAAGCAACGAAGGACTCCCCCTGAAACAGCAGATACTCGTAAACCAGTATCAAGAACAGGTGACCTGCTATGCTGTACGAGCATGGCAAGAACCCATACATCTGCTCACAAACTTCATCCTCATCGTCCAGAACACCCGCTGCTCCTTTGAGAAGAATCAAATCAGGAGGAGGCCCATTATGCTGATCATGGCCGCAATCAATGCCATCTGAAACTAGCAGAAAAGAATCACCCGGCACAGACCGGCCATTGATTGTCGCGATTACTATAAGAAATGCAACAAGAATGAAGATGCTCCGAATGCACATTATATGCAGAGTCATGCATATGCTAAGTGCAGATGAATTGAGAAGAAGAGTAGTTAATTGAGGAGGGGAAGATCAGAGCGGGCTGTTTCAATCTTGAAATAAGGCCAGAAGAAAATCTCCAGACAACACTTCAGTTTGACAGTCATGTGAGATTAATAAGTATATATCAGTACGAGGAAACCAAGTCAAGATTACTACTTTTCTAATGGGATTTGGTGCTGCCTTGTTGCAGTTGGCAAATGCCATCTGTCACTTTTGTTTGGTCGAAAGAAATATATCAAATTGAGGAAAGACTTTCTTGCAGCACCAGACTTTTGATATTTGGGTCGATTTGTCAACGATTGGCTGTCCAACGGGGCATGTTTAAGGTTGATCCATCTTTTCTTCATTTATTTTCTCCTTTACATACATGGTCGGCCTCTACATGGATAGCTTGCTCATGATGCTTCACATTAACATAATTGAACAATCTTATAAAAGATTACGATTACCCATACAGAGGATGCCAATGCATGTAAGGGCGTGCATGGAAACGTTCCAAAAAAACGTTTCTGGAACACTTCTGTACTTTTTTTTTGTTCCCGAACAAAATTAGAGCAAAAAAAAAGAAACACAAAAAGTTGTTTCGGAGAAAAGAAACACTTCTTCAAAGCCAAAAGAAACGCTTCTCTTCTTCTCTCTCTTCTTTTCTTCTTCTTTTCTTCTTCTTTTTTCTTCTTTTTCTTTGGCTGGTCGCCGGCCTCGGCCATGGCCGGCGACGCCCTCGAGGGTCGGCGACCTCGCCGGAGCGTCGCCGGCCCCCTGCGAGGCCGAGCCTCGCCCGCGCCGGCGAGGCCGAGCTCGCCCGGCCAAGGCGAGGCTCGGCCTCGCTCGAGGGGAGATCTTCGGCTAGGGTTCGGGCGAGGGCTCCGGAGGATGGTGCGACGGCGGCGCGGCACCAAAGGCTTCGGGATCGACACGGGCGACGCGGGCAAAGATCGGCGGACGGCGTTGCGAATGGCGTGGTGAGATCGGGACGGCGTCGAGCCGCGGGCTTTGGGCGCAGTGCTCGGCTCCGACGGCGGGCGGTGAGGCTCGGCCTCGCCCGCGCCGGCGACGCCGAGCCTTGCCTTGGCTGGGCGAGCTCGGGCTTGCCCAAATCCGGCGAGGCCGAGCCACGCCCAACCACAACGAGCCTCGTAGTGGCCGGGCGAGGCTGCCGGCCGAAAGAAGAAAAAAAAAAAAAGAAAGGAAAATGGAAAATAAAATAAAAATATTAAAAATTAAAAGAAACAAAAAAAGAATAAAATTTACCAAACGTGTTTCTATTCATTTTTTATTCCCGAACAAACGTTACCAAACGCGTTCTTTTGTTCAAAACCGTTCCTAATAGAAACACTTTTTTTTGTTTCTCGTTCTAACAAAAAGGAACAGAAACATTACCATGCGGGGCCTAAGAGACCGACTACCAACGCCGATTGATGACTGGGTCATAAATGAACGACTAGTTTAACCTTCTTTCTGGATGAACTGCTGATGAATATGAGGAGTTCACGCTTGACACGGCCTTCTATCGATTGGATTGGAATGACTTTCCGGAAGCTGGGATAAGAGCTGTGGACTGGGGCTAAGAAGGACTAATTCACATGTTGGTGTGACATATTCTCGATATCTACTGTTCAATTCTTGTACTGTATAATATATATATATATATATATATATATATAATCTTAATATAGATTAATCTACAATATGTATCTTTTTTATATATGTATTGATATATGTAATGTACATAGTATCCCAATTCTATTTAATTTGTCCTGATTTCAATCAATCTAAAACAATAGAAAGGCAATTCTTAATAGTACACTTCAAATTCCTAGATTTCAAATTATTTTCAATACGAATTCCTATGTCGATCAAAAGAATCAAATCCATGGGCGACGGGGGTACGGAATATAGTATATTAAAAAAGGAAAATCAATTAATTTTCTTTTAGCATTCCGAGGAAATAATTGATTGAGCAGTTAACAGATGATCCAAGAAGTTCTCTGGAAATTTCTTTGGATTTCGAAAAGGAATAAAATAAGAGAACCTACCATTTTATTTAAACTCTTGAACCATGATATGAAATGAGTCAATAAAGCCTAAGTATAGCATAAATAAGATTTGGATATGGGCTTTGGGACTCTAAAGTCCCTTAGCCAAATACAAACGCGTTTGGTTGGATTTTTTGGACAACTTTGACAAGATGCAATTGCATCTCCAAATGGCTTTAAGGGTCTTTAGCCTAATGCAATTTATCTTCTTCAAAGAGACAAACGGAGGCTGACGACCAATGGCCAAGGAGTGGCCCGCATCGACAACCGTCGCTTGAGGCATCATCGACCCCGGCGACCACCACCTAGGGGTTGTGGCCACCCAGCGACCGCTGCCTAAGGTCGCACGACCTAGGCAATGGTAAGGTGACCTCAAGTGTTGCCTGGTCACCAGACCTCAGGCGTTGCGCGACCCAGGTGACAATCGCATGACCTCAGGCGTCGGAGGCTTGAGGTCGCCAGACCTCAGGCGACGCGTCGCTTGGGTCGCGCGACCCAAGCTTTGCTTGAGATCCGATGACCTCAGGCGATGGTTGCCTGGGTTTGCGCGACCCAGGCGACGGAGGCTTGAGGTCACTGGACCTCGCGACGACCTCTTCTCATCATGTCTTTGCTCTTGAGATCCGATGACCTCGGGATGAAACGATGGTTCATTCTCACCTATCCGCTCCATCCGCCAACTTATTCACCAAACCCCAAAAGGGTTTCCAATCCTCTAAATTCGACGCCTATTCTGCTGAGAAAAGAATATTTTGTTACTCTCCGGTTTCCCGACAATGGGCTCAGGCCATTATGGAGGCTTGAGGTCAAGAGTAGCATTACTAGACACCAGGTTTTTACAATACCAGCATGCTTGCATTGTCGAATGCGACGGATCCTCGGTTACTTTCTTTTATGAAAGTTCAAGTTCAAACTGGGCCCATCGAGCCCCTCAAACCTGTGGTTTACCGATGGTTTATCGAGTACAAAACCATGCCCTTGACCTCAACTTCAACAATGGTAATGAAGATGCCTTGTTCATTTCCATGCAAAATGACCAGGCATCTTGTATCCATGTTCCTAGACAAATCCCAAAGCTTAGATGGAGATTCCTCCGTTGATACTCTTAAGAATGACCATGTTCCTAAAATTCCTACTCCCAGGCGATCTTCGAAGGACAACATCTTGGTACCATTATCTCGAAAGTCCACAAAAATTTTAAATAGAAAATCTCAAAACCCAAATTCAGCTTCTTGAAGAAGGAAGGTTCGAGACCATTCGACCCATTAGCACCTCTGTTAAAGCGGGTATTTACCCCCACCTCCTCAAACCTCTATTTTTGCCACTATTCACAGGAAGAGAACCAGATATGGCAAATTTACAGTATCAAAACCTGTTGAATCGCTTATTCGATATGGAAATGGGCGAGACAAGTAATCTTACTCACAACTCCACTCCCCATGTGTCCACTACATCAAAGCAATTCTTCACCATTGATGACATTCCTTACCGAAATGGCCGCACTGTCATGACATGAATGATGTCTTGTACAATTTTTGTTACAAGATTTACGGAAGCCCGAAGTTCCGGTGGCAATCACTTTCGAATTCATTTCTGATGTCACCTAATTTCAGCCATGCCCTTACTCTCTTATATCATGTCTTCGTGGGAAAACCCGGTGATCTCATAGAGATAAAAAGAAGAGAGTTTTTTGAAAGAAGATGCTTTGCTCCCTCCCGAAGAAACATCTTGATAAGCATTTTAAATTAATGCTTCAAACCTTTATCAAGTTGGAGCATTTTGAAGCATGTCTTCCTCACTTCCATCCCGAAAGAATCCCCCGATGGTTGAAAGATCGTTCTTTGGAAAGCAAAGACGGTACAAGATATTCCACTTAAAATGTGTAGACACCAAAATTCTTCCCCGAAGAATTCTGCAGATACTTTCTCCACAAATGTTAGAACCACTCCTGTGACTGTCCAGTTCTTCCCATAGTGTTCCATAACTGCAAAGATTTTTGGATCTAACCTTCCCAATAAAGATCTGATAATTGGGTGGGACATCATGACTCAAATCTCTCAGCTTCAGATTATCCACGGAAAAGGTCTTAGATATAAAGATCAATTCTCTGATTTTGTTAATATCCAAAGACTGTTTTCCATTGAAATGAGTCTACTAGACCCAATTATGCAAAAATTGCTAGAATCTTGTTTGGAATCCCATGCAGAATTTGCTCAAAAGTGCTCTCATCCTTTATGGAAAAACCCGAGTTCTTTGTTCGCCTTCCTTTAAAAAAAATGAAGACATAAACCCAACCAAGGCGAGCCACATGGGAATGAAACCAGAACATTTGGTTTTAGCCCAAAGGGAATGCTCGGGAACTTTGCAACAAGGCCTTATTGAAGTCTCGACTCCAATGGGCTTGTGAAGCCTTTATGTCAATAAGCGTGCCGAGCAAAACGAGAAAAAATGAGATTGGTAATCAACTATCAACCCTTCAATCTTTTCCTCCAAGACGATAAATTCTCTTTTACCATCTAGAGACTCACTCTTTAGTGGTCTAACCAAGGCCCACATCTATTCCAAATTCGACCTCAAGCCGGATTTTGGCAATTGGGCATCCATCCTCAAGACGAGATCCAAGACGAGGATTACGTATTCCAAACCAACACTTCCAATGGAAAGTTCTTCCTTTTGGTTTAAAGGTAGCACCATCCTTTTCAAAAGGCCATGTGTCGCATCTTCCAACCAATTCTATCAAGTGCATTTGTATACATTGACGATATTCTACGTGGGATAATTAACTATCTCGGGTTTTTGTCCCAAATATTGCAAAGCTTCTTATTCCATTGCAATCCATGCTAAAGAAGAATTCCCCCAGATCCGATGAACTCAAAGAGATTATGCGACTCCCACCATTACAAATACCGAAAAAAAGAATTCCCAAACGCGCCGTGATGAATACAAGAAATTGACGGTAAGAGACTCCTTTGTGCTCATAAAAGTGGAAAGTTTTCTCAAGCTGAAATGCCAAAATCCCAAACTTTCATTGCTAACCTCACAAGGATATTCTTGCTCGGAAGAAACATTGAAAAGGAATGATAGAAATCTTTTAGAATTTCTAAATTGGTGCTTTGGAAACAAGACTTAGAAAAAGAACTGAGATCGATGACGCCAAACCCTTGGTCCATACCATCCCTTTTTCGACGTCCTTGGAATTTTTGCGAAATAATGTAAGCATTCTCCAATGCACCACTGGAAATAGGAACCACATCCTATAAACCTAACTTGAACAATCGAGAAGCTAGGATTTACAAATCTTATCCTAGATCCTGACGAGAACTCCAAAAGAATCCGTGTCGGAAAACAAGACCATTCCCGATATTTGGAATAATGCACCCACGTGGATCATTATGACCCAGCAAGCGAATCCACCAGGACCCCTATGCACGCTTTGGAGGACCACCGTCCCAAGATCCCTACGAACAATTCAAAGCATGGACACATCTTTCTATGCGATCCATCCAATTGGCCTCGGCCAAGAATTCCGACCTTCAAGAAGATGAAAATACAAATTGGGCTGAAGAAGAAGCATCACATAAACAAGCTAAATTCCTTTTTATAAGGCACATCTCCTAGCACTTTAAAACTACAATTTCGTACAAATTCACCGCTATTTGTATTTGCACAATAGTGTGCGAATAATTCCCTTTCGGTGCCCTGTTTTCCGGACCGCTTAAATGCCTATATGCAAAAATCTCTCCATTTTCTAAACTCCCTCTTCTTCTCGGCCTGCCTTCAAGAAATGCAGCTTGGGTAAAATCCTCGGCTACGGTGTCTCCTAAGTGTGCAAAGGGCTTGAACGTTGTTCGCGCTTGCCAATGTGCAAGACTTGCCAGCTTTTCTAGACTATGGAATTGAGCCCAATCACACTAGGCTTGAGTGACTCGAAAAATAGCTTCAACATAAAAATAGATACTTATATCTGTCAAAATTAGTCAAAAACCCATTATTAACCCATATTTAATGGGTTGGGTTATTATATGCATTAATTACATTTATTAAATTGGTCATAAATTGGCTTAAATGTTAAGACGATGCTAACTAAGTTCACAATTTATTTAGACTTAACTTACCTCTATAACTATCTTTAATCTTTATTGCCATCACTCAATTTTGGGCTCACTCACTCTATACTCTCACCTTATTTTGGATATGAACTTTGATATATTGAGTAAAATATAAAAATGTTTTAGTACATTAGATATGAATTGGATACGAGTTAAGTCGGGAGTCACTAGATTTGTATTATATAGAAATTAATCAAAATAGGTTAAGTGGGTCAATTTAGATCGAAACATTATAGACTTGACCAAAACTCAACCCAACTCACCCATTTGATTAGTCTATCGATAATCAATCAAGATTAAGCATTGAGCTCGAGAATGGGACAGCATCGGCTCAAGTCCCTGGAGGGTATATTACAAAGATAATATGTACGGTGCGCAATTGTCAAGATGATTTATTTGTGAGAAGAATACGGAGTAATCAAAATGTTTCATTGTAAGAAAAAATTGGTTTTTAAAATTGCATCGATTGTCCGGGTTTTCATAAATTAATAGACCGCCAAGAATGTGATCTCCTTGCAGTCTCGGCAAGTTGCAGTTGAACAATTTTATTATGATTTCTGATATTATATCAATTGCATTATCAAAGACCAAGTGGATATGTAACAACTCGTGAATGTTACACTTACAATTTCGAAGGTGGTCCATACCACTTTGACTGAGGAGACACCTCGATTTTACCAATAAAATTTTTAAAAAAAATTTACCTCTGCGATCTTTCTATATAGGGTCTCTTGCTATTTTATTATATTATTTTTTCCATTCCTCTTGGCAAAGTCAAAATATAAAATATTGGTGATTGAAAGACATCAGTGTTGGATAAGTTCCTAGAAAATGTAGAGAGACGAAATTGCTCGGTCTTTGGACGTCAAATCATTGTCATAAAAATCATTCATTATCAGCACATGCTGGTAAATTGACTTACATCTTATCAATCGCTTGGTTCACAACATATTTTTACTATTTACATATAAGCGCTTGCTAAATATGGACTTTAAAGTGTAAATGATAATGAAGAAACGAAGGTGAAGAAGCACTCGAGAATCAATAAAAGACCCAATAAAGTATAGATGGATTGAGTGTAATCACATTCATTGAATTAAACATGGCTTCCATAAAACTCACAAAATTATTTCGCTTGGAATGGCTCCATGCGATGACATACCTTTCACCAATTGGATCTTCTAACTTAATTTGAATTGGATTTTGTGGCAAATTCGAACACGGAGTGTGAAACGCAACAAAACTAAGAACTAGTTCAAATTGTAAGTGCAATTTTTGAAAAGTTAATTTACAAGATACATTGTTAAAAATGATGGCCGGGGCTTTCTACAACAATTTAACATGTCTAGCCTATCACACAATATAATCGCTTCTAGACGATTGTGTTCAAATGAGATACTACAACTGCATATCCGTGATTTTGGCTCCAAGACTAGGCTCCATAACTGCTTGTCGATTTTTATTTATAACTGCACACCATCTTCAAGCTCCACAATTACTCTCCAATTACATGTCAATATTTCCCACGAATCGTCATTTACTCTCAAATAGCGCAGCTTTCAAATTTTTTACCTTTAGCACTAAATGATGCGTATGGTAACATTTCTGTTTTTAAAAATAATTTTTATTTATAAATAATTTTTTCTATTTATATTCCCGATCGAGATTTTAGAATAGAAATATACATTTGGTAACTGTATAAAATTTTTATTTTTGAAATAGAAACGCATTTAATATGACTCCAAAATATTTATGTGGTTTATAATTTCTTTTAATTTTTAATACTTTGATTACATTTTTTTCTTTTTTCTTTATTTACTTTTTATTCTTCTCCTTCTTTCTTTGGCCGATCGCCAACCCCCAAGCCTTGCTAGGCTCGATCTCAATAGGCCATCATGAGGTCGGCCTCGTCGAGCCATCGTGAGGTCGGCCTCACCATGGCCAAGCAACACCGGCCTTGCCCTTATCGATGGTTGGCCAAGGTTGCCTTACCAAGGCAGGCGACCAGTTTAGGGAAGAAGAGGAAGAAGAGAAAAAGAAAAAAAAGAAAAAAAATGAGCTTGATTATTGAATTGTTCCCATAAACAAAAAAATAAATTTGTTTTGTTTTTCATTTTTGTTCCGAATCTATTCTCACGAACAAAAACCTACATAAATAGATTTATGTTCCAAGGAATAAAAAAAACGAAAAAACAAAGAAATTGGAGTGTTACCAGACATGTCCATAAGTTCATCAAGTATTAATCATCAACTAATCGTCATCATATATCAATAATGGTATTTGGTCAAAATAGTCATGACCATCGACAAGGTTCTTGGCCTTTAATATCTTATCCATAATCCAATCAATCGACACTTAACTGTATATTAACAGCATGTTAATCATCAATACTTGTGTTTATCAATGGGTTTTCTTCGCATGACCTCTCATCGATAATTAAACTGACTAACAACGAACTTTATATTGACATCGCATCAAGTAAAGTGAAGGACTCGGTCATTTTTTAGTATCGACAATAACCAACGTCTTCGATTTACCCAGTTTGTGTCGAGTCGAGTTTAGATATGTACTTGCTACGATGAAGTCCTTTAAAAAGTCTAGCATTTGATTATGACCGTCAAACTGTCTTTCCATATTCCCCCATCGTGCGTCCCTGATGGTGGCCACGTAAAACTTCGATGTTGCTATTGGTCTTTGTTAGCCAGGCCCATAAAAAGCCCAGGATCTAAAAATTACAGGAAGCCCGCCTTTAATTGGAAAGAGCCCAAATTTGATCCATTAGCAAATGAAGGCACCTGCCAGCCCTCGAAAAATGGCGGCAGCTAGGAAGTCGGCCCACGACCAAGGACATCGGCAACTATCAAGAGTCGAATGGTTGACCTCGGATAGGTCGAGAAGTTCCGATTCCCGTACCATGTCCGATGTTACAAGCTCAAGTGCTTGGAAGATCGATAGCAAGATCACCATCCCAGCAAGCAAGGATTCCTTGAGAAAATCCTATCATTATTTCGACTTTTCATTTCAAATGGTCCCACTTTAGGTGTCCAAACATAATTCTAGACATGAAAAATATCGGCATAGAATTATTCATTATCAATACATACTTAATGATGCACATCTTACTACTCACTTAGTTCACGAGATGCAATTTTTATCCTTTGAAAAAAATGAAAATCAACATGCACTTGAGAATTGATAAAAGACTAATGATTAGTTGACCCACATCTTATTAATCACTTGATCCACATAAATTATTATCACGTAAATAACAATAAAAAAAAGGATGAAAATTGACATGGACTCGAGAATCGATAAAAAAAAACCTAATAAAGTTTAGATAATTCGGTGCAATCACAGCCATCGGGTAACAGAGCTTGCACTAATGAAAAAGTGGGTAGATTTTGAAAGATTGAGGTGGAAAAAATGAAGAGGCTTCGAGACAAGCCGGAGAATTTCTGCCATAATCGTCTCATTTTCTTTTTTGACAGAAGAGAAAAAAAAAAGGGAGGTAGGATAGGAAGAAAGAAACGAGACCGGCTCCTTTTAGTTGGGCGTTCAAAAGAAAAAGAGACCCGCTTGGCGGCAGCCAGAAGACAGCCTCTAGGGTTTATCCGTCGCATGTAAGGCGCACGAACTCTAACCTCCAGTTCGGTCTCAAAACCCAGAAACCGTCCGTCCACTTCGATCTCTGTCCGTGGCCTGCAAACTCTCCCTGCTCATCTGCTTATGCTGAATCTCCGGTTGCAGAATGAAGGAGGGATTGCTGGGGAAGCAGCAGCAGCAGCAGCAGCAGCAGTAGCGGCGGGTGATGTGGGTGGCCCCTGCAGCCGTCCTAAGGTGCACCAAGCACAAGCCTCTCCTCTCTCCTTCCTCCTCCTTCCCCCAAGCCGAAGCTCCTCTCCTCCGCCTCCTCCGCATGCCTCCTCGACTCCGACCCGCCCCCCCGCGACCCCCGCCCCGACTCCCCCGCCGCTTCCGCCGCGAGCCGGCTCAAGCACGACCCCGACCGCGCCTTCTCCTTCTTCCGCCACCTCGACTCCTCCGCCTTCCCCCTCGACCCTTTCGCCTATGCCTCCTTCATCTCCGTCCTCTCCCCCTCCGCCTCCCGCTCCCGCCTCGACTTCGTCTTCTCCCGCGTCGTCGCCTCGGGGGCCCCCGTTCCTTCGCTGCTCGATTCTCTCGCTCTGCTCGGCGGGCCCCCTCTCCTCCTCCGCTCCGTCGATTTCCTCGTCAGGGCCTTCGTTCGGGCCGGGCTCTACGACGGCGCGATCGATACCCTGTTCGGGTTCAAGAGGGGCGGCCTCCTCCCCCGCGTCTCCACCTGTAATTTCCTCCTCGACAGCTTGATCGAGAGCGGCAATCCCGCCGCCGCCGTTACCCTGTACGAGATGTTGAAGCTGCTCGATTTTGTTCCCGACGACTACACGGGTACCATCTTGATCAAGGCGCTTTGCAGCACCGGCGACTTGGACAGAGCCGCCCGAGTGTTGTTCGAGGACATGGTCCGAGCCGGCGTGACCCCTAGTAGCTTCACTTACACTGCCTACCTCAAAGGCCTCTGCGCCCACCGCGGCTCTCGTTTGGCTTATCAGGCTCTCGTCGGTTGGCGGGATGCCGGGATCTCCCTGAGTAACCACGCCTATTCTGCAGTCCTCCGCGGTTTTTGCGCCGAAAAGAAGTTGGAAGAAGCAGAGCAAGTCCTCCTCGATATGGAAGAGCACGGCATTGTCCCTGATGACTACTGCTATGCCGCCTTAATTCATGGCCACCGCAAGAGTTCCAACGTGCGGAGGGCCTTGGAAATCTGCGATGATTTGCTATCCAAAGGTAAGAAGCCCAACTGCTTCATCATTAGCATCGTTCTCCAGTGCTTTTGTGATATGGGAATGCTTGATGAAGCAGCGCATCAGTTTAATGAGTTCAAACGTATGGGTATTTTTCTGGACAAGGTTACATACAGTATCCTTGTTGGTGCTCTGTGCAAGCAAGGCAGAATGGAAGAGGCCGTAAATTTACTTGAAGAGATGAAGGACAAGGGGTTGGATCTTGATGTCAGACACTACACAACTTTAATCGATGGCTACTGCCTCCAGCGGGACTTTGACCATGCCTTGAATCTGCTCAAGCAGATGATTGAGGAAGGGATTCAGCCCGATATCGTCACTTACAATGTACTTGCCCACGGATATTCTCGGGCAGGACTTGTATATGAGGTGCACGAGCTTCTAAGACATATGGACGCTTGCGGTGTGAAACCAAACGTTGTCACACACAACGTGATAATTGAGGGCTTATGTATTTCAGGTAATGTGGAGGAGGCTGAAGTGTTTTTCTCTAGCCTGCAAGAGAAGAGCATAGAAAATAAAGTTGCCATGTTCAAGGGGTATTGCCAAGCCAACCATTCAGGAAAGGCATTTAAATTTTTCATGGAGTTATCGGAAGCAGAAAAAAGGTCCATAAAGATAAATTCCTGCATCAAATTGCTAGCTAACCTTTTTGTCGAAGGTGATCATGTCACGGCTCGTGAATTACTCAACAACATGTCGGATCTGAACATGGAACCGACTCGAGTGATGTATGGAATTTTGATGGCTACTCTTTGCAAAGCTGGCGATATGAGAAATGCACAGTGGCTGTTTGTTAGATCAGTGGAGAAGGGAACAACCCCTGATGTTGTCAGTTATACATTAATGATGGATGGATACTTTCATGCAAATTGCTTGTCAAAAGTGCATGATCTTTTCCGTGAAATGAAGAATAGAGGGGTCGAGCCTGATGTAATCACTTATACAGTGTTGCTTGATGGTTACTCAAAAGTTGAGCTTTGGAGGAAACATTCCCTGCGTGGTAGAAACAAAGCAAAGAAAGTAACCGTGGATTCGGAAGTAAATAATGTCATCAAAAGCCTTTTGCTGCAGATGAAAGACAAGAAAATAGCACTTGATGTAAAATGTTATACGGTTTTGATTGACCGGCATTGTAAGCTTGGCAACATTGAGGAAGCCGAGGATTTATTGAGGAAAATGATTGAAAGTGGGCTTCAGCCAGATGTGGTAACTTACACATCTCTTATATCTGGTTGCTATAGTTGGGGAAACATGGAAAGGGCTAAATGTCTTTATAAAGAAATGTTGTTAAAGCAAATAGCACTTGATTTAAAATGTTATACAGTTTTGATTGACAGGCATTGTAAGCTTGGCAATGTTGAGGAAGCCGAGGATTTATTGAGGAAAATGATTGAAAGTGGGCTTCAGCCAGATGGGATCACTCACACATCTCTTATATCTGGCTGCTATAGTAGGGGAAACATGGAAAGGGCCAAATATCTTTTATAAAGAAATGTTGTTCGGGAGAATAGAACCTGATATGCGGTCTATTTTAGTGTCTGCTTAACTTGAAGCCTGAAAGATGCAGATATCGAGGCGAGTAAGTGACGAAATCAAAGAGATACTCAGTGCTAATCTCATAGCGCTTAAGGTAAAATATGGTACATATAGAGTATCTGTTCTTGTGACAACGTATCTGTTCTTGTGTCTGTTGTCAAAGCAAACAATTACGAGTGGATTATGGATTTCGCAGCTGCCAAGAGCAATAGTAGAGTGTCTTTCCTTTAAAGGGTAAAGATAGGCGGATTGACACATCCAAGCAGGCAGGGAATACTTAGTGCTTGAAATATGAATGCTATGAGCCTTGGGTGAGAGAGCAGGTCTGGGAGGCCCAGATATTGCATAATGTTAAAGCAGTAAAAACCCATAAGAGCTGTAAACAAGGGAGATAGGCACAAAAGGGGTGCATTCTGGGGATGTTTAACTTAAAGAAAGGTTGATCTCCTAACTTGACTAAAAAAGAATGGGCGTACTCTCTGCCCCCAGCAAAAGCAAAGGACTTCGTTGGAATAATAAAAACCTCAACTTGATCAAAGAACTGAAACCCACAATGAATGGGTTTCCTGCTGTTACCAATTGAGAAGGCTTAGCCTCTGAAGGACAGAGAACGCACCAAGTGAGAAAGATGTGCTATGACTTCTGAATAGAGCGCAGAGAATTTTGGCATATTCGTGAAAATGCTGGTATGCCTTGGCTTCTTTCATGGATTTAAATTAGGCAATGCATAATCTGCGCATTTTTTCTTTGCCGACTCACGTGTCTTTTCTCCCTAGATATAGAAGATAAAAATATTTGTGTTGGAAGAAGACTATTGTATCTCATATTTGAAAAGTATTTCTAGTTCCAATAGCTTATGTTATATTATTATCGTAAATGTACAGTTAACCCCTCCCTTTGGTTACTTTAGTTTTCTTGTGTGCACAGGTGGGTTTGGACTTGTTTTGCCCCCAACTCGTGGCTCCAACATATATCTAGATTTTAAAATTGTTAAAATTATATTGTAGGTGTGTATGTTCATATAAATTGGTTATAAGTGCAATAAACTAATTATGTGTTTTTAGATCGCAAGTATGTCTGACATGTATTTCAAGATTTGAGGTGTTCAAGGTGGAAATTTTCACGTATGCCTATTCTTTGATTAGAAAAACCTACAGTTTGCCCCTGTTTTAGATTTTTTGTCATTCCATCACGGTTAATGACAAGCTCTATAACCCATATGGTTGAATCTGGCTTGATTTTCCTTCTAGAAAAGCCAGATGAATTAATAAAATTTTCTTTGACGGGACAGATTGGTATTTATATAAGAAGGGGTGTGGGTTTATGATTCCTCTGAAAGACACAGAACATTTATGTTAATTAAGACCTTTTGATGTAGCCTCTAATGGGGATTTAGCTGCTGCAGTACTCTGCGTCAATTTGTACCATTGATTTCTAAGCAAAATGCTGAAGTGTAGGATTTGCTTCCCCAAGAAGGACAAATGAATAGTTTGGACAAATTTATGTTGATTTCATTTTCCCTGTTTAGTATATACTTTGAAAGCTCTTGCTTTCTTGATGTCACAGGATATCTCTGCAACTTGTTGACGAAGGAATTTTTGGAAATTTCAAACCAGTGGGCTGCTTGCGAAATTAGTGGGTCAAGAGTTGGAAAGTAGCGTGTTTTGGATGGTCACTGAATTTTTGTGTTAAAGTTGGCGAGGTAACAGTCCTCGTACATGTAATTGACCTACATGTCTCATTTGTACACTTGCACTTGCTTATCAAGCATATGTGCACTCTTTGCTTCTCTGCCCATGTTCTCGAGAATTTTCTCCTGGCTTCGCGAGGAACTTGGAGTTGGAGGAATGGATTGCCTGTACAAATGTTTATGACCGGTTGTGTGATCTGGTAGGCCTTGAACTTCCTTTTGGTCGGCTTTGGCTTATTTATCTATGTTATATCAGTTGTCATGCTTTTATTTTGTGCACGCTGCAGGTATAAATCACTATGGTAGGAAAATACACAGAACCCTCAGATTCTCATCTCTCTGTCTTGAAGGTGAGATTGGGCCACTGAAAAGTCATATTTCCGCAGGCATTTTGTATAATACGTCTCTTGGACGATTCTGCAATGTTTGTGATTTGTTTTGACGACTTTGTGGCAATTTGATACGATGATGTTCAACATGCTTTGGGGTATTGCCTTTTCTGCAAGTGAGTGGATGAATTGTGGAGACTGTGCTTTCTTTGATTCTAATTCCTTTAATTTTTATTAAAACGAGAGGATCCTATTCAATTCTTTTTCTTTTGTTGGTCAGAATTTGGTTAATGCAATGACACGGTTTAGAGGAATGAAAAAACACAGAGAAATTGTTTGAAATCTGTGACAAATCGAATCATCTTTCTTTTAAAGTGATGTATTGCTTCTTTTTTTTCAGGTTTTTTCACTTGAAATCTGTGAGGGTTCTTTTTTACTATTGATGAAATCAGTATGAATGGCTGCTGGCAACAGAGAAGGTTTCTGTATAACGCTACCATTTATGCTTTGGTGTTGGCGGTTTTGATAGATTGAATCCAAGAGCCTTTGACGTTGTTGGTCTGTAGATGCGCAAAGATTTCTGTGACTATTTGCACTATTTGCTTTTTCAGTTTGCGTTCTTCCTTCTTCTGAATAAAAGGTTGAAAGAACTGGAAAAACACTTCTGAACGGTTTAATTGCACTGAACGGTTTAATTGCACATTCATCGTAGATGATAATTTAACTTGCAGAATTCATCCCCTCAACTGCAAAATTACCTGATACAAGTCCTTAAAAGAGTTTTTCGTGTAAGGTCGCTTGTCCATTGCAATCTTTGCCTCCTCAAGCCATTTTTTGAATCCAGCGACGAATTCGTCTTTGCTTATCCTTTGGTCACGGTCAATGCCAAATTCCTCTTCGTCTTCTCCTTTCGTTTAATTCGGATGGCATTGTAGCATCGTCCCCATCTTGATCGATTTCTTCCAAAATAGCCTGCGGTTTGCAAACCCCTTATTACCAATTCGAACGACACCATCTTGCTCATGTCAGGTGAAGTGACATCGTAGAATGAAGACTAGCCTCCTGTATGCAGGACTTTTTGGACAATTTTCCTAGCATTTGATGATCACCGTCAAATGGTCTTTTATTTTTTTTCTCATAATTCACTATCTTGCGTCCCTGATGGTGGGCCAGCAAATCTTCGATATAGCTATTGGGCTTCTATCGGGCAGGCCCAGGGAAAAAGCCCAGGATAAATAAACTCCCCGAACCCCACAAAGGTGAAGCCTATTACTTGGTAAGAGCCCAAATTTGATGCATTTTCGAATGAAGGCACCTGCCAGCCCACGAAAAATGGCAGTGACTAAGGAGTCGCCGGCGACCAAGGACATCGGCCGCTGTCAAGATTCAGCGAGCAGGACAAGAAGTTCCGATTCCCGCAAATATCACAAGGCTGAGTGCTTATACGATAGAGAGCAAGATAGCAACTAGCAAGTAAGGAACTTCGAGAAAATCCTCTTTATTTTGATATTTTACGGTTATCTCAGTCTTAAGTGTTCAAGGCACCATCTGGGTACCAGTCTGGACTCCAAACTTATAATTACACCTTCAATGATCAATCTGGAATAAGCTAATTATACCAAAATTAGCAACAAAATATCTTTAAGCAGCAACCTATGTGTACAGTCCTAGGAGTAATTGAGGACATCATCAAGGACATAGACCAACAGAAGAGACAGAGGGTACAACAAGTAAGCCAGGATTGATGTCCAAACTGGGAAGGTTGACCTGAAACTTGCGGTCAGACCCACCACCCCACACACTATTAGCACCACAAGAACTTCAGCAGAGAATTCCCATGTCAAGTTTCGAGCGTATATCAGCAACAAGAGGACGCTGAAGCTAAGCACATTGCTCATGAACACCTCTCCATAGATCTGCATCACCACATTGCAAACCAATAAGCATGTCAACTCACTTTTCCTTTCTAAGAAACTGGTCTGAATTAATACAACAATCCATGGTCACTCATCTAAATACACATTCTGCTTCGACGATGCAAAGAAACATCAAGTAGTGCTGTTCGATCTCACAATATAGCTGAGAGGGTCATGTCAATAGCGACCAAGACTTGAGGACAATGAGAAGGTGCTAGCTTTATACACCAACAGCACAAAGAATTTCCTTGAAATTACAGAATTAGTTGAACAGACCTTGGAAAATGTTAGAGAAGTGGTTCGCGCCTTCTTATTTCTGGCGCCTTTGATCGCCTTAATAGCTCCTCTTGCACCTCTTGCATTTGTGGCCAGAGGAACCAATATGAATGAGATGAAGAAAGACGGTACACCTGCTGCTTTCGAAAAACTCTGCACACTGGAAATGAGAGGGTCTGCAAGGACCGCTGATATGAAAACACCGAGCAACAACGACAATAAAGACTCGACCCAAATCTGCCATGATTTCTCTTCATGGCCTTTTCCTTTTTCCTCATCCACCACCTTGTCAGTTTCTTCCCAAGTTTCCTTGCATAATCAAGCCGCAATATCATATGTTTGAAAAGAATTATGGCAGTACCCAGCACTGAGTTAAAAAAACCAAGTTCTAGATATCCTTACTTGGTAGAAATCATCTAGACTGGTGTTTGACTTAGACGCTTGGTTCTTAATGCCTACCAATCCGGCAATGAATTCCTCCTCATTTATCTGGCCGTCTCCGCTTCTGTCAAAAATCTCGATTACCTTTAAAACTACTTCATCCATGTCAAAAGGCGTGTCACCAAATTTGACGCCTGTTATTAGTTCCTTCAGCTCAGATTGTGATATGGTATTGTCTCCACTGCGATCAAACTGTTCGTATAATCTGAAACCACAATGCAGGTAGTCATAATTCATAAGAAAATAACTAATTAATTAGTTTCCTTAATAAGTTACTAATAGTAGCACATCAGAAAGTAATTAACACAGCCTAACCTTCTAATTGCAGGTAGATCAGGTGTGCCATTTTCCCTGAATAGGGTTTCGATGGACTTGGTCTGTACATGCCCGAGAATTTCTGCGACTTTTTGCTTTTTCAATTTGCGTTCTTCCTTTTTCCTCTGAATGACAGGTTGAAAGAGTTGGAAAACACTTCAGAACAGTTTGACTGCACATTCATCGTAGAAGGTTAATCAACAAGCAAATTCATCCCTCAAATGCAGAATTACCTGATACGAGTCCATAAAAGATTTTTTCATGTCAGGTTGCTTGTCAATCGCAACCTTTGCCTTTGTGAGCCATTTTGTGAATCCATCGACGAATTCATCTTTGCCTATCCTTTGGTCACTGTCAATGTCAAATTCCTTTATAACTTCATCTACCGCTTCATCTTTGTCCACGTGCACATTTTTGAACTTGATTTCTAGCAACAGCTCTTTTAATTCTGATGGAGATAAAGCATCGTCCCCATCGTGATCGATATCTTCAAATAGCCTGCATTATGCACACTTTGTTATTACCAATAAGAACAACGCGATCTTGCTCATATCAGGCAATGAGACACGTTGTAGAATGAAGACTAGCCTCCTTATAGCACGGAGATTTGGTGCTCCATCCTCTGTGAGAAGTCTTTCTGACGCTTTACGTTGGAGATGTTGTATGATTCGAGGTATTAGGTGCACATGTTTCACATACTCGAGTCTTCTCTTTTGAATCCACGGCTGAAATATCTGCAACAATTAGCCAAAGGAAATGCGCACTTAGACATTTAATCTACTCAAAGACATTAGTTGTTGCATTCTCAGTGGTCCCAAAGATTATGGCACATGAACATAAAGCTACACTTTGCCTCATATCTCTAGGAATCTAGCTTTTGAAAACTAGGCTCAATATCATTACTGAAGTTAAGGATGCCTCGAAATATTTGGCTTTGAAAGGCTTAATGCTATGCTCAGCAATGTACATAGACATATGGACATGCATGATTTACCTGATAGAAGAAGTATAAGAGCAGCAACATAACTGAAACAGCAAGAGTACACAGGATCACAATTCGTTGAGCTGAAGATATCGAGAAAATTTCCGGGATTTGTATCATGATGAATGGTATTGCTGAGAATACCATTATCCTGGCAGTATAGCTAGTCTCCAAATCAGTGATGATACCAGAGCCTGGGATCCCAAATAAGAAAGTTTAATCAGATTTCTCTCTTAGTTATAGATAACATCACCAATTTTCCTTCTCTTTTGCCTTCAAGCTATTTATTCGGCAACTAATGTATTAGCACAGAAAAACGTATAAAGGTCAACCATTCTTGATTATTAAGAATTTCAAAGATTGTAGAGGATGGTTAGGACAGAAAAACATAACTTGGAAGCAAACGAATTAAGTCAAAGCATGTGCATATGCATGAGAAATGCCTGCAACATGATGGCGTGGACCTTTGCCACAGCAGTCTTAGAAACAGAACCAAATGAGACCCATGTCTTAAAAATTTTCCTCTCAGTAGACTTTAGTCTCTGATTTTTGAATTTTCTTGAACTATGTAGAGAACCTTATATCCAAGTACATTCCAACAATGTACTCTTCTTTCAAATCTTGACATGATGAAGTGAATGCTCAACAAAAATCTGGAAATACTACCTTTGAAGGTAGATATGAACTTCTTCAATGAAACTTTGCTTGAATTTGAAGGGTTGGACTCCCTTCCATCAGAGAACTCTCTGCTGCCAAGGAGGATGCAAGTTCCCCATAACAATGTCAGAAGCAGGATTGAGGATCCGGCCAGCAAGCCAACACCGGTCACGACATATTCCTGAGCCACCTCTTCGCTGTTTAGAAGTCCGGATGCTGGACAAAAGCAGGAAAAATGATAAATCGAAGATACAATCCCTTGTCAATTGAGGGTTTTATGAGATGTAATTCAATACTATAGTTGTTGCTGACTTTCAGCACTCATCTCTTCAGTGAAATTGAATGATGAAACTTCAACTGTAGAAATGACTGGGGAGAAGAACTGGATGTTATTAGGAAAGGAAGAGCTACTGCGATGTGCAATCGGCATACTTGATCATAAAAAAATTTAACAATACACAAGTATTTGCAAATGTCCAACTCATGAATAAAGAAAGGTCCACTGTCCCATGAAAATCCCAACATTACTATTTCTCTTCCAAAACCCTACTCTCTCTTATCTTTTTCAGCTTCCTCCTTTCTTGAACTGCTGATTTCACGTTACTCAGGATTTCGGATACTCTTCATCAATAACTTCTACACATGACCTTCTAAAAAAAAAAAACTTCTACACATAACCAAAAAAAAAAATTCGAAACTCTAAATAATGTGAATCTGATTTCTAGAAAGAGCAATTGGGATACAAATCATTTAAAATTGACAGAAGATGATGAGCTTCCTGTTACATGGCGCACAAGTTGCCAAGTGACATTGTGAAATTAAATGAGCCAAGAGAAATCTCTATGGGCCGTTTGTTTGTGTTTCTGTTAAAAAAGTGTTTCAGGGAAGAAATAGAAAAAACACCACCGGCTGTGGTGGCTCTGCTGGGTAGGCTCCTGCCTTTGAAGGGAAAGGTCAAGTGTTTGAAGCCTCTACAATGCAAGTTGTAAGGAAGAGGCGTTTTAGGTGTATTATGCGTGGCGCCCTTGGTGGGTCCCAAGGGCTAGCGTCACCTTATAAAAAATAATAGAAACATATTTTCGGGAATAATTTTTATTTTTTGATAAAGTTGTTTTGAAAATAAAAAATGAATTTTGGTAAATTTATTTTTTTTTGTTTCTTTTAATTTTATTTTTCCTTTTTCCTTTCTTTTTTTTTTTCTTATTTTGGCCGGCAACCTCGCCCGGCCACGGCGAGCTCGACCGGCAACGAGGCTCGGCCTCGCCTTGCCCGTTGGGCGAGCTTGGCCTCGCCAGATCTGGGCAAGCTTGAGCTCGCCTAGTCAAAGCGAGGCCGAGCCTCGCCACGGCGCCGGCGACCCTCGACGGGTCGCCACCCTCGTCGGCTCGCCGGGCGAGGCCGGCAATCGGCCAAAAAAAAAAGAAGAAAGAGAAGAAAAAAAAAAACGTTTTTATTCTTTCAATTTTTCAAAAGTGTTTTTGAAATAAAAAAATAATTTTTTTATTTATTTCTTATTTTTGTTCTAATTTTGTTCTTGGAACAAAAAAACAGATTTTGAACAAAAACGCAAACAAACGCGTTTCTGTTCTTTTTTTGTTCCCGAGAACAAAAAAAATGGAGAATCTGTTCATGAACAACAAAAAGAAACACAAACGTGCAGGCCCTATACTACCAAGAGTCAAGAGTCATGCATGGTAGCCCTGCCATGGCAACTTGAAAGATTTGGTCATGTTCAGAGGCATAGGATCAGCTCCAACTTCTTGCAGAAAGCACCTCAACTGAATGCTAGCTTTTGGTGATAAAGAAACTTGCATTGGCACAAAATTTGCTGACGAGCAACAATTTTTCATTAAATTCCCTTTACACCATACTTGTATCTTGTTCCTCTCAAATTCTAACTCAGGGAAATTCAATTTTACCAACACTTCTTCAATTTACAGTGAATTTTCAAGAATCATTAACTCTCAGAGTCCATCTTTTGCTTCGTATTTAAGCAATTGATTAAAGCACAAACTTGGCCATCTAAGAAGAGGAAGACGACGATGAAGAGAGCAGAAGAAAGACTTTGCAGAAAAAGATTATGGAGATGCTTACCTAAAAGTATTAAGGCCTCTGGTAGAGCACCAAGGACATGGAATGCACTGGCACCAAATATTCCAGGACCGAGCATGTTAAATATCTGCTCGCTCGCAGAAGCAACGTAGGACTCCCCATGAAACAGCAGATACTCGTAAACCAATATCAAGAAAAGGTGACCTGCTGTGCTGTACGAGCATGGCAAAAATCCATACATCTGCTCACAAAGTTCAACCTCATCGTCCCAAGCACCAGCTGTTCCTTTGAGAAGAAGCAATTTAGGAGGTTCATTATGCTGATCATGGCCTCGATCAACGCCATCTGAAATTAGCCTTAAAGAATGACCTGGCACAGACCGGCCATTGACTGTCGAGATGACTATAAGAATTGTGACAAGAGTGAAGATGCTCCGGATGCACATTATATGCAGGGTAATGCAAAAGCTGTGTGTAGATGAATGGAAAAGAAGAGTTTGATACTTGAGGAGGGGAAGATCAGACCGGCCTATTTCAATCTTGAAATAGCTTGGCCAAAACAAATTCTTCAAATAACAGTTCAGTTAACAGTTACGCAAGACAAATGGGAATATTACTAATCAAGTCAAGCTCTTGTTTTCTTTAATGGATTTGGTGCAGCCATGTTGCAATTAGCGTAAGACGTCCATTAAATTAAGGAAAGAGTTTCTTGCAGTATTAGACTAACGAAATTTTGGTTGGTTTGTCGGACAATTAGCTCTCTGATCGTCCATGTCTGAGGTTAATCCATGTCTTCATTTTTTTCCTTTCCCTTCACTTACTCTATTCTCCACGTCAATAGTTTATTGACGATACTTACAATGGTACATAAACAGATCTTTCATGGAACAATTTCAATCTGTGAGAAAGATCACTATTGCCTATACAGAGATGTTTAAGACACGTCAGAGACCGAAGATCGGTGCTGATTGATGACTGGGTCATGAAAGCAACGATTGGGTCAACCAATTTAACCAAAGGGCAAATCAACCTCTGATCTAGGATTGATTTTCAAAGTCTATATACTCCAGCAAAATCATTAATTATCAAAGTAGGAATAAGCAGATTCTTTTCTTTATTAACAAAGAATGAATAAGCAAAATTCACCCCATTGCAAGCCTCAGGTGCTCACATTCACAGACGCTATCTAGTAAACCACACACAATGAGGTAGCAGGCTAGATGTCACATCATAATCATTTGATCATCTCAAAGAGAGCAACAATAGTAACCAGAACCCCAGCAAGTTTTGTGTCACGCATGCAAGACTCTTTCTATGTACGATTATTCTATATCTGTTATTTACATGGAGGTGGGTGGATTCTCTATCTCTTCACCATCCTGCTTAACCATGACACAAGCTACACATCTGCACATCCGTTTTGTGTATCGTGACCTTCAATCTTCATCCCTTCAAAGTGGGACCTGAGTCCGATCCAGCACTTGTAATAATCAGGATCCACAGAGGGAGAATCAAGTGCCCAATGGCAAACTCGTGGGATTAAGCACGACTCAAACATGAACGCCATGGTATTGGTAATTCTATGGGGTCCTACATCATTTCCTCGAGCAATGGTGGCCTGCCAGCCAAAAGGATAAGGATCAGTGACCTATGGAAGTTAATCCACTTACAGATTGTTCAAGAGCTTACAATCTCCAACTGCAGAAACAATCTTTAAGGAAACTACCTTTAAAGTTGTCCTAATAGAAAAGAAAATTAGCAAATAAATAAGTAGCTGCCTACTCGGGGAAAACGGGCACTATTATCATGTAACCAAAAGCTTTCTCAGTGTTTGACAAAAAAAAAAAAAGCTTTCTCATTGTAACTCAAATATCTAGCCTCCGAGTCCAATTCTTGATGCCAAACTACTCAGACAATGATATGAAACTCTACTTTCAAATTGCATTTTCTGGTCATCCTCATTTAACGGTTGAAGACGAGAAGATTCCATTACTTCCAGGAAAAAAATCACCGTAGCTGAATGCAATAGCTAACCTCATAAGTCTTGGTATCAGGACCATGTGGAGTCATACAGCTGTGAAGGCTAGCACCACCTGGGAGAAAACCGTCAGCTTTTGCCTGAAGAGAATCAGTATTTCAAATACATTACAACCAAAATGACAGAATTTAACCAATCAAAAAATTAAATCAGCCAATAAAAATGCCAAAATTTGTGGAACGGTTTTAGCTTCAGATTTAGAATCTTGCCACAATGGCTCCTGACGTCCTTCCCCCTTCCACCATTGAGAAAAGTACGGAAAAAACTCTTAAACTGAACCACAAAGCTTTATTGGACATGCAAATCCTTCACCTCATTAAGTTTAGACTATAGAGCCTTTCTGAGTTTTATATACTCTCTAAGTTAGCAATGCGACCAAAGAAGATATTACCTCATATCCACCATGGATAAGGCCCATGAATTCACTCATGCAATTGCGATGGTAATATGGAGGTCGGAATGTATGTTCTGCAACCAACCACCGAGGAGGGAATACGACAAAATCCAGTAATGCCACTCCAGGTTTATCAGTTGGTGCTGTCAATACTGCATTATAATCACTGGGAACTGATCAAGCCCATACCCCATATAAACTGACAAATCGGAAAAGCAAATTGCTAAAAGCATAAGAAGCATAGTGACACCGTTCTGCATACCAGTGTTTATTGATGGATCGCTATGATCAAATAAGACGGTATTATAGGGACAAAACTTGCTCAGGTCATACTGTGAGGAAATACAGGAAAATTATCCAATCAGCTATTTGAAGATGCAGTCTGATTGATCGAACTTGGACAGAGAATCAACTAACAACATGGGAGAAAAAATATATGCAAATTTCTTCATATACTAACCCCACCTTCGTTCATTCACATAGTCGAAAGCAGAAGCAATGAGAGTATTCACCTTATAAGGAACATAGTTTCCATGCCATGCGGCCACATTAAAAGGGGAGAAATCCTGCTTCGCCGTAAACAGTTGGCCACCAAACTTTTGTGTTATAGTGTACCCAGGACAGGACTTCTCTTCAAACCAAGCTTTGGGTACAAGAAAGTGTCTCGGATCAGCAAGACCATTGGCACCTAATAGAAACAAAACCCACATCCTCACTATTTTGCAATTTCAACATCTAACTGGAGAAATCTTTGCCATGTGAAGCTTTGACAACTGATAATTCAACCTTAATCAATTAACATGAAAACTTAATTGAATATCTGATACCTATTGGTCCCAAATCGGGAAGTTGAAAATGAGTGCCGAATATCTCAGCAACATAGCCACGAGATGGGCCATCTGGAAGGTCCACGGAAAAGTGAAATCCCTGAGGTAAAACAGCAGCTTCACCTGGGGAAACCAGCAATTTTCCACATTCTGTGGTGATCCACAACCCTACACAATAGTTCGAAGAGTGAGATCTCTTCCTTCATTGGATCCCCCTATTTAATCAAATCTAGTATAAAAGGAAAATGAATTTCACTAGTATAGATTTAGTTTGAAATCGATTCTAACGTCGCAGGGCACCTCTACATACACAGGATATCGTCATTCAACAAGAGATTGCAATTTTCAGGTAAAACTTTTTCCAAATTTTGGCAATTAGTGCTCAGGAAGAAAGCACGAGGCCTTGGGAAAGAGGAAAATGACAATCCAGAATTCGTAATGCACTTACTTCCTTGCTGTGGAACAATTAGAAAATCACCATCAGCATTGCAGAATGCACAGTTGTCCATTGATTTATTGGCAGTGTACCTGCAATGGAAGACAAGTTTCTCATCAGAAGTGGATATATACTCCATGCTAGATCCTGTAGGTTAATCAAGTTTGGAATATGCGCAGACAACTTAACCAATCTCCCATCATTAGGAACCAAATGCGCAGAAAAAATGAAGTTTTAAAGGAAGCCAATACAAGAGAAGGGCATCGTGTGTCATGTTCTTTTTAACTACAGCCATGGCTCAAAGACACATCACCAGGAAAACACAAGTACTGCCAAGCTCAAACTAGCACTGCAGCCAACTTCCAAGTTACTAGCACCATTTTATCCACTTCCATTAGTTGAAGGGTAAGAGGAAAAATAATCAGTCGTGAACTCCAAAGAATGCAGATTTTATCAACTGAACATGCAATGCAAAGTTCATGTCCATTTCTCTGTCAGACAAATACTAAAAAAGAGCATGTAACTAGCCTTCCTCATGATTTGAGCACAACCAAAGAGACAATGAAATCTGGGAAAGCTCCTCTCTCCCACGGATTCTAGCAACAGAGTTTCCATAGTGGGTCCTTAGACAGTTACAGGTAAATTCTTGAAGCATTTGGTATCATAGAAAGAGCAATAACGCCAAAAAAATCACATGATTAAGGAAGAGATAGATGAACCACTTGCAGGAATCGGTCATACAAAAAGCAATCAAAATGGGCTCAAATAAAGAAACTAGCAAAAGGATGCCCCTTACATGTGAACAGCAAATCCGTGCCGAAGGAATGAGCTTCCAGCCCCGCACATTGTCAACAGTCCATCGACAAAATCCGTCGGTGCATCCGGAATTTCCAAAGGCTTCCAACGCAATTGAGTCGGAGTCGCGGAGCTATTGGACCGGTCGAACTCGCTAAGGAGCTTCTCGTGTGCCGGAACACGGGGCTTGAATGGTTCGTGCGTGACCGATGGCTTGATCCGATATAACCAACTGCCCAATGGCCAAGAAAATCAATCGTTTAAGGTATGAACCAACATCAATTTGCCGCAACACATAAAGAAATAATTTTCCAGGCAAGAAAAAGGTCAACGATCGTTCCGACGGAAAGTCAACCCGAGCAACGCAACGCCGCAGTACTCGACTGCTCGACGAAAAGGAAAAAAGAAGCGCACTATCGACGTCAAGGCACGCCCCACGGGCGATCATCACCTGCGCTGATTGAGATTGCGCGGGGAGGTGAAGGAGGTGCCGGATATCTGCTCGGCATAGAGCCCGTAGGGGCAAACCAGGGGGCTGTTCTGGCCGACCGGCAGCGCGCCGGCGATCGCCTCGGACGAGAAGTGGTTGCCGAGGCCGGTGAGGTACTCGACTCCGGCGGCGCCGGCGGGGGCGCGATCGGAGCCCGCCCTTCCCTTCTCCTCCTCCGCCTCCGGCCGCGCCATGAGAGCTCGACAGGTGTTGGGAGCAGAGGAAGAAGAAGAGAGCGTGAATCAGTGAGGAGGAGCGTGGAGCGTGGTATTAATAGCAAGGTGGGGTGGATTAGGCGGGTGACGCGACACATGCTGATCCGAACGGCGGGCGGTGCGGTGGTGGGAGCACGCGGACGGAGACGTGTTGGGATTGAGGAACGAACGACGGACTGACGGACTGACTGACTGACTGGGAGAGATGGGAAGAGGATTGTCGCGAGGTGACGGATCGGGTAACGCTGGTGTCTTTTTCCTCGCGCTGGCGAATTCGGTTACGGAGTTTTCCCTTTCCCGCGATGCGAAGGAGAGGGCGGGAGAGAGAGAGAGAGAGAGAGGATGCGCGGTCGGATGACCATGATGATGTCGCCGAGGCACGTCAGAACCCATAGGTAGGCATTAGATTAGGAATATGATCAGAACCCGGACGATGTCCTAACTTGAAACTTAACTAATCGGGTTGAATCCGAACTCGGCTCATTCCCGTCTCAAGGCCACGTGATGCGCGTGGGATCTTGATGGCAACTGTTTATCTTATTGGCATGTAATCCTCGTGATCTGGTCGATTGGTGGGATTCGTAATTTTAATATTAAGGTCATGTCTCCATGATCTCGAGAGTCTTGAAAAAATTCGTAGTTCCTAATAGAGTCTTGGGGATGGTCTCGTAAGTAGAGTTGGGAATAATGGATGAAGAGAAATTATATTCTATACATTAACTAGTGAATAATATATGTGCCTGTTCATAAACTTTACATAAGAGTAGAGGTGGCAAAATGGGCCATGGATCTATTTTTTGACCCATATTTTTTACTAATGGGTCGAATATGAGTTATAAAGATGTAATATGACCAGCTAAAATGGGTCAAAGTGTTTTAAGTTAACTTCTAAATGGGTCGAAATGGGCACACATTCTGACCCATTTTCGACCCATTGTCAAAATCTAAAAATAAAGAACTCCCTTAGCGACAGACAGCTGCCCTTTGTCTTCGACACTTTGTCTGTGACCCATTTTCGACCCGCCTCCGCCACTCGCCTCCACCACTCGCCACCGTGGCTCGCCTCCAAGTCACCTCCGCCACTCCATTGAAGGTCGACGAGCTTTGTCACCCACCTCCGCCACTCTCCGCCATTGCTCGCCTCCGAGTTGCCTCCGCCGCTCGCCTCCAAGTCGCCTCCATCGCCCACCTCCGAGGCTCACCTCCGTCGCTCCAAAGCCGCGATGGAGTACGCGTTGGCCCCCCTTTTTATTTCCCTTTTCTTTTTAGTTTTTTTTTTTTTTTTTGGTGTGACAATTTCTCCAAATTTGATTCGTTGGTGCTTTGGAGAGATGGCTGATGAATCATTGCTCAACCTTGTGTTTTGACAGAGCTGTCTGAATCTGGGTACTGACGGGAGTGGAAAGATTGTGTCTTTGAAGGGTCGGGAGGGATTGTCGTTCCCGGAGCGTGAAGTGAAGGATTCGGGAGATGGGGTTGAGAATGGAGTGTTAAATTGCTAAAGGAATGAGAGATGAGACTAAAACTTTATTTTATGTACAGAACAACGTACAGAACAACAAAGTCTTTTACAAAAGAAAATATAACATAAAAACACTACTAAAAGAGGACCCATAACTACCCATGTTCTACACAAAACACATACTCCACTAACACCTAAAAACTAGGATAACCAACACACATAACTCCACTAACTCTAATAATTGAAAAATCAAATTAGCAAAACGTGCAAAAAGAAATAACTATTATTTCAACAATCCCTCCCTCAAACTGATGTTTACTAACATTCAGTTTAAAGCCTCGACTGTTTTCAACGTGCAAACACCTAATAACTTTATGAGCTTCACAAATGACTCCATCTTGAGGGCCTCGGTGAATATATCAGCAACTTGATCTTCACTCCTTCCTGCAGTAGATTAGATCAATTGTTCCATCATTGCTAAGATCTCTCAATAAATAAAACTTCACATTAATGTGCTTGCTTTTTCCATGTAACACCGGATTCTTAGAGAGTTTGATTGCTGAGTTGTTGTCACAAAAAATTTTAGTAAGTCCCGATTGCTTGAATTGCAGCTCCTCAAGAATTCTCCTTAGCCAAATAGCTTAACAAGCACTAGCTATTGCAGTAACAAATTCAGCTTATGTACTTGACAATGTGACAATTGGTTGCTTATTGGACAACTACAAAATAGCACATGTCCCAAACATAAAAGCATAACCCAAAGTGCTCCCCCTATCATCTTGATCTCCTGCATAATCACTATGAGTAAATCCCAACAAATTAGACTTTTCATCATTCTTGTAAAATAGCCCAAAGTCTCTAGTTCCTTGCAAGTAACGAATGATTCTCTTGGCAGCTAACAAATGCATTCGTGTAGGATTCTCTATATATCTACTGATTAAATTCACATAATACATTATGTCTGGTCTTGTAGCAGTTAAATATATCAAACTGCCCACAATTTGTTTGTAAAGTGTGTTGTCAACCTTCCTCCCTTCACGATCGTTATATAACTTTAAGCCAAGCTCAACTGAAGTGTTTATAGGATTACAATCCTTCATCTGAAACATGTCCAAAATTTCTCTCACATATTTCTTTTGAGAAAGAAAGATCCCATCATCCAATTGTACCACTTCTATGCTAAGGAAGTAATGCATTATATCAAGATCAGACATTCCAAACTCATCCATCATAGATTTCTTCAAACATGCCATCACAACTTCCAGTAAATATAAGATCGTCAACATACAAGCTGACAATAAGTATTTTCCCTTTATCTCCAATCTTGACAAAAAGCATATGCTCATAAGGACATTTTGAAAAACCAATTTTAAGAAAATAAGTTTCAATATGACTATACGAAGCCCAAGGGCCTTGTTTTAGCTAATAAAGAGCTTTCTTCAATCTATAAACTTTATGCTCATTTCCAATCTTGACATAACCAGGGGTTGCTCAACAAATACATATTCCTCCAAGTACCCATGTAAGAATGCCGATTTGACATCTAGTTGGAAAATAGGCCAAGAATTCTATGCCGCCAATGCAACCACCAATTTGATTGTGTCATGTCTCGCAACTGGATAAAAAACTTATGTATAGTCGATCCCACATTATATCCATTGACTACCAAATGTGCTTTGTATTTATCAACTTCACCATTTTTTTTCAGTTTTGTTTTAAAGACTCATTTTATACTAATGGTTTTTTGTCCATCTGAAAGATCAGATAGCTCCCAAATATCATTTCGGCATTAATTTCATCATCCATCGCTTTTCGCAATTTTTCTTCTTTGACAGCACTCTCAAAAGTTGTAGGGTCATAGTTTGAAAATAAGACAAAGTGAGTAATTGAATCGCAAATTCCAGTTACCTCATAATCTTCCATCCAAGCAGGCTTTCTTTTAACACGGCAAAGAGATTGGGCTTCTTCTTCATTGACTTTAGCACCTGTTGGTGAAATTCCAACAGCTGTAGAAATCGTATTTGATGAATTTTGGGGCAAACAAGGTGCTGAAATTTGCTCATGTTCAGCATCATTGTCATAAAGAACTTGGGTAGGCTATTGCCTATTCCAATCCCAAGTGTTCTCTTCATCAAAAACAATATCCCTGCTAGTCACAATTTTCTTTGTTAGTGGATTGAATAATTCATATGCTTTGGATGCTTCATTTACACCAAGAAATACACATTTTTCAGCCTTGTCATCAAGTTTCTTCCTTTTCACATCCAGGACATAGGCATTATGCGATGCATCCAAAGATTCTAAAGTGATCTACAACTAGTCTTCTCCCACTCCAAGCCTTTCTGGTGTCATATTCTGAACAACAAAAGTTGGACTTCCGTTTAAAACATAAATACTCCAATTTACTGCTTCTGGCCAAAAAAAATTTGGAACTCTTTTTCTTGCTAATAAGCTTCTCACCATGTTGAAAATGGTTCTATTTTTCCTCTCAGATACACCATTATGTTGTGGTGTATATGCAATAGTAAGCTCTATTCGAATGTCATGCTTTGCACAAAAAACTTCGAATTCTTTTGAGCAATATTCACCACTACGATCTGTTCGAAGAGTCTTAATTATCTTTCCTGCTTCATTTTCAACACGAAATTTGAAGCTTTTAAATGTGGATAAAGCTTCTAATTTTTCCTATAAAAAATAAACCCAAGTTTTCTGGAAAAATCATCGATGAAGGTAATTAAGTATTTTTTACCTCCATTAGAAGATGGGTTTATAGGACCGCAAATGTCCGAATGCACCAGCTACAAAACATCCTTTGCTATTCATGATTTCTCTTTTGAAAATTGAGAACGATATTATTTGCTAACAATACATTCTTCGCAAACTTCGGAAGGAATAGTAATTTGAGGAAGACCTGTCACCATGGTTTTTTGTTGAAAGGTCTTCAATCCACCAAAACTCAAGTAACCATAGCGAAAATGCCACAGCCATAAGGGATCTTTCTTTTTAGCCATCAAGCAAGATTGAATATTTTCAATCTTTAATGGAAACAATCTATTTGAACTCATAGAAACAATCGCAATAGCACCTCTAACAGAATCATAAATTTCATAAGCACCCCTATGAATGATGATTACATAACCATTTTCTTATGATTGGTCAACACTCAATAGGTTACTTTTCAAGTCAAGAACATATAACATATTAGAGATCATTTCCATAAAATCATTATTAGTTCTTATCTTAATATCACATTTTCCCATCACTTTTACAATAAAATGATCCCAAAAACTCATAGTGGAATGAAAATCTTCATTTAAATGAGAAAAAGAAGACTTACTTCCACTCATGTGGTTACTGCACCCTGTATCCACATACCAAATATCTGACTTGCGCTTCTTTTCATCTTGAACAGCCATCAACAACGTTTCTGCTTCCTTTTCTTCAACAAAATTTGAACTCTCTCTCTTTTCTTTATTATTAGGCAACTTAGTATAACCTTGGATTTGTTAGGATCCCGTCCTCTGCCTTTGCCTTGAAATTGGGTATTGGCTTTGAAATTCCTACCAACATCTCTATTTCCTTGATCTCCCTTCCTCTACCTCTACCTCTTATCCCTTCCTCTGAAATTGTTGGAATAAGTATTGGTAGAAGCCTTCAACGCTTGCTCATCTACTGTTGAACTTCTGTTCATCTTTTGTTCATGGACCAATAAGGAGCTTTGCAATTCATCAAGAGAGAGCGCATTTATGTCTTTCGACTCTTCAATTGAGCAGACAACATAATTAAACTTTGGTGTCAAGGAACGCAAAATCTTCTCCACTATAGTGACATCGTTCATCTTCTCGCCATGAAATCGCAACTTGTTGCTGATCTTCATTATTCTGGCACAATAACTGATGACAGATTCTCCATCCTTCATCACTAGTATCTCAAAATCTTTTCTCAAGGTTTGAAGTTGTGCACACTTCACCCTAACAGAGCCTTGATATTTTTTCTTCATAGAATTCCAAATATCCTTGGAAGTTTCTTTGTAAAGAATAGTCTCCAAGATGGGACGATCGATAGCCTAAAAAAAATAATTTTTTACCTTTAGATCCTTCAACTTTCTAGCTTCCAATTCTGCTTTCTGGGGATATGTCAAAGCCATGCCTGCTGATAGCTCTTGAATTCCAGATTCGACAACTGGCCAATACTCCTTTGATCGTAAAAAATTCTCCATCAGCATGCTCCAATGGTCGTAGTGACAATCAAAGCGTGGAATTGCCGATTGAACAAAATTGTCGGTGGCCATTGAAAATATTGTTGCTACAATTATCTCATATCTCACACCTCTAAATCTTCTTTATCTCTTTTAAAAAACTCTCTCACGTTTCTCTCAGGCTCTGATACCACTATTAAATTGCTAAAGGGAGGAGAGATGAGGCTGAAACTTCATCTTATGTACAAACAATGTATAAAACAACAAAGTCTTTTACAAAAGACAAATACATAATATAAAAACACCACTAAAAGAGGACCTATAACTACCCATGTTTAGCACAAAACACATACTCCACTAACACCTAAAAGCTAGGATAACCAACACACATGACTCCACTAACTCTAATAAATGAAAAACCAAATCAGCAAAATGTGCAAAAAGAAATAACTATTATTTCGGCAGAAGAACAGTCCAAGTGCCATAACTTGGCACGGGAGAACACTTACGTGTCATAACTTCAAAATGGTACACTTAAGTGCCAGTTTCGACGTTAAATGGAACACTTAGGTGCCACTTCGGCGAAAATCCAGTCAAATGGCTGACGTAGCAATTTTCCGGCGAGTTTGGTCCAAAACGACGTCGTTTTACACGCTAATGTGGCGATAAAATACAAAAATAACGTCATTTCGTGTCTGATGTGTAAATAATAATATAAAAATTAATTGAAATAAATTTAAACTTAATTTTATTTAAAATATTCTAAAAATTAATAAACTAAAAAAAAAAAAAAAAAGGAGGCCAAAGGGGGCGACCGAGGGAGCCCTCGCCGCCGCCGCCTCCTCCGCCGTCGCCGGGAAGGGTTGGCGACGAAGGGAGGGTCGGCCGAGGCCACCGACCCCCGGCCGACCGGCGGCAAGGGCGCGAGTCCTCGCCGGATCCCGGCGAGGCCCGCGAGCCCTCACCCCGGGCTCCGATGAGGGTTGTGGGCCCTCGTCGCCTCCCCACCGCCGCCAAGAAGGGTCGGCCGACGGCGAGGGCCGCGACCCTCGCCCTAAATCGCGGTCCCTCGCCGCCGGTCAGGCCTGGGGCCGACCCTCTCCCTTCGTCGCCGGCCCTTCCCGGCTACGGTGGGAGGCGAGGGCTCAACCCTCGCTGCCCCCTTTGGCCTCCCCTTTTTTTAATTTTTAGAATATTTTAAAAAAATTAAGTTTAAATTTATTTTTATTAATTTTTATATTATTATTTACACATCGACACGAAAAACGGCGTCGTTTTGCATTTTCTCGCCACATCGGCGTGCAAAACAACGCCATTTTGGACCAAACTCACCGGAAAATTGCCACATTAGCCATTTGGCCGGATTTTCGCTGGAGTACCACCTAAGTGTTCCATTTAACTTCGAAACCGGCACTCAAATGTACATTTTCAAAGTTATGACACTTAAGTGTCCTCCTATGCCAAGTTATGGTACTCCAGATGTCCCAAACTCCTATTATTTCAACATGGAGAGTGTGCATCAAAGACGCCAGCTTCTAATTGGGTGACTTGCCCTGTTTGTGGGAAGAGAGTCCGCAGTGAAGATTACGGCATCAATTTGCATTTGGGTAGGCATTTTCTTTGCTTCATCCATTGTCCCATTTTTTGATTTGCCAAGCTTAAATTGAGAATATAGGAGTTAGGTGGCATTCTTCACTTTCTCCGAGTTTGGCTACTGTATTTCTCTACTTTGGAGCGCATAGACTTGACTCAAACACGATACAAGCCTAATACAGTTGAGGGAAAAAATAGGGGATGCTGGTGTTACTAGATTTCCATGTGCCAAATGTTGAGTTTATTAAATCTGTTGCGTGGCGCAAGGGTCGTCGACGGGTATTGTGCCTCTTCTTTTGTGGTTATTGTGCTTTGGTTGTCACAGATTGCAGCATCACAGAGGAGCGAAGAGTACCGGCAACTATTCAGACTTCCACCTAAGGAAGTAAGTGGATAAATGTGTTCAAATCACCTAATCTGTCTATCGCATCCTTGTACAGGTTTTATAGTCGTTCTCTTTGCCAAGAATTGCTTAAGAATTTGACTGGGGGTTTTCATCTTTTTTTAATGGGAAAAAAAGAGAGAGGGACTTATTACTTTTTACCCAAAAAAAAAAAAAAGGAGAGGGACATCCTACTGGGGCTTGTTGCATAACTTTCAATCAAGTGCTGGTTGTCGTGATGAAAATTTTCGGTACATCAACTAGGATTTGGTTAATATAGATTATTAAACCTAGGCTTAACTCGGGCTCTTCCAAGCTCATATCAATTCGCGACTTAGATTGAAATTCTTAACATGTAAATGATTTTAAATTATGACTCACCACTAATCTATTTTTGGTGGGTCGATTAGAAACCCAAGTAAAGTAACGGGAGATTTACTTTATTCCTACAAACCAAAGATTGTGAGTTCGGAAACTTGGTTACGCTTCGATGCCTTTTTCTTTTATTTTCAAAAATATTTTTGCAAGCAATTTAGATTGATTTTAAATCTATTTCCCTAAACGTGAAGTGATTATGCAGGTGCGCAATTCACCAATTTAACACCCGAGATAAAAGCAAATAAAAAAAAAATGCAAGATTTACCTCATAGTTACGAAAGCATCTGTAATGTTACATCAAAATTCACATTAACAATCTTAGATATAATCTCTAATTAACACGCAATTTTTATTTTTTCTTTTTCACTTATTTAGTGAAGATCATGCAATATGCAATACTTGCTACTAATTTAACATAAAATAATATTACATGGTAATATGGCTTAAACTACATGACATAAATAAAATCCAGTATGTCCTAAAGAATGAAATTGATTTATTCTAAGATAATTTTGGCATTTTCCATGAAATTTCGAAATTAGAAAAATGCCAAAATTACCTAGCTAGATTAAGATTCTATCCGCCTTATATTAAGGATTAGGCCGGGCTAAACCCTAATTTAAACTAAGATATTATCTTAACTTAGCAATCTCTAACCTAGAATGAAATCTATCTAAAAATCAATTTAAACTTAAAATGAAACATGCGATTTTACCCTAATATGCAATGACGTACAAATAATGCCATAATTCTACATGACATATGCATGATGACTTTGTTTTGTGTTTTTTTTTTAATTAATTTCGAAATTAAAAATTGCCACATAATTAAACATGCAACTTCAATTAAACAAAAACTAAATGAATGCATTTTTTGGATTTTTTTATTTAACAAAATAAAATTGATTCAACCAACATGACGATAAATCGGATAAGATATGATCGATATCCACAAATTGGCGAACCATATCTCGCGCATGAGATTGGGTTGATCAATTTTTAAATAAATCACAAATCGAATCTCGGGCGTAAGATCGGATTGGCGATTTTTCCGTGCAATTGCGAGTCATATTTTGAGCGTGAAATTAGACCGTCAATCATATGCACGTTGCGAGATTAGGAAAATTTCCCAATTTAGAAGGTTACTCGAAATTACGGATATCATAGCATATCGGAAATTTCCATCATGTGCATCAACGGATATTTCAAATAAGGAAACGAAATATTTGGAAATCAAATAAAACGAAATTTTTACCTAATCCAATATTGGTTTCCAAATTTGGACTTTTGCGCAATCGGACCGGGATCGCAATCGGCGGGCAACAGGGTGGTGGATGATGACTAGCAGTGGATCGTGGTGGCAATCCGCTACAGACGGTGGTTCGGCTTGGACAGTAGCCGAGATGGTGGACTCACAGTGATGCCTCGATGATTTGAGACAGGTGATGGCTCACAAGGCGGTGGGGAGGTGCACGGCTAACTCCCAACCTTACAACAGAGACTTCTCGGAATGCCTGCAACACTAGAACTTGCAAAGACAATTAGGAGCAGGTGTAAACCTTTCTTTGTTTTCTTTTTATATATATGCACCAAGATCTATGGTGGAGGATGATGACTCAGTGGAGATTCCCTTGCTACGTGTACCCTCCTCAAGGTCCAGACGGTGGAGAGATTTTGACTGGCTTCGCTCGCTGGATTCGGATGAAATTCATTGGGAAATCTGGGTCTCGCTGGGCGGTGCTTGGACTTTGCTGGAAGTTGCTCACCGGCCTGGAATTGCTGGAGATTCTGGTTTCGCTGCAAGGACTGACAAACCAAGCCAAAAATCACCGCTCCAGTGCCTTGCTCCCCAAATTTCCACCGATTTTTGTCACCAAGTAGATTGTGGTGCTTCAGTGGGGTTCTCCACAAATCTATGCACGTCGGCTTGCTGCTGGGCTGACGTGATAAAACCTAGGACGTGGTATATACGAAGGATGTCGTCTGGGATTTTGGTGACTTGTTATGGGCTCTGGACATAAGCTAGCAGACCGATGCGTCAACGTAGACAACGGCAAAAAGGGCTGCAACTCCAGTGTTCGATGCCAAGATGTGTCACCGCACACTTGCGATGGCGGTTGCCGTCAAAGATCAACAGCGTCACTGGAGTAGGCTTTGGCGAAAGGACCCGTAGCGAGTTCACGTTGAAGCTCGCCTCACGGATCGGCACATGCGGCGTGAGAGGCAGCAAGCACGGCAAAAAGGATCTCTCGGCCAAGCCTTCGCGGAGAGAGAAGCTCTCTCATTGACTTTTCTCACGTGTACTTCTCAATGGCCGTGTTTTCTCTCCGAATCCTCTGTCTCTCGTATGTTCTCTGATATAAGGAAATTTTTGACTCCATGTGGCCTCGTATTCAATGTAATGTGGCCCTCCAAACCCCTATGCGTTTTAACTTATCGGATTAGGGTTTTAATTTTTCCAAAACGATATCCACGAAGATTTCTTTTCCAAACGCATATTTGTTTTTCCAAAGGCAATATTCTTTTTTTTCTGAATGCAATATTTGTTTTTGAATTGAAATCTAATAAATCTGTAAAATCTCCCAAGAATACGGATTTGGGCCGATTTACTCCATTCATGAACTTAGCCCAACTCATCAAATTAAAGTTTTGAACCATCAATTCTAACTCATTTGTCATTGGCCCAATATAAATGTAAATTAAAAATAAATGCACCTAAAATTATATGCTATGCAATTAACTATTTTTTTCAAAAAAAAAAATTAACCCATAATTTTTTCATGCAATAAACGACTAAACGGGTCGCTAAAATTTAGGTGTAAACACTGGTGCTGCTGCACCCTTTATCTTAGGGATTTTCTTTTTTATGAAAGTTCTTCCTATATGCCTTCTTGGATATTCCATGCTTACTTAAATTATTGTGTGCGAGTTCTGGAGCTGGTATTATGTGTTGCAATGAAATCGCAATATCACTCAAGCTACTGAGCAAGTCGGTATATTCATGCTGATAAGATGTGCATCTTCCTTTGTACTGATTTTGCATTTATGCTTCTCTATAAGTTATGCACGTGATGGTTATTGATTCTTAAATTTTGATACGCGTTGTGATTAGTGCGGCTTCTTTATCTTATGAAGTATGCTCACTTTAAATAACAGAAGCATGTGCATAGTTTAATTCTTCATTAAAATATTTCAACTTAGAGGTTTTTTTAATATTTTTTATTTTATTTACTATTTTTAATTTAATTAGAGGTTTTTATCCAATTAACATATAGCTTAAAGTGCACGTGGGTTTTTTTTAGAATATTAGTGGATTTTAGCAATGTGGGTCGGGTCGGATATAACTCACTAGATTTACACTAGAGGAATATGAAGAATATGAGTCAAAACGGATTAAATGGGTCAAATATAAATCAACCCATTTTCGACCCAACCCGACCTGACCCGACCCACCCATTTGCCACCTTTGCCACCTCTACCAGAACCCAACAAGTTTTGTGTCACGCATGTGTCACGGCCCAAAAGAACAAGAACAACAATCCAAGAGGTTCCTATAGGACGGCCGTGACACGTCCATGGATCCATCCATGGATCCAACGACCGTGACACGTCCATGGATCCAACGACCCTTGGCTTATCCCTGACACTTAGGACACTTAGAGTTTTTCTCGAGTCTTCTAGAATAATCTTGGGGGCGGGCGATACGGGAATTATACCGTTATGTAATAAATGCGGGTAATTGGTAGTTGGGGGAGATTTACTCTCCACCATTAAATCGATGAGAGATCTTCGGATACAATTTTTCTTGAATTTTGGGCCTCCTTCCCCTAATTTTTATCATCTCATTTTCACAAGTGAATATAAACCAGAGCTTCTCTCTAGAGCTTCTCTCTACGATCCTTGTAGATGAGTATGAGAAAGACTGACTTTGGAGAAATTCTAAAGACTGCACGTGCAAGAGAATGCTAGATCGATCGGCCCGTGACACAAGACGCTTACTATGTATGACAATTTTATATCATCACCTCAAAGAGCAATAATAGTAACCAGAACCCCATCAAGTTTTGTGTCACGCATGCAAGACGCTTACTATGTGCAATTATTCTCTATCTGTTATTTACATGGAGTTGGGTAGATTCTCTATCCCTTCACCATCCTGCTCAACCATGACAGCGCGAGCTACACATCTGCACGTCCATTTTGTGTATCGTGACCTTCAATCTTCATCCCTTCAAAGTGGGACCTGAGTCCGATCCAGCACTTGTAATAATCAGGATCCACAGAGGGAGAATCAAGTGCCCAATGGCAAACTCGTGGGATTAAGCATGACTCAAACATGAAGGCCATGGTATTGGTAATTCTATGGGGTCCTGCATCGTTTCCTCGAGCAATGGTTGCCTGCCAGCCAAAAGGATCAAGGATCAGTGACCTGTGGAAGTTAATCCACTTACAGATTGTTCAACAGCTTACAACTAGCTAACCTATTCTCCAACTGCAGAAAAGAAAATTAGCAAATAAATAAGTAGCTGCCTACTCGGGGAAAACAGGGCACTATTATCATGTAACCAAAAGTTAGAAAAAAAAAAACTTTCTCATTGTAACTAAAATATCTAGCCTCTGAGTCCAATTTTCGATGCCAAACCACTCTGACAATGATATGAAACTCTACTTTCAAATTGCATTTTCTGGTCATCCTCATTCAACGGTTGAAGACAAGAAAATTCCATTACTTCCAGGAAAAAAATCACCGTAGTTGAATGCAATAGCTAACCTCATAACTCTTGGTATCAGGACCATGTGGAGTCATACAGCTGTGAAGGCTAGCACCACCTGGGAGAAAACCGTCAGCTTTTGCCTGAAGAGAATCAGTATTCAAGTCAAATACATTACAACCAAAATGACAGAATTTAACCAATCAAAAAATTAAATCAGCGAAGAAAAATGCCAAAATTTGTGGAACGGTTTTAGCTTCAGACTTAGAATCTTGCCACAATGGCTCCTCACGTCCTTCCCCCTTCCACCATTGAGAAAAGTACGGAAAAAACTCTTAAACCGAACAGCAAAGCTTTATTGGATATGCAAATCCTTCTCTTCATTAAGTTTAGACTATAGAGCCTTTCTGAGTTTTATATACTCTCTAAGTTAGCAACGCGACCAAAGAAGATATTACCTCATATCCACCATGGATAAGGCCCATGAATTCACTCATGCAATTGCGATGGTAATACGGAGGTCGGAATGTATGTTCTGCAACCAACCACCGAGGAGGGAATATGACAAAATCCAATAATGCCACTCCAGGTTTATCAGTTGGTGCTGTCAATACTGCATTATAATCACTGGGAACTGATCAAGCCCATACCCCATATAAACTGACAAATAGGAAAGCAAATTGCTAAAAGCATAAGAAGCATAGTGACACCGTTCTGCATACCAGTGTTTATTGATGGATCGCTATGATCAAATAAGACGGTATTATAGGGACAAAACTTGCTCAGGTCATACTGCGAGGAAATACAGGAATATTATCCAATCAGCTATTTGAAGATGCAGTCTGAATGATCGAACTTGGACAGAGAATCAACTAACAACATGGGAAAAAAATATACGCAAATTTCTTTGTATAGAAACGCCACCTTCGCTCATTCACATAGTCGAAAGCAGAAGCAATGAGAGTATTCACCTTATAAGGAACATAGTTTCCATGCCACGCAGCCACATTAAAAGGAGAGAAATCCTGCTTCGCCGTAAATAGTTGGCCACCAAACTTTTGTATTATAGTGTACCCAGGACAGGACTTTTCTTCAAACCAAGCTTTGGGTACGAGAAAGTGTCTCGGATCAGCAAGACCATTGGCACCTAATAGAAACAAAACCCACATCCTCACTATTTTGCAATTTCAACATCTAACTGGAGAAATCTATGCCGTGAAGCTTTGACAACTGATAATTCAACCTTAATCAATTAACATGAAAACTTAATTGAATATCTGATACCTATTGGTCCCAAATCAGGAAGTTGAAAATGAGTGCCGAATATCTCAGCAACATAGCCACGAGATGGGCCATCTGGAAGGTCCACGGAAAAGCGAAATCCTTGAGGTAAAACAGCAGCTTCACCAGGGGAAACCAGCAATTTTCCACATTCTGTGGTGATCCACAACCCTACACAATGGTTCGAAGAGTGAGATCTCCTTCTTCATTGGATCCCCCTATTTAATCAAATCTAGTATAAAAGGAAAATGAATTTCACTAGTATGTTTCGAGATTTAGTTTGAAATCGATTCTAATGTTGCAGGGCACCTCTACACACACAGGATATCGTCATTCAACAAGAGATTGCAATTTTCAAGCAAAACTTTTTCCAAATTTTGGCAACCAGTGTGCAGGAAGAAGCACAAGGCCTTGGGAAAGAGGAAAATGACAATCCAGAATTCGTAATGCACTCGTAATGCACTTACTTCCTTGCTGTGGAACAATTAGAAAATCACCATCAGCATTGCAGAATGCACAATTGTCCATTGATTTATTGGCAGTGTACCTGCAATGGAAGACAAGTTTCTCATCAGAAGCGGACATATACTCCATGCTAGATCTGGTAGGTTAATCAAGTTCGGAATATGCACAGACAACTCGTTAACCAATCTCCCATCATTAGGAACCAAATGCACAGAAAAATGTAGTTTTAAAGGGAGCCAATACAAGAGAAGTGCATCGCGTGTCATGTTCTTTTTAACTACAGCCATGGCTCAAAGACACATCACCAGGAAAACACAAGTACTGCCAAGCTCAAACTAGCACCGCAGCCGTTTTTCCAAGTTACAAGCACCATTTTATCCACTCCTTAGTTGAAGGGTAAGAGGAAAAATAATCAGTCCTAAACTCCAAAGAATGCAGATTTTAACAACTGAACATGTAATGCAAAGTTAATGTCCATTTCTCTGTCTGACAAATACTGAAAAAGAGTATGTAACTAGCCTTCCTCACGATATGAGCACAACCAAAGAGACAATGAAATCTGGGAAAGCTCCTCCCTTCCACGGATTCTAGCAACAGGGTTTCCATGGTGGGTCCTTAGACAGTTATAGGTAAATTCTCGAAGCATTTGGTATCAAAGAAAGAGCAATAACGCCAATAAAATCACATGATTAAGGAAGAGATAGATGAACCACTTGCAAGAATCGGTCATACAAAAAGCAATCAAAATGAGCTCAAATAAACAAACTAGCAAAAGGATGCCCCTCACATGTGAACAGCGAATCCGTGCCGAAGGAATGAGCTTCCAGCACCGCACATTGTCAACAATCCATCGACGAAATCCGTCGGTGCATCCGGAATTTCCAAAGGCCTCCAACGCAATTGAGTCGGAGTCGCGGAGCTATTGGACTGGTCGAACTCACTAAGAAGCTTCTCGTGTGCCGGAACACGGGGCTTGAATGGTTCGTGCGTGACCGATGGCTTGATCCGATATAACCAACTGCCCAATGGCCAAGAAAATCAGTCGTTTAAGGTATGAACCGAAATCGATTTGCCGCAACACATAAAGAAAGAACTTTCCAGGCAAGAAAAAGGTCAACGATCGTTCCGACGGCAGTCAACCCAAGCAACGCAACGCGGTAGTAATCGACCGCTTGACGAAAAGGAAAAAGGAGAGCACTATCGACGTCGAAACGCGAAGCCACGCCCCACGGGCGATCATCACCTGCGCTGATTGAGCTTGCGCGGGGAGGTGAAGGAGGTGCCGGATATCTGCTCGGCGTAGAGCCCGTAGGGGCAAACCAGGGGGCTGTTCTGGCCGGCCGGGAGCGCGCTGGCGATCGCCTCCGACGAGAAGTGGTTGCCGAGGCCGGTGAGGTACTCGACTCCGGCGTCGCCGGCGGGGGCGCGATCGGAGCCCGCCCCTCCCTTCTCCTCCTCCGCCTGCGGCCGCGCCATGAGAGCTCGAAAGGTGTTGGGAGCAGAGGAAGAAGAAGAGAGTGTGAATCAGTGAGGGGGAACGCTTTCGTGGGAGCGTGACGCGTGGTATTAATAGCACGGTGGGGGATTAGGCGAGTGACGTGACATGCTGATCCCAACGGCGGGCGGGGGTGCGGGGGTGGGAGCGCTCGAACGGAGACGTGTTGGGATTGAGGAACGGACGACGGACCGACTGACCGACTGACCGGGAGAGATGGGGAGAGGATTGTCGCGACGTGACGGATCGGGTAACGCTGGTTTCTTTATCCTCGCTCTGGCGAATTCGGTTACGGAGTTTTCCCTTTCGCGCGATGCGAAGGGGAGGGAGAGAGAGAGAGAGAGAGGATGCGCGGTCGGAGAGCAAAAGCAAAAGCAAAAGCGAAGCTAAGCGAAGCCCAATCATCGACCATGATGATGTCTCGCCGAGGCACGTCAGGAGTTGCCCAGTCCCAATCATTAGACTCCGTAGGCAGGCATTAGATTAGTAATATGATCGGGTAGAACCCGGACCATGTCCTAACTTGAAACTTAACCAATCGGGTTGAATCCGAACTGGGCTCTTTCCCGTCTCAAGGCCACGGGCTGCGCGTGGGATCTTGATGGCACCTGTTTATCTTATTGGCATATAATCATCGTGATCTGGTCGATTAGTGGGATTCGTAATTTTAATATTAAGGTCATGCCTCCATGATCCCGAGAATCTTGAAAAAATTCATAGTTCCGAGTAGAGTCTTGGTGGATGGTCTCATAAGTAGAATCGAAAATAATGGATGAAGAGAAATTATATTCTATACATTAACTAGTGAATGATATATGTGCATGTTCATAAACTTTATATAAAAACTATCTAAAATAACAAATCAAGATCAATCAAGATGAATTTACAGAATCACAAAATATCCTAAATATATCTCTAACAATTAATACATTAGTTTCCTTAGCAAAATGGTTGAACCACTTCAACTTCTTTTTAGCAAACCAAGGCACTTGAGTTGTGTACCGTGTCAACGTGGTATCTAGTAGAATAGCTCTTCTTGGGCCATAAGTTTCAATTTTCAATCAATGGAAGGGAGGATGTCCAAATCGAAAAAGATATTATGGACCCATACCAACTTGCTTGAGTGATTGGGTATTAGATATGTTTGGCATGAATTTGAATTCCCATGGAGGCAATAATGGGGAGAGAAGGTGACCCCGCCCTTCCACAGGAGGTTTATTGCCGCAACCGGCACAAGCAAGGAGGCACTAGTTCTCTCATGGTTATTATTAAAAGAAAAAACAAAAGATGTCATAGAATGATGGGAAATTCCTAAGATACGCTAGTGTACCATATCCCTAAAAAAATTCCGAGTCTTTCACATTTTGATTACGATGATGCATTGTAATGTCGTATAGTGCAGCTGAGCTATCATAAAAGTCCTCTAGAACAGCGTGGTTCTATCTCTATTTGTGTGGTACAAGTGGTCCGCCCTTTGCTAGATAGAAAATCTTGAGAGGTCCGTCCAAAACATGAAAAAGAAACGCAATAAGAAAAATTTCCAAACTAAACACGATAAGCACAAAAGAAGAAAAATTCAGGGGGCATTTTTCAATAGGATCATGTGGTCAATCTATGGTCCCCAGAAGGTACATGATCTTCCAGGCTTCTCGCTATTGGATCTAATGGTTAAAAAAATTACAATCGTTCAAGCTGAGATTTATTGAACGACGGATATTAGTTACATTTTAATCCGACGATAAAATATTCTAAATACACGATGGATGATAGAATCAATCTAGAATCATGCATTCAAACCAGATAAACAATTTATAATTTGGAAGTTTTCAAATTGTATTCGTCTTTCATCTTTTGTTCCCTCTGCTTATATTATCGTTCCACGTGTTCAACACATCCTTCTCAAAAAAAGAGGTCATCCATTCTCACTTAACCACCTTTCGCTCTCCACGACCAGCTCCGCCTCTCAGGCCCGATCGGCCCAGGGAAAAATGGGCGGCTGTGAAAGAACAAGATTGAGCCCGGCCCGCATAGCCCGTCAGTTTCGTGGAGTAAGTATTGTAACGATTGATTATTATGGGCCGAGAAAAGCCCAATAAGCGAAAGAGATTGGGCCTGGTTTGAGATGAGCTGGCAATAACTTCGTGCTCTGGTCATCTTCGTCAAGGTTTCAATTTTCTCTCTCTCTCTCTCTCTCTCTCTCTCTAGCTTCGAGCATCGCGATTTGATTCAGTCGAAGCTGAAAATCTGACAAAATCCTCTCCCCGCGGCCGTTTCCGTTCTTGAGCTTCGATCCGCAGGGAAGGGGAGCTCCGAGCAATGGCCGGCGGCTACAGGGCGGACGACGACTACGACTACTTGTTCAAGGTGGTGCTGATCGGCGACTCCGGCGTCGGCAAATCCAACCTCCTGTCCAGATTCACGCGGAACGAGTTCAGCCTGGAGTCCAAGTCCACCATCGGGGTCGAGTTCGCCACCAGGAGCATCCGCGTCGACGACAAGGTCGTCAAGGCCCAGATTTGGGACACCGCCGGCCAAGAGAGGTTTGCATTTCCCGTCCTGTCCTGTCCTCGTTGTGTTCATGTTGATGTCGCGCGGTTTAGCGGCTCGGAATGAGATCTCGAATCGGGCTAGTTGTAGCAGTTTGACGAATAGAATGTTGAATCGGACGCTGCGGAGCCGTTTTGAATTGAGATCTGAGACGGTTTTGATCTTCTTCTTTTTAGATTGGATTGGATTGGATTGGATTGGATTCTATAGGTTTGGGAGATTTTGAATATTCAGCGGTTCTAGACTGGGTTTGGTTGATGCGGATCTGGGAGGAAATGAGTGTAAGCAGTGAAATTGAGGTTTCGGGACTAACTCTGACTTGGTGTATGAGTTAAAGTTTCGTGCTTTCGGAGTTTGTACATGTAAGATCCATGATAATCTAAGTTTAATATTGTGCATCATCGTGTTCTGCATGTATCGTACTGTGTATGACGGGAGATGCCATGTCTTTTACAGTGGATCTTTTATGTCGTCAACTTTTTAAGGTCTCTGTCACGAAGGATTTCGGGATTATAGTGCAACTGTAGTTTGACTATTCTTAGACAACGTCGCATGTGTTCTTCTGCATGAATTCGTGAACCAAGAACATGGGTAATGACACTGGATCTACTGGTTATATGGACAATAGGTTTACTTCGTATCACTTCCACACTGTGTATTTGAACTAATTTCAATAGGATCAAAAGCATATAAATAGTTTCTATGCTTTAGATGATGGTGTTGGGGTTAGACCGTTAGTTTTTCATGATGATATGGAATTACCAACTTTCTTTTTGTTTATTTACTGCAACATGTAATGTCTATTGTCTAGTAGTAAACGCAGTTCCTCCTAAAAGAGCAGCAACACAAGGCAACTGACAGTCCACGCTGTGTATTTGAACTAATTTCAATAGGATCAAAAGCATATAAATAGTTTCTATGCTTTAGATGATGGTGTTGGGGTTAGACCGTTAGTTTTTCATGATGATATGGAATTACCAACTTTCTTTTTGTTTATTTACTGCAACATGTAATGTCTATTGTCTAGTAGTAAACGCAGTTCCTCCTAAAAGAGCAGCAACACAAGGCAACTGACAGTCCTACTGGCTGTTTATTCATTTTCTTTCAAGCTTCCAATACTAGGCATGACATTATCTCTGAAGTCACGAATTTTCTTATTGTTTCATGATGAAGATATCGTGCAATCACAAGTGCCTATTACAGAGGAGCAGTTGGTGCATTGCTTGTTTATGACGTTACGAGACATGTCACTTTTGAGAATGTCGAAAGATGGTTGAAGGAGCTGCGGGACCACACAGACTCTAATATCGTGATAATGCTGGTAGGAAACAAAGCAGATCTGAGGCACTTGCGTGCCGTGTCTACGGAGGATGCCAAGGCCTTTGCAGAAAGAGAGAACACTTACTTCATGGAGACTTCCGCTCTTGAATCTATGAATGTAGAGAATTCATTCACCGAAGTGCTCACACAAATATACCACGTGGTGAGTCGAAAAGCACTTGATGTTGGGGAAGATCCGGCAGCACCTCCCAAGGGACAAACTATCAGTGTCGGTTCAAAGGATGATGTTTCCGCTGTCAAGAAAGTGGGCTGTTGCTCCGCTTGAAGTTAAGAGTAACAGAATGAAGATTTTGGGGGAAGTCTTTATTCAATCCTAATCTGCTGCCCGGAGAATTGGAAGATGTTACGCGGGAATTGCAGACCTTCTTTACAACCTGTCACCATCATCTCCATGCATGGCGATGCTTAAGCTTTTGCCGGATCAATTTAAGTTTGAAGTCCAAGGAAACCGGATGTTAGGGCTTCGTGTATTTCATTTGTTTCAGTTCCAGATGCTTAATTTTCTATTCCCATCCCGTGTTGATTTGTTTGTTGGGTTCTCTAGGTTTTGAGCTGAATTGGTCATGTCACACAGGGAACTGTCTTCGGGCGAGTTTAATCATGTATCTGATTTACGATCGGTGTTGTGAACGTCGGATCCTGAGAAGATACAGGGAAACTTTACTTTTGAATGATGGGAACTGTGCGAGACCGGTGTCACTCCATACCCTTAAGATGTTCATACTCTACTCAGTAATACTGTGCCTGCGATCTTGTTTGTGTGATGTCGCCCCAGAGGAAACAGTCATTGCCCCCGCACGACGAGGGTGAGAATTGCTTTTGTGCGGCGCAATTGGAGCGACGTGAATCCAGATAAAACTGTTTTTTGCCTCCATGGTCTATGTCGAATATTTGGATCATGGTTGGTATGATTTAGTAGAATAAATTTGATTTAAGTAATCTTGTGGAGATGTATGACCAGGTTTTGAACTCCCGTTTTACCTTCTAAGTGCAGGCTATACCTTTTAGGTACCCTAAAAGTTCTACATTCAACTCGATCCCTACCGAATCATTCACCCCCAAAAAATGACGAAATTCTTGCTTGAGGAAAAAACTCAAGAAGACGTCACTGCTATTTCAGATTTAAAAAAAAAAAAAAAACCTGAACTAATTCCACTAAGAAGCTGGTCATTTTTGAATTGATGGTTTATCAAGCCGTAGTGCTGAGACAGGAAAATCTCCTCAATGTGATGAAATTGAAATAAGCATACATTACAAACCATTGTCAAGCTTCCGATAATGAAGCTACCAAATTGTAGGAAATTATAAATGCTTCAGCCTCTACCTGGTTAGACCTCCAAAAATATGAATCGGTTCACAACGAAAATAGCTACCATATCTTGAAAACACCATCCACGAACATAAACGCAAAAAACACGATACACATTATCCAAGTATGTACAAGTCATTAACAGAACGCATCCAATAAGAGGATGCAAAAAATTAGTTTGGGAAACCCCGGGGACGGGATTGCTAGATCATCCGCAGCACAACAAATATTGTTAGCAAAATATCTACAAGTACACAAATGAATTACACGTCCGACTTCCGAATCATGAATTAGTACTTTTCCTCTCTCATGGAGGGGAATAAAATGGCAAGTTTCACATGAAACTTGCATGGCGATATGGATGTCACCCATCCACCCTACAATCCCATTCTCGCCGTGGGCAGCCCTTCGGATTTGCATACCGGGCAAACATTCTTCACGAGGAGCCACTTCTTCAAGCAATCAGCATGATACTCGTGCCCACAATTGAGAGTGCCTATTTGATCTTCGTGCTCATAAGCATCCTGCAACATTTCAGCAATGGAGCAATCACACACAAGTCATAATTTGTTTGGGATTGTAAGTGTGATGCGTGTGCAACTGGTTGACATTCCATGAATCCAAAACCATGAACAGGAAAGTACCTGGCATATGATGCAAGAAGCTGCTTCCTTCTCCAAGCTCGGCACCTCTTCTAGATTAATAGAGATTGAAGGCAACATATGTCTTCTTGTTTTTAGATGACTGTTTATTGTTTCCTCAGACAACCCAGTATTTACACTGCCAATCCGCTCCCCCAATGCAAGGAGATCCTGCAGTAGAACAGGACAGTGGTTCAACATAAATCAGCTAACACTCATTTAGAGAATAACATCATGCCATCATTCTCTCTATGTGACACGTGGAAATATAATGCCACACTAACACTACACCAACATTTTGTGCACATTTTGTGCACTTACCTCATAAGACATGTCCTCTATATCCATGCGCATGTCCCTGTGATGGTCAATGTGATTCCCCACTCTGTAGTAATCAGGAAGATCCAGTATTGCAACTTCCTGCACATATCAAACAGTAAGTGCATCACAATCCATCCGCAAATAGACAAAGAGAAACAAAGGTCGTGTAGATAAATGTTTTACATCAGCTGGCAAAATTCTCGGCTGGGGAACATTGCAATGTATCGGGTTCGTCTCAGGAGCTATTCCCTCGACAAGAGGTTGGTACATCCTGAATCCGGGGGATACAAAAGATCCCACATGTCTAGGGCCCCTAACACCATCTACAGGGATGTTCATGGCACCGTGTGGAACTGGAAATGAAGCTGCTGGAACTTGAGGGCCAAATGGGGCACTATGGTCTCTGATTCCATGCACATGAGGCACTTGGTGATGAATGTTATTATAGCCCATGTGGCCAAAGTGTGAAGGATGCAGGAAATTCGGCGCCCTTCTTTCTCTGTCTGTCTCGTGAGATCCTCGCACACCCATGTTGCCAACTTCTACAGGAATTCCATCCACAGTGCCTGCTGAGAGAGAGTGAGAGAGAGAGGTATCCATTAGTCACAAAGAAATAAACATAAGCATAAAAAGCTCTTCATCATAGGATAAATATTTTCTTTTCAGGTTTTTACGCATGCAAGAATGGCATGAAAAATGACAACGATAAATTGCTTAAACCTAATGGAGTTGAGATGTTTCAAACGTGACCATTACCACATGGAAACTACTCTGTACTGAACTTCACTGCCACTATTCTTCTTATAAAGTATAACAAAAATTACCAATAAGTCCATATAGATGTCACCACATCTCAGAGACCATATGATCTTATGCTTGCGTGAAGAGGCAATAGGAACTTTATGACATAGTTGATCCATATGTGCAACATTGACAAAATCAATAACTCACCATGCAAAAAAGGAATTACAGGGCCCTGATTCCAAGCCACAACACCTCCAGCAACGGCATTACTTCTCGACGGTTGGTCAAATGAAAAAGCACCCACTGGCTGAATAGACCGTGCAACAAAACTTCCTGGCATCATATTGCTACCATTATGTGGATAAATAGAGTTTATCCCGAGAGCACGTGATCTAACTCTCGCACTCCTGTCGACTCCATCGTCCATGACTGAAGGACCATCATTTTCTCTATACCCAGGCAGTGCGTGAGGTGGAGGATCCATGATGGTCCCACCATCAGTCCTCATATTTACAGGTGCAGTAAGAGAAGTGCTCGTGCTTTCGGCATTTTTTCTCTTGTATGAACCTCCTAAATGATCCTTATAGTGGCTCCTTCCATACTCATCGGATGAACATCCGATGAACCCAGAATTGCTGAAGGATATCAGCTGTTCAGATGACCCATAAGTCATGGGAACAGCAGATACTCTGGGAACAGCTACAGGGGCTAGATATGGATAATAGACAATCGAAGACATTGAAGCGCCCATATCAAATCTTGCGGCATGATTTTGAACACCATCATATGGCACCATATGATACAACGCAGAACTGTCATGTCCTTCCGCTGACTGATTGAGATTTATGCTACTTCTGACCCCTGAAGCTGCGGCAGAGTGCATGTTAGATTGCCAGGCACCCCCTATGAGAATGGGGGGTTCGGGATGTGCATAGTTTAAGACTCCTCGTTCCGTTTGCAAGTCAACGGTCTGACTCGTATAAGGCATTCTTTGGCTCATGTTTAATATTTTAGAACAAATATTTCCCTTCAACTGTAGCAAAGATAATTGAATACAGTCAGAATTACATGGAGCGGCAAAACAAAATTGGAAGAACTATAGTATCAGAAGCAAAATCTCTAGGTCCTTAACACGAAGTTTACATAAACAAGCCATTGTTAACACCTAGCTGAATAGATGTAGCAGATATAAAATAAAGAAGGTGTATCAAAGATGATAGGCACTGTTAAGAAACGACATTTCGATCTTGACATGCAATTTACATATCCAGTCACCTGACAACCTACATTACACCCTGCAGTCAGCAAAACCTCAGGAAAAGATGCACGGCAGGCATTTTTCACCTAAGCAACTCCATCCATGGGCACAGCAACAATATCCCGCATCTTGAAATGAAGCATTTTGCACCAATAAATGACTAATGATCCGATAAAACTAGCCAACTTGATCAGGAAATCTCTCTGCAGTCTGTAAAAATCTTACTTCTCAATGGCAATTAAAATGCTATCAATCCTCATTTCAACATTACTCTCTGCACATACTTACCTCCTTACTTCTGTTTAATTTCCAGCAAATATGAAGCTGTCTAAATGCAGAAGCTTTTAGGGTAAGGGTAGGCTGATATTTTTCACTTTTGCTCAGATTTAAGAGGTCTCCACACATCAAAAGGAGCACTTACTGCACTAATAGATTAACATAAAGCAACTCCCTTTATATAAGTCTTGAATTCAAGCAACCATCCAAGAGATGCCACAAGTAACCTCTTCTCTTGCAGTTCCATAAGACAGAAATCTTAAAAATTCACTTGCACAAACTTAGCACCCGTTCCCCTTCTCAGGCATTGATTGCGAGAAATGCTGTTAGGTGAAAGCTGGGCCTTTTTCTATCCTAAACATTTAGAAATCAACCCTTCTTTCTCTCTCCAATTTGGGATGACTCCATCTTCTGACATTTCACTTTCTGTCACTAGCTTTGGATTAAACTGCTTAGGCCAGTACAGATGTTGCATTGAACTAGCAGTTTGGATATAGGGAGAGGTGGGGGTTCAAATCCTCATCTTCTCAGGGGATTGGGGTGAGGACGATTTAACTTCAGGTATGGATTTCGACTCCCACGCCCTGTACGGAGGGCAGAAGTCTAAGAATAGGCGTAAGAGTAGGAGTCCAGTAGAACCAACCAAAAAAAAAAAAAAGCTAGCAGTTTGGATCATCAACTATCAAGACACAATGAACTTTCCAAACTTTCCAAACTGATAATATTCGTCCTCCTAACTGAAATCATATGAATCCAAAAAACAAAAAACAAAAAGCCCATGATCTTAACAAACTTTATAATAAGCCAAAGTGGTAGAATGCATTCACAGAACATAAGAACTAGACATATTTGGAGAAAGAAGCGAGACAAGTATGTTTAAAACAAACTTGTTTTACCGAACAAACTTGGCGGTAATAACATCAAACTCATGATCCAGACTCACCTAATCAACCAGGTCCGACTATATGCTCGGATTAAAAATCAAAACTTCACCATTAGATCTACAGACAAAGTCTCCAATTATATGGGGAAAAAATACAGAGTCAAAACACTGAAAAAAATCTCTAGACAGAGCTAAATTGAGAACCGATGATATTGACCCACATCAAAACCAGTTTCTTGGAAATCCACAAAAGCATCGGATGAAAAATCCAAACTTGAAATCATCTTCCAACTTTTCCCACATAATATTCACAATACGCGGCTACCCATAAGTCATCGATTCACAGCATGCATGTTGCGGGGACCAAAATAGGCGCAACAGAAAAAAGGAGAGAACTACAAGCGTTCAAGGGAATTCCTCATAAAAAGGTCCGGGAATAAAAGAAAGGAAAAAAAAAAAAGCGAAACAGCCACAGCATCGATGATCGCATAATGGGTACGCCGGAATTGCAAGCAAACAACCACAAAATCCTCGAAGGAGCACCGTATCGCAAAATTCAATGGATTAAAGAACCGGAAAAATCGGCGCATACCCGCAAAACTAACCCCGGTTAAAGCGAGATGAAGAATCCGATGATCGTTCTGGGTCCTGAAGAATTACGCAGACTGGAGATGAGGAGAGAGCGAGAGCTCATAATGCAAGAGAAAAATTTCTTCTTTTTTCGTTGCCAGAGATGGGGGACTCTTGCTTCTCTGTAGGAGTTCTTGAAAACGGAGAACTTTCTTTCTCTAACCGCTCATGGTGTATTACCTATTATAAATAGCAGTGACTCCCTTCTTGAGATAGGAGAAGTTACCATACCAGTACGCAGATAATAAATAAAATTTAATTTCGTTATTTCCTATTTCTTCACCCTTTCCTCCTGTGAATTCCCCTAGATTTATTATTATTTACTCACATTCCTTTCTTTCTGTCCAATTAACGATTACTTTTCAGGAGAATAACCTACTTTCCTTTTCTAGGCCAGAGGAAATACAGAGAAAATCTTGGTTATTTCCTATTTGATTTATCAAATTCTATTTCTTATTTTTCGTGAGAAAGAGAATGACCCATAAATTTTTTTTTCTCGAGCGATTTTTTTATATCCAAAAGGTCCTATTTATTACCCTCCTTTAAAGAAGTCCAATCGACTTCCGATCAGAGCTCAGCACATAATTATTCATGCATATTAATGGAAGGTAAATGAGTTGAGATAAAACAATAATAAATTATTCCGCCCCCTCTTAATTACATGAAAAACCTTCTTGAAGCTCACCCAAGAAAATATCCATCGAAAATATTAAAAAAATAATTAAAAGTTTCAATCACCTTAGGCCATTAGGTTCCTAAAACCATCACACCACTCGAGTTTGATAACCACCCACTATCTTATTACACCTTAGAATTCGGGGGCAGGTGAATCTTGTTGACCCTTCAGGGCAAAAAGAGGAGGACAGAAGGCCAAAAAAAAAAGAAAAAACATCGACCCTCCAAAAGAAATTAATCTCTTCTTTTTTTTCTAGATTTTTTTAAAAATTATTTTGGAGAAGAAATTAAATGGAATATAGAATCGATGCTAAAACGGATCCAATAAGCAAAGATGTTGAAGGGGTCAGCATTTGCAGCAGAGAATATACCAAACTCGTTGATACATACTTGTTGGACTCTTCTTTTTCTATTGCAGGAGAAATGGTGTGATATTCGGTTTAAAACATTACGTAATGCAGAGAGAGCACAAAATGCGGAAAAGCATATTCCCCCCAATGCCCAGAACGACTCCTTTCATTCAGATGGGCCCTCGGTCTGCAGCCACAGAAATTTAAGGCTCTGGCCATGTCCATCCCATGTTGATTCGAACGTTTCGATTCTTTAAAAATTGGTCCCTTCTTTTCTTTTTTCCTTTTTTTGACTAGCGTAGCATGTGTTGTGTGCGATCCCCCTTAGATTTGCTCAAAAGAAAGCCAAAGGATCTTACAATTCAAATATAATAAGAGATGAAAGAATTACCGAGGAAATCAACTAGAGTCGATGAAGATGTCAGAGCTTCACGTGGCGTGATCTAAGTATTGATACTTACTCCACGAGGAGGGTTGAAAAATAATTCACTCAAAAAACTCACAAAATTGATATCCTAACACTTCTCTTGTTTGGTCTTGTTTATAAATGATATTTGTATTCGAAATAAGAAACCTGTTTTAGGAAACCTACTAAGAAAATTAAACAAGGTAACAGTTTCAATATAGGAAATCTGCTCGGATTAAATTACCTACTTGGGTCGAGTCTTCCTCATGAGCTCATACTTAAGACATATTCTCAACACCATACATCCTAGGAAGTTGTTCCATCTTATTATTTACGTGGTGAGCAATTTTATATGAAAACACATCGAGCAATTAGACATGGATAGCAATTACGGTCGTGTTAAACACGTAAATCTCATCATTTTGTTATGCTTATTCAATTTGATTTAACGGCAGTTATACAAGCATCTCCATTAATGACGCCAAGATAATAATGCATGTACGGTAAGAATTAATTAGATCTTAAATGGGTTTCATGTTGATTTTCACATCGGTTACAATATCGCTTGTTCATATCGATTTGAAAGGGGAAAATATACTGACTTAATCTGCAAAGCCATATGATCAGCTACTTTAAGAATGGGTTAATTTGCTGGAGCGGAGAACAAGGTCAACGCGTTTTCAGCCGGGGAAGGACACGGTCAAAGAAACTCTACGTGACTTTTAACGACTAACTGGTAACTGCATCCGCTTTCCTGGGAACTTCCGAATTCAATCACGAGCTTAATATGAAATCGTCCCGCTGTCGGCGTCGCTTGTTCCTTTGTGCGCTTTACAAACAAACCCGTTTTCAACCACCCTCTGAACGCCGTAAAAGAAACAGACGGCGAGAATTCTCGATTAGTTCGAATGAATTTCCAATTGACACGTGAAAAACGATTTCTACGTGTTCAGCTCGTGCATTCCTTCTCGCTTCTTTTTACTCGGTCAAACGCACTTCAGTCGGGCTAAAGGAATTAACAGGACCGTGCTAAACTTTTTTCGCTGTCCATCCCTTTAGAGGCGAACGTATCGAGGAATTACCTCATCAGGGCTTGACTCCAAGAGATTATATTTAAGAATGACAAGATCTTCTAGTATTTATTTGGAAAGAAACTCGATTTGCTTTTCTTTTCGACTACAATATCAATTTGAACCAATTCCTTCAAGTTTATCAGTAATTTTTTACAACCATCAAGGAGATGATTTCTTAGAAATTGGGCACCCAATACAAGTTCCACTATTCTGCCTCCTCAACGACTACCGATCGAAAATCTGCCATTTGCTTGGATTTGGGTTGCTTCCTTAGGGAGCGTTTGTTTTCGTTTTTTTTTTTTTAACAACTTTTATGTTTTTTGTTCCCTTAACAAAAAGCTTTAATAAACGCGTTTTGACGTTTTTGTTAAATTTGTTTTTTTGTTAAACAAATTTTAAACACTTTTTCTTCTTCTCTCTTTTTTTTCTTCTTTTTCTTTGGCAGGCGTACTCACCCCGAGCGTCGCCGCCCTTGCGAAGCTCGGCTCGCCTTGGTTGGTCGAGCTCGCCCGGATCGGCGAGCCGTGACCTCGCCCGGGGCCGGCGAGGCTCGGCATCGCCGAGCCACCGCAAGTCGGCTCCTAGCGGTGGCCCTGGAGGCCGAGCCTCGCCGGCCGCTAGGTGAGCTCGATCTCGCCCCGGTCGGCGAGGCCGAGCTCACCCGACCAAGGAGGTCGAGCCTCACCCATTTACGAGGCTCGGCCTCGCCGGGGCCTGAGCCTCGCCGTGGTCGGGTGAGGCCGCCGGCCCTCGTCTGATGGGTCGCCGGCCATGGCCATGGGCCGGCGACCGGCCAAAAGAAAAAAGAAAAAGGAAAAATAAATAGGAAAATAAAAATAAAATAGAAAAATATTAAAAATAAAGGAAATACAAAAATTATACAAATTTACCAAACGTGTTTGTTTATTTTTATTCCTAACAAGTTTACCAAACACGTTTTTGTTCAAAATTGTTCTCCGAACGAAACATTTTTTTCTTTTCCGTTTAAACAATTGTTAAAACGTAATTACTAAACGCGCCTTGGTCATCCGAAAGTCGAGTGAAATATCTCACAAGTAAGTAATTTATCTTCTCAAAAGGCACACATGTTGCTTTGTAACAGAAAAAAAGAAGAAGGAATAATTGTATAAGTGGCACAATCTCTAGTCTTGATTAAAGATTAAATCAATAAAAAAATGAAATATAAAAATCAAGACAGACAAATTCATGGACAAGCAAAGCTGGTCGCCACATTGCAGTGTTAGGAACCGATTTCAATTCATGGCCAAGTGATGAGAATTGGCCACCTAATCATCATTCAAAGCCAAAAGGTATCTTCCGTATCCCTCACTAATCTATTCTAATCTATTCTATTTTTTTTTCTCTTTTATTTTCTTTTTTTTTATTCGGGGAACTATGGAGCTTGTGAGTTTTAGCTTGAACAGAAGGTGAGATGAAGTATCGGATTCTCGTTCCCTTTCTTTATCCTTATCCCGCACCTAAAGACAAGCGAACGTGGTTGGTTTTCTCCCGGCCTCAGGAGGCTGACCCTTACCTACACCACTACACCATAACTACCACCGTCCCACCTCAGTCCTTCCCCCGCACGAAAATTTGTGGCTGGGCCTTGGCCTTTCTTCCCTTGAGCCCGGCCCTCCTTGCCTACATTTCTCGTGGAGCCCACCTGCCCGCCCGCCCGCCCGCCGATAGGAATGGGCTCGACGGGCCCATTACAATCCCCCAACTTCCCTCCCCCTCAACCAAGCCACGAAAAGAAATGAACTCATTATTAGAAAGATAAGTTCGATTGAACACCATCGTGCAAGTGCATATGTTGTTTTCTCAGTTTGAAAACAAATAACGTTGATATCAACGGTTTGCTTCGGTTCGATTTGATTTTTCAAGAAAAATCGCACAGTACTAAACTGTTAGAATGTATGCTTGAACTGAAGTGAGTCTTTAACTCGGACCGAATATAAACCGAATCCAAAACTTGAATTGGTTCGGACCGGATCGGCTCTCGGTTTTGTGTACAAATTGAGGTGGGTGAGGAGTGAGAGTCGTGCCCCAGTTTGCTATTTGGTGTCACATGCGGTCAAATCAATGGACTTTGAAATCGCAAACAGGAGTCCACCGGGCAGTCTACTTTCATCTCTCTCTCTCTCTCTCTGTAGCCTGATGGCCGCTTCATTCACAGCGATTTCGAGACTTTACTGTACCTGCATTGTGGTCTCCTTGCTCATTTCCCTGCCCACTTTTGCATTTGCTCGGTCGTCGTCGTCTCCTCCTCCTCCTTCTTATGTTGAGCTTCTCTTGGCAAAGATCGGAGCTCGTTTGGTCACCACGCCTCTCTCTCTCTCTGGCAGCCATGGGGGACCTCGATCTGAGGTTGCCTGTGGCTCGAGGGAGGCTGGTACAGCCGTGGCAGCAGCTCGAGCGAGGCTGGTCGAGAGAGTGGGGGGGGGGTCTCACGGTCACAGCGAGCGAATAGCGACGGGCGATGGCGAGCTCGGAGGCGGCGGCGTTCGTGTCGGCGTTAACAGCGGAGCGACTGGCAGTGCAGGTGGGTGACGGAGAAAGACTTATGAGATCATAGCCCCTATGCTTTCGGGACAAAGATGAAGAGCGTTGGTATGATTAGGATTTCTCCCTACGATTTTGAGAGGGCTGAAAAAGGAGAGAAATTGTGGGCAAATTCAATTCGGTTCAGTTAGGTTCAGTTCAACTAACCAGACCGAAACTATCTGAACTGAAATAAATAACGGTTATCTTTTTTAATTATTTGAACTGAAATCGAAACCAAAACACAAGTGCATAAAACTTCGATTCGGCTTTTCTGTTCGGTTCTGATTCCCCTATAAATAGTGAGATCTCCGCTGAGGAGTAGACTAGTTGATGGAGGTGATGACGGTGGTGCGATGAATGTAGAATGCAGATGCCAGCGATGGCATTCTACCTTTACTCTCGCTATTAATCAGAAGTTTTAGAAGCCTGTTATTTCTAGACATATTAGAAGACCCTAAATAGTCATGGTTTAAGTTTTTTGTTCATAAAATTCTAGACAAATGTATAAACGAGACATTTTATTTTAGGTGATCCACAACCATCATCCAGATTTTTGCATTAAGGGAATGCCCACTTCCCAATCAACTAACCATCTTTTGGTCACCATTTCGAGTTGGTCATCACTTAGAAATGTACATGTGAGATACTTTGCTTTAGGCTATCGACCACTGTAATCCGAATATCTACCCTAAGGGAAGGCCTTTTTTTTCAGTCGATGAGCCATCTTTTGATCATCATTTCATGTTGGCCGTCACTTACAATTTCTATAGCACGCATTGCACTGGTATCTACTCATCTAAATCTAAGTCGCGCACCAAGAGTGAGAGAAAAGATGGGAGTCGAATTACCATTACGAAGGTCGTTTTTGCGGAATATCATGGAAAAGCTTCTAGAACAATAATTACCTCCCAATCAATCGAACCGGACCTCTTATCGGGCCTTGGGCCGAAAGCCTCTTGATGGGCTAAACGGGCCGAACCTTCAAGGCCCATTTCCCCGTCCATCCCCTCCCTCCTCCCCACTTTCAGGATTTCACCCTGCAAAATAGGAAACAGAAAGGAAAAAGCAAAAAAAGGAAAATCGAGAAATCGACGAGCTCTCGTCCCTCTCCCTCGCCCCTCTCCCTCGCCTGCTTCCACGTGAAGCAGAAGCACCGCCAGATGAAATCCAGCGCACCGGCGCCGCCGTCGCCGCCGTCACCGCCGTGAGCTCCCTCCAGCCGCGCTCTCTCTCTCTCTCTCTCTCTCCTCTCCTTCGGCTCTCCTTCGCCATGGGAAGACCTCCCAGTAATGGCGGCCCCGCCTTCCGTTTCACGGCTCCCGAGGTAACAGATTTCGCCGCAACCTCGTCTCCTCTCCTTCCTCCTCTCCTTCGCCCCTTCTCCCTTCCGCTCGTCATCTTCAAATCTCCGTCCGTCAGGGGACGGCGGGGTTGGTTTTGCATCTTTCAATTTTCGCGCTAGTTCGTGCTCTTGATTTGAATTTGTGCGGAGAGTCCGTGGATTTGTCTACCCTATTCTTAGAGCACAGTTTCGAGGGACGCGTGACTGACCGGTTTGTCATATGCAATGCCGGCTGGATTACAACGGCTCTCATTAATTGTATTGGGGAGGAATTTCTGCGTCGTCATCCTGAAACTGAACCTGGGATTGCTCTGTCTAGCTATACGTTGTTGTTAAAGATCTGCTCTTGATGGGAATTTCGAGCTTATGGCGATCTGGGGCGTGCCTTCCTTGCGTTATAATTATTAGGGAAAATTCCAAATCCCATGAAGTGGTGCATGTTTATTGAACTTGCTCCTGAACTTGATCCCTTTGACCTAATAATAATGTCTGAGCTCTTGTCATGGAAATAATGGCAGGTTTACAAACACGGGCTCGTCACTGCGCATTTTGAGCCGTACCGTTCCCCTAAAACCCTCAGTCGAAATGGTAAAAAAAAAAGTAAAAAAACACCCTCAATTGACCTTGCCGCGTACTTCTCAAATGCAAGAGAGAGCCTAGCTAGTTTCACTTCAGTCCACAACATTCTCATCACAACTCTTCACTTAATTGCAGTGACCATCCATCTCAAATTTTTCAATCTACGCTTGTGCTTGAGAAGTGCTTGCCATTCCATTCTGATTTGTAAAGTTGGGGCAATTTTGGGGCCTTTAATGTCTGTCATGCACTTGTGAGTGGTTGTGTTTTTTCAAAACATGCCCCTTTTAAAGGCGCAAATAGTGCACATGATGAGCGTGTGTTCATTGGCTGACCATTATCTTCAACAGTGATAAGCTCCAGGGGTTATTGGATTGATTGATCGAGTTTAGGGGTATTTTCAAACAAAGTCAAGTCTGGTTTAACTTTAAGAAACAAACGTCACTTCAGGGGGATTGTTGGAATTTTTTCTTTTCATTATCATTGTTGTTTTTAACTTTGTTGGAATTAAATGTTCGAAATCTGTGAAGAGAATTCATTTTACCAAGAGCAACATAATCAAGTTTCCATTGACAAGGTTCTTTGATTGTTCGCATTTGTAGACATAGTGTGATCCATTTTGCAGTTTGGCTTCAATGCTGGGGGATTAAGTAAATGTAAGCTTTCTTTTTGCTGTAATTACGAAGCAGGAATGCACGTTTGGCTCCACCTGAAAATCTTTAACGGCCTAGATTCATCTAGTTAGATCAGCCTTTTCATGACTCTTCACTGGTCAATTTGTGAATGCTTAATCTATATAAAGGCCTTAAAGTAACTTGATATGGGAGTATGGACATGGGATATATTGTAGTGGCTAAAAAAAAAGAAAAGGACATGTAGTTCCCCATGGCCCAGCTATATATGCATGGCTCTCTCTAGGAGAATTTCGTTTCCGCATGATATAATTCTTGGAAGGGATGGTTAGCTTCTGTTAGCCCTTATTTGTATCCATTTTCTTAACTTTTCCACAAGTGATGATGGTCCTGGCCAGATTTTTGTCTACACACATAAGGCAATAGGATGTCCAGAACAGGGCTGCTGTTTGATAAAATTAAGTATTACCAATTGCAGTTGAAGAATCTTCACCCAATTGTTGTGGAATCAATTGGTTTCCTTAAAGATTTTTCTGGATTTTGAATATTCCACTAATGTAATAGCATTCTTCGTAAAGGTGACTGAGATGGAAGCTATTTTACAACAACACAACAATACCATGCCAGCACGTGAAGTGCTTGTAGCTCTTGCGGAGAAGTTTAGGTATAACCCATCTTAAGAATTGATTTCTGGATGATTAGTTCTTCTCTGTTAACTGCAGTTGGAACTCAGAGCCCTTCTTATTTTATGCAGTAATGCACCTGAACGGAAAGGTTTAGCCGTGCAGATGAAGCAAGTAAGAGTTGCACTTTCAAATCATGGCATTATAGCATGGTTTAACCATGTTGTTCGTCACGCTTTGTGTAGGTCTGGAATTGGTTCCAGAATAAACGGTACTCAATCAGGGCAAAAACAAGTAAGGTTCCTGGAAAGTTAAATGTGTCTCCTTTTGCTCGGGATGACTCGATTCCAATGAGGAGTGTCATGCAACCTATGGCTGCTCCAGTTTCTGCCCTATTCTCGCTCCAACTGGTAGGACTTTATGAACTTTGACATTGATGCACTGGTTAAAGTTTTTGTAAATGCTGATGATGAGCATATGTGGCGCTCTTACTATTCCTGAGTCATTTGCATCGATTGATATTTTGAAAGTGGGCTGTTTAACTGTTTTCATGAATTTCTTCCTAAAGGCTTGATCCGTTCACCTAGATAGCTCCACAAGCTGCTAAATTGGTTCTGTGATAGTAATGGTTGGTGTTTTCTGCCAGTTTGTGGTGACTGTAAAGTCCAGGATGAGACGTAATCTGAAAAATATGGTTCTACTATAAAGATGGGTTCTGTGTTACCCCTCTTCCCAGATGGCAAGTTTTACAAAGTTTCCCAAAGAGTCTGCTGTTCCATCACTCCCTTTTTCTTGTTATTTTCTTCAAACATGGCTAATTGAAATAACACAATTTGATGATTACCACTGATTAGTAGTTGTGCTATCATTTAGTCTGAACGCTCTGGAACTCATCTGTGAAACAATAGGAAGGCCCTGGCATGTTTCAGGATGGGCCAGTACATGTTGCCATGTTACTTCACAGTCTAATCTATACTCTAAACTTTGCATCTTGTGATGCTAGAAACTGTCTTTGAAATACCACTCCTTTGTCTAACATCAGTTGCCTATTCAAATGGAATGCATTTAGTTGGTGCTTTCAATGAATATGCTTTGTGAAGGAGGCTGAAAGAGTTTTTGAATCAATTTAATGGGTAGTCTGCTTCCATATGTTTTCATGATCTGGGAAAGTAACCACACTAAACATGATAAAAAAGGATAATAGTTTCTTTTTCTTAACTTTTTGTTCTGTAGTTTAAAGGCACTTTGAAATCTACTCGTCTCATTTTTTAGCCAGTTCCAAGTGCAGGAAGGGCTGCTTCGGATAATGTTATGGAGTTTGAAGCTAAGTCAGCTAGGGATGGTGCATGGTTGGTATTTATAGTTTTTGAGATCTAGAATTTTATGTACTTCATTTTTAGTGCTTTCTTAGGTGCTTGTTCTTTTATCACATCCCCTTCTTTAGTGTGTCATTTGTAATCGGTTGGTTTTCCCCAGGTATGATGTATCAACCTTTCTGGCACACAGGAATTTGGATACTGGTGACCCGGTAAATTTGCTCCTCTGTTTCTTGGTTTAATGAAGATATTCAGCAGTATCTGGAAGCACATTCACTTGCTTTTCTGCCTTCTTTCTTTATATTCTGGTGTGCTAATCTTTGAAAGCTTTTTTCAGGAAGTATTGGTAAGATTTTCTGGTTTTGGAGCTGAGGAGGATGAGTGGGTCAATATTCGTAAGCATGTCAGGATGCGCTCTCTCCCTTGTGAAGCATCAGAATGTGTTGCTGTACTTCCGGGAGATCTCATACTTTGTTTTCAGGTATCTCAATATATGCTCTGTTTGCTGTATTGCTTGTTTTTGAAGGACAAAAGAATTTGGTTGTCAATAAATGTCATGAAAACTTGTCATTGATGTTTCAGGAAGGTAAAGATCAGGCACTGTACTACGATGCTCATGTCCTTGATGCACAGAGACGAAGGCATGATGTAAGAGGTTGCCGATGTCGATTTTTGGTGCGTTATGACCATGATGAATCAGAGGTAGGAGTCTATTTCATCCAACTGGCTAAAAAAGATTATGCATTGATGCTTTATTTTTCTCAGTGTAATTCTGCTTAGACAGCCATGGATTTATAATTTGTCTCTAGTGGTTTCTAGAATAGAAAATTCACTGTCCTCTTTAATTGCCATTGGAACTGTTGTCTTGTCAGTTTCTTATACCGCTTATTGTATATTTCTGATTTAAATAAACAGTTTTCTCCATGAATAAATTTGTATCTTATAGGAACAAAACAAAAATCATCTTGTAAGTCTTCTACCATTTGAATTGAACCATACCATGGTTTATATAATTTAGGTTGCTCATCAAGATATTGTGATGGCTTAACATTGTACGTCCATGAGAAACATAAAAGTATATCATGTTTTTGTTTCCACTCTTTTACAATTAGTTAACTGTGACAAGACCTATTTAGACACAGATGCTTCTGAAACTTTGTAATAGGAATGAATTGCTCGAGAGTAGGGACTTATGTTGTAAATCATGTGTTACTTGATGATTCAGTAGTCAGTAGTATAGTTGAGAGGGACTGAGAAGACGATCTTTCGTGTTTCTGAAAACTTACTTTATCCTATATATCAGGAAATCGTGCCCTTAAGAAAGGTGTGCCGGCGGCCTGAAACTGACTACAGGCTGCAGCAGCTGCATGCGACCGATTCAGCCTCTGCAGAACAGCTGAAAACTGGCGGAGACTCATCAACTGGCTTGACCCCTCGGACTGTCAGTTCTTCTGCTGAAACGCCACAAAAGCAGCAAGTGACAGGCACATCTTCCATGACCCCTGTTTCCCACGAAAGCGTGCCATCGGCTACTGGATTCGCCAATGTGGAAAGAAGAGCTAGTGCAGAAGTCAGCAGCGTAATCCAGACCGGAAGTCCTAACATGCCTTCTGGCGCTACTGCAGTTAGTACCGCCACTCCTGCTGGCTCTGCTGACCAAGCGCAGGAAGTAAAATAGGTCTTTTTGTCATACAAATTCTCGCACAAAAAAAGAATCTTTTCTTTTTCTTTTTGCCCTTCATTTTCTGTGGATAGCAGCAATCTTCTTGAACCCTTTTGGCTGCTGTGGTGATCATTTTGCCGGTGGCCTTGAGTTTGTTGATTATCGTCGAACTCTATGTTCAAAAGAATATGTACATCTGCCTTTAGTAGCCAAAGTTCCAAGTTCATATGGTCCTTTCTTGCCTTGGACTTTCGGAGCTCCGTTTGGCCCTACATCATTGTGTCTTGGCCAAAGATAAAATGCTTCTGTCTGGCTTTCAATAGAATCCCATCAAAACTGAAGAAAATCTTGTATAGGATCCACTGACCGCGACCGGTTATGAGATGAAAAAATCAGCCAACCATTGTAATTACCTTTGAGAAGTCTGCTGGCAATTAAATTTCAATATTAACTTTGAAAATCAAATTTTTGTAAAGAGAAGGCTGAAAAAAAAAGAGCTGCAAAATTGAAGAAAATATGCTTTAAATTTGTAAAAGACCAGCAAATTCATTGAAACTAGTACACTAAAAGAAAATATATTCAACGGCGACAGTTGGTTGCTGGCTTGGCTAGGGTCTACCTACATATATCTTTTAATAGCAGTTAAACTATGTTGTCACAAATGTTTTTAATCACCCTACATTCTGAGTCACCACAAATGTTCCGCCCCTCTTATTCTAGTCAATACACAAAATTGTGCATGCATCATTTGCATGCTACACGACAACTCAGATCCGACATTTCTTTACAGTTTTCCATCGATGTCTTTCCTCTCTGACTATTTCTTAACATTTAAACTGGCCTATCTGTTGTCTTGTTGGGTTGCTAACGTGAAGAGCATAAAAGTTCCTCAACTTTTGAATGTTGATTTTAAGTGTTTCTCTACTTGCTCTTTCTTTGGGTTGGGTGCTCTATTTATAGGTGGATCGGGTCGGTCTCCACGCTGTGACCATCAGTACGATTGGGACAATACAATTGTTGGTCTTTTCTTCACATTTAATTGAAGTCAATTTTTGCTATTACATTATACGGGAGTCAATTCTAGCAATAGCCGATCAAGTCCACAAATAGCCATTTCTAGATTTTTTGCAGTCAAACTGCACTTATTGTCTTCCAAAACCCATTAGCTAGTACTGAACTTGGACTCTGATGATAAAATAAACCTATCTAGCATTAGTAAGTCACGGGATATGATGAAAAAATTAGAAAATACGAAACTCTACTTGCTTACTGGTAAGAATACGAATGCTTCCTTCCCTAACCCTTTCAGTATTTTCAAAATAGTTAGTCATCGAGTTCGCATCGACTTCATTGGTAGATTACAACAAAGAGCAAGCTTCTTCGAAGGGTTACTCTTCTTCTTATACTGCAAAAGAAAAAGTACACACCTGGGCCGCACCACCAGGCCATGGACCCACCATTCAATCGGGCCCATACGTGCTGGGCCGACACGGGCCGGTGCCCAGCCCTAAGATTTATATTTATATCTACATCCTAAGCCCAAAAGTCTGTATTTATAGCCCGTTCTAATCTTGATAATAACAGCACATGTTAAGCACCAAATTAAGGAGGAATCTATTTTCCTCACTTTACTATTTCTCGCGTCATGCGTGTTTTAATTTATCAAACTACGCCTTTTTTTTTTTTTTTTTAACAAGGTTCATCTTCGTTAACTTTTCTGAGTTGACTCGGCCGACGCCACTATGCGGACGCAGAACCGTCCACGTACCGGAACAATCCTCCGCTAAAAAGGCCCTTCTTCGGGCCCCGACCCGAATGATATAAAACCGCCCATCGCAGGCGCCGGTCGCCCTTTCTCCCTCGACCGACTGCCGAGCACGCCATGAGATTCTTGCGGCCTCGCGGACTCGAGGACGGCGGCCGCGGGATCGCCGCCGCCCTCGCCAACGGAATCCTCGATTGCAAATGCGCCGGCGGAGGATCGCTTCCTCGTCGCACCTCCAGGTCCATCGCCACCAGCTGCAGGGCCGTGCTGTTGCCGCGGTTCGGCGGGCCGGAGGTGCTGCAGCTCCGCGACAATGTCGAGGTCCCTGATCTTAAGCAGAACGAGGTCCTCGTCCGCGCGCGCGCCGTGTCCATCAATCCGCTCGATACTAGAGTGAGTTGCTGAGCTGCTTTTCTGGTCGTCCGGAGCTTATGTGATCTCTGACGGCGACAATTGAAAGTCGCGATGAGCTCGATCTCTTTTGCTTTAGCTGTCTAGTGAGCTCTGTTGCGAATTCAAACTAGGACTTATGTTGCTGGCGAAGTTAGATGTGAGCTCGAAACACTTTCTCGGGTTGCGGCCAGTTATGTGTTGGATGTTGCCATTGGTAATCGTGGATAGGCTGGTGAAGAGTGTTGTTTATGCCTGCGGAATTTCGTCCGGCGTGGATTGAGGTCGATTTGGTGGTGAGCCGTGGTTCAATACTTTACTTAATAGCACAAGGCACATGATTCAACTAGTTCGATATGATCGGTGTTTCCTTGGAAACAGTTTATTTGGGAAAATGGAATGTGCGAAAATGCATGGTTGCTTGGTTCGGCGACTTCGAGTCTCGCTTTGTTTGGAGTTATTTCTGCCGTTTGCAGTGACTGTTGTGTGTTCCAGTCGTAACTCATTCTGTTTGCAGATGCGTTCTGGTTACGGTCGCTCAATATTTGAGCCACTTCTACCTATCATCTTGGGCCGCGATATCAGTGGAGAGGTTGCAGCAGTCGGAGCTTCAGTTCGGTCTTTAACTGTAGGCCAGGAAGTTTTTGGTGCATTGCATCCTACTGCTGTTAGGGGCACTTACACTGACTATGCAATATTGTTGGAAGATGAACTTACTCAAAAACCAAAGTCAATCACGCATGAGGTGGGCGTTGAGTTGTTTTTATGAGGTTTAATGTGAAAGTATTTTTAACACTTGTATTGGTTTTGCAATTATGCATGTTTATTGTAGTTCTCACTGTGCTTATTAGCTAGCACTGGAAAATGACATCAGAAGCTTCGCACCTTATAGGAAGCGTCGGCCATCCCTTTTGCTGCACTGACTGCATGGAGAGCTTTAAAAACTACTGCTAGGATAAGTGAAGGGTGCGTTCTGAATTTCTACTGCATTCATCTTTAGAATATCTCCATATTGGAATGAACTTCTGGTTTGCTTCCAGTTGTCCGATGCTGTGTCTGATTCTCTCTAGCTAATTTTTTTTTTCTTTTTTTCCTAGTTTGATCTTCATGGCCCATCTTCACATAGTTTTTGGAAAATGTTCAACTTTTTAAGAAGGAAGGTGCATGGGAGACGACAGACTGCCTTTGAAAAATTGTCCAAAATGAAGATATTCACAGTTTGTTTGATTTTCCTGGCATGTGATGGAAAGATTTGAGTTATTTAACACATTCTATCCTAGTGAAACCAAGTCATTTTCCATTAGGAAATCCAATGAGCTTTCTATTTTGAGTCATGTGTGTGTAGCTTGTACTTAAATTATTCATGCTAATAAATGATCTTCTAGTAACTCATCTAGTCTGATTGACTTGGTGGAACAGAGTATAGGTTTTGAAATTACAGATTTTAATGCAACTCCCTTTGCCTGTTCTAAGAGTTGCCTTGTTGTTTCCTTTCTGTAGGCAAAGGGTGCTAGTTATTGGAGGTGGAGGTGCAGTAGGTTTTGCAGCAATTCAGCTTGCAGTGGCTAATGGATGTCAAGTTGTAACCACTTGTGGCAGTCAAAGTGTTGATCGGTGTTTGGCAGGTGGTGCTGAGCAGGCTGTTGACTACACAGCTGAGGTATGTCATTGGTTGTTATTATATTTTCTATTTTTTCAGATTTTATGTTGGAGAAAAATCATTTATATGGTAAAACATCAAGAGTGCTTGACTATGGAAGCTAATTCATATGTAGGCACCTTTGTCTGTTGTATCGTCTATTTATTCATTTTGTGTGTTTGCTTTCACCATATCATTACATAGTTGGCCCAGGAATAAAAAAACATTTCTTCACATGGAAATAAGGAAGTTCCATATCTATTAGAAGAGCAATATATTTTTGGATAGAACTTTATGGTAGGAATCAATGTGTCTGCTTTCTCTTGTCTTTAAACAAATGGTTTCTGTTGCTTGACAGGACATCGAATTGGCAATAAAAGGGAAGTTTGATGCGGTTTTGGATACTATAGGTGGACCAGAGACCGAGAGAATAGGCATTAATTTTTTGAGAAGAGGTGGACACTATATGACACTTCAGGTAGGATAAAGCACAATTGTATGGTTTCCTCCCTTTGCAGAGTATCGCAAGCTTAAATTTTTCTCGACCTTTGTTGCAGGGGGAAGCGGCATCATTAGCTGATAGATATGGATTAGCCGTTGGGCTCCCTGCAGCTACAGCAATATTACTAAAGAAACAATTTCAGTACCGCTACTCTCATGGAATAGGTATGGTTATGCTTTTTTCTTCTTGAACCTTCCACATTAGATAATTCAATAGATAGACAAAATGATATCCCTCAACGTTATTTTGGCTTTACTGCTAGTGTGTCTTAACACTCTTTTGCATTGTCCAATTCCGTCGATAGTTTTTCTTCAAAATTACAAGAACCTAGGTACAACAACTTAGTGATATGGCCCTATTTGGTAAGTCTGGGGCCTGGGCTAGTACTGCTTGACAAAGTGTGGCAAGCTCTTGTGGTTACCATGCAGGCTTACACTTCTTTTGTTAGAAATTATTAATTTGCTGACCATTTTTTGAAAGATTTGATGTGATTGAGATTGAGGTTAATAAAGAAACTTATGGAGAAAGAATAGTTGCAACATACTGACAATGTTTAGGATCACTTTTCCTTCTGTATCGGAGCTGAATGAATGTAATACAGCCATCCCATCTCCATTATGTTCCAAAAGGCAGCATGAATCTCGTAGGGTTCTTTCCAAGTACATCACTATATAACTGCACTAGAAGTTCAAACTGTCTAATAGCAGTGAGTTATGCATATGCCAGTCATCTGGAACTTGCCTGATCCAAATTCAGCCTTTATTGAATGGGCTAGCTCTTTCATTAATCAGATTAGTGGAAACTTGAGAAATTGATTTTAATTCTCCTGGAAAATTCAGCCTGTGATGTATTATTGTATGCTTCCGTATACATTTTGTAAATTAATCATCTATCTTCCTTGATGGTTAAAAGCGATTGCATGTTACTTAACTGGTCTATGTTATTTAATAATGAAGCACATATGACTGTGCTTGGGAGTGCTGTGTATAACCAGCATAACTCATTGATGTAAAAAAATTTACTGAAGAAAAGGAAATGTAATTATATCGAGTATAGGGATTGAGGATCATTGAATGGACGGATCAATCAGCATCTGATCTTGATAGTTGTCTCTTTTCCTGTTTCATTTGTCTTCGATTTCTTGCTTGTGAAAGTTTTTTTTTTTCACGTTCAAATTCATGTCCCTAGGTTCATTGGATACAGTGTCCATCGAATAAATCCTGTCCTCTATGGTACTACATTGTTGTTCCTTTCCTTGTGCTGGTGTACTTTTTACGTAACTTGGTTTATAGAGGAAACAACATGTCCCGTTAGATATGTCAATCATGCCTCACTATCCATGTTCAAGTGTTCATCTTCCTTTTGTGTTCTGATGGCGGCAGAATACTTTTGGACATTCATGAGGGCTGACTCCGAAGGTTTAGTGGAGATCCGCAGGCTATCTGAAGCCGGGAGGTTTCATATACCCGTCGATAAAACATTCCCAATCACACAAGTGAGGGAGGCTCACGAGGCTAAAGAGAGAAAGCAAATTCCCGGAAAGGTGGTACTGGAAGTTGACTGAAATATGGAGAAGTTAATTTTTTTTGCTACTCTTTGTAAATGGTTCTGTACTTTTTTCGTTTTAATCGAACACAATTCTCGATAATTATTCATTGACCTGGTACCTGTAAATATGCGAGCACATTTTTTATAGATAAACTTTGTGTTAATAAAACGTTTCATCTTGTCTCCTTTGTGAAGAGTGAAAAATATATAAATTATTCTTAGAAACAAAATAAAAAGAGAGAGAGAGAATAATTATAAATAAAAATATAAATAAAAAAAAAGGTATGAACTTTTTACTTTTAAATCAATGACATACTGATATTTCTGCCTAAGTTATTCAATTATACGACCTAACAAATTCATTCATGTAGACTATATACATGCAAAATAATGATAAATAAAAGGAAAGGTAAAATTGACGCGATTCATTAGTTGATATGGGTGTGTTCAAATTGGGTGTACGTAATGGAATTGGTAGAATCCAACTATTGGATGTTCTGTGGTAATTTAGTAATAATTTTATGATGGATGTTTCGTGGTAATTTAGTAATAATATTTATGAATTAGGACCGTGCATCCTCGGATGTGATGATGCCGAGAGAGGTATCCTTGCAAGAGTGGTTGATGATTCCCTCTAGAAAATTAGAATCTAGCTCTAGAATAATGATGAGCACCCATCGTCCTAGCCAAGGGCTTCTTTGGATTGTTTGGATCATAATGAAAAGTGTTTTGAAAGAAGTTTGGAGAGAATGGAAGATGATGTTTTTTTGTTGCTCTAGCGATGGATGAATACATGAGAGGAAGGTATTCCTATTTATACAAGAGTTTCTCTTATTATGATTGTAGAATTTCTCTAAATTTAACAAATGAGATTGAACCTCATTTACCAACTATTAGCATTCATGATAAGAACCTTTTATAATAAGGTACATTTATCATCTTGTTGGTTTCTCTAGAGAGCTCTGGAAATCCATGGAAATGCTCAGTTTTTTTTTTGGATCGTACATGGTCCTTTGTTCATGGAAACCTTGGGACCATCATATTATGATAACATAACTTAGGAGGAGGACTTAATGATTGCATTAATAAACTTGTATAAACTCGGTTGATTTTTGCATTGTCCGAAGACCGACTTAATGTATTTAGTGTTGATTTTCTTTTTTCCTCGTTGGAGTGGGAACCGTCAAGTTATTTAGTGACTAAATTCTGCGAAAATGTATGCAAAAGGGGAAAGTTTAATAGTTATTTGAGGGTCGCGTCGTATTGAAGCTGTTCTGAAACTGGTGAAGGGTTTATAGATGTTGAAAATAAAGTGAGAATGCAATGTAGCCAAAGCATAGGACCCAGCATTACCTTCGTTCCTTCTGAAGAAGATTTAGAAGCAGTGTAGCTATGGATCTAATCTAAGCGCACCAAAGCGACTCCAATGAGTAGCTCCTTTGCTTTCCCAGTACTTTTGACTCATTTATTATCCCTCTTAAGCTGCAGCTTCGACTCCATCCGTGATTGAATACAATCAGCTACCAAATCAGAAGTGACAGCATAATAGTAGCTCTGTCCCTGACAAGCGTCGAGCCCCAACTTCGCCGGATGAGGACTAATGAGACTTGATATTATAGCACCCTTCGATAGAGAACCAGATAGGATCCTTTTCTGAACTCAGGGTTCGAGGTTAGGACATATTGCCCGTGAAGACAGAAATTAAAGCCGATTATCTCCTTTTTTGTACTCCCAGACAAATAAAAGAATTGAGAACTAAGACTCTTGAAATCGGTATACTGTAATGCGATGGACTTTAACTGGGTATCAAGCCGAAAACAAGATTCGACCCACTTACTAAATGCTCGCCTACCAATCGCACAGATCATCTTCTATGGAGCATTATCACCGACCGTGTTTTTAACCAAATTTAACCAACGAAGGCATTATTTTTTTGGTCGAAAACGAACAACTTTTATTTGACCAGAATAGATGGTGGAAGAATCACACTTAGCGTCAAAGTAAAATAATTCTCAGGGGAATTGAATTCACAAATGGAAATTACGATATGTCGTGCGTCGGAAAGCCTGGCCCAACCTGTGGCCCAGCTACGGACTGGATAACTTAGCCCACTGTGGGTGGGGCCCGCGGTGCGTCCTGGAAAGACCGGGGAAAGTCAAAGGCACCGGTCGCGCACGTGCCCGATGAATCCTCACCGTTGGATCATGCAAATCCAGTCCGCCTATCGGCCGAGATTCACTGGGGCTCTACTGCATCCGTTCCGTGCAAGTGCTGTTAGCTCGTAAGAAAAAAAAAAAATTACCATCTTCGACCCCTTGCTTTCCCCATCACAGCTGGCATCAGCAGAAGTCCGGGGGGAGATGACCAGTCTAAGATTATTATTATAAAGGAAAGGGGGGGCGAAAGCCCAGATTAATGCAGCTTTTAATGCTCGTTTTTTTGTCTTCGCCACGCCTCTTCTCCTTCTTTTTTCTCAGGGCCTCATTAAGGAACGTCCGGTCAAACCACCGCCTCGCTTTCCCCAGCGACCCTTTGACTTGACTCGCTCGTTGCTCCCGCGCGTCGCTCTGCCTCCGACCTGCAGCTGCAAGCTGCGCGCTCTAGGGGTTCTATAGCTCCTAAATTAAATTCCTCCCTAGACTGCCCCGAGAAGGTCGCACCAATCGCCGTTCGCCATGCGGGCGCCAGCTGTTCAATTTGCCTTTTTCTCATATCGCCTTCGGCCACCTTCACTGAACCTGACCTTGTTCCCTTAAAAAAAAACCCAAATTCAATGTTAAGTCCCCATTTTATCCCGAATTTTTTATCTCAAAAAAATCTCAAATTTTAGATGTAATTCCAAATCTGCCAACACTTTTTTTCTCTCATAAAAATCTCAAATTTTAGACTTAGTCTTAAATCTATTTCAGACTTTTATTTTTTCTAAAAAAACCACAAACTTTAGATCCATTATACAAATCTACCCCAATTTTCTTGTCAAAAAGAAAATTATCAATTTTTATTCTAGTCCTAAATTTTCCCCCGTTAGCCCTCTGTTAAAAAATTATGGTTAGCCGTCCATAATTTTTATACCTAAAATGGTTTTAATTTGAAAATAATTTTCCATGTTGCCATGTCGATATGTATTTATTATCAATGTGGAATTGTTATATCAAGTTGGGATTGGACTATGAAATAGATTTAAGATTAGATTAAAAGTTGGTAATTTTTTTTACACAATATAACATTCAGAGTAGATTTGGGACCGAGCTTAAAGTTTTGGTTTTTTTCTAAGACAAAAGAAAAGTTCAGAGCATATTTGAGACTGAATTTAAGGTAAGTTTGAAGTTTTTTTTAGAGAATTAGCCTCATTGAACCTTATGGAAGTCCACACTTAATCACTATATCGTCATATTATTGCATTTCTCAATTAGCATGGGTGACCATTCGTATGATATAGTACATGGTAATTACGTAACGTGTGTGAAATGGGAATTTCCATTAGGGCTGAACAAAATGCCCGCCCGGCTCCCGAGATTTTCGGGCCGGGGACTAAATTTTATCACGGTCGAATTGAGCTTTAATTACACCGCGTTCAAAGAGCAATCTTTCGAGAGAGAGAGTCCTAGAGACTTTGGGAGCGGCAAGAATCTCTTTGTTAACTCTCTCTAATTATTAATTCTCAGCAAGGATCATTAAAGGTGCTAAGTAAATCTTCCGCATCTCTCGTTCAACTCCCACGCGCTGTCCGAAGAAGGCCCGGTTCTCCATGCTCCGCAGCAGCGGCCGAACGAGGCGTCTCGGCACGCGGCCACGCGCGGGGAACAGAGGTCAAGACGAAACGGTACGCGGGCGCCGTACTCGTGTTGTCCCCGGAGGGAAGGTGGCGTCCACTCTCCGACCCGCCGCGCGTGGGTCTTCCCCGGCTTTGCCTTTTTCACCACCCTACCACCACCAGGCTACTACCACTACCTTATCATTACCACATCCCCCGGTCGCGAGTCACGTGCGCCTTCGGATTCTCTTCTTTTCCTAGTCACGGTCGCGCGCCCCCCCATGTGACCTCGCTACCCAATGGCCCACCGTTCCGCTCCCTATTTACGGAATCGCCACTGGCGCGATGTGAAAAGCGGGTCTTCCTGCTAGCGACAAGGTTACGGGAAAACGGCTATTAATAATGACAATGATAACTTATTATTATTATTATATGGACTTCGCGAAATACCAAAAGGCCACGTACGCGAGGGCTGTCCGAAGCTTTAACAGTGTTTTTTTTTTTTAATTTTTGATATTCCCGAGGGGGGACACGCGGCTCATTTACCATTTCGCCCCTCGCACCGTGTCGTATTCTCTGTCTGCTATGCTTCCTCTATCTCAAGGTGGGCACTGTCCGTCATGATCTGGCCACGTTCGATGGCACATCACATGGCTATAATGGCAGCGACACATTCTCTCCATTATTTTCAGCTCGAGATGATGGGGGTTCTCCATGGAAGCTTTCGTTCCAAGTCGTGGCCTCGCTGACTGCAAGCGTTACCATCAATTCAACGTGTTGGTCAAACTCATAGCTTAATGGTTCCAACTTCATTTGACTTATAATTCGGTTTTGCTAAGATCAAAAAGCAAAATTTTCTTTGATGGGATATTGAAATAAAGTGATTTGACAAACGATCGCTCATCTTGGTAATGGCTGCTTAATTTTTGGTACAATCTTTTATTAGTTTTTGCGTTTGTTATTGTGTGGTCAACTTGTCCGATTCATTTTTAGGTGTGGCGAATTCAACCCAAATCATGGTTCGATCAGAATTTTATGGCCATGAGAAAAGAAACCTGGCACTACTAATGATATGTCGTGTCCGGGAAATGTGTTATCCACATGGATGAACAGATCATCATCATCATCATTTCAGTCCTGAACGGGAAGGAGGAGGACCAGGGCCATTATAGTCACACCATAATTACAATGTCGCGCTAATTTTGTAAGATCGGAACCGGAACCCTCTCCTCGCTCGGTTCCATTGCACTAAAGACAAGCAGCATTTCGTCATCTTCCACTCTCTCTCTCTCTCTCTCTCTCTCTCTTCAATCGCTCCCGTCTGCAGCCTGTACCTCTCTGCAACTTTCACACCGGAAGACGCACATCACAAGCAGGTCCTCTCCATCTCTCCAATCCCCACTCCTCCCACCAAACACATTCTCCATTTCAATCTCTGCTCTCTCCCCCCCTTCCCGAATGATTGAATGATCTTTTCCAATTTCACCCTCTAATCCACCAACCTACAGTCAAATCTTTCACCCTCCCAACCATGGTCAAATCACGGTGAAAAGAAAAAAAACAGGGGAAACACAGGGAGATGGACTCGGATAGACCCCATCGCACGACAAGTATCAATAGCAGCAACAGCAACGCTACTGGCGAGCTCTTTATTTGCTTCACGTCCCGTCTCTCGTCTTCTTCTTCTATGAAGATCTCCAAATCCATCCTCAGCCCAGGTCGAGCCAGAGACCACCAAACCCCCCAGATCTCGCTCTCCTCCTCTCTGAGCAGGAGGCTCAAGAGCAACGGCAGCTTGAAAGGGGCAGGCCAAGCTTCGCCCATGTTCCCCACGAATGGGAAGAAACGTGGGTCCACTTTCGAGAACCCGGAGCCGTCGTCTCCCAAGGTGACCTGCATTGGGCAAGTGAGGGTCAAGACCAAGAAGCAGGGCAGGAAGCTGAGGGCTCGCACGAAGCGCGGTGGTGCAGGTGGGGAGGTCAGTTTCAGGAAGCTCGAGATCAGTAATGGCGCGACGAGCACGGAGGCAGCGCAGAGCTTCTACTTCCAGAACCAGCAGGGCAACAACCAAGAGGGCTTGCCTCACAGAAACCAGAGGTGGGTCCACTTCCCCGTGACGATCTGCGAGGCCTTGAGGACTTTCGGTGCGGATTGGAACTGCTTCTTGCCGTGCAGATCGTCATGCATGTCCAAGGAAGAGAAGACAGAGGGAGGGGCTAACAGTGGCGAGCATGGCGATTCGGGTAATCATAACAGTAGTTCCTGCGGAGCTGTGATTGCAAGGTGGCTTGTAGCGTTGCAGGAAGGAGAGGGTAGAGGCAGAGAAGTGGAGATAATTGTTGGAGATGAAGAGAGGACAACGGCAGCTGCGGCTGCGGATGCAGCGGCAGTGGAGAACGGTGAGAGTTACAGGAGGAGGGCCTTTGAGGGGATCGAGTTTGGCGAAGAAGAAATACGCAGAGCGAAGAGTGAAGTTGAGGAAGACGATGGAGGAGGGAGAGCGAGCGTTTGTGTTCCACCCAAGAATGCGCTCTTGCTCATGAGGTGTAGATCTGATCCTGTGAAAATGGCTGCTCTCGCTAGCAGGTTCTGTGAGGCTCCTCCGGTTGTAGTGGACGATAATGATGAAGATGAGGTTCAGAGTGAGAACTTTGTCGCAAGTGGCCGCAAAAATGAGGGAGTTGAAGTGAAGAGAGGTGGTGAAGTCGAGCATGAAATGGATGATGATAAAGAAGAGGAGGTGAGTGAGAAGTGGGCTTCTGCTGAAGCTAGCTTGGAGAGTAGAGTTCTCGGAGAGTCGAGTTTGACCGTGGCGGAAAGAGAGGAGGACGACCAAGAAGTGAACCACGTGGTCAATGTGCTGGGGGAAGAATTAGACCAGAAGATCATGGAAGAAGAAGATGAAGAAGAAGTCAAGGAGGTGCTAGTGCTAGAGGAAGAAGAAGAAGGTGAAGAGAAGGAGTTAATGGAGGTGACTAATCAGGTGGCGACAATGCAAGAAGCAGAGCAAAGGTGTTTCGCAGTCCCAGACGGAGAAAGCTCGCAGCTTTCAGTGCAAGATCACACTTACACTGAAGAAGGCGAAGCCCACTATGAGCATGGAGCTGAATCAGATGATGAAGATCATGATAATGATGTAATGTCCGTACAACTAAGTCAAGAATCGGAAGGAGAGGAAGAACATGAAACAGAGTCAGAGTTTCACGATGAAGCTGTAGCTCTAACAGAGGAGGCTCTTGGCCTGGACCCAGAAACCCAAGTGACCGTCCCCCCCAGGAGATCCCAATCCGATCGCCTGAAGCCGCCGCGGCCCGAGATGAAGTTGACGGAGAGAGAGGGAAGTCAACAGAAGTCAGTTCTGCCGGATTGCTTGCTCTTGATGATGTGCGAACCCAAGCTCTCAATGGAGGTCTCCAAGGAAACATGGGTCTGCAATACGGACTTCATTCGATGGCTACCGGAAAGGCACGCCGGCAAAGCCCCGTCAAGACCGATGGTGGCAAGGACGAGCCCAAGAAAAGGTCCGGCAATGCGGAATCCAAGCGCTCTGCTTCAGCTCTCACGGCTCAGCAAGCCCACATTCTGCAGCAGCCGCGGAGGAACTCCTGTTCCTTGCCGCCAAAAGCAGCGGCAGCAGCTCGAGCCGCAGGCGCTGGCGCTGAGTCGATGGCCACAATGATCGAGCAGAAGCTGGAGAGCGCCAAGGCTTACGAGCCGTTCGTCCTCACAAGATGCAAGTCTGAGCCAATGCGGTCGGCAATGAAGCTCGCTGCGCCGGATGCTTGCTTTTGGAAGAACAGGAAGCTCGAGCCGCATCGCCCGGCCACGCACGGGGTCAAGGCGGCTGGGGTTGGCGTCTGAACCCGGTTTGATCGATGGTTGTATAGGTAATTCTGCTAGAAACTATGGAAGTTAATGAATTTTTTTTTTTCAAACTTTTGGTCCTCTGTTTTTTGTTGGTTCAACAAAGTTTGTGAAATGGGGTAGCTTCAAAAGTGTAGTTTTTTGCAGGTTATTTCGCTGCTGTAGCTTCTCTGTAAATTTTCTCTTTTGGGTCTATTGAATGAGTTCATTTTCCTTCCATCTTAATCATCGACCTTGATATGAATTTCTATAGCATTGCTTTACTTTTCAAGCCTTCTGTCACATGTTTGATGCTATCGCCCTAACGGTTCAAATGTCAACTTCGACTTTGCGTTGGATCGAGGGATGCGGCCAAAGCTATCCATGTGAGTTTTGGCAATGAATTGAAAGCGAAAGGTCGAGGCTAAGAGAGATGCATCGTGCTTGTCTATTTCGTGATGTTCTTTTTTGCTTTTTAGGCTCTAGTCTACTTCTCATGAATTGTGGATGTTGAGCAACTGTTGAAGGTGGTCCGCGAGTCACTCGCGGGTCCATTCGCGGGTCCATCTAGCGACAAGATGACGACGGGTCGATTTGAGGCCGTTGGATGATGAGATAGAAACGACAAGGTGCTGGGTGCTCGACATTGAGGTTTCTCAGAATGGAGTTGCTTCATTAATGACAATCACGTTCCAAGGGCAAAGTTAGCGATTTCCTTAACCCCGCTATTCTATCCGAAGCAGAACCCTTTAAATCACATCTTCCCGAAAATGGTTATACGAAAGTGGAGGAGAATTCAGATCAGATTCGATCAAAACTGGGTTTCTTCTGGGTTTCAATGAAATTCAGTGGGTTCTCGGAGAAGGATCCGGTTAAATTAGATAAAATGCTAGTAGGGGAATGAAAAGTTCATGATAAAACCCCTGCCCATGCTGCTACAAAGTGAGAATTTTTCTTATAAGTGACCGGTGATATCTGAAAACTCAAAACTCGGGTGCGGCAATCTCTCCATCCAGACCAAACATGATAATTACCTAGTCACTCTTAATCGTTGTCATTACCTTTTTTTTTATTATTATTGTGGTATTTTTCGAGTATGTTAAAGTTGGGTACGGGGTCCTTTTTAGGCGAGGCAGAGATTTGACAGGGCTCGAGAAACCTGAAGGATAACCACAGATGAAATGAGTAACGAGCTGGGAAAAGAGAGTTAAAAATTAAAATGCAGCAGTTAATGGGTTTTTCTAAAGCAATTAGATCTTCTGGTTCTTCAATTCTCATCGGAGTAAATGGCCTGGTGGACCATCTAAAGAAATCCTCATATCCTTTCCATGCTCTAGCCAGGAGGGTTCCTCAATTTTGGATTTTTCTCTGCCAAGTTCGCGCTTTTCTCCCCTTAAGGACAAGCACAAAAAGTAAAAATGGTTGAGATCGAAACCAAAGAAAAAGGGAACAAAAAAGCAGGGCAAGTGGGGTGCAGAGTACAGGATTGTGCTGGGGCGTTGGCCTGAAGACGGATCAATAATGGAGATGCAGGGGTTATACCAGCTGCTTCTCTTTGGCCTTTTATTGTATATGGAATAGGTACAAGTTAGCCTTTGTCAAAGAAATCTTTGAACAGAGAGAAGCTGCACCCCCCATCCGTGTATTTGTTTGATACCCGGCGTCGTGAACAATTGTCATCGGACCGGGTAAACTCCACGTGAAAACTCTTTGGATCTCACTGCCTATATCCACGGGGCGCGTACTTGTAGGAAATACATAAAGTGAGATTTCAAATAGTCTGGGTGAGAAAGAGATAAGACATGTCTCCTGAACTCTAATCCTCTGCATGGATTTTTGGATAGGTCTGCTACAAACACGGAATCATCGGGTGCATTTGAGACAGCTAAACACAGAAACTGTGGACATCACTAGTTCACAATCTTAGATAATCCAGCAAGTGGTCCTTTAAACTGAAACCCTACCAGCAAGCACAAAGCCCATGATAGTGCAGCAGCCAGATTTTCTCAGAGGAGTGCATCATGTGTTGGCACTGAGAGAATCCAGAATCGTAGTGATGTCTTTTTCTGGGCTTAAAAGATGAATCAGATTGATGGCCGTGTTCTTTATTTTTATCAATACTTTGCACTTTTCAGGATAAGAAAATTAGGGTATTGCAAAGCCTCAAAAAGTGGGACGGCTGTTTTTTTTTTTTCTAATGATGTTGTTGGTCTGTGTTGGTACAAGGAAAGGTGGCTTAAGCCTATATCTTTGCATGTAAAGTGTGAATTATAGCTGTAAAGAGATCCAAAAGACTCATTATATTGATGGGTTTGCTTTCTAGTTTTGTTCTTGTTTTTCCCTTTTCTTTTGTTGCTTTTCGTGCTGCGTTCTGAAATTATGTCTTAAGATTCCCTGTCCACCAATTTCCAACGAAGAAACCTAGGCAGAAAATTTCAGCCTTTCCGGGGCACAGAAATATTCGCCTTTTCTTTTCCGGTTCAGTCAGTGTGAACATCTTTTTCAGGGGACATCATGTCTCCTGGGCTTCCATATAACCACAGCCGCGTGCGGCTGTCTTGAAATCGATTGAACTGAGATCTATTAACATTTCGATCCGAACATGAATGAAAAATTACGAGAGACACCTGAAAATCATAAAATCACCCCTAAGGACAAGTGACATATGTGAAGAATCTCGTCAATGATTACCCTCGCTACTGTTTGATAAAACTGGACGGTATGTAGAAAATGATAAACTTAAGGTGTTTAACAAGTGTTTTCAAAAAAATCCAATAAAGAAATGCCAAAAGCAAATTGAATTTGTCAACAAGTGTCCGTGGGTTACTTCTTGTCAGATATCACTATAAAGAAAGTTTCAGAGTATAAAAGTATCGTCCCTCTCGTGTTATGTCTAATCGGGTATATTGAGAATTTAAAAAGTTTCTTCATTACGTACCTTCTACGAATCCTTCAAGGGCATAGACTTAAAAAAACACAAAAGGGTAAGGCAAGGTGCAGAAGTGGCAGAGCATCTTTCATTTTGTGTTCCTAGTGCTGTCACAGCAGACATTTTTTTCTGCTAGGAAACGACTGGAGCTTCTACAATTCTCGAATGACAGTTTGTCCATGTGATTAAATCGTTTTTTGAATCATGGCACTTCATATTAGAATTATAACAAGATGTTAATGATTAGCAGGGTATGATAGAGGGATCGACCCTAATACGGATCAAAGTGCTCCTGAAGAAGACTACTGTCGACTCATTCAAAGACTATAATAAATTATGTGCGCGTGATGAAGTGAATGAACTCCGAGAATTTGCAGTTACTAAATAAGAGCGTGATTTGTGTTTAAATGCCATGACAGAACATGGCATGCTTCCAGATAGAGGAACTCCAGGCTCTACAGTAATCAGCTATGCACTATGAGCCTGTTCTAAATTTATGAAAGTCGCTTTCTTTTTCCTTGGAGTAGAACGAAATCACCGTGCTTTTCTATCACATGGAATCTACGGATGCACCTCGGGATTTCACATAATAACTCAAATTTAAAACTCAGCAGAATTTGTTACCTGTGAACCGAATAATTTTGATGATTCATGTGAATTGGGCTCAAATGAAGCCAGGTGTATCCAACAAAAGCTCATTGAAAGGTTTGTAACTGGATTTGCTCAAGTATTTGGTATGAAGAGAGACGTTTTGAGTATCAAAATTTTATTAATCAAAGAACCAGCAACCCCCAATCTTGACTTCAAAGCAGGAGTTTAAACAGAGTACCATACTAAAGCTATCTAAGGAAACTATGAACAGTACAAGCGTCAATTGCTTATTAGTACCTCTGGCTTCTACCTCCAACATGCTTTCTAAAGCAATCTGGTCGTAGTTCGCTTGAACTGTGCATGGAGAGGAGGAATAAGTGCAAGACTCTGAGATTGGTTCGCCTGTCTTCAGGTTTGGCCACACATTTAATCCTCTGGGTATATGGTCTGAAACAAAGTGAACTCTTTGTGGACGATGATAGTGATTCTGCAGACTCCCAACATGAATTTAACCACTTTTACAAGGATCACTGGTCTCTCTCACAACATCGTTGGACTTTATCACTGAATTTAACGGTCAGAAGATCATCATATTTCATAACTAGGCTTTGCAAACAGTACAGTAAGAGAGCTAGGAGGTCTATGAATTAATTCTTGGACTCCATTAGCATTTTTGTTTTTTTTTTTTTTTTGGTAAGGTCCATTAGCAGTTTTGTTAGGCATCTCATACTTCATTTTTTTTTATTAAAGAAGCAGAAAGAAAGGATCCCACCCCTAGCTAGGAGCAAAGTCCTTGAAAGCCAGAGAGAAATGAAGGTCTGTGAATTCACTTGCTTTGTGCTGAGAATCCCGTGAACGAACAATTAAGTATATTAAGAGCAAAAAGAGGCAATTCGTGTCATTACACAAAATTCTGAAAAACAGCTGTCAAATGAATTTTTGTAAAGTGTCATGAACTATGATATCAAACTTCATGGAGAGAATGTATGAAGGGAGTCCGCGACCGAAAGAATAGACATCATCCAACAGCTGGCTCTTCTAAACAAAGTAAATCACCAAAACTATGTTCAACTGAAAGAATTCTTAACAGCTGGATGTATGCAGATTATCTCCTGAACCGTGGTATATACATCAACTGGTTAACCTATTAACATGCAGAACTATTACGAATAACCCAAAAGCGTGCCTTAGCCACATATATAACGTTGACATCATTTATAAATAGAAGATTAGCATTTCAAAGGTAGAAACAAAGGTAGCAGAGTGGGGAAAAAAAGCGATTTAAATAGGTCCCAGTAGAAATAACAATACTTATCTTCTGTCATGGTGTGCTATCTGTTTTATCACTGCCTTCACTGTCATTTGTTTTAGGAGCATCTGTAAGACTCTCTGCTGACGATAATTGGCCATCACTTTTGTTCATTTCTCTGCTTGAAGATTCTTCTGAGAAGGAGTTTATGGCAAGTTGACCCGAATACAGAAATAGGCCGATGGAGTTGATACCAAATACAAATGTCGCAAGGTAGCATATCCCATTCACAATTGTCCTGCAAATACGAGACGATGAATGTGAGTATGCAAGCCTTGTGTGCCATCTTAAGAAAAAAACTGGCCACAGAGCATGAGGCTTAAAGATTCAGTGCTACAAGCTGAGAAAAACAGTTGGTCAAGCTTTTACCTTACGGTTACTGTTATCTGCCTTACCTGCAAAAGAGAAACTTAAAACAGTGAGAAAAGGGAAAATTAATGAAAAAAAGGAATAATTGACATCAATGTTACATTTCAACTTCCTCAGTTATCATTATTGAATCGGAATGGGTGTACTACGGCTGAGAAATGAAAGACTGGAGGACATACGGAGAAATTTTCAGAAAGCGTCTGCCGGTTGAGGGATGCCTCGACGGTGGTGGCGAACTTGTATAGGATGAGAGCAATGACACCAGCCGCGATTCCACCTAGCAGTGCCTGTGCAGGTGAAGGCGGCCCCTTAGCAGGAATGGAGGTCGTCCCCATTGCCTTCAAGCTATCCAAGGCCTCGTCTTTCAGCGTCTTCTTTGCTCCTGAAGACCTGAATTTCTACAGCAACAGCACCGCCACATTACAGTCAAACAACCAACAAGTACTCACGTTGCATCATAGCTGCATTGACTGCTCTAATCACTCGAAATGCAAGCCGCGGTTTCAAAAACGAACAGAGGAAGAACGATTTCTTAATGAAATCGAACGATAACAGAGCAACCGCAGAACCATCCAGCATTGTAACAAGGTAAAAGGAAGAACTTTTCTTTTTCCCAATACAAGTCCACAGGAGAAGCGACGGACCAGCTCAACTAATTCCAAATTCAATTCAAATCATGATGCGACGACAAGAGAATCGCGATGAGCATACCAGCTCCTTGGCACGCTTGGCGCGACGTCGAACGGCGCGGAAGAGGAAGACGGAGATGGCTCCGGTGAGAAGAAGGCTAGTGGCCACCTGGAGGGGAGTGGGGTCGTCGGTGGACGCGAATATCGAAGGCGCCGAGGGAGGGAGCTCGACGGGACCCTCCGGCGGCTCTTCGACGGCGGCGGGGCGGCGGCGGCGGCGGGGGGCTCGGAGGCTCGGGCGAGCCATGATGGGCCAGGTCCGGGTCTGGGCCCGGGTCGGCGGCGAGGGAGGGCGGAAGGGGAGAGAGAGACGGTCGAGTGGAGGGGAGAGAGCGGGAAGAGATGGGGGGAGAGGAAGCGAGGGTGATGAGGTGGCAATTGGAGTTGCAGCATTTGAGTAGATAATACAGTTCAGCACGAGAGGAAGAAGATGGTGATGGTGAATGGAGGTTCGAGTTTCTTCAAGCTCTGATCTTCTTCTTGCTTGCAAAGCTCCAGCGGAAAAAAAATCTTTCGTGTTCTTCTCGGACAGAAGAAAAATATCCGCTCCTTCCCTCGACTGCGTTCCAATTTACACGGAGGCAATTGGCCTTATGGATAAAATCTGTCTTTTGCCGAGATCATCCGCTGGATTCAAATTGTGAGCAAATGTTTGAACGGCCTGTGTTGGGTGACATGCCGTCGTGTGACAATATTTTCTAATTGCTGTTATCCTAGTAGATTATGATGGCACGTTCGCTCACCTCAGATTTTGGAAGATCATGGACGATAGAATATAGCTGTAACTCGAACCGAATATTTTTTAGGAAAAATAGAACGATGTATATGATAATGCCCGATCATCGTTACTTTCTACGTTTTTATCAAAAAGAATGAAAACTTTGTTTCACGGTGATTTCTTTTTGGACCTTCTTTTTTTTCTTTGCTCTTCGTATGTAAACATTGTTAATTGTTATGTACAGTTTTGGCTTTTTGGGGGATATAAAATGCCCACCTGTGTTGTGAATTTGTCCTATATTTCAATTTTTGTTTAGATGAAACGTGGACTTGGATTATGAAAGTTCGATGTACATGGAGATTTGATTTGTCAAAAACATCTTTCCATTTTTTGACATATGAAATTTCAATAGTCAATATATGATCTCCATCTACCTATCAATAAACTTATTAATTCTTTGTTTTTTTACTCCATTTAACATATTCAAAATTAGCTCTTATGCTATTTATATTACTCTCTCACCTCCCAAAGCCTCTCCGACCAAAAATCTAAAGCTTGCTCCATGTCTAACCATTTTACCCGAATATTTGGAAATGTGAAGCTTGCTGCAACTTTATCACCTTTACATACTATCAGTATTTGCATAGTCATGCTAGGTCGTCAAGGCACGAACAAGTACTCATTACAAGCACAATTGCTGGCATTAATGGTCAAGGTTCTAATGCAATCAGCCAATCACTACCATGTGATAGACCTGTAACTGCTGTAATTGCAAAAAGATACTTAGGACTAACCGATGGCTCCTGTAACCCATGACAAAATGCTGCGCAAGCAAAGAGAGAAAGAACAGAAGCTGTTACGGAGAAGCACATATGAGAAAATAATCTACCATTTCAAACTGATTCTCAGTTGTGACAAAATTGTGGTTGATTTAATCTCATAAGTAACATTTCACCAGTGAACAGAGTAGAGAGGCTACTTCTATGCTGCCAAGCCCCAACATCTTCTCACCTGGGCACCTGGGCAACTGCTTGGCAGATAACATTAACTCCATTAGAGAAGAAAGGCAAAAACTCTCCAATTTACAGTGACAGACGACATCCCTGTCGTGATTTGTAGATATCAGTACACCATTTCTGAAGACAAATTCGACAGTCTGTCCAAACGGAGACGATCTGTCGTTATTTACTGACTCGCTTACGCCTCCTTCAGTGGAGTGGAATGCACATTCCACAAGAACACTCAATCGACACCCTGGACTATTGCAATCACATGTGGTTGCATCTGGACATAGAACCGAATTCCCCTGAATTTCACCAAATAAACTGCTAACATTAGAAAACTCTTGCCTAACTGCTGAAACAAGATCCACAGACAAGGATGCAACCATGTCATGAACGTCCTCTACGTTCCAGCTGTTCTTACTTAAACCTGTTTCATGAATGAGAAGTTTTCGCATCACGTCATGGAGTGAACTCATGCAGACAGAGCAACAGCGGTACAGACATACAGCCATAGAGTCAGCAAGAGTGTTGATGTTTTTGCATGGAGAAAAATTGCCTGATGAGGAATTATCGGAATCTGGGACACCATCAGAAGACAAAGTGCTGTTGTCTTTTGAGGCCAAATCCTTTATATGGTCTTTTCCTCTGCTAGAGCCAGAATAGGTGGCTCCACCCATTTGCCCTGAAGGGCAAGGACCATCCTTAGAAAGCACAACATCATCTGCTGATACTGAATGGTAGGGATGATTTAACGACTGAGCCACATCACGTATACTAGTAGATTCTCCAGGGCTTTCAAGCTGAGTTGTTGCATTCATCCCATTGCACTCAATCAATGATTTACCAACAGGAGTGCCAGCAGGAATGGAACTACAAGGGTGTTCGTTCGGAGTGGAGTTTCCAAACAAGGAAATATTTTCTATAATGTCATCCTGTAAAAGTCCAACTCTTTCTTTAAAATCATGAAGCCCAGAGTCACCATTCTCTTTGTTGCACACAGATGGATCAACATTTTCAGCAGCAGAATCTCGCTGAGTTTCTTCCAAAACTCTGGCTTCAGGGGAACTGCTGCCAGAGATGGGTGGCTGATGTTCCTCAAGTTGAAGATTATTAGCTGAAGATGCCATGGTTGACAGAACAGGGTTTGCTTGTGTAACTTGGGCATCCACCTCTAAACTGAAAACAAAATAAACTGTGTTAACACTTTGTAGCATACTCAAAATTTGATCAAGCATTCTAGTGAAAAGATGAGTACCTTTGAAATGAAAATGCCCAACTATTAACAATATCTTCCAGATAAGAAACTTGGGACAAAAGTTGAACATACTGATATCGATCTTTCCCAGCCTGGACCTTGACACTTATCTGCCCTACTAAGAGCTCAAGAACCCTGCGAATCTCAAAAGCAACTTCTTTTGCTGAAGTGTACAACCCTCTGTATGCCAACAAACCAACTGCTGCTATCCCTCTGACTAAAAGGGATCCTTCTTTGCTTTTGATGTTGTCAGGATTACAAGGAACAGCCATTTTCTCTAATGTGTTACTAGGGCGAGCAATACAGGAATTAAATGGCCAGCCCTTCCAAGGTCCACTTATGTCAGCAACAGGGCCTTCTTTCAACTTTGAGGTAACCCAACAAAGTTCAGCAAAATGAGGATATCTGAGTATTTGATAGCCAAGTGTTGATATCCCCAACATCAAACTCGATTTCCCCTTCAGATTACGCTTGTTCAAAAGCGGAGATGGTCTTGGCACAGAATCATCAGCATTTTGTGTTCTAGGGTCAAGCTCTTCTGATGGACGATCTAGGTTGTTATTTGGAGTTTGTTTTTTATCTCCAGTTGGAGCAGAAGTTTCATTATTGAGAATAGGGTGTTTGTGAGCTTTTTGATAAAACAACTGCACAAACTGCTGAGCAACTATCATTGACAATTCTGCAGCACACCGATTTACCACCATGTCATAATTCATACTGCCATCAATTTGCAAAGTGAATCTTGGTAAAGTGCGCTCCAAGGAGGTACATTGACTGCTATCTTGTACATCACAGCCAAAGAACTGTTGTATTCCACTGGGAAGTTGAGCATGAGGAACATCAGAAGTAGCCTGTTTGCGCATGCAATGTGTGACATGATGACATTAGAAAGAGAAAGCGAAAAAAAAGAAAGTGGAGGTAGAGGGGAGGAACTAATAACAGTTGTAAAATAATGGAAATTAATGCTTGAGGACAAAGTAGGAGATCAAGGAACTAACAATAGTGACCCAAGAAACTAAACAACAAAATCAACGAAATCACCCTCATCCCACCAAGTGAGGTAGACATGAAAATTTTCTTAAGCCGTTGCGCTTAATTCTACATCAAGTCTTTTGTAAGATCTAAAGGTTCCTCCTAGTTACTAGATGACATTTTCACGTAGAACTTTACATAGCAATCTGCCCTGTTGGATCTGGTTAGTTTCTCCATGGAACTGACTTTCACAAAATCATCCTTTTTGAGGGAAAGGAGTTATACGACAACAAAAAGCATTTACAACCTAAAATTCAGATGGTATGATAGTTCACTTTTCTTTTAAAACATCTTCATTCTCACAGCAGGTTTCACAACAACTAAAGTCAAGACAAGATCAAGTATTCCTCAAAGACAGATATAGTAGCTCTTAATTTCTATGCAGATATAAGAATAGAAATAGAAAGGAGACAAGCACCATATCACCAGAAGCAGATGAATATAAAAACATTAGCTATATCACATCAAGAAAATTAGAATATAAGAAACAGCGAGCCAAAATTCGTACCAAAATCACCAGGGATGTATTCACACAAATTGCATTGACCTGCTCCGCAAAAGAGCTCCAGGCATGTGAGGGGCTCTGGGAAGAACTTTGACATCCGTCCCCTGCAGTTGAGTTGCTGTTTTGCATATTAGATGTGATTTTTGTCTTGCGTACTTGAGTATCTATGGAGCAGCTTGTTTTCTTCACTGGTGACTGATCATCAAATGTAGTTGAATTGTCTTCGTCATCAGAAACTTGCTGATGCATCTGCACAGCCCAAAGATCTATCCTCGGCATAAATACAACACTAGAACCCACATTGGCACATTTCACTACAAAATAAGTAGAGAAGTGTTAGAATAAAAAATACCAAAGCATTACTTCACCACACTGACTCCCAGCACAGAATATGAGGGTCCAATGTCACGGGGAAATGTATTTTTAATAAGTACAGTCTAAGAAATACAAAACAAAGGGCATTGATCGCTACAGATGGGTGCCCCAAATCACATATTTTGATTTGCTAGAACTTAGATGTAATTTGAAGGATCTTTATGTATTTATCTATTTTTGATGAATAGAAAGGGTCAGACATTAGTAATCATGAACATACTGCAGCTTGCAGAAGTAGCACAGGAAGAATTACACTGCACTTCCAGTGTGTTTATTAGGAAAGCACCCTTGCCATTTATAGAACGTATTTTTCCTATTGTCAAAGGCAACCACAAGCCCTCTACTATTGTATTTCTTGGACACAGATTTGACTGGTGATATATAAGAACAGTATAGCTCATTATATTAGCTTTTTTTTTTTTTTTTTTTGTCGTAATTATATTAGCTATTTTAAACATGTCTATATAGAACATATCACACTGAGAGAATGAAGGCCACAGGCATGTTACATTTTGGTAGACAGCCCACATAATCTAGTCAAGTTACTGATGTCAAACTTTAATATTTTAAAAGTACGTCATTTTTCTTATTTATCCAAGGTCACTTGGGACAGTTTCTCAATGTATCAAACTGGATGAGCAGCCAAGCTGACTTTCAAATCAGACTCGCATCAACAATCGGTGAGGAAAGAAAAGTCAATTTAATAACAGACGCTTTGAGACTGACAAGTGAGGAGATGCACATATTATGAGAAGTTTGGGATTGCAGCCAAAAGTATAGCTCGCTATTACTGCCACACCACTTTTTATGAGCTAAGTTCATAGTTTCTTTAGGCCAATATCAAAAAAGCCATGAAACATACTCAATATCTGCGTTAGCCCTTGCACCACATCTCCATGTCCTTCTAGTGAAGCTATAGCCAAATCAAGCTTATGGACTTCAACATTCCCAACATAACAGTGAAGGAGGCAAGAAGCAAGATGCCGCTGACCAGATCTAGGACTTCCAGAAATTAAAACTCGATATCCAGATTTTTTCCTCGATGAGAAAGGCACATTCCTCACTGAACCAGTACGACTGCTGCAGTTGTAGGTCACAGAAGTTTCAGAGTTCATATTTTCATGATTCTCTCCAACACCAAAAGCATCAGAACCAGTAGAAGCAGATTTGCCTATAACAATATCTGCCGAGGAAAGTTGTCTTTCAATCTCCTCACCAACATCAGCTTCTTGTATGAGAGAATGCAAATGAGACCGCCAGAGATGATTAGGCAATTTCTTTCTATCCAATGCAGAAAATATCACGTTTTTAACTCCAGCCGCAGCTTCAGAAAGAGCAGGAGGCAAAGAAACATGTTCATCAAGATAAAGAGAGACAAGCAGCGTAGATAGTGGCTGTAGCAGGCAAGGGATGAGGTGGCATGGAAGAGAGGATGATGCTATGTCGGTAGCAGCTATTCCTGCTTCTCTACGAGAGCATGGAGGTGGGGAACTATATAGAGCCTCCAACCAATCTCTCTCCTCAACTGCAAATGAAGGAAGAGGTACCCGTTCACTGCAAGAATTCTTTCCAGCAGCGGATAAGACATCTTGTAAAGGAAAGTTCCGCTTCAAAGCAATAATAGCAGCCTGTGTACACAGAGCCTGCAGATCAGCACCAGCAAATCCAGCCGTCTTTCCAGCAATCCACCTTAACAAAGAACCTGAAACTGGTTTTGGCCACTTCTGAGTGTGAAGTGACAGAATGGCAGCCCTATCTTCTAAAGATGGCAATGGGAAATATATTTCCCTGTCAAACCTCCCAGGGCGCCTAAGTGCTGGATCAACAGCATCAGGCCGATTGGTGGCACCTATAACTACAACTGAGCCACGAGACTTTAAACCATCTAATAAAGCAAGGAGAGTTGATACTACCGAACTATGTGTCTGATCTGACTGCTTTGTGCGGCATGGTGCTAATCCATCTATCTCATCAAAGAATATTATGGAAGGTTGACATTTTTCAGCAACATGGAACAAAAGCCTCAGCTGCCGTTCAGCATCACCAACATATTTTCCTAAGCAATCTGCACCTTTCCTGGCAAAATATGCTATTCGTTTATCACCTTGAGCACACGAACCTATTAAGGAACGCACTACAAGAGTTTTACCCGTTCCAGGATAACCATGCAAAAGGACTCCTCTAGGAGGTGTAATGCCCAAGTTATCAAAGAATTCAGGATACAGAAGGGGTAATAAGACAACCTCCTTCATGCATCTGATGACATCTTGAAGGCCTGCAACAGATTCCCAACCTGCAAACAGTTTTTGACTCTCTTTATCTGTGCCTCCGATGTAGACAGGCGAGATTCTCATCAAATCTCGTTGAAGCCTCTTGCTCTCTCTTCTCAAGAATTCTTCATCTTCACCACAATTTTCCAACCATTTCTCTTCTGTCTCAATATCCTTCCGCCAAGCATCATTACATAGCTTCCTGAATTCCATCTTCATTTTCTTAGCTTTCATTCTCTTTATCCGATCTGCCATCTTACTACCAAAAGGTTGGAAAATATGACGATGATCAATGCAAGCTATGAGAAATTTTCGATGATCAAAGATGCAACCATCAGCTCGAGCACAAGGCTGCAAAGCCCAGCACAAAATAAGTGTCACCAGATAGGTTTTGAACACAACCATGTATATAAATAATCAATGGTTATTTTGCTAAGTCTGCCGAAAAGACATGAAAAGACCACTCAAGAAATCAGAACACCAACCAAGTGGTAAGTTTTGGGACACCGATCAACACGGCATCCAATTGTTGCTCCAGGTCTTCCACAGCGGCTGCATTTCAGTGCCCTTCCTCTACAAAGCGCAGCCCTCACATTTTTCAAGCATCCAACACCAGCAAAGTACACCTGAAAACACTGATATCAAGCATGGAAGCTTGTTGGAATTAGATCATCAAAAAATTTTACCAGCTTAGCTTTGAAAAGGATCAATCACATTGTATTATCATATTTAAATAAGACAGGCTTCTACAGAGAAGAAACCAAGAGTTGTCTCATAAAAATAAGCCCCCATACCAAGCGAAGCATAGCCAGTCATCATTTCCGCTAGATGACTATATATTTTCAAAAGTGCCGGGCAAAGACAAACACCACGGATCAAAGAACCACATGGCTTTCAAATTTAACAAATTTCATTCAGGCTGAAGCCTAAGCTACTGCTATTGAACCAAAGCATTCTAAAAGAAGTGAGCACACTAGTCGAAGGTGTCATAAAAAGAAATAAAATAATTAAGAGATGCTACTCTGCGAGACAAAAGATGGAACCAAACCTCTGGACTCCAAACAGCGCACTGCTGATGAACCCACGTCCCAGCAATGCCATATCGATCATTTATGGGACCTAAAAGACGTCCAAGCCACCCTGGTTCATCGGCAAAACCATCCCATATGTCATAGTTTGGTTCATCAGACGCTGAAGAGCCGTTGGATGCCTCATTTTCGCTTTCACCTATTTCATGTGTTAACCTCTTTGGAGGCTTACCATCAGTACCACCTCCACATAATCCACACCGTCTTCCCTCTTTGATCCGTGAATGCATGGGCCTTTCACCAGAATACTGAGAGGTAATTTTATCCTCTTTCGTGTTCCCTCCACCTTCCATAAGCCTCTCATCAGGCTTGACCAAATTCGCATTTTCACCGTCATGGGGGCCTCCTCTTACGTCATTGATTGATAAGTCAGCAACCACCTCATTCAAATCAACCATTACAGATTCGTCCATGCACTCCCCTTGTTCAACATCATCAGTAACTGTTACGCAGTCATTGACAGCACGATCTCCCTCTGCTTGATTACCATCAGACAGCTCTTCCGGTTTTTCCACAACCAAGTCCTTGGCACTAACATCTGCTTTGTCATCCTCACGGATATCAAGCATTTCATCTTCTAAAGGCATCATTACTTCTCCACAGTCATTCCCTTCGTCCCTTGTTTCATTATCCCGGGTGCCATCCATCTTCTCAGAAACTAGGGCTATATCTCTGGTCCTAGAAGCACCTGCCATGCTAAACTTCCGCTTTCTCTTGAATTTTACCTTTGGTAGGCGCTCAACTTCCGGTTCCTCTATCTCGTCAACCATTTCAACTTTCCCCTCCGTCAAAACTCCCTCTATCCTCTCACATTCCTTTTCTACCGCATCCATTTCCACAAAAAGCTTTCTCCTGGGAGAATTTCTCTCCTTGTTTCGCCCAAAGCCGACTCTCCTCCTGGATCTCAGCCTCGACCTCCAAGTCCCCGGAGTCTCTTCCTCTTCCCAATTCTCCGACTCATCCTCCTTCACCGGTCGAGACAACGCCCTCGCATTCTTCTCACCCCTCAATCTCCCCTTCTTGCCGAGCTTCCGCCTCTTCTTCGGGGGCGGAGGCGACGCGTCCAGCAACACCGGAGCTCGGCGCGCCCTCGAGCTCCGCCGAAGCTCGGAACCGGCTCCTCCCGACGCCGCCGCCGCCTCCTCCCCGCCGCCTCCTCCTCCTCCTCGTCCCCGGCGGCTGGCCTATTCGATTCGGCATGGTGGAGGTTATACGTCTCCTCGCATATGGCGTCAAGCCGCTTGTGCTTCGTGCGGGTGCGAGAGGCCGAGCAATGAGGAGTCGTCTGCTGCTTCAGAGACGAAACCGGGGTGGATTTGACTCTCATGACACCACCACCACCACGCCCCGTCCCTCACCAGTCTCTCTATCTAGGGCAGACAGGCAGGCGCACCGATCGAATCCCCTCGGCCGGCCGATGCGCGGCTCCACGACGCGAGGAACGGGAGGAGGCGGACGGCCGGACGATCGATCATCGGCGAATCGCCGCGTCCGTGGCCGGATTCACTGCGACTGTTAGCGAACGAACGGCGGGCGAGAAAGGACGGACGGGATACCTCGAACCCTAGAGACGACGTCCGGCGGCTCTCGAGCGGCGGTTCCGATCGAGATTGACTCGATGAAGATCGGAGCGCTTTGCGGTGATCGCGAAGGTTTTTTTGGCTCCGAGCGTAAGCGCGTGCTGTGTGTCGTTTTTGCGTTTGCTTGTGTTTTATCTGTTCTGTTTCTGATGGCTCGCGAAGAAGAGCTAGGGCGTACGACGGAGCAGTAGAGAGCAGCTCTCGTACCAAACCATCGCTATTTTCGCGCTACTCCTACGCGCGTGTAGGCACGACCCGTGACGGACGCTTCGGATATTTGTACGTACTTTTGGTTTTTTCAAGTAATTTGGTCGTGTACAAATAAAATCATTAAAAGCTTCGTCCGCCCGCGAATAACTTGAATTGAGTGGATCATGTAGTTCTCTGATTTTGGTCAGGTGGGATCCTTCATCTTTCCGGCGGATTAAACTAAATACTGATGGAGCCTATAGAGGTGACTCGAAATTTACTAACGTTAGGCTTTATTCAAAAATAAAGTTGTGAGTTGTTAGATGATTTCGTCACATTTGTATAAATATGTTTGTTGATGCAAATGGGATTTTGGGTTTTGCAGTTAAGATTCAACTTTACAAAACACAAATTAATTTTCATAATTTCATCATTGAGATTTAATTATAAACCTATCATCAATCTTATTAATCCAAAGTTTAAATATGCTTTATTAAAGACACAAGAAAATCGTCCGCTCTTATTTTTAAGTTTAAGGTGTAATGTAACTTTCAATGATGAAATCACTTTCTACTAATTAGCATGTTCATTTTGTAACTTTTCACTTGGATTCTTTTTATTATCTTTTAAAGGATTACTTCATATTTTGTTGCGTGATAAAATAAGGATAATAAATTTATGACATTAAATTTCTATAATCATCTTTAGCCCTTTTATCATACCCAAAAAAAGATTATTTACGCCGTATCACAAATGATAGACGCTCAAAGAGTTAAAAGATAATCAACATAAAAAGGAAATTTATCAATTTCTTCCTGTAGCATGAGCTTTCAACATAATAAAAAAGTCGAATTTTCAGCGACGCGCCTCGTCGAGAGCGTGGGATTGAATTTCAAGCGAATGGAAATTGATATGGATTGGTTTGCTGGTGACTTTCCAACCAAAATTTTGCCGCCAAATAGGAGGCCACATACGTAGATGCGTTGGAAATATTAAGGGGGAGTAGCACTTGGGAGTTGGGACCAACGGCACTTTTGTGGGCCAGGCTCGTTCGGGCAGTGGCTCTTTTGTAATTTGAAGAAAGGGGAAGAAATGGTATCTAAAAGCATGTTTGGCAACCGACTAAATAGTAAAATTTATTCTTTTTGTTCTAGAAATAGATTTAGAACTACCATCTACCTAGGTGGCATTTAGAATAAAAATTCTTTTGGTAAAATTTTTATTTGTGGAAACAAATTTATATTTTTGATACAGATGCGGAGTTCCTGGATCACAAAAAAAAAAAGATTTAGAACAAAAATTTGAAAATTTTTGTTTGTAAAAACAACTTTCTATTTTTTTATTCCTCGAAGTAGATTTGAAACATAATCAATAAGTAAAAAAAATTGATTATTTGTTTTCGAGAACAATTTCAAAGTCAAACCAACTCGTATTTTTTCTTTTCTTTTATCTTCTTATTTCTTTTTTGTTTTTCTTTCTTTTCTTTTTTTTTTCCACCATCGCCAGCGGTTGTTGATGACCGGTTGAGCAAGCTCTAATGAGCTCGCCGAAGGCTTGCCCAACCTTGTTGATGGCTAGGTGAGGCTCGGCGAGCCTTGACTAGGTTGGGCCTCGACCTTGTCTAGATGCTAGACCTAGCCTAGATGGCCTCACTAGGGGCCAACGACCCTCTAGCAAAGTCGCTAGCCCTCATCTGCCAGATCGCTAGTCATCTCAAGACTAGCGACTAGCTAAGGAAGAAGAGAAAGAAAAATGAAAAAAATGAAGAAACAATAATAAAATTATTAAAAATTTAAAAGAAAATGATTTTGAGTAGAAATTTTGAGGATGGTATCAAACGCAATTTTATTTCAAAAATAAAAATTTTGGAAAATTATTAAACATCTTAAAATGCTTAAAAATTATTTTCGAAAAAAAAAAATAATAATTTATGATCAGAAATTGTTCCCGGTAACAAACGTTACCAAACTACCCTAAACAGATTAGCACTAGTTCTCATTATACAAATGGCTCATTTTATTAGAAAAAGAAAAAAAAAGATATATCACTTCCCAATAGGACTAAAAGGGCATATTTATTCCACCCAAAAAGAAAAAGACAAAAAAAAAAAAAAAAAAAAAGAGAGGCATATTTATTGAATCGCGTTCTTGTTCACTAATCTTAAAAACAAATTGCAAACATCTCATCTGAATTAAGAGGAGACGAAGGGTTCTATCCTTAATTTTCAGATACTCCTTTTGTGTATCTATGGACTCAAGTCACTCAACCACACTATTACTTTTCTTTCACCAATTTTTACGGTTTACTACGGTTCTCATTTGGTGTCCCTTTTGTCCCTGACCAATCGGTCCCCTTTGGAATCCACAGCAAGATATGGTTTCTAATGCTCCTCTATCTTGATCCCTTCCCTCTCTTCTTCCAATTCCTAACGCTAACATCCACAGGGAGATCGTAAAGATCGAGAGGTAGAGATTTACAGGATGGAGGCATCAGAGCTTTGGACCTTCCATTGGAGCTCGACGACGCCAAGCTCTTCAAGCCAAGGAACATTGATGACTTTGTCAGCGGCGGTGGCAGGGAGGGCGTTGAGGAGGGGAGGGGTGTGGAGGGAAGGGGCATTTGAGGTCAGAAGGGTGATTGTGTGTGGACTGGCGTTCCCCTGTTTTCTTGCAAATTTGGGTTTTTGGGGGTGGCCTTTGCGAGTGTACATTGGGAGACACCAATAAAAGGACAACACCTTGCGAGGTGCAGCTAAACCTTGCCCATTCAAAATGCTGGAACGCCCCCAATAATACACATTACTTATTAAAAAAACAAAACTTTGTCATTAGCAGTTATATACGATTTTGGTATGCAAATTGAACTCTATCAGGAGACTTGGGGCTCCTCCATGCAGTGATCCTCATAACGGCACCATTGACAAGCATGCGTTGCAACACCCTCGCTATGTTCTTGGTATCATCGAGTCCAAGATGGTGACTTCCCAAGACCGATATATCTAGTTGCCTCATCATTGACATCATCCCTCTGGCCTGTCATAGTAATATAAGCAACATATCAAGCAGAAGAAGAAACGACGCAACGCAAGAAAGAATATGAAAAAGGTGCAGTTTGGTCTCGCAATGAATGGCTCCTAACAAGAACCTCAATCATGTAACAAGAATCAGACTGCTTTTTCCAACTCCTGATATGTTTGAAGACCAAAGTTCCAGCAAATCAAGGAGCTGTACAACAAGTGCCAAATCTCAAAAGTTACACGTGTGAAGTTGACCATGAACTTACCTCTCTGTGGTAGAAGTTTAGATAGACATCCTTCAGATTGATCCATTCCATGAAATATCCAGGAAGTTTTATCCTCGAGACTTTGCATTGCTGAGGGACCTTAGTCTTCAAATCCCAATTTCCGCTAAAACAAGCAGAGCAAATACACATTAGCAAACCCACGGTTGCCTCTATTTGCCATCTTTCGGTGGAGTAGTCAATCACAACTAAGGTCGCCATATTACTGAAAACAGCATTTTCCACCTCCTTTCAAAGTATATCTCGTAGCAATCAGATTTAATCAACATGTTCCCCATAGCTCAACACTCTCCTTTTCTCCATAGTTTCAGACAGTTCAGTTCTAGAAAAAGGTTGCTAATGGTGCACTGGGACAGATTAAAGATAAGTCAGTGAAAGAAGTGTCAACATATACATACACGTGTGTGTCTGAACTAGACTAATCAATAGTAGATACTTGCATTCTAAGGTTAAATAAAACATTAAACAAGTAAACAAATTACAATACATAGTCAAGGGCAGAACAAAAAGAAGCCAGGTAGGTCAGTTTCTCTATCTCTGCCTTTCTCCATCTCAGAAATGTTTTGCCAGAAGAAGTCTAGGATAGAGGCAAACTAGATTGTGCTTGCTATTAGTCAATATTGCGGGATTAAAACTTGGAAATTTCAAAGTTGCAACCAACCGATAGGAGCCAATAATAGGATATCAAGCAGAATAGTGAGTGATTATGCATGCCACATTAGAAGTTAGGACTAAAACTGACTTTCATCATTAAATTCCAATTTCATTGATCTATAAGGCATTTCAGGTGCATATGAGCTCATCTAAAAGCATATTGCTGTTGGAAAGGTAAAATCAACTTATCAAGGGCTACTAAATACTAACAGGAAGCACAGTGCTACAGATTTCTCTGATTTTGGGGTTCTTTCTTAGCATAGCTTCCAATCCATCGCAATCCTTTTTTGTGTCTGAAAGCCAAACATTCCATGATGAACACATGTTAACTCACCAAGTTACAAATGCTGCCCGATTAAGCTTGCCTCCTTGCTCTTTAGCCCAAAGATGATGTTGAGCCAACCAAGTTTCAAATTCACCAATGACTTCTTCAAATGGTATTGCTGTATCATGCCAGACACTGCGCATTCACATTTAGAGATGAATATCCACAATTATATGTCAGAAAATTTACCACTAAATTTTAAAACGCATCAAATTAGTTTTATTGCACCATATCATTATAACAATTAATTAGGCAGAAAAACTAGTAGGTGGCAACAGTAAAATTGCGGTTCATAACCTACTCCACTATTGGATGCCATACAAGAGAATACTTCACAAGCCAAGCATGATATAAGGAGAAACCAAGAACTTACCGATCAACCCCAAATTTTCCATATTTTCCTTCAATATACTCGTTTACTCTAGTCTCAGACATCTGTGATGGCCTTACAAACCTGTAAACTAAATCATGAGAAGAAAAATTAAAATGCAAACAAAAAAATCCATCAAAAATTCCATCAACAAACTTAATAAGAACTATACAGAAAATTCGATCACATTTGATCACAAATATAGACCACAGGACATAGTGTGACACCAGACTCATTATTCCAAACTAGATAGACACAAATGTATTTCACAAAAGCCAGAGGACACATATTCCTTGTGCCGTTCTACTCCGTTGCATAATATCAAGATGCAAATGTTCGTACTTTGGAATTTGCCCCACAAGCACAGAAGAAAGCATGAATCCAACAAAAAGAGTTGGAATTGGAAAAGGAGAGAATTATCATGAACAGATCATGGCCCATGGGCCAGAAAGAAAATATGGAGAAGGGTTCCAAAATGCATTCTCAATTAACATTTAATCTGGCAGAGTAAAATGTGTAAGAAAAATCAACCTTTCCAGCATTGTACAATCAAACAGTTGATCTAGTATTCAAGAATTAGGCAGAGTAAGACCTGTGAAACAAATCTATGACGCTCAGTGATTTAGCATCAATTATCAAGACTGGAAATTCCAGAATCTCGACTTTTCCTTCCAAATCAAGCACCAAAAAATGATCCAGGTCTTGAGGGCACACGTGCTCAAGGTCAGCAGCACTAACTTGAAGATCTCTGGCAGCATTGTGATTAAACTTCTCGAGATGGAGAGGATCATCCATCTGAAAGAATAACTTCAATCAGACAACTGAAATCAAAATTGGCCTCATCATGAAGCCATGCATGCTCGTGACGGCCGCATCGAATGCTTTGACGAATCAAAACAAATCCACACTCGCAGGAACTCACGCTGTTATCTCAATTTATGCGGTGGGAAAACACTAGTCAACATATTGCGGAAGTTCAAAGTCGGGGTGCAGAAATCAAAAGCGCAGTGATCACAAAAGAGACCAAAAAGACGGCATCCAAGCATCCAAATCCCTCATCATCTTCCAGAAAGCCCAACTACTCGCAGATTGCGAGTATTATCAAAGGGGCAATCGCATTGAGCGAACAAAATTCCAATATCAAATACTTGCCATGCATGAATGCGAACCACCTTCCAATGTGCCAAACGAGGAACGTCTTGAAAAAAGGGAGCAAACTAGACGGATGGAAACTAGGACTTCACTACCAACGACCATCGGAATCACGAATTTCGAGAAGCGTAAGCACCCAAATAACTTCCAGCAACGAACGAGAAGGCGGAGAAACTACCATGGTGCACTTCCCCTGGGCGTGGTACAAACACATCGGCCTCCAGCGACCGGCGCCGGGAGCGTGAGTGCCCGTGGACGGCGGCTGCTCGGGGCGCGCGGGTTGGGGCGGGCTCGACATGTGGGGAGCGGGGGAGAGAGAGGAAGCGGAGAGACTGAACGCGCGAGGTGCAGAGAGGGAGGAGGAGGAGGAGGAGGAGGAGAGGGAGGGGGAGAGAGAAGGGAAGCGACGAGGCGAAACCCTAGACAGAGGAAGGACGACTCGGGAAAGAGATGAAGCAGCCATCGCCTCTTTGGTTTTGGATTTGCCCGTTGCTCTTCGCGGGCGAATTTCTTGCGGTGCACACGCGGGGTCAGGTTGCTGCTAAAGAGTGCAGACTATCTTGATCTGGCCATCAATGCTTGAACTCGCCGGCGGCCTTTGTTTTTTTCTTTTCTTTTTAAAGGAAAAGGTGTCTTCTAAATTCTAAAATTTATCACAAAAATATAATTAAATCTTAAAACTTTTAAAAAATATAATCAAATCCTAAAATTTATTACGAAAATGTAAGTAAGCTTTATTTAAAAAAAAAAGTAATGAAGAAAATGATTTGATTGGACAAATTTGATAAATTTTAAGACTTGACTAAATTTTTCAAAAGTTTTATAACTAAATTACATTTTAATGACAAATTCTATAACTTAATTGTATCATTTGAAAGATTTAAGATTAAATTATATTTTTATGACAAGTTTTAGGACTCTCAATACACTTATCATTTTCAAAAAAGAGCAAAAATCCTTTAGAAATGTGATTTTTCCAAACATTTTTTAACTAAGTTGCTTCCAACGCACTTTTTACATTATACGATTAAACACTAATTAACTTAATAAAATCCTTTGCATTTCCAACCAAGCGTGGCCGCAGTACTACAAACTACACTTAACAGATTCTTCCTTGACCATTACACGAAGTGTTCTCCCAAAAAAGAGGGAAAAGGATCGACATAAGTATTCCATTTGAAGCAAATTAAGAACGCCTTCGCACAGGTACCCCTACTTGACCACAATCTCAGGGAGACTTTCCTGCAGAGAGGGCAACAGCAAGACTGAAGCTTTCACCAAGAATACTTTAATGTGGCATGTGGCCAGTCTTTTCTATGTGCTTGAACAACGATCCTCGGCAGTTACCGACATAATTGTTAGATACCTCCCACAATAATGGGAGGACAAAAGAAGTATGAAACGCTAGAAGCGACAGTAAATAGAAAGTGATGATGGATTTAAGTCAACATCTTCTGTACAAAGTCATTTCTTTTTAGCAGTTGGCAAATTTGGTCAACAACAGTCAGAATCATCTCCTTCTTCACCAAGCGCAGTGAAATCTTCGACGACTTCAGTCCCGGCATTCCGTTTGCGCATCTCCTCGATTTCGTAAAGTAACACAGGGTCGCAACTCACTTTATCTGCTGACAGTACCTTAGGGCAACCTGGCAGCAAATGACAAAGGAAAATACATGTTTCGGTTACTCTATGGAATAAAAGTGAAAAACTAAAGATGGAGATGGGCAGGGAAAACATCAAAATATTCAAAAGAAACGAATCCTTTATTCAAAACACTCTTTGATTACCTCCAATAGGACACTTTGAGTTCCCACCCTTGGACCTGATATGATGCAAGATAACCTCTTTTTCATATATATGCTTGCACTCCACACTGCACAAAGTAGACAGTCCAATAACTAAAACAGGTAAACATACCACCAGAGACAATCCAATAAGAGACTTCAATAAGGCATGGCAAAACCATATGATTAACTTTCACCGCTTGAGCCCAAGTCAAAAAACTGACTTCACTTTTTAAGATGAATGGTTGGTCATTACTCATCCAAGAAATCCAAGAAAAAAGACTGGTTTATCATCCAGAAATGAATTTTTGATTCAGCATGTGGGAAGTTTCCAGAAGTGAACTCTTGGAACATACTCAAATCATCCAGCAGTTCTAAATAGACCAATCCATCCCAAGCAAGTTCACACGAAGATTAATATAATGGCCTAATGATTCACAAAAAATGCACAATCGACTAATTGTATGAAAATATTGTCCTGGATTAATTAAATTAATCATGCTTTGCCTTTATCATAGTGACCCAAGATCCTTCCTAAGGGCAAGAGTTTTCCACAATGTAAAATCCAAACTTCAAGTCAAACATCGAAAAGGAAATTCAAAGTTGGGAAATCCAGACCAACGAGAGTTGTCAGGAGACCCCAGTCATCAAATTATATCATGAATTGTCATCATAGCTTGACAAAATGGAAGCAAGTGCAGTACCTGCGAACAGGAGCCAACAATTTGGTAACTGGCTTTCCACTCAATGGGCAAGTGACATTCAAAAGATTGCCCTGGGTACTGGTCATGACGACATCATCCTGCTCTTCACCAGGCATAGGCTGGCCACGATGATGAACATCCTACAAATTTAATATAGGGAAAAGGGGCCAATGAGAAAATACTTCGCTCAGAAGATGATGATCAAGACATGGTTATCAACAACAAGTTTTCCAGAATGAAAACCAATGCGTGATGGGTGGGACATTTTCCATCAGAAAGCCTCATCTTTCTGTAGGAAAAAATAGCCATAAAGGATACAAAGACTGAATCACAAATACGAGAGCCAGAGGAGGACAGTTCAGTGACAGAGGTAGAAGTCATACCCACACTGCTTCCCTAAATTGGCGTATTAATGGGTGGTTTTGTGGATCTGTTGATGAATTTGAATTTTGCTTTGCAATCTCGTTGTCAAACAGCTTACCAAAATCAGTTAGCTGCATTTTGGATATCAAAGCAAATATTTATTGGCTAAAACACCAAGCAGAAACACTGTACTTTACTTTTCAGCAGGCAGAACAGTCCCCCAAAGAAAGGAATTAACTACCTCAGCACCAGGCTCATATGTATCACCAACAGATTTGATGGCTGTTGACAAATGTGTACAATCTTCATAAGTTTGCAGCAACTCCACAGCGGCATTTTCAAGTTCTTTCACCTGGCCAATGTCAAGCAATCAATTCAGCAGGTCAAATACCATATGCTAGTTAGGGGGCAATCAAATGAACTTCCCGACCCACCTACAAAGCGCAGAGTTGTATCAATTCCTGTGAATCTACTTCGCATTGTAAGCTGAGGTTGCTTATAATGCAATCTAGGCACTAATACTCAGCATAGACCATAGATTCAGAGTCAAAGAAAACTTGCTTTTCTGCTATTTTGCAATCCGCATCATGACAGTAGTTTCAGTAACTTGTAACTGAAAATAAAGTATTCCCATGTGATGTGAGGAACAGTAAGGAAATATCCCACTAAATTATATTAGTACTTCACAGAAATTAGAATCGGCAAAGAACCCAACAGGGTTAAGCTAATGCTTGCATCTAGCAGCAAATAAATACTTTTCAAAATCATAACTTTTTCCCACTTCTTTTAACAGAACTACATTCACAGCCAAAGGGAGCATAAAACATTGCACATAATGCCCGAGAGTAATAGTATCATAGTATTCTGCCATACCCAAAAAAAAAAAGAATTCCTCCAAAAAAGTCTGCGATGAACGTATAGACAGGATGTAGAAATCGATGAACAGGCTAAATTCTCCCAATCCCAAAAGTACCTTTTGAGTCTCGTTGTCTTTCTCCAGAGCAACGGCAATTTCCTTTAACATGCGGAACGCCTTCAGAATTTCCTGGAACGCACAAAACAAATAAATCGAAACATGCAGTAAACCCCCAAATTTCTTCAAACAGCAAGAACGAGAAGCATCAGAAGCAACTCGAAATCAACGCAGACGGGCAGCTTAGACCTGCAGTCAATTGTGATTAAACACTAATCCCCACGTTACATTCCAAGAAAGAAAGACCGGGGGTAAGCCGCCAATCCTATAACGAGTCTATTATTCTAGGGCTAAAAACCCTGGGCGAGCCGAGCCGTGTCAACCTCAAATTTCAAAAGAGAACAACCCAAGCCGCAGACAAAGAAATGCGTCCATCGAAGAGAATCGACGGGAATCGAGGGAATTACCGCGACGAGAGCTTGATTGTCGTCCTGGAGCGTCACGGCGGCGTGCCGGATCCGTCCGGCGACGCCGCCAGCCCGCGACGCCGATGTCGACGCCATTTGAGCTTGTCTCGATCTCCCTCTACTGATTATGCATGCTGGTCTCGAACGGATTCTTCGGTTCGTCGCTCCGTCTCGAACGAGTCTGAAGGTAGAAGAAGTTCAAGCTCGGGCTCGAATGTGTCTGCTTTTTGGAGGGAAGTCAGGAAGGAGACATAGCTTCCTGAAACGCACCGTCTCATATATAGTGTTTTCTTTTTCTTTTCTTTTTTTCGGATCATATGAATTGAAATCCACACCTATTACTAAGGTGCATTTGGTAACGATTTTATTTTCAAGAATAGATTATTTTTTCTTCTGTTTCCGGGAACAATTTTTAAGCATTTTAAACTGTTTGATAACTGTCCAAAATTTCTAATTCTGAAATAGAATTGCGTTTGATACCGTACTTATTGATTTTGTTCCAAACTCAATTTCTTTTAATTTTTAAATAATTTTTTTTTCATTTTTTTTTCCTTTCTCTCTCATGTTCTTCTTCTTCTTTCAGTGGTCGGTGATCTCACTAGAGCACATCGGCCCTCGACGAGTCTGGCCCTCGTTAGCCGAGCCTCACTAGCAGTTGGGTAGGGCTCGCCAGCCCCACTGAGGCTCGGCCTCGCTAGATCGAGCCACACCGAGGCTAGGCAAGCCTCGTCGGGGCTAAGTGAGGCCCGCTTGGCCACCAACTAGGCTTGGCCTCACCGATGGCCAGGACAGCCTCGGTGGAGCTGGGCGAGCTTCGTCGGTGACTAGGCGGGCCTCGCCTAGCCCTTTGGTAAGCTCGCAAGTGTCCAAGCAAGCCTCCGACAAACTCACCAGTGGTTGCGCTTGCTTCCAGCGAGCTTGTTGGACAAGTTGTCGGCAACCGACGGCAGACAGCAACAGCAGCAGGTGGTAGCGGATGGCGATCGATGAAGAAAAAGAAAATAATAAGAGAAAATGAAAGAAGAATAATTGATTTTGATTCTTAGATTTGTTCTTAGAACAAGAATCAACTTTTTATTATTATTATTATTATTATTATTATTATTATTATTATTATTATTATTATTATTGATTTTGTTCCAAATCTATGTTCCAAATCTACTTTCGAAAAAAAAAAATAAAAATTTATTCTCGAGAACAAAAATTTTATCTAACGCGATTATGTTCTTAAACAATCATGAGAACAAAAATCGAATCGGTATTGTTTGGATGGTTACAAATAGTGCCTAAATCATTTACATCTCAATTCTATGGATCCTTCACCTCCCCATTCCATATGAGAAAGGTGGCCACTAATTTGTCTCATATATAGTTTAATAATTAGGAAAAAAACACTAAAAATCATAAATTATGTACTAAAAACCATAAATTATGTCCATTATAACACAATTGCTTTGATTTTTTTTTGTCACGAAAAACCTCAAATTTATAGGTGTCAATACCCCTAAATTCAAGTATAAATTAACAAGGTCTGATTTTAAGAGGTTATAGTGATAGTGTATAAATCCTTAATTGTATATTTAGATTTTAAAATAGGCTTCCTTGTCCAATTATATTGCAATGTGAAAGGGAAGTCTTACGGAGAGTGCTAGATTTTGTATAAGGTAAAAAGGGTAAATGCACTTTTTTTCATAACAGAACACGAATGATCAATCATCAAGAGTTGCTAAATATAAAAGTTTATTGGTATGCTAAGATTTCATTTGTTTTGCGAAAAATAATACATTTAAAAATATTTTCATGATAAAAATTTAATAAATAAAAATATTTTTATTATTTATGAAAGTATTTAGATGTAGATTATTGTCGATAATAAAAATCTTTTTATCAATTAAATATTTGAAGTGATCATTTTTAGAAAAATATTTAAATTGTTTATTTTTTGCAAAATAAATGAAGACTAAATGGCATGATAGCTATTTTGATGATTGATTTGACTCCTTTGTTTAGATGCTTATAGAATATCACATCACTTATCAAATCATTTTCACAAACTTCAGCATAGCCCAGTCTTCGTATGTGCATGTGTCACGGGCCGATCGATTGGGATCGTGACCGCGCGGCGACTCGGGCAACTTTGGATCACCCAAGCCAAGCCTTGCTCGATCGAACACTACCCGCTCGCTCGATCAAACACTTACCCGCTCGCTTACCCGGATCGTTGAGAGAGAAAGCTAGAGAGAGGAGCTCAAGGGAATGGAACTTTGTTAATACTGAAATGGATTGGATGATTACAAAATGAGGAGGACACCCCTTTTATAGTTGAGGGCCTCGGATTACATTCGTTGATCTACTTTTCATCCAGCGGGCGAGATCGCACCGCCTCAACTACCGACATAATGTCGTCTACCATCTACCGACATAAATAAAAGGTGCAGAAAACTAGAAGGTGACTTAATGACGGTTGTGTCCGCCCTTGCAATGTTCGGGAAGAAGGCTCGGTGGGAATCCGAGCGAGAGTAGGAGGTCCACGGGCGAGTTGGGATCGACTCTGGAGAACCTCTTGGGTCGTCCATCTCTAGGCCCGTGACACATGCATATGGTTTTCTTGTCCTCGGGTATGAACCATTTGATGAGGTAGCAGTCGATCTTGAATTGGAACGATTCCAATAGGAACAAGAAGACTGCAACTTGCTTCTCATCAAGCCGATGGGGACAGAAAATCTTGCAGGTAATAAATTGTTCTCCTACCTTCTTCATCTTTGCAAGTTGATATCTGTCTTTTTGTTTAGGCCTTGCCCAACCTAAGTCATTCAACTATGGCCCCCTCAAAGGCCCAACTAGCCTCACTGAAATTACATCAATGCCCATCCACAAAATCAAGTCACCATCTACATTTATATACACACATATATATTTATATATTTATATGCTGCTCTTGACCTTTGAAAGAAAAAAAAAAAAAAACTAAGAAGGGCTAATATTTTTGAAGGAATCTCCATCAATAGCGCGTTTTATGGGTGAGTCATAAGTCATTGATATCACCACATGTAAAATTAAGTAAAATTAAATATCGGTGATGTCTATATTTATAACCTATTATGTATTAATTGAAAGAGTCCTTCGTGAAATTGAAAATGACAATGACTATATTTCCAATGACTAAATTTCCAAGTATGCGAAAAACCTGTCACGAGAAGATTTGGCAAAGTCATACATGAAAACAACCTTTCTTTCCGATAGAAGATAATTTCATCAAGAGAACATTGGTGAATATGGTCCGACATTAATTACGTTATGATCAACTTGGACAATCCATCTCTCTCCCCTCAATCCAGGCGCGACCCGCCATTAGTCAACATCCAACAGGCATAGAGATCGTCGTCGTCGCCATCCTCCATTGGCAAGACCTTATTGCCATCGTCCCATTGGCACCAATTCACCTCGCCCTCATTGCACAGACGGCTCATCGGAACCTCGGGAGCGGCGCCGTTGCTGCCCTCTCTGTGGTTCTGGCCTTTGCCACAAGCGGTGTCGAGCATCTCCCAAGCCCTCTCGAGCTCCTGGCGGAGCGACGCGACCTCCTGCTCGAGCTTCCGCCTCTCAGCCAGCACGTCCTCGAGCTCGAGCTTGAGGGCGCCACAGTCGAGCTCGAGGGTCTGTGTCCGCCATCGGGCGCGCCGGTTCTGGTACCAGATGGCGACCTGCCGAGGCGGGATGCCTAGCTCGGCCGCGAGCTGGAGCTTGCGGTCCGGGTCAAGCTTCTTGTGGGAGGCGAAGCTCCGATCCAGGAGCCTCACTTGGTCGGGAGCGAGCCTCTTTGTCCTGACCTGTTTGGACGGCGACAAGGAGGGCTGTTGCTGCTTCTGTTTTGGCTTCGGGTGAGGATGTTGAGCATGGAAAAACTCCATCTTTTAGGACCCAAAACGACACATGAAGAGGCTCGGGGTGACTAGAGTTGGATATGGGTTCTGCACTTTTTCATGTCTTATATAAGGATCTGGATTGCAGATGCAAGTTTAGCCAACATGATACGAAAATGAGAATGTAAGAGAGAGAGAAGACCTTTGGCGGGGGCTGACTTCATGTTCCGGCTGGATCACTTGTTGTTCACGTGGGCTTGGTCCTACCCTTGGAAAGGGCAACCGCATTATCCTGTCCTTTTTTTTTTTTTTTAATGTTGCATTATGTTTTTAATTATGTGAGTTAAATTCCACATGCGCATGAACTTATACGGAAGCTCGGTCTCATTTTGGCTAAGGTTGTGGGGGTTATTATATGTTCGGAGCGTCTCATCAGGATAAGCTTCAATATTGGCCGGTGCATATCCTCGTTCGGCAACTTCATATAGACGCGTGCAATCATAAGGTGCGTTCTTAGTAAAGAATCCTGAGATCTTTGATCACGATATGACAGCGGCATATATTCCATACAAGTCATTCGGGTGTGTTGCATGCGCATGTCTCGGGAGAATAGAAATTATAAACCTCTCGAACCCGATTGGCCGGCTTCTCATTGGGTAATAATTTGACCAACTCTTCAATATCTGTTGAAGATGAGAGATTCGTGAGGATGCTCTCCAAATGGGTTTCTTTGGCTTTTGGGTCAGAGACCATGACAGGCTATGAAAAGAATTATAGAATGGATTGTTATCTATGCCTAGATTGAGGATAAATGGAAATTTTATTGATAATACCTTTTCAATTGTCGTCAATATCTTATTACGAATAATTCTGACAACTTCAGGAGAAAAAGAGGCATGTAGAGACCAGAAAAGCAATTTGAGAGGTTGCGTTCGGGGCAGCGATGAGCCAAGGAGCAGGGGCAATCAAATCGGAGAGATTGAAGCAAAGAAGCTCTTGTGCACGTGAACTGTGGTGACAGATCGCATGGTTGGATCGGGAAGGCTGTGCATCAATACTGACTGGAAAGCAGCAGGAGTTGATGATCTAAACAAAGTTTGGCCCACGCTCATCATTCCGTTTCTTGATGTGGAAATCTTAGGGGGGATGAAGCTTGGGAATGTACATTGTACATGTACTTCCTTTTCTAAATTTGGCAAAAATCACATCCCTCGACCCCAGGTGTCGACCCATCAGCTAAAACATATAATAAAAGAGGTCCCTCTAGGGGCTCAGCAACAAGGAGGAACCTGTCCTCTATCATCCTATTCCTCACCAAGTTTTGGAGCCCTTTCGTGACTATGGTGCTTTTGTGTTCCATCTAGAATGTGAGGAGTAATAATGACACCGACGAAACAGAAGTTTAAAAGTCCCACACCTTAAAATTAGGTTTTAATTTATCAAATGACGACCTCAAACTTTAAGTCCAATCTCAATTTTACTCCAAACCGTTACTTTTTATCACAAACTTTCACTTTAATCTCCCTCCGTCCAAAAAACAAACTCATTTTGAGGTTTATGATGAACTTGCATTTATGAATAAAACATATTCACATAAAACCTTTTAAAATTTACTCATTTTTACAATTCTAAACTACAATAGTTGTCCAAACGCCATATTAAAGCTTAATTGATTCTCTACTCTAGGTCAATGTCTAATGAAGTGTCAACAGACAATATTGATCACCCCCACATTTTCAATTGTCCATGTATTTTATTCAGGAATGCTGATGAAACTCTATTCCATTAATGAATTTCTTCATCCTGATCTCTGAAAAAGTCACTGATACAAGCTATGAGGTATACCTTACGAGTGCATGATACAAGCTATGAGGCATAGCTTACAGGTGCACGAATCACAGAATTTAGGTATTAAATAAGACAGCTTCATCCAGTGTATTCGTACGGTGTCTTCGTATGGTATATACATGAATTTAAAGATTATAGAGCCAACTTATTTGACCAATAAACGTATTATTGTTGATGTCAACATTTGGACCCTTTACAAGGATTGCCACTTCTAAATTCATTTGTCAATTCATTTGTCATGGTCATGAGGTTCCCCAATCAAGGGACTCTGTATGATCGAGAAAAGGCCTCTCCAGATCACCCAAGATTTTCATAAGGTCACCTAGGGTTTCCACAAGAGCTTCTAGAACATTCCCAAAGATGAGCGAGATAGTAATTGCGTTAAAGATCTAGAACTCTCTCAACATAAATACCAATAGGTGGTAGATTAGAAGTTACGATCCCGTCCGCCGGATCAAAAGACGGATCGAAAGATGATCAATGCTTGTAATCCAAGAGTCTCAAGTATAAGAAGGGATTCCCTCCCCTCATTGTATCTATCCAACCATTTCACAATCCAAATTCTATTCTCTCATTCTCTCGTTCAGAGTTCACTCTAGAAATCGATCTCAAGTAAAGCTTGGCTTGGCTTAGGCACTCCAATGATCCCAAGCGATCCAAGAGAGCCTAAATCGTGACATACTCTCGATCCCAAACGATCGGCCCGACACATGCATGTAACCAGATTTTTGGGTCTATTTGAAACTTTCAGATTCAGATTAAAATATTAGGACAAGTTCCATGGGAAATGATAAGGAATCTGTTAATGCACTTACTGACCGACGCCCCAGATTTATAATAGTGTATCCATCATGGGAAAAGAACAGGTGTGCATGTTTGATTAATCCTAGTTATATAACCAAATCCATAACAAACCTACATGTTTGGCTCACTACATCAAGAATTTGTGATTGCATTATTGGATTCATCGCAGAAATGTATTCACCACGTTGATATTGAGCATGAAAGTTCAGGTTAGCGTTATACGGCATCGATCATAATGCAGAGTCATGTATAGAAGGTATAGAAGGAAGGATTCACTAGTAAAATCCAAATCTAGACCCTGGAAATTAGAAACCTTCCCACTCCGTCATTGTCAAAGTAGAATCTCGGACATAAAAGTAGAAAAATAGTACAGCATATCGGCATATATCGGGAAACTATAATACGAAACTGACTATAACAACCTAAGAAATTCTTAAGTATGACGATGCTGCAATCAGATATCAACTACTCGTCCGCAACATTTACCAGCTCATATTCAATCATGGAGAGATTGTTGTCCTCCTTTACTGTGAAATCTGCAGGTTCTGTGACTTCGACACGGCCCCATTTATCAACTGCTAGCCTCATTGAACCCTTGAACATATCGATCTTTGCATTGCGCAAAATCACAGTAGCACCAGTCTTCAACAAATCAACTGCACATTTAATAAAGGTATAAGGAACTCACTATAGAGGGGGTAGGATCAGTTATATTATATAAGATGGATGTATTATCACATTCCCTGCTCATATTTATAAACTTTAGCAATATCATCAGATGGATCGAAAATTGTGAAACAGAGAAATTCACTGCAAAACCAAGCAACCAACAGAGAGCCTGAGAAGTAAATCATTGTACTTTTCTAGTGAAAATAAAGCCCTGCTGAATCCAAAAAGTGATCAACAAAATTGGACATTAAGAAAGCATCTGAGTAAGGCAACCGAAACTGCAACAAAGTCATGAAGGAAAAAAAGAAAAACACAACTTTTAATAGCTTTTGAAATGTTATATGACCAGCTTAATGTAACACTTATATACAAAGGCTATAGCCATGAGAAAAACATACCTCTCTTTTCTCATTTGTTTTAAGTAAATATGATCAGTCTCACTCTAATATCCAAGAAAAAGTTTGGTAAGTCCACTTTGCCAAACTAATAAAATGTACTGAACCTTCACCAATCAAATTTGAAGTTTTTTAATACGAGGTAAAGATCACAGAGTCTTCATGTGGACACAAACTGCTGGACTGCACAGAACATTGTGATTTGGGTACTTGCAAGGGATTCCCGAGGAAAGACTTGTCATGATTAAAAATGGATGCTCACTATATATTCTCCTATATAAAAAGAGTACATGTACTTAAGTTCATGTGTATCAAAAGATGTATAATCATGTCCCATGAAAGCACTACGACAAACTCTATTAAGTCAAGTGCCTATGAAATTCAGCAAAAAATTACACAGAAGGAATCAAAGAAAGTTGGGATATCAGAAACAGAAAATGATATTATACCCCTTGTACTAGGTTTCTGTTTCTTTCAAAATTTGGAGACTAATGGAAAATGACATTAGACCAATCCTAGATCATTTTTCTAGTGACCCGGAAAGTATAACTATTGAATAAGTCCTTCAACATACTCCATTTTGCTCAATAGTAATAAATGAATTATTTTATGTGCAAGCAAAAATTATTGCGCAAACTCTATACTCCATGGTCAGCGCCTATCTGTGCCATTAAAAAGTAAGCCCATTTAGGCCTCACACAATCTGAGAAGGCAAAACAACAGTATCAAATCAATCAAATTGGAGCAAATCGAGCATTTCAATTGTTCACATCAAATGTGAATGAATGGTTCTGGCTTTCTTGTTTTGATTTTTCAACTTCACTCAACTTAGGGAGGACATGCCACATGGTTTTGCAGACCTTAATTTTCAGACATCTTTTAGTCAAAATAATTGCTTCACTTAGGTCCATCAATATGGACAAGCTAGAGGGATCAAACATACATAAGTATCTCATAGTGTGTGGAGAGTTTCTTTGTTGATCACAGGTAGTAGCACAGAAATTATAGGAACTCTTTCGGTTATGTAAATGGCACAATGACATCCCAGGGCTCGCAAAATGGGAAGATCAAGCAGTCTAACCGAACAAAATCTGTCCCCTCCTACTGCATTTCACAATCAAACAACTGGGCACATTTCTCTACCTTTCTCTACCCTCCTTTGCCACACAATTTGAAAACTTCTTCGCCATGGCCAATGAAAACCCCCAAAAAAAAATTCATGGCCGGCCGGCCACGTCTTCCCCTTTTTTGGGGGGAAGACCCCTTCATTTCCCTGTACCCAGCCTAGTCTACTAGGATAAGGGCGTCGCAGGGATCCAGGTGGGTTCCGAACCCCCGTGGGGGTCGTGGCCGAAGAGCCCCGTGGGGGTTTACCTCCTATTTAAACCCCTATTTTGCCCGGAGGTCCCCAGTTCAAGGCGAAGCGGACTTGCCAGGTCCGAGCTGCTGGAATATAGTGTCTTCTAAAGTGTTTGGAGCAGACTTAAGCAATGAAGAATTGGCATTATTGTTGATCATTGTCCTGACGTTGAGACACCTTCCATTTGTTGATTTGTTTAACATGTAACCATGAATTTTTTTTTGGTTACAGGTTAAACAAATCAACAAATGAAAGATATCTCAACCTTAGAAATGATCAACAACAATGCCAACTCTTCATTGCTTGAAACATGACGTCTGCTCCAAAGACTTTAGAATACACTATATTCCAGCAGCTGAACCTCAAATTCAATATCCCAGTAAAACCAGAGCAACAGCCTCAAATTTAATATCCACAATTTCCCATCTTTCTCCATTTCACGCCGAGGAATTAGAAAATCCCACCACACGAGAGAGCGAAAATCGAAAATACGCAAGCATATAAAAAAAGACGCAAATGCAGGCCCAAAAAAAAAAAAAGGAGGAGGAAAAACCGAACCTTGATCGTTCCGGGCGGTGAAGACGATGGTGCCGGTCTCGTCCCCGACGACGCACTCGGCGATCCGCGCGTGGCGGAGCTGCGAGGAAACGGGGTTAGACTCGATCACCTTGACGGTCAGGGTGTGGCCGTTGGTGCCGGGCTTGAGCTGGTCGACCTTGGTGAACACGGGCTTCCTCAGGCCGGGCTTCGCCGCGCCGGCCGGTGGGTTCTGCTGCGGCTGCGGCTGCGGCTGCGGCGGCGGCGGCGGCGGCGGCTCTTCGGGGGGCGTCGTCGCCATCGGAAGGGAGCGTCTCGGCGGTCGGCGGTAACCCTAATCGGAGGCCCGAGCGGCGATGCTGCGTGCTGTGCGGTGCGATGCGATGCGACGCGACGCGACCGATCGGATGGATGGAGATTTCTCCTCTGCGCCTCGCTTTTGTGCGTGCGAGGGAGCGAGCGTGTGCTGGGGTCTGATTCAGAAAGCGCGAGCCTCGGGGGCGACGAAAATGCTGTTTTTCGCTTTTGCTCTTTATTAGGAAAATGACCTGCTTTTAAAAATCCTCTTCTTAGGAATTAGGATTAAATACGATTACTCCATTCTTTTCTCGTGCAATATTGTAAAGTCAAAGTGAAATCATACAATTTACAATTATTGAAATGTATAAAGTTTTTTTTTTCTCTCATTTTTCGGTGCAATTTTGAAAACTTTGCTTGTAGGTAATTTGGAGAGATCAAATTAAGGGCAAGGAAATAAGATTTGGTGATGCATTTCCCACTTCACTAGTAATTTCTATAATTATGGGCTAGTTCTGTGGGTCAACGTATTCATTTGCCACTTAGCTAGTTTTGTGGATTTTCTATTAGAATGAGATGATAATTGAGATTTCATAAATAAAAAAGAAAAGTGTCATCTCATCTAATCTTTAAGAAATTCGATGTGGAATCCAGACTGCGCTTTTCAACTGTCTCCATAGCCTTGCAAGTGGTCATCTAGAGTGGCGTAGAAATGACCATGGGAAAGTTATGTTAATTTTTTCATTTGCTTAAAAAAGAATCGAATAAAAGAGCCATTACAAATTGAACGTTAGAGAGACATTGTAAATAAGTTTACTTTATCAATATTCTTAATGCTCCGATATGAACATAAAAAACAGTTTAGAAAAACGTTGATAAAATCGTAGACTGTTTAATCTAGATTAAAGGTATATTTTTCCTCTTTCATTAATCTTACTATTAATGAAATTCTAGCAAGGGCTGTTTTTGACCAATTAAGTTTTAGGGCGAAAAATTATTTAGTAATTTTAGCTTCAACTGAAAAAACCTCTCTTCTTTTTACTCTCTAAGCGGACTTTTAGAGGCAGAGCTATCCAATCTTTTATTTCCCATTCAACACAAGAACAAGGAGAACATAATACAGAAAGCTCTCCTTAAATTGCAGCAAGAAGGCTAATCAAAGGATTTAACAATCTCGACTTCGCCTCCGAGATCAGATAAAATGGAGGTTTCTCTATGCATATGGAACGCGTAACCTCTGTGTTTCCGGACCGGCCGCCATATCTTCCCAAACCAGATCCGAAAGTGCCATTGTTAGTTCTCCCACCTTCCCTGCAATGAACACAAAAAAGTACAATCTGTCAACCAAAACAGGATTCGAGAAAGGGTCTCATTCATCCATGAAGCTATCTCATTTCGTAGGATGGATTGTCTGAAGTTCTCGAAACCACTGGTGATTGATGGAGGCAGGTCCACAGTGCACAAACCTTTGAAGTCCAGCCAGTACAATTTTTATGATTGCATGGATAGACATTCAACCAAAGGGCTTCATGTTTTATCTTAACAGTATTTGCCAAAAGAAAAGTTGAAGATTGGCCAAGTAATCAGGAAAACAGAATTTACCATCTCCAATCGGTTGGTCATCCCACATGATAATTGGCAACAGGGGAAGGGTGCTTCCCACATACATCATCTCGGCTGCGCCTTTGGCTTCCTCCACAATGATATTGGCAGTTTTCACACTCTTGAGCAGCCCCTGCTCAACCAGTTTCGGAGCCAGCTGAAGAAGCCTTTTGGCGGTGCAGCCGCTGAGGATCTTATCAAATACGGGCAAGATCAGCTCTTTCTTGTGCGTTACAAAAGCCACGTTTACGTTCGGTCCTTCTGCAACATAACCTTCATCATCAACCCAAACAGAAGCGAATGCTCCCTGCTCTTCAGCTTCCAATTTGGAAAGCACGTTCGGTAGGTAATTCACATTCTTCATGGTCGCGAATAGAGGTGATTTCATGGGGATCGTGGAAGTTATGACTTTCACTCCCTCTTTGCATTGAGAGAAGTCTTCGTCGATGACCACAGCATAGAAAGCAGAGGTCGGGCAACCAGCAGGTGAGAGCAGAAAATCCCCAGGGCCAGCACTTAACCAGTATCTCAGAGTTCCTTTCTTGCATTGTGACGCCACAGTCAATTGTATGAGAATGCTTCGGAGGGTGGACTGAGAAAAAGGAGAGGAGATTTTTGCATTTGATGCTGATCTAAGGAAGCGATCCAAATGGACATCCAGTTCATAGAGGCATCTGCAGCCAATAAAGACAATATCCATATAACTAGACTTTCTCTGTGAAATTGGAAAGTTCGTCTCTCGGGATCAAAGCATTTGTATCAATATCATTTCTGCCCCAAACCATAGCCCTTGCTTACCCATCCAAAATGATTGCTGTATCAAAGACGCCATGACCTCTATGAACCATGTGATCATCAATTGGTATGACCATCATAGCTGGATCGAGTATTATTCCACCAAAAACGCTTGAATACATTGCAGGGTACGGCTGCTTTTTAACTGAACTCCACTTCTCATGCAGCTTATCGAGCAGCTGATAGAAATACCGATAAAATTGACACATGATATAGCATAAACAAGGTCAGAGGCAGTTCATCGACACTACTACAATTCAAGCAAACAAGAAGTTTATTTTGAACAGGCAATCATTGTGAGAGATGCCTCCTACATCACTGGATTCATGGTGCAGTATCATCTAACTGAAAGAACTAAATAGTGATGAGAGACCATTTGAAAGGCAAACAAATTTTCTTCAGAGTGCAAATCTTTCCCTAGGGCAGAAGTCAGTTCGCAAGAAGGTCAACAGCATTCAATAGAGATCTGTGCAAAATTTCAGTAGCTTAAACTTCGCATCCTAGTGCATAGCTGGGGAAAATAAAATTCATCACCTTATCATCAGATTCTTTGAACATGAGATCATCCTGCTATTAACATCTCATCCACAAATTGAACACTTTAGGGCAATACGGATTCATTCAGCTATTATTGCCTGGAAGAACATGTCCTGCCTAGTATTGTCTGGGCCAAAAACTGATCATCCTCGAAACAATCCCATCATTTGGCAAGTCGTTATAAAGCAGGGAAATCAATTACAATTGCCTATCCAATTGTGATTTTGATCCATTCATAAGCACCGTAACGAAAGACACTAATACACATGCACATAACTGAAAAGCGCCAAAAACCAGGATCAAGGGAAACACCATGATGGGTTTTACCTCGGATGATGACGAGAACACATGAACTTTGGAATCACCCGCATTTCCAATCTCCGAAGCATCTAAACCCCAACAAAAAAGAACATTAAAGTTCGAAACTTCACGAACAACAGACATCAGAAGGACAAAACAAACGGCTAAAGACCATAGACTCAGTTACCAGGTTTCTTGTCAGCGGAAGCGTCGCAAGAAGCCATGGCGTCAACGGGACTGAGAGAGAGAGCGAAAGACGGGGATGGACAGGAAAGGGAAACACCAGAGGAGGCAAAGCGATGGAGAGAACGAGGAGTGATCAGACCCCAATTATACGCACCTTGCTGTGCATTTTTCAAATGGGTACAATCCAAAAGTCAGTCAGCCGCGTCACTTCTTTTTGTCTCCGCGCTATTGGAGAGAATACTGAAAACGCTCGAATGAAACGCACGCGAAGGACGGGATTAGGTGGCTTTATCTTGTTTTATATGCTCTGCTTTTAGCCAGTGTTTGGCGGGGGCATCACGCAAGGGAGAGAGCGTCCATCGAGATCATGATGATCGCACTGACACTAGCGTTTCGAGATCAAAAGTCATTCCACGAAAAGTTCTACGTAGGTTTCGGAGACGTATGCACGAACAGCAGTTGCCTTAAGGAGAGTGAAAAAAGCAGTGAAGCGATGAAAAGCGTTGGCAGTGAAGGGAAAACCCATTTGTCTGCATTGGGGAGGAGAAGAAAAGGACACGAAAGAGGACGAATTTCCGACGGCATGAACTGGTGGGTGATTTGCGTTGTCTTTCGCTGCCGTCGCCTAGTGGCCCAACACACGTTCGCTTGAAACGAAACTCTCCACTTGGATCAGCATCCCCACAAAAGAATACAAGCACAAAGGACAGCGGATTCCCTTCCTGCTCTATTTTTTACGAAAAAATGACATAATTAATCATTAATAGTTTAATATGCAATTCCGAATCTTAATTTTTAATTTGGTCGTATGGTCCCTAAACTTTGATTTATTATTCAATGTTTTTGTGAACTTTAATTTATTTAATGCGATTAATGAATTATTGATAAATATTCAATATGATCGTTAAATAATTTTCAATGATTATATCGTACATTTATCAATAGTTCAAGAATTATACTGAATAAATTGAAAATTTAGAGATGATAGTGAATGTTAGATCAAAGTTTACAAATCACATTAACAAATTGAAAGTTCAAAGGCGATAATGCATAATAGACCAAAGTTCAAAAATCATTTGAGCTATTATTCTTACTTTTATGGGGAGTTTGCTTAACCTTTATAGCTTGCTAGGTGTGCTAGTCCTTTTCAGTTTTCGGTCGAAGTGCTAGGATTCTTTTACCTGTAACCATATAGCCCCCTTGCAGTAGAAAAACACCATCTAGACAGATCAAGAAAGCGTGCTTCTTAAGTTGATTAAGTGCACCGCTCGATACGATCGCTTTCAACCCTGTCGGGGGTTGAGCAATTTCTTGTTCTGGATCACGCGCCAGGACCCGAATGGACAACGATGCCTAGCCGAACAACCAGAGGGATAACTTAATGCCCAATAAGACCGACGTGAATAAATTTTAATATGAACATGTGAGATTCACAAAGTCTCATACACATTTGAACTGGTTGATTGCATATATTTCGGCTATGGATATGAGGGAGATCGAGAAACCCTTTTATTTCCCTAACCCTACAGGCTTAGTGTATTCAGATCTTCTAATCTGCTTATTGTCTCGTCCTTTGCTGTTTCTATACTTGCTTGGCATATCTCTGGCAGAACGACTTGATCCTTCCAAGGCCTTCTTCGAGAGATGGTGGATCGGCCGCGAAAGTGATGCGGACCCAATCTTTCAAGCCCACGGCAAGTCCTGCGAAACAGAGAATTTCCATGCCGTCAATGATACAGTTCAGCACCTGGGTTATGTCAGATGAATGTCTTGCAGAGGTCAAAAACCATAAAGCTAAAATGTCAATTCACTTCAAAAGGCAGATTTTCTCTACTGATCTGTGTGCAATCTCGAGTATGAGCTTCAAAAGATATGCAGGGTTTCAAAGCTATCTAGGAAAAGAACAGTTTTCATCCTTCAATTGCAAATAAGTATGTTAAGGAACCAAGGATCATGATGCTCTTTCAAACTAAAGATGAATTCCGCAATATTACGACAGATATGCAAAGGTTCTCTGTCATTAGTTATCATACCTGGAAGGATGATAACCGATTCCTCCTTGGCCAGCTTGAAGCAGAAGTCGATATCATCGCTGATGTCTTCCAATAGCGAAAGATTCAGCTTTACCTGCCCAGAGGAAAATAATTTTTTCAAGTCATGCACATTTAGCAGCATCAGGTGTTAGCCGCGTTAGAGCATCTAAGAATTTGGCCTCACCATCATAGCCATAGATCCCTTAGGTTTATCTGGACAAGTAAGGCAGGGAATCTCACTGATCCGACTGCAACAAATATCCGCAGTCAGTCTCAGCATGTCGATGTTTTTCTTGAAGAAAGCCTCATCGGTTCTCTCGATGATTTGAGGAACCGCTGCCTGGAATAATAAGCAATGGAAAAGATAGGGAACATAAGTCGTCAGATTTTTCATAAGGTCGGCGGAATTCACAATTGGCCCAAGAAAGCAGAAAGGCCTAGCCTCATTTAGAGGTTTATGTTGAAGTTTTCCATGAAAATTGTATATTCACAGTAAAAAGACAGATCCTTTTTATGCAAGGCATGACCACAATTATGTATTTGGAATAGTAACAGATTAGATTATGCTTCACTTGGGAATGAGTAGGAGGCATTGCATATCTCCCTCAGTATGCTTTAGTATGCATCTCTGTTGTTCTTTTGCCTAACCTTACCCGGTGAAATACATTAACTACGAAAAAAAACATCTATTTCTCTGCATATTCAACTGTTTAGCTGGCACAAAACAGCTTTCACTCTGGGGTAGGAGTTGCATCATGATATCAATTTGAGCCATCATATGTAAATTAGTATGCTCGCCGGTCAATAATCAAAATTGTGGATATATCTGTTTGGAATCAAACCTGGATGAAAGTTGATGGGCCTCCCAATATGTCAAAATACTTCTTGATGCGCTCAACAACCTAAGTGAAGAGAAGGCGGTAAAGGAGAAGTCAATAATTGCAAAGAAATGGATAATCAACTTTATGCAAGAGCTCTTAGAAATTGTAAATCCGAAAGCTAGGAAGGCAAGGGGGTGCACCCGCCACACACAGGCGCATGATACCTTGGGTTTCCTGAACATGCCACTGGGATCACTTGTCACGAACCAGCCGAGTCTCCACCCAGGTACAATCCATCTTTTGGACAGAGAACCGAGAGTGAGAACAGGGACGATCCTCCCATATCGTCCCATCGGCACGAATGGGGTGTCCCCAAAAGCAAGGTGCCCATAAACTTCATCAGCAATCACAAGGATTTTCAGCTTCTCTGCAGTTTCTGCTATCTAATTTCAATGCAAAAAAGGTCAATTCAGTCGAAATCATTTTAAAGCAATGCAATGGCAGTTAAAGCTAAATTGTAAGCAATTGACACTGACCTCCCTCAGATGTTGATCAGTGTACACGTTCCCACAAGGATTTCCCGGGTTGATAATTACCATTGCCACTGTGTTCCGATCTGCTAAAGTTTGTATAGCATCGAGATCAACCTCCCAACTTTTGTTGGGGAGGAGATCATAATGCCGAACTTCAATGTGTCTAAAAGCAGCACAAAGTTCATAAATCGGGAAACCAGGCCTTGGAAGCAGTACGTTCGCTCCTGGTCTAGCAAGCATTGCCAATGCAACATCTATTGCTTGCGTGCAACCGGATGTAACGAACACGTCATCGGACGATAACTTGTATGGGAGATCACAAGACAAGTACTCGGCGATTGCTCTGCCAAAGTGAAACATGCATTAATGAGTCAATGTCTCAGCTTCTTATACGAATCTTTCAAAGACATATGCCAATCGAGAAGTCAGTTTCTTCCATGCCCAGAAGACTGAAGAAATTTCAGCTGATCGAATGAAGCTGGGATTGTTCAAACCCATTTGAGTTTCAGACAAATTCCGACTGGGACTTAAAAGACTCGACTAAACAACATCCCCAAGAGGACATGCAAACCGTACATCATGCGTGCGCCGACCCACAACTTATGAGAACTGCGGAACTAAAATTAGCTGCAAAAACACAAGTTTTCCACAAAATTAGATTGCAGTGGCAGGAACGAGTGAACAGAAACTCGGCTTCTTGCTGATTGCAATCTGCAACCCTGACCAATGTATTGAACTGATAATCGCATGCCCACTCGAAACTATTACCCCGGACATGAAAGTAATCTCAGCGATTGAAAATTTAGCTATTGAAAACGACAATTCGTGACAGATCACCTTCTTGTCTGGGGAAGACCAACGGTGGGCGAATAGCCATTGAACTTCTGCGACTGAAGAGCGTCCACCACGGCGTCCTCGGCCACCCGCGTGGTGCGGAAGCACGTGTAAGCAGAAGGGTCGCCCATGCCCAGCGAAACCACCCTCTTGCCGTTGCCCGTTTCGACGTTCTCCATCAGCAAGCCGAGGATGCCCTTGATGGTGATGCGCGAAGGCGCCTCTACTTCGTGGTTCGCGTTTCCTGCGCCCTCCATTTTCTCTCGTTCCCCTTTTCTCCCGCTTCGACCCGCTCTCGTTTTCCTCTGTTTTCTCGAGGTTCTCGAGGCCGGGATTTATGAAGAGACGGAGAGTCAGAGAGACAGAGAGATGACCAAGTGGGGCGATTGGCTTAGTGCGTTGAAAGCCACATGTTGGGCATTCTCCTTATTTCCTGCATGAGAACAAAAAAGGTTGGCTCGGAGACGTGTCTCGTCGAGAGCAGAGAAAAAACAGAGCAAGGAGGTAGAAATTGGCAAGAAAACGGGAAAGAAACAAGAGATCTCCATCAAGAAGTAGCTTTCACCACTTCAGCCGTCAAAGATTGCCCATTCGCCCGGTGCAGACGCGATGGGACTCTGCGTGCACATACTCGCCGTCGGATGCTCTGCTCGGTTCTGGAGATCGGGTCGTCGCAAGAAACGAGGCTGCGGCTGAGGCTGAGGCTGCGTTTGGTGGCCATGAGATAAGCCCCGGTTCAGTACCACTACCACCCCTGTTTTGTCGTCGTGGATAAGATATGGTCCGTGAGTCAGGCAGCCACTCGCCCCGCCTAATCCTCGATTCTCTATATACGCGGGATTGCACGTTATCTTCGTTAATCGATCTTGATACATTGTAATTGATATTGTAATATTCTGTTATCCTATGTAGTTCTTATGTAATGTCTATACATAGGAAATTTCATCACTCTCTTTGTTCTTAACTTATGCTCCGTTCGTTTCGCGGAAAATAACTTCCAGGAAAATATTTTCCTGATTTTCTGGTGTTTGGATGGCGGAAAATACACGGTCAAGAAAATATTTTCCGGTCAACGGAAAATTCCTCTTTAATCTAAAATGACTTCCTTTTTTGAAAAGAGGAAGTCATTTTCCGCAGCTCTCGCGCTCCAGCTCCTTTTTCCTTTGTTCTCGTTCTCTCTCTCTCTTTCTTGCTCTCCCTGCTGCGATGGCTTCCTTCTCCAGGATCAGCCTCCGCCCTACCCGGCCGCTCCTGCCCGCCTGCTCCGTTCGGGGCGCCGCCGCCGCCGCCACCGCGGTGCTCCGCTTCCCCTGCGGCTCAAGGCCACGCTCCGCTTCCCTGCGGCTCGAAGCCGCCGGGAGGATTCGGCTCAAGAGGGAGCACTGCGGCGCGCCCGGAGGCTCATGCGGGAGCCCGCCGTGCAGCCGCTCGTCGTGCGGTGCGAGGCTTCCGGTGGACGGGTGAGCCTCGCCGCTTGGGGCGAGCTCGCCTTGCCCCGAGCCCCGCCTCCACCGCCGGATCTCGGCGACCGATCTTGGCTCGGTCGGATCTCGGTGACCGGATCTTGGTCGGCTCGCCATCGTCCAGCGTGTGGCGGTGGAGGAAGGAGGAAGGAGGAGGAGGAAGGAGGAAGGAGAAGTAGAAGGAAAATAAAAATAAAAAATAAAAATAAAAATAAAGAAATTAGTTAATTAACGGTGGAAAATGCTTTCCACTCAAAATTTAAGTTTCCACCGAACACCGGAAAATATATACCATTTTCCCTGCACTTCCGAAATATTTTTCTGAGATTTTCCATTTTCCGTGAAACGAACGCATATGCATTAGATATCTTTATTATTCTATAACTATTTTGTAATAAAAGTCCCGCCACGTGCTCCACGTTCTTTGTGGGGAACTTTCTTTTTTTATTTCCAAACGAGGCCGGGACCCGCAATGTTCATGCCCATCCCTAACGAGGACGCAACACGGTCCGTTTCGAGTTGTTCAACCTTGATCCAGACTAGATCCAGCGCGGCGACGATAGAGACGGCCTTGGGCTTAGACATGGAGGGCGAGAAACTCATGTTGGTATATAAAATCTTTCCAAAAGAATATCAAACTTTCAGTTTGGTAACCAACACGCGATTTCAGAATTACCGAATTGCCGAATATGATAGCCTAATGGTAATGGGGTAATACCGTCTTTTACAAAAGTCATAAACTCAAGTCACGTCGCGAGCGAATCTCTGATTTGTGGCTTGAGCATTTGTTACCTCATCTAGAGAAATTTCTTTACTTTCAGTATATCAGTGGAGTTGTAAATAATTGGCTCATACATTACTTAATAATTATGTCTCAAATCAAACATTCTATAGCAGATGTCAGATTCTTATGATAATGCCCATGAATTGTTTTGCTAATAAAAATAAAACATGAACTTGTGGCGTGACAATCCGAAACTGATCGGTGATGGTGTGTGAAGGCTACCGATGTCGCGGCTCCTATGTGACCTGTTGCACTCATTTTGTCCCGAAAGCTACTGATAAGGGACCCCTGATACGGTCGTCTGTTTCCGAGACGCATTCTCATTTTGATTGCGTGAATCACTTCTCTCATTCGTGGGCTCTCCATGTCCAACGGTGGACCATCAAGTTAGCATCCAAGGTGCATTCCGAGACAAAAGCCGTAGCGCCCGTCGTACCCATTTTCTGAAATATTAGCCGACCCTAGTTGCACGGGTTTAAATGCATATTTCGATGCTTAAATACATTAGCGCTCCTTACACGTTGGAAATCACTTACCCAGCTAGTACTTGAATCCTTAGATGTTCCTTGGAAAGCACGCGAAACTTTTGTCCAAAGAGCAAGCCGACACTTGACGACCGAGGAAGGAGAAGGGGGTGAGGCTTATAAGTTGTACTCGGACCTATCTATCTCTCTATCTATCCAGTGCCCACTCATCTATGTAGCAATTCGTTATGAAATAGTCTGGTTAATACCCGGTTTATCAAACGGAAAGATTCAAATAGTAGCTGAATGTGGCGATTTCTCTCAAAAGTCACTAGGTAATTGCCGCCCGGATCATCGAAGAAGCTAGCTAGTAGAAAGAAAGTTAAGCTTCTGTACATATAATGATGAGAACGTGTTTAGTGCATGAAACACAATCATATCTCTGTATGTAATTGGTGGTCCAAAACATATAACGTGTGATCTCTAATGGGATAAACATACATGCACTAGTGTCCAAATACTGACAGAGCAAACAAATCGAAACCCAACTCGTGCTAAGATGTTGAAATGTCTGCGCAAAAGCAAAAAGATCATTAGAGAACAGACCTGGATGAGGATGTTAGGGATGAAGGCTGTTTCAGCTAAGAACTCGCCAAGAAGAACCACCACCTCAGCTTTCAAGAAAGCAGCAGCGACTAGCGGGAGGTCTATCTCGTCGATTCGGACATCGCCTGTCCGACCGTTTATAGGAAAGAGATGCCGTCCTGGGCAAGCTCTCGTTTCGCATCTTCCAAGATAAGTCCGCTGATTAATGTTTTGTCGGCACGTCCTTGCGGGCCACCCGCACCGTCGACCCCCGTTGAATATGGAGTCCCGAAGAGATCCGCTTTTGGACGTCTCTGACTTGGAGCGTTTATCCTGCAACGCCTTCTTCCTGTCCCCGCCCATGCCTCCGTTCTTTCCCCACCATTTTTAGGAAGCACCTCGCGCGTGTATTGTATGGTCACGTAGTACGATGATAACCATGCTCGGATCAACTTTAGATTCCGTCAATCAATTATTGAAAACTCGCTTGTTGTCATGCCGGGGCGGGTGATGGAGATGCATTCCTGCTTCACTCGCTTATTAGCCCCAATCCTTTCTTATGCAATTGATGATGTGTTGTGTATTCTTTAATATAGGGGCGTGCATTGGTCATGGTCTAATTCGGAAACCGGACCAAATTAACCGGTTCTGAGTGCTTCTCTAGGTAATTTGTATGATTCCCAATCCAATTCCTTAATTGGATTGGGAATCATACACAACACAACTTATTATTATTATTATTATTATTATTATTATTATTATATTCAATAAGGGCATAAAATACAAATAATTCGTGGGAGTAATCTCCTCTCTTACTTGTAACTTTTCTTTGGTTAGTAAAAAAAAAAAGATATTATTGACAAATAAAAGATGTTCTAAATTATTTCCTTATAATAAGATATTATTGGCACCTATTTCCTTATAATACTTAGTCATCTCTGCCTTGCTGCAGTCGCACCTCCGAAAGAAACGGAGGACTTCATTCAGTGACTCCGCGATCGCCCTCTAAACGATCAGAATAATTCCCCCTCTTCCGATTGGGGTGAGGTTTGAGTCACTGAAGTCGTATTTGTATGACTTAAGTGTGACACTGTGGGAGGTGGGTCCCCACGCTAGCGTTGTCACGGGTTTACATCATCGGCCACCGGTTGTTCAGCGGTTCTCGAGTCATAAAAAAAAAAAATTATTGGCAAATAAAAAATGTCCTAAATTATTTCCTTATAATAAGATATTATGGACGTGTTGGTTCGGGCGTTCCCCCTTGTATTTGCACGACTTAAGTGTGACACCGTGGGAGGTGGATCCCCACGCTAGTGTTGTCACGGGTTTACATCACCGGTTGCCGGCTGTTCGGCAGTTCCCGAGTCATAAAAAAAAAAACAAGATATTATTGACAAATAAAAGATGTTTTAAATTATTTCCTTATGCGGAGATGAGATTGGACCGACGGAGAGCGGTTTGTTTTGTTGCAGGAGGATGCTACAGTCAGTGACAACGGCTTCCGATTTAATAGTAAAGTCTCCATCGGCATCATTCGATGGTCGCTGTCTGCGATCCTAAGCCGTGAAAAGCTCCCTTCAACCTCGAAAAGGAGAAAAACGGAAGCGACGTGCGCAGAAAGACTTTTGCAAATCTGGCTCGTCCCTTCGATGGTTGCACAGTCAAATCATGTTGCGATTTGGGGGAATTATAAAAAAGTCCTAAACCTATTACATTGTGCCAATTTAGTCCTAAACTTTTTTTGGTTAACTTAGTCCTAACTTTTTACAATTGTGTTAATTCAGTTCATCCGGCCAAAATTGGGCCCGGTCGGGTGACGTGGGACACCGGCTGGCGAACGATTTTTTAATAATTTTTGATTTTTTAATTTTTTAAAATTTTTTTTTCTTCTTTTTTTTTTCTTCCTATCTTCTTCTTCCTCCCGCACGGCACCGCCGCCACCGGCGAGGCTCGCCCCGCCCCCACTCCGCGAAGGAGAGCTCGCCCGCGATGGCGAGGCCGCCGTCGCCCGCCCAAGGCAAGGCTCGGTCTTGCCCCCATGGCGAGGTCGAGCCTCGCCAGATCCGCGACGGCGGCCTCGCCTTGGTCGGGAGAGGGTCGACTCGCCGCTGGCTGGCGAGGCTCGCCCGCCGCCCACTCGGGCAAAGGCGAGCCTCGCCCGGGACCGGCAAGGCCGCCACGGCCGAGGAAGAAGAAGATAGGAAGAAAAAAAAAAAAATTAAAAAAAAAATTAAAAAAAAATTAAAAATCGAAAAAAATTAAAAAAATTATTAAAAATCGTTCGCCAAATGCCCGCCGGCCAAGGCCCACATCACACCGGCCGGCCAATTTTGGCCGGATGGACTGAATTAACACAATTGTAAAAGGTTTAGGACTAAGTTGGCTAAAAAAAAAAGTTTATGACTAAATCGCACAATCGCAATAGCTTAGTTTAGGACTTTTTGGTAATTCTCCCGTTGCGATTTTATAAGCGGTTTTTCCATGTGGTGTAGCAACGTCCAACGCCGACTGCAATTCCGTGAATCTTGTGGTCCGAAGGTGAACGGTCGAGTTTACGAGCGAGGATGGCCTTGGACATGAAGCCCGCGAGCGTTCATCAGAAAAGCCCACCGGCCGAGCGAGATGGCTAGACAACGCCCAGACGGATTCGTAAAATGCTCCTTTGCACGGGCGCGCTCAGCCTTGTCTCCGTCGTGTCCATTGTCCGCAGCGCAAGCTTTGAAATTATATCACCGCCATTATTGGACTGACCCACGCCTGCAAATTTCCTTTTAAAGTTGCACAGAGCTCTGTGGAGATGGTACGGAGAGGGTGCGCAGTACACACAGCCAGGGAAAAGAGGAGAAACCAAAAAAATAAGAAATACACCAAATCAAGATTTACTGTAAAGATAGGCATGCCAAGGGGTGGAAAATTTAGCTTGTGTTTATCGAGTGATTCTACTTGTTTTAGCTCTTGAATACATGTTCCGATGCGAGTCTGTTGACACCCAAAGTTGATTTGATCATTGAAACACATGCGAAGATAAGTGATAATCACATGCATAACAAATGGGTGTCATCTTATAACTACCGAGCTCTCAACATTACACTCGACGTTCCACGGTAATGTTCTTTTATATTACTTGTCCAATTGTTGAAATACAATGACAAACGGTTAGTAAGCACTAGCAACAAGTTCTCATTGAAAGTGTTTTAAATACAAGTGAAATCTCCAAAACTGTTGACATTGAATACACACAATTGTTGAGAGAGTAGTAACCATTCAAAAACGCAATCATGGAACGCGTAGTCGATAACTATAGAATCATCAAGACACAATGACGATAGTTATGTTTTGCAAGTGAAGTTTGCCAAAATAAAGGAACATGGATGAAAACAATGGAAGTTACTTGGGAAAAGGCACCCGTCGAATGTAATCGATAAGAGCTTAGTCGACAACCATTTTATTCTCAAAAATACTTTTTGCTTAAAAATGATTTCTATATTCCGTTCTATGGAAGAGTTTCTAAGTATTTGAAAACGTTTGGTAATTATAAAAAAAAAAATTATTCTCAAGATAAAAATGTGTTTAGTAAGGTCTAATTTTGTAATAATTTATTTTGTATTTTTTTCCTTTTATTCTTCTCCTTCTTCCTCTTACGCCGATCACCCTACAAGGGTTGGTTACCCCGTTGGAGCGTTGCTAGCCCACAGCAAGGGGCAAGGCCATCCGCCAAGGAGGCATGAGGCTGACCTCGCCTAGTTGCCAAGAAGGCTCAATCTCGTCAACGCTAGTGACGCTCTAATGAGGTTGCCAACCCTTGTTTGGCTAGTGGCCAAGCCAAAGAGAAAGCAAGGGAAAAAGAAAAGAAAAGGAAAAGAAGGAAAGAAAAGTGGAAAAAAAGGAAAATGGATTTGATTATGGAATTGTTCTTGCGAACAAAGAAGCAATTTTCTTTTCTACTTCTTAATTCTAATCCAAATCTATTTCTACCAACAAATTTGTTTCCGCGAACAAAAAAATTACCAAATGAATTTTAGTTATTTTTTGTTCCTAGAAACAAAAGAATAGAATCGACATTATTTGATCAGTTAACTAATAGACCACAAGGTCACTACACATTCACCATAAATACCACCAACTATCTAATAAGACACCCCATAAATCAACAAAATGCTGTCTTTTAATTATCTTTACTTTTCTTGCACAATATTTTAAATTTACTTTTCTTGCACTGTATTTTAAATTTCCTTAGTTATAACTTTTGTATTCACGTCATTGATTAGATTTTCACATGTATCTTTAACTAGATACCTCATCGTTGATTGAATTCTAACATTGTATCTCAATATCCTTAATTTGTGCCACCCATTGAATTCCTGCATAATTCAAGACTGACTTTGTATCTTTTTGGTCTCGTCGTTGATTAAATTCTAACTTGATATGAGATTGTACAATGTTGTTTGGATCAAAGAAATTTGATTTCTTATTGCACGAGATATTATACATCCGAAATTAGCGCAAAACACTTGCCCCTTTAATAAAACTAAATAATGATTTTCGATGAAAGATATTTTGTTATTGGAGCAATTCTGACAAAACAGGTCCAACTAAACATATATGCATCATCGCATGCCATGTTTGGGTTCAAAATCATTTAACTAAAAAGCCTCTAACTCTGCATTATGTACACTAGGATCCCACTTGTGGCATTTCAAGAATTTCTCATAAACTCGAAAAATACTTGTTTAGGGTCCTCCAAGAAAAGTACCCTAAAAAAGTCCTAAACCTAAGTAATAGTTCAGTCATAAACTTTAGCAATGTCATCAGAAGATGTATTGGAAATTATGAAATGGAGAAGTTCAATGCAAAACCAAGCAACTAGTAGAAAGCCTCATAAGTTAATCATTGTATTTTTCTAGTGAAAAAAAGACCCTACTGAATTTGAAAAGTGATCAACAAAGTTGGACACCATGGGTCCGTTTGGTAACACTTTTATTTTGAAAAATAATTTCTTTTCAAAAATAGTATTTTCTATTTCTATTCTTTGGAATAATTTCTTAGCAAAAGAACATGTTTGGTAGCTATACAAAATTTATATTCTCGAAATATAAAAGTAACAGAAATATGCTTGGTACAATTCACAATTTTTTTGTAATGATGAATTTTCTTTAATTTTTTTTATTCTTCCTTATCATCACCGCCGACCGCCGCCATCCACAACTAATGACCACCAACCGCCGCCGCCATTGCTATCGCCGTTGTTGCCGTAGCCCAAGGTGATGGGTGGTGGGTGGCGGTGTCGATGATTATCGGCGGCAATCGACAGGCGTAGTGGTTGACCAGCTGTGGCAAGTGGCAGTTGACTAGTGGTAGGCAGCAGCAAGGATAGCAACCAACAAAGAAGAAGAAAAGAGAAAAAAATAAAAATAAAAAAAAATTATTTTTAGAAATTATTATCGAAGACAAAAAGTTACTTTTTTCTACTTTTTATTTCTGTTTCAAATCTATTATCCAGTCACTTTTTTATCCTGAGGAATAAAAAAATTAATCGACATTACCAAATGAATTTCTATTCTTTTTTTATTTCAGAGAACAAAAGAACAATAATTGAGAAAAATAAAAATGTTACCAAACGGAATCTAAGAAAGCATCCAAAGTAAAGCAATCGAAACAGCAACAAAGTCATGAAGAAGAAAAAAAAAAAAAAACCTCAACTTTTAATAGCTTTTGAATGTTATACGACTAGCTTAACGTCATACTTATTAACAAAGGCTACAGCCATGACAAAAATATACCTCTCTTTTGTTCTCATTTGTTTGAAGTAAATATGATCAGTCTCACTCTAATATCCAAGAAAAAGTATGTTAAGTCCACTTCCCCATACTAATAAAATGTGCTGAACCTTCACCAATCAAATTTGAAGTTCCTAATATCGAGGTAAAGATCACAAAATCTTCATATGGACACAAACTGCTGGACTGCACAGGACATTGTGATTTGGTTACTTACAAGGGGTTCCCGAGGAAAGACTTGTCATGATTAAAAATGGATGCTCACTATATATTCTCCTATAGAAAGAGAGTAAATGTAATTAAGTTCATGTGTATCAAAAGATGTACAATCAAGTCACGTACCTATGAAATTCAGCAAAAAATTACATAGAAGGAATCAAAGAAAGTTGGGATATCAGACATAGAAAATGATATTATCCTAAGAAAGAGCAAAACGGGCAGATCAAGCTGTCTAACTAAACAAAATCCGTCCCCTCCTATTACATTTCACAATCAATCAACTGGCGCATTTCTCTACCTTTTTATACCTTCCTTTGCCGCACAATTTAAAACTTCTTCTCCCATCGCCAATGAAAACCCCCGAAAAAAAATCAAAAATAAAAAAAATCCTGGTTACATCGGCGGATTTTGCGGCGGCTCTTCGGGGGATGTCGCCATCAGAAGGCAGCGTCTTGGCGGTCGGCGGTGACGTAACCCTAATCGGAGCCATGAACGGCGACGACGCGTGCGGTGCCGTGCGATGTGACCGATCGGACGGATGGATCGTCTCCCATCCTTCCTTTGGAGATTTCCTCTTCTGCGCCTCGCTTTCGTTCGCGCGGGCGAACGTGTGCTGGGGGGTGATGAAAGACCGAAAGTGCCATTTTTTGCTCTTGCTCTTTATTAGGAAAATGACCCGCTTTTAAATTCGTGCAATATTGTAAAGTCAAAGTGAAATCATACAACTTAGAATTATGAAATGTGTAAGGTTTTTTTCCTCTCTCTCTTGTTTTTCCCATTTTGCCAATTTAACGAGGATTGATAGCGTGTTGCTTAAGAATTCTATTCAATTTTTCCGGCGCAATTTTGAAAATTTTCTTCTATGTTAACAACTTATCGTGAGGTACTTCGCTTGTGGGTAAATTTGGAGGGACGGAATTAAAGGGCATGGTAATGGAAATTGAGATTTCATCGAAAATGTCGTCTTATCTAATCTTCAGACCTTCAATGTGGAATGTAAACTACGCTTTTGACTTATCTCCATAGCCTTGCAAGTGGACATCTAGAGTGGTGCAGAGATGACCGTGTGAAGGTTGTGTTAATTTTTCCATTTGCTCAAAAAAGAATTGAATAGTTGCATTTAAGTATAATTCGGTAATCAATTCCATATTGAGAATTTTATCCATATTGGTGAAATAAAATAGGTCCATGCTATTTTCACATTCTAAATATTTACAACGCTCTAATTTATTGAGTTGACAAAAACAACCTCAAGAGAACTAATTAATCAAAACCACCGGTGGAAAGGGTGAAAGTTACTATTTATTGAAAATGCAAAAGTCCCACATTGTCATGAGAACACAAGACCGTCTGGATTGATCAAAACAAAAAAGTTTCATTCTATCGTCTTCTGTTGTTTCCTCTTGTTTTCATACAAATTCTATTTCCTCCCTTCTACTTCCTAATGTGCTTAATTAATTTTTGTAAATGGATTTGGGTAAGGAATTTGAACATGGCTTTTTTAATTAAGACATCTCAAGTACAAATTAAAATAATAAACAGCTTTTATCAAAGAATGCCCCTAAAAAAACTTGAACAAAAGAATTGTATATTAAAAGGAGGTATATTAAAAGGAGTTATTACAAATTAAACGTTAGAGTGACATTTTAAATAAATTTACTTTTTTTTTTGTCAGTCCTACTCTATTCCTACTCTACACTTACTCTCAGACTTTTGCCCTGCCTCTTGCAGGGCGTGGGAGTCAAAACCCACTCCTGAAAGTTACGTGTCCCCACCCTATCTTCCCTGAAAATGTGGGGATTTAAACCCCTCATCTCCCCATTCCATGTTGGAAAAGTTGCCACTGGAGATTATAAATTTACTTTATTAATGTTCTTTATTATTAGAATCTCGATCGTTAAATTTATGAACAACAAACACCTGAAGGACAAAACAAACGGCTAAAGACCATAGACTCATTCACCTGGTTTCTTGTCAGCGGGAGCGTCGCAAGAATCCATGGCGTCAACGGGACTGGGAGCGAAAGCGAAAGACGGAGGTAGACAGGAAAGGGAAACACGAGAGGAGGCAAGGCGATAGAGAGAGCCGGGGGTTTTCGACGTCTCTAACTTGGAGCGTTTATCCTGCAACGCCTTCTTCCTATCCCCGCCATGCTTCCGTTCTTTCCCCACCATTTTATAGGAAACACCTCCCGCCTGTATTGTATGGTCACGTAGCACGATGATGACGATGCTCGAATCAACTTTAGATTTCGTCAATCGACTATTGAAACGTCGCTTGTTGTCATGCCGGGGGCGGTGATGGGGATGTATTCCGGTCTTCTCTCGATCATTAGCTCCAATCCCTTTCTCATGCAATTAATGATGTGTTGTGTATTCTTTAATATAGGGGCGTGCATCGTGATAAGGTTAACAATATTGGTGAACCAAGGGAAGAAGAGAAATGTCACGAGCAGAAGCAATTATTGCGTTCAAAGACAAGTGTCATGAGCCAAATGGAGGAATGCACAACCGTTTTGCTGCCTTAAGCCTAGTCCCGGCTGAGTAAATTTAACTACAAAGTGGTAATGGGTTAAGGAATAATTGAATGGCATGTGGCATGGCTAATATTTTCACACGAGTTTTTCATCTTATTGTCTTTTTAATATAAATAGCAGTATGTACCACAGAAAAAAAGACTAAGTATTATGACTTTCGGTGAAGAACATTTATCTCTCGAGAAATTTACCTTTAAATCATTGTTTTCTTAATTTCTCTAATTTTCTTCATGGTATCAAAACTTGATATTGAGAGCCGGTTTTACCATTTTTGTTTTCATCATTTTCCTTGAATTCATCTCTTCTTCATTTACACAACCATGGTAGAAAACCCAAATCTGAGATGCCCATACCCTATATGTAAACCTGTCAAACTTTGTGACTATCAAACTTTCCGAAGGAAATTTCCTTTTATGGTAGACACAATTTCTTCGCTTCATTAGAAGCCAGGATATATTGGATTTCATTAATGGTCAAATTCAACGTCCACCACTCATAATCTTACATACAAAATGGGAAAAAACTGAAAATATCCTTAATCCGGAGTATTAGTAATGGTATCGTACTAACCAACTATGTTGTTATGGATCAGTGGATTCGTGTCTGAGGATGTGTTGGGACTCAAAATTGGTCTTAAATCAACTTCTAACGTATTGAGTACATTGTGTAGTCGTTTTACTCAAGGATCTGTGGCCAAAGAATTTGAATTAAGGGGTAAGCTTCAATCTTGTCAAAAGCACAATAGGCCATTAACCGAGTATTTGCGTGAGTTCAAATTGATTTGTGAACAATTAAACGCAATTGGGAAACCAATGGATCAAATCACAAAGGTCTTTGATGTTTTAGAGGGTCTCAAAAGTGACTATGAGGCATTTAAAAAACTATGTATTGCCTAAAACCCGAGTCAAGCTATGAAGACATTATTGCTTAACTCAGGAGATATGGAGTGTGATGTCAAAATTATTTGTCGAATCAAATAAACCCTAATTTACTTGTGAAAAGATTGATCAGTCTAAACTGAGTAGTAAGGATGATTCAAATTCATTTGACTCAACATTTGTTTTTGCTAGCCAAATAAAATTTAACGGAGGTTTTAAAGGAAGGAATAGCAAGTTTGACAATAAAGGAAGAGGCCATGGTTTTCATAGAAGAAGGTTCAGAAATTATCCTAGATTCCAAAACTATGGACCCTCAAGAACTTTTGGTGATTCATCTTGTGATTATCAGTTTAGTGTTTATCAATTTGGTGGAGTATACAAACCAAATTCACTCTCTCATAATCAAGACTTTCAGCCCTATACAAACACTCCAACTAAGGTTTCTAATTGAGAGGAGTATCTGCATGTAGGTGGTAATTCTACTTCGGACAAATAGTTTTATATTAATAATACAAAACTTCAATGTAAGATATGCAAGAGGCCGGAACATAACGCTCTATGTTGTTGATACCGCTTTAATAATTCTTATCAAAACGAGCCGATACCAAATGCCTTAACCGCTCTTCAATTGTAGGATGATCAAGGAGGAGATTGGTTCCTAAATTCTAGGGCAATAGCCTATATCACATTATCGACAGGTAACCTCAACTCTTTCTCTCTTTACTATGGTTTAGACACGGTAATGGCGGCAAATGGAGTTTGTTTGCCCATTACCCATATTGGCTCAACATCTTTGCATTCATTTCCTTTAAATGAGATTTTGGTTGTCCCAGAGATTAAGAAAAACTTAATTTCGGTGTCTACGTTGACTAAGGATTACCGTTGCTCACTAATCTTTGATGAATTTGGTGTATCTATTAAGGACTGTGGGGCTCTTTATAAGGTAAATCAAGCACAAATAGATGCACGATACTCTCAAACATAGCGGACCGCTCGCAGTGAAGTCTGACACTTTCGACTTGGGCACTCAAACTTTCAAATAATATAATTTCTAGAGAACAACAATAAGATCAAATCTACAAAGATGACAAAGAGAATATGTAACAGCTGCCTAGTTGGAAAAAGTAGCAAGCTGCAGTTTAATATCTCAAAGTCTCTAGCTAGTAAACCACTTAAAAAAATCTATTGCGATGTGTGGGTGCCTGCCCTAGTAGAATCTTTTCAATTGTTTAACTTCTATGTAGTCTTCATAGATAGTTTTTCACGGTTCTTATGGGTGTATCCAATGAAAAGAAAGTCTGAGTTCCTTTCCATCTTTGTCATGTTACAAAATCTTGTTGAGAACCAATTTGAAAGTTAAATTAAATCTTCCCAATGCGACGATGGAGGGGAATTCAATAGCAGCCAATTTGTGAATCATTTGAATGAGAAAGGAATTAAAATATTGGTCTCCTACCCATATACACCAAAACAGGAAGGAAATGCCGAAAGGAAACATTGACACATCATTGAGTTGGGTCTTTCTATGCTCTACCATGCATGGGTACCGTTGATTTATTAGGTCATTGCATTTCTCACTGCCACATTTCTCATCAATCTACTAATGTCACTAATGTTGGGAATGAGTAGTCCGTTTGGTAAGCTCTAAAGAGCCCGATTATGAGCTTCTTCGAGTCTTTGGGTGTGAGTGCTATCCACACCTTAGACCGTATGGTGCAACAAGTTCAATCCACGCTCATTACCATCCTGGGTATAGTCAAAGACATAAAGGTTATTAATATCTTTATCCACCTACAAGAAGGGTGTATGTAAGTCGTCATGTGATATTTCATGATCCTCACTCCTTTCGAATGGTGCAACAAAGTCTGACATAAAGGATATTTCATGATCCTCACACCTATCAAAAGGGTTATTAATGTTTTTAGATCATATGGTGTAATAAAGTTTGATCCATGCTCATGACCTTGTGTTTTTCTTGGGTATAGTTAGAGACAGAAGTGTTATTGATGTTTTTATCCGCCCACCTGAAGGGTGTATGTAAGTCATCGCATGATATTTCATGATCCTCACTCTTTTCAACGTCTTGCTGGTAGATTACAATATTTTCTTCAAAACCAAGTGTCACAAGCCAAATGGAGGAATGCACATCCATTTTGTTGCCTTAACCCTAGTCCCAGCTGAGTAAATCTAACGAAAGAGTGGTAATGGGTTAAGGAATAATTGAGTGACACGTGTCGTCGCTAATATTTTTCACACTAGTTTTTCATTTGGTTGTTTTCTTAATATAGATAGTAGTATGTATTGTAGAAGAAAATATTGAATATTATGGCTTTCAATGACGAACATTCCTCCCCTAGGAAATTTACCTTAGAATCGTCATTTTCTTAATTCCTTTGAGTTTCTTCAGATGAGTCCTAGTCTAATTTGTAAACTGAGGGAATCCGTATGATTCCCTGTACGGTTCTTTGAATTAGGAACCCTAACCCAAAGTATGTTATCATTGTTGTTATTTAATTCGATAAGGGCAAAAAATACAAATTATTTGTGGGAGTAATCTCTCCTTTTATTGGTAACTTTCCTTTGGCGAGTAATTTCATCCTACACTAAGGTAACTTTGAACAAATATTTAAGAACCTGTGAAAAATAAAATAAAATTAAAAAAATTACACATCGGTGGGCCCTAAGACAATCCAGGAACCGATCATACCAAACTACTGATCTCGATTCGATTACACAGGGTCACTTCCAATTCCATAAATTGGGAATTAACCATCCTCGGTATGATTCCTAGTTTCAGATGAGAATTAACCCATCCTAAAATCGATTATTCCTATTTTAATGCGTGATAACGAAAGACTCGTAAGAAGGCACCGATTGCTCCTTGCATAAGAAATTCGGTGGCCTTAAAAGATAAAATGCGACTTGTTCAATGAACTTTGAAAACAAAATTTGACTTCGATGAGATACCGAATAGAATGGAGTCAGGATCTATTTGAAAGAGATTTGTTTTACATAATATCTTATCGATAGAAATATATATTGTAATTATCTCTTTCTTCTAACTTTAAGAGATAGATAATATATTATCGGCCAATAAAAGATGTTCTAAAGTCTTTCCTTATGCCGAGGAGAGACTGGAATGATGGGGAGAGGTTTGTTTTGTTGCAGGTAGAGGATGTGACAGTTAATAATACAGGCTTCCGATTTAATAGTGAAGGCTCCATCATTCGAGCGCCGCTGTCTGTGATCCACAGCCACGAAAAGCTCCCTTCAAACTCGAGAATTAGAAAACGGAAGCGACGTGCGCAGAAAGACTTCTGGAAATCTGGCTCGTCCCTTCGATCGTTGCACAGTCAAATCACGTTGCGATTTTATGAGCGGGTTTTTCCATGTGGTATAGCGACGTCCGAGGATGGCCGTGGACATGAATGAAGCCCGCGAGCGTGTTCATCAGAAAGCCCACCCAACGAGCGAGACGGCTTGACAACGGCCCAAACGGATTTTGGGACGCTGCTTCTTCGCACGGGTGTCCGTTGTCCGCAGCGGGCCCTTTGAAATTATATCATCGCCATTATTGGACTGACCGACGCCTGCAAATTTCCTTTTGAGGTTGCGCGGAGCCCTGCGGAAATGGTACGGAGATGGGCGTGCCGTACTGAGTACGCACAGCCAGGGAAAATAAGAGAAACCAAAAATACGGGACCAAATCAAGATTTACTGTAAAGACAAGCATGCCTAAGGGTGGAAAATTTGACTAGCGTTCATCGAGTGATTCTGCTGATTTTAGCTACTGAGTATATGTTCCGATATCGGTCTCATGATGCCCAAAGTTGATTTGATCATCATGCACACGAAGAGGTAAGTGGCAATAACGTGTATAACACATGAGTGTCCTCATAAATCAACAAAATGTTATCTTTTAATTATCTTTTTTGCATTGTACTTTAAATTTCCTTCGCTGTAACTTTCAAATTTGCATTGCTAATTAGATTTCAACATGTATCTTTATCTCAATACTCATCATTGATTGAATTTCGACATTATCTCAATATTCTCAATCTGTGCCGCCAATCGAATTCCGCCATAGTTTGAGATTGATCTTGTAACTTTTTGGTCTTGTGGTTTATTAAATTCCAACTTGATATTGAATTGTACAATGTTGTTTGGATTAAAGAAATTGAAATTATTATTGCATGAGATATCCTTTGTCCAAAATTGATGCAAAACCCTTATCCCCTTCGATAAAACCTAATAATGATTTTCAATGAAATATATTTCATTATAAGAGCAATTTCAACGAAATAGGGCTAATTAAGCCCCATTTGGTTCAGCATTCCAAATGAGTTTTGAGACTCTAAAATCCCCTGACGAAATGTAAATAGCAAGTAATTTGTTTTTTTTTTTTAACTTTGGGGAAATACAATTACATCTCCAAATGGCTCCAAGGGCTTTTATCTCAAAGTAGGTTCGAAGTTCCTTTAGGAAGTTGCATTTCTCGGAATGCAAGTTTTGGCCCCTCGTTTACTATTAAGTTTCTCCATGGTTTGTATGAAAAAGAAGATCAAAGGTCGACAACCACAGCCCAAGGGGTCGCATAAGCTGGCGATCGCCCCCTAACCTCAGGTGACGCCTAGGTTGTGCGACACAGGTGACTGTTGACCTTAATTGTGTGACCCAAGCAACACTTGAGGTCACATAACCCCAAGCGATGGTCATTGATGCCTATAGCACGTTATGACCGATATAGAAGTACTGGTGCCATTATCTTTCTCGTTTCACTTATCTTAAGCATGTGGAAGCCTAAAGGACTAAGGTAGTTTAGGGGTGCAAGTGAACTATTTTAAACAAGCTAGCTTCATTTATTACATACATACATACGTACATATCAGGTGACAAGTGGGGTATACTAGGAAATTCAAAATGCCAATAGTACTCGTTACATCAGGTTGTGCGTTGGTCACCCCATCCCTACTTAATTGTACACATGGTCACCCGACCCTGACCCTTTGACTTGGTAAAAAATCTTCCCAACTCAAAAATTCCAACTTCCCTCCTAGTTCCCGTCTATGCGGCAAGATTGCCCCTATCTCCTAGCTTGTTATTGAGTAGTGGAAGTGGACCCATTATGCAACTATTGACACGGGCGTACATTATGACGAAACCAAAAGTAACCTACCTCATCATGGGCCCTACATCAACAACCATACACAACTTAATTCGACTAAACACTGTATCCGGGAAATCAAGTTCTATGAATTCATCATCTTCCCACACGAAATCGACTAGTACTCCATAATGTATCACAAGAAAGGCAGGTGAGATTGACATTCTATTGATATGAAAAGATAAAGTCAACAACCAATGAGTCTAAACCTAGAAAGCAGAAGATCCATAGGTCTACACTACACAAATTGGTCGTCATACTGACAAAGAAAGTCTTGATATAAGGTTTAGTAAATCACTTTCATATCAACTTACCTGAGAACATAAAGGTAATAACTATTCCCAATAGATAATCAATAGCTTAGTTTAGAGGTACTAAAGTTATATTCGATGTAAATTCATGTTGTCATCATCATTCGAGGAACCCCATTACCCCAAGCATCTCGCATCCATCCGGCATCACAAACACATATAGGGGAATCATGTTACACCCCCAGTCACCTCTCTAGGTATCCCTACTACAACACGAGACATCGTCGTATCAAGGACCGACGACATTCTCAATCACATAGTTACACCATGATGCAGTTACTATTATCCAGAGACTCAAGTGTGAATCTAATAAATACGTAGTTATCTTTATCCCCTAAACTAATATAAACTTACCCATATTGATCTTACATGGATTGTTAGAAGAATCCTAGGCCCTAACTAGCCTTATAAGGCATTCCACGCGCCTTTGGAAATGATAGCTATTGTCCAAGTAAATGAATTAAAAAAATTATGAAACTTTAATATGAGGTAGATAAGACCGAGAGGGATATTTTTCTGATTCAGCTCATGCAATTCTAAATAATTATTGTAAACCAGGCCCAAAACAATAAAGATTTCCAGAATGCAATTTAGTAGGAGAATAAATATTTTGCCAACCAAAAATTATGGAAATTTAATATGTGGTATCCTATGATGTACTCTACAACTTTCATGAAGGACACGTGTTAAGATTCTGGATCAAAAACTCTATAGAGAATGGAAAATAGGAAGAGGTTGGTCTAGTGAACCCAAAAACAAATTTCAAATCCCAAAATTTTTCAAATTTATTTTGTCATGCGAAGTCCAAAAATTATGAGATTAAAATAAGTTGCAGAACGGCCAATAAGGGAAGACTTTCGTGAAGAACACCCCATGAAATTCACATCACATGAGTCAATACAAAATTAGCAAGATTCAGGATCGGGCAAAAATCAAACCCACATCAACAACCTAATTTCCATTTCGGCTCACCTTCAACAATTTCAGCCCAAAAACGTACGCAAAATCACCATATAACTCTCTTAGAACACATGTTAACCCACGAGTAACGTGGACCGATGTCAAGTTCAATGACGTGACGTGGACTAGTGATTGTATGGGACTCATTATACATTGAGCAAAAAATCCAAATGTTACAAGCGACCCTAGACAACAATTGCTCGGGTCGCGCAACCTTAGGCAATAATGCCCGCGCAAACCTAAGTGGCAACGGTCTCTTGGATCGCGCCAACCTAGGCAACATCGCCTAGGTCACGTGACTCCTGAGGTTGTGCCACCTCATGTGAGGCTGTCTAGCATTTAGATTTGGCCACCATTGGCTTATCTCCTAAAAGAATAAGAAAGACCTTTTTTTCTTTATAAATGTAATTTTTACTAAACGATGTTTAAGTTGAAGTTGTTTTCCAATGTTCTTTAAAATTACAACTCACTAATCGCTATCTATATTTAAAAAAACTCTTTTAGTCCAAAGATATTTGGATTTTCCCAAATACGTTTTCTTAAAACCAAACCAAACAGGGCTTGAACATATACATAGCATCGCCTGTCATGATTGGGCTCGAAATCATATAATCGAAAAGCCTCCAATTCTGCATTATGTATGCTAAGATTTAGATTGTGACATTTCGAGATATTCTCATAAACTCAAGATATACCCGCTGAAAAGTACCAAAAAAATGTCATAAATCTAAGTAAAAATTTAGTCATAAACTTTCACTTTCCGCCGTTGTAATATGTTTGGGACTTTCTTTGAGTACTTTTCCCAAGGTTGTCGCCATAGTTAAACCATGAAGCTCAACGGCTCCAAACAACGGATGCATCGACGATTCCATGCTTTCATTCGCTACGACTGCAATTGACAACTTTGGGCGATGAAAACTTCAACAATTCCTCAGCTAGAAACGGACGATGCCGCCTCGAGGCAACTTTCCTTCCTCGAATCTCTCTTCCGAGACCAAGACCGTTCTCCACGGCACGCGCGACGGCATATGCCGGTTCAGTACTTGGCATTGCAATTGCACGACAAATGTTCAGCCGCGCACGATGACGCGATTTAAGAGCTTTCTTCAGCTCAGAACCCGGGTCAGTGACTGCCGCTGCGGTCCTCATAGGTCGAATTGAATGCGGTTTCCTTTCATGAAAGAGGGAAGAGGAAAGAGGCCAAAGGCAATAAATTGCGGTTGGCGACGGAGGGGGAGCGCGGTGGGGGCCCCGAAGCGGCGGTGGGGCCCCGGATTGGAAAAGGGCGGGAGCGGCCGTATGTCGGGGCGGCGGAGGGGGTGACTTAAGGTTGTCGTCATGCGCGATCCACGACGCGATCTCTCGAGACACGAGCCCTTTTTGTTTCTTTCTTTCTTTTTCGCTTTTTGTTTCCCTGCCGAATCCCATTATTTTAAAAAAAATTTCTTCTTTATATTCTGCCAGAGAGGAAAAAAGAAAAAGGTGGGGTTGTTTGGTTATTCTCCGTCTCTCTCTCTCGCTGTCGTTATTTGCCTAAAAGTCAACATGAAAGTCGCCCGATTTTCAGTGAAGGATGAGAGAGCAACTGTTCCAAATTTTCGAAAACTCGAACTGGGTTCTATACGTGCGATTATTTTTGAATTGGGATTCACTTAAAAAGTACTCCTTTTAAGAATCTTTGTTTTCCGACCAAAAAAAAAAAAAAAGAATCTTTGATAAAAAAAAAAAAAAAGGAGAGGGAAGCTGCAACTTTCAATATCACTCGAATTTCTCCTGGTATGCGTTAAGTCATTTCGAAAGCGAAAAATTATTTGATTAATTTTATATAATAACTCTTTATGGGAGAGCCGTTGATGGAAACTACATCTTTTTTGTTTTGTCAGATTTACAGAGTTTGCCCATCGAGAATCCGAGAAAGGAAGATGTTGTTTTTATTTTATTTAATAATCCTCAGATACGGACAAGGGCAGACAAACCTGGGATTGGCGGGGCCGTCGAAGCGGGCCCTCCAATTTCTATTCACTTGGGAAATTAATTATTCTTTCCCAAAGTTTCGTGTAATTTTCATTTAGAACGATCCCTCCAATAATTCTTTTTGGAATATCTATTATTTCACTCGCTTGCCTCCAGGAAAAAGAGGAGTCCCCATGTCGAAGGAATCTCGAACGTTGCATCTCGTATATGTTAAAACAACGCGTGACAATTTTCACGGTCTCTCTCTGTGTCTGATTCTGGGATGAGGCAGGTGTTCACCCCTCGCTGGTTGCGAGAACAGAAGCTAACATGAAAAGTCGACGAAAGGCATTTAAAAGCTGGGTTATAGTTGCAGAACGAAACCACGCAACCTCTTTCACGTTTACAGAACGGGATTTTACAGAGCGAGCTCCACCTTATCCACACGTATAATCGCAGCACAGACCTGCCTGCGCACATCCCTTCTTCCCTTCTGGTGCAACAAAGAGCTGCGCGAGCGGTATTATATATACGCTGAAACGCGGAGCGGCGCACGTTAACTTTTACGTGGGTCATTAAATGATTAACGTAGGATTAGTGGGGGTGGTTTAATGCCCGAGGGGAATATGTTCCCTTTGCCGCTGGGCTTGAACTACACGATCGCCAAGGAGGGAAAAGGCAAAGCGAGACGTTAGCCTAAAAAGGGGGTGGGATCGGGAGGCGGGATCGGGGCTATTTTAAGCAAACTGCTGCTTTGAGGTAAGCCTAGGGCCTCCTCCTCGGAAACCAGGAAAAAGCAAGGGCGACTGTAAGAGAGAGATTCAGAAGGGATTAGTGGGAGAATGAATAGAGGCGAGAGAGAGAGAGAGAGAGAGAGAGAGAGAGGGTGGGTGTGATTTGATGTAAAGCCTGCGAAGGGAGCAGGGGGAGGAGGAGGGGTGGAAGCCCTCAAAATCCGAGCATGACGCGTCCAAATCCGGTAGCATCACTCCCCCCCTTGCTCTCTCCTCCTCCTTTCCTCCCCTCTTCTGATCACTGTTGATGGACGGGTTGATGGATGGATGGGACTTTTGAGTCGATGCATCAAGAGCGTTTTTCAAAAAATGAAAAAAGGGAAATGAAGAGAGAGGGACACGCACGAAAAATAATAATAATAATAATATCGTTCCTTCAATCACTTAAAAAACGAGTACATACAATGTCCAAGTTTTTTTTTTTTTTTTTTGCCTATTGTAATAAAAGTATTATAAACGCTTTCCCATTTTCGATTTTCATCACCGCTATTTTGGGCTATCGAAACAATCCCGAACATATCAAATCTATTCCATTATTGATTTCCTTTTTTAGGATTATGTACTGACAAGATACCTATTAAATTCACACTCTGTTTAAATGACCTATATTGTTTACAAAAATAATTCAAAATATTATAGTATATAAAAAGGTAATTCTACAGAATATCTTCCGATATATGATATAGAAAAGGTAATTCTACAGAATATTACCTTTCAAAAATGGCGCTAAAGGATCTGAGATGCAATTGATAAAAGATTTAAAAGGTGGCTTATTTTTCCAATAGGATAAAATGAAACCAGAATAAAATTGAAAGCTCTTAAGCATTTTAGTTTGTGGTTTATCTTCTTACTTTGGAGAGAATGGATGCTGCTTATTTGGAGTGAACCCGACGTCGTCCTCTCCACGAAATGCGAGGTTAAAGTAAAGCTCAAGCGATTCCTACAAGCAACGCTCGAGCTCTCACATTATCGATGAGTAACTTGAGGATTTGAACTTATGCTAAAGGAAAGCTTAAAATCAAAGGAGAGAACAACTGACCTCCATAGCTAAAGCCTAGTAACTAAGAACACTGGCGAATGGCAAGACAAGATCGATTTTAAAATATCGGTTAATTAAATGTCGTTTTAGACTGTCGGTGGACTACATGCAAATTGACGGCCCGACGCTTATAAGTACCATACAAATCTTCTGCATCAATCTTGCTAAGTTTGACATTTCGGCGTCCTGGTGTGGACATTTGGACAAAGCTGTTTGAACCTTGACTAAGTTCAATTTATTACACACCGCGAGAATAGTACTTGCTCAAATCGTGCAACGTCAAATCCACGGCTCCGCCACGAAGCTTTCAATATTAGCAGATGATGTATCAATTTTAGAAATCAGTGTTCGACGCAATCACTTATTTTTCGATTTGTAGAACCGATGATGATGTACGACATGCAGCCCGTCCATCGTTCTTTGTGGCCCGCTTCTAATGATGTGCCCCGATTCTGGGGGAAGAAGCGGGAAGATCTCCGAAAAGGTGGACAAATAGCGACGACGATGGCCATGATTTCGTGGAAAGCAATAGACCCTTTTTGCTATTTTTGATGGGGTCTGGTGAGGTGGCATGACAAGGATGTGCGGAGCCACCTAATTCATTTGTTTCAACATTAGGAAAAGCCCCTCCCCCGTCGATTTTTACCCCTGACGACCGCGACCATTTTCACCGAGGAATAAATGCAGAGGGAATCAATCAGAGACGAACGAGACAACATAAGAATCATTCTCGGCTCCCCCATTTTTCCTTTTCTTTTTCTTTTTTAAACCTTTTCTCTTCTCTATTCGCGCTCGAGAAGATCTTCAAGAAGTGCCAATGTCAAAGAGCGTTGGAGTCTATCCCGACGAGGAGGGATTTTAGTATCGATGCATTGTAATGCCATTTAGTCCTGAGAGCTTGTAGGTCGAAAAGTTGACTCCTCGATTTAGCAGCCTAGTTCTTTCACCCCCGATCTGGGAGGGAGAGCTAGTTAAGAGATATACGCATTGTACATATTGTTGGAAAAATATGGTTTCGAAATGAATTGAACAATGAAATCGGATCGAGTAAAATAATTCGGACTTTGAGACGTGATATCACTTTCTTTAATAATTTATTTGCCCCATAACGTTGCTAATGGTTACGGGCAAACATCCTCTAGGATACAATAAAGTCTCGGATGAGAATACTAGATAAACAATTCTAGTATTTCTCCGCAATCTCTCAAAACAATCGAAAAATTGGCTACAGTTTTTAAAAAAAAAGACTAAAAAATTGATTACTTTTTCTTTCCGAAAAATGACAAATATATATAACTCTTCGTGAAAATTGCCAAAGAATAAACAAACACGTCTTTTAAAAAATTGTTCGGATAAACAAATGCGACTCTTCGAAAGAAGTCGAAAACCAAACAATTGCAACATTTCAGAAAAAATTGCAAAATCGAATAAGTAATTTTTTCTAAAGGTCTTATTGAAAAGACACAAATAAAATTCGGAATAATAGTTTTTTTAAATAGAATTTCGAATTTCGAATTTTCGTTTTAATAAATAAATAAATAGCAAATGATTAAGTCTAATTAAATCACAGGCGTGCATAGTGCTAATCGCGCACCCGCACGAGGGTATGGTGAAGTATAGTCCCACCCAATCATTTCTTTAACTACAAAAATGAATTTCTACATTTTTAAATTGACCCACTTGCTTCCACATTTTCTATGTGGGGCAAAGTAAAAAAGCACTCATTTTATTTTAACAAATAAAATTCCAACAAATATTCAATCTCGCGTGCCGTCGATTATGTGGATTTTCGATGTCCCGTTTTGTGCTTTGACTAGTGGACTGAGGCGGGAATCATGCGATTTACACTAGTCATGAGAGTCGATGCTGTACTTGGGCAACTCTCGGATTCACTAGCAGATCACGATGGAGTCGAACTCTTCATCCTCAACGACGATGACTAACCACGCAGGATTCGCAGCCCCATTCGATGGAAAAGAGCACGTACACCTCCTGAAATCTCTATCCAACGAGACCAAAACTATCGACACCGTAAGATGTTCGTGTCGCGCGGATTTGCACGTGCTCGCCGTGGATTGGAGCCCGGCAAAGAACGAGAAGGAAGAGGCTAAGCACAGAGCCTATAAGAGCGTAGCGGGTAAACCGTGAGTTTTTTATTTTTCACGGTTTGCTCCGCTACAAAACAACTCGGGACGGTCCGTACGCAGGATAGGCACTGCAAATTGCGTTCTGGCGCGTAATCATAAAGAGTAGACGGCAATAGCGCACGCAAAGAATTGAATCTAGCGCCTCGGTCGAAAGCGAGGATGTTGCGGTTGATTCGCCCACGCTTTTCTTTTCGGCTTCAGAAAACCGCAAAATCACATGTTAATTGTAATGAAATTTTGAGAAATAATCAAACGTGTATTAATAATTCAGAAATCACATCATATTAATTAAACTTTAGCAATAACATTGCACGTCAAGAAAACTTTAAATATCATTTGTTTCGTTTTTTCAAATCTCAGGCCGTTTGGCCGAAAAAGAAAGTTTGGCAAGAGATGTAACCTCCCATGTCTTTTCTTTTTAGTAATTAAAATTACATGTAGAGGCTAAAGGATAGACAAAACTATCTAATAAACAGCAGTTAACAAACAAAACCAACATAGATATTTTGACTAGAATATCTCATGAATAATGTCGAAATTATGTGTGGATTTTTCTATAGATTTTGAACTAAACTTTGTTAATAACCATCCTTGTCAAGGCATGCGCCATGCTTAAATAATGTTATAGTTTTCCTTTAGTTAATGCTCTAAAAAAATCACAACTTCAAGTCAAATCGTAATTCTACCCATAACATCTTTTTTGTCCAAATAAAAACCCCAACTTTCACTTCAATTTTAAATTTATTCTTCCAAAAATCACCACGGATTTATTTAAAATTATCAACATGAGCTTATTTATAAGCTTTTTTACAAGTTGTCCATGAAAACATGGTATTGACAAACCTCTAATTTGCCTTGATGTCGATAATTTAGAATAAATTAATAGCAATTATTCTAATGTATTGATAGATTTGAAACTAAAGTGAAAGTTAATAATTTTTTATTTAACAAAAAAGTTTGGGGATGAGTTGGGATTTGACCTAAAATCGAGGACATTTTAGGGAGTTATGTCTATTTTTCTTTCTATGAGAAAATTGCCGAGTTTGGACGAGTGAACGAGGTTGAAGAAGGAAATTACTTATTCGGCCTAGTCCATTTTGCTATCTGATCCAATCGAGCCTAAGTGGGAGAGCAAGCTACCCATTCATCAATCAAATCTAATTCAAACAAATTGTAATTATGACGTAACCTTAATTTGTTTAGTGTGTATAATTAGTTTGGTGTGAATTGCATTAATTTGTAATAGGACTTTTCTGATATGAAAATTCGTTGTGAGTCGCGAATTATTGAAGGAGTGGGCCTCACGACAATTTATATTATTTATTATTAAATTTTCAATAGTTTGGGATATATCAAAAATTAAAAATCATCAATCAATCATTTATCTTCATTGCAATACTCACCCAAAGAGTGCAATGAGATAACTAGGTCAAGTTTATGAATGCTTTAACTAAGTCTCAAACATGACCAATTTAATTAAATGAATAACCGTGACTTTTTTTCGAAGTCTGCTCAAGTTAAGCATACAATGCTCGATGCTTGCTGAAGCCCAATTGAACTGAATCGAGTAAAAAAAATTTACTATGCAGTGGACTTATATATGGTCAAACACAAATACTTAAAAAAGAGCTGAAAACAAACATTTCTCATCTATCTTAATACTTATGAATGAATTTATAAAATACAATCACAGGATCTGATTTGTGAGCTATGTGAACCAAATAATTTTCGAACGTAAGCTCCAAAATACTTGAATTTGACTCGAGCTGGAAAAAAAAAAAAAAAATCGAGTCAGAGCAATAAAGCTTGGAGAGGTTTCAAATAATTTCTCATTATTGCCTTCATAATTTCATAAAATAGTGAAGCTATCGACCTATCCGTTCCATCTCAATAATGCAACAATTTCTCGCAAAATATTTTTCCGCATGTGTCCGGCTTGCTAGTAATGTTTCTTTCCCGAAAATAAAATGTTGTACTGTGCTGACATATTTGAGATACGAAACAGCTTTTCTTGATCTATGCAGAGAAAGAGAGAGAGAGAGGGTGAAAATGAAAAGTATTTTGAAAATCATGGGCGGAAAGAAGAAAAAGAGAAGGAGGGGAGGAGAAAGATCTCTGTGTTCATCTGGGGTTTAGGCTCGCTCGCCCACGCAGATGCAAAAACTACTTTCTGTTCCCGACCCAAATTAATATAATATACGAGTAAAACAAATGATTATTACATTTTTCTCTCCCTTCCTTCTCACTGACACAGGAATACCCCACTGCACACTTTCTCACGCCCGCACGCATTCGCTCTCAGCAAAAAACTAGTGTGTGTGCCCACCGCCCACTCCATCTCCCTCAGAAGCATACATCATCGTCCTCTCTCTCTCTCTCTCTCTCTAGCTATGGATATGATAAGGGCCGTGTTGGCAGGAGTTGCAGGGGACAGAAGAGGTCACGGCTCAGAGAGCGACGCAGATTTTCTCAACTCACCTCCCTCTGCCTTTATATTTTTACTCTCTGTCACTCTCGATTCATCAAATCCTTCCCCTCTCATCAGCTTCGTATAATAACCCCAACCCACCTCCCTCCCCTCCTTCCCTTTAACCAAACCCTACTCTAAACAGAACCAAGCACAGTCCGCTCTGCAATGAATGTGACCTGGTTTTCCCCTTCTTCCACACTTTCCGACGCGTGGGTCAATCTAGGTTTCTCTTGAAGTCATTTGGTTTCGTTTCTACGACCCCCCTCCGAGTTCACTCGAGAATCGTTTTGCTGCGTTCGCTCGCTTCTTGTCTTTGTCTCGACATGGAGAACTACCACCAGTTCAGCAACCACCACCTCGTCAATGGCGACGGGCATTTGCCACCGGGGTTCCGGTTCCACCCCACCGACGAGGAGCTCATCACGTACTACCTGCTTAAGAAGGTCCTGGACAGCAGCTTCACCGGGCGAGCCATCGCCGAGGTCGACCTCAACAAATGCGAGCCCTGGGAGCTTCCCGGTAAGACAATGCTACGCAGGACGCCAACCAGCGGTGGCGCTCTCTTTTCGAACGAGTGTTCCTGACACTGTCTCTTGCAGAGAAGGCGAAGATGGGGGAGAAGGAGTGGTACTTCTTCAGCCTGCGGGACCGGAAGTACCCGACGGGGCTCCGCACGAACCGGGCGACGGAGGCGGGGTACTGGAAAGCAACGGGGAAGGACCGTGAGATCTACAGCGGCAAGACGGGGTCGCTGGTGGGTATGAAGAAGACCCTCGTCTTCTACCGGGGACGAGCCCCTAAGGGTGAGAAGAGCAACTGGGTCATGCACGAGTTCCGCCTCGACGGCAAGTTCGCCTACCCCTTCCTCTCCCGCTCCTCCAAGGTATTATACTAGTTTTCACTTCCAACGTCGTCTCATCGTATCGTTTTGTTGGGGGCATTTTGGTCTCTCTCTCTCCCTCCCCTTTCTCTGTCTCCGAGGTGTGTCTTGATTACGCTCTTCGAGTGGTTTTTCTCTGCGGGTTTAATGCGTCAGTGATAATGTTACTCGCATTCTTCGCTGCGCTTGGAAGCTTTCTCGAGCCCTGTTACCTTTGCCTTTTAACTGCTTTCATGAAGACGTCGCAGATGCTCAGTGTATGGAACAGCCAGTTCGTATGCATGGGAGAGTTCAGTCGAGTTAAGCCTCGGGCCGTTAAAAAGGGTTTTTTAAGTGACTTTGTTGTTTTGTTGTCGCCGGAAGTTGACCTCTTGACCCGCTCATTTCATTTCCGTTTTGAAGTTTAACGTGTCGAAGTGTCATTCAGATTTTCCTGCATTTATTTGGAGTTACGTATCCCCTCAGGGTTTCAGGATTTTTTCCTCTTTTTCTGACAGTGAGTTTCTCATTCTTAAAATTATAATTCTAGTGATTATATTCACTTGTGAAGACGCCGAGTAGTCATTTCCATGACACCGCAAGTTGTCATGTAAGTTGGGGGTCATGTCAGGGAACAGCTTTGTAGGACGACTTAATTCCGCAAGTTGTTTTGAGTTACTGGTTTCTAATTGTTAGAGATGTTAAAGATGTTTCATATACGGTTTAGTGCCAGGACTATTCGCCGAGCACACTTCCGTTGGATTTCCACGAAACCCAAGGTTGATCAGAGTGTTATTACTAATAGTGGCTAGTTTTGAACAATGACTACTGCATTTATTGTGCGTGTGCCTCGGCACGAAATGGTATCCGATGCATTTCTGAAAAGCATCGTCTTTTTTCTCTATGTAAACCGTTTTGGCTTTGCTTTGCAGGATGAGTGGGTGATCTCCCGCGTTTTCCAGAAGTCCAGCAACGGCTGCGGCGCAGCCGCCCCTTGTGGTGGCAAGAAGACCCGCATGGCCCACATGAACCTGTACCCGGAAATCGGTTCACCCTCGGTGTCTCTCCCACCACTGCTCGACTCCTCTCCTTACACCTCAACCACCGCGGGGTTCATCGACCGCGTCCCCATCTCTTACGACAGCTCAATCCCTAAGGAGCACGTGTCCTGTTTCTCCACGGCCGCTGCCGCCTCGTCGGCAACCCACAATTTCGGCAGCAACCCTAGTTTCCAACTGGCTCCTCCCACGGCCCCCCTGATCAATGCAACTGACCCGATGACCCGATTCTCCAGGAGCATCGGCGTCTCGGCTTTTCCGAGCCTGAGGTCCTTGCAGGAGAATCTCCAGCTGCCTTACTTCTTCTCCGGTAACCAGCATCTGAGTGGTGGAATTAATGATTTGGTCAGCTCGACTTCGAGCTCTCTGGGGAACTGGACGGCTCCGGATGATCAGAAGGCGGTGGACCTCGGTGGCCGAATGGGAATGGGCTCGTCGGAGCTTGACTGCATGTGGAACTTCTGACGTCACACTGCATGGTTGCTAGGGTTTCTAATTTCATTCTCATTCTCGTTATCTGTGTCTCGTGTGTGCTGTTTGTTAAGGTCAAGTTTGTTTTAAGGTAGTGTGTTTGCTCTTAGGTTATGAATAAATAACTTGGTGTTAATCGCTGAGGGATTGACGTCGTGCTGGCGCTTCTGCTGCGCCTGGTCGGAGTTCCCAGTATCATATTTATGCAAGTTGGAATCTGAATGTATGAATGAATGCATGCTTCATCAGTATAACGGGACATGTTTCCAAACTCCTGTGCGTAGGGCCAAACCTTGCGCTACTTTTTACCTATATGATTGCATTGGATATTCAATTTCTTTAAAGGCTGCAATTATTAAGCTGGAAAGTGATTCCCAATCACAGCATTTTGTGGAACCACTTTTAGAGGTTCGCATGATCATATATTTGAGAAATACATAGCAAGTTTCGGGTTCACATGGAGGGAAGTTAATAGCTAATGTCGCCTCTCGGGAGATGAACCTTGGGGGGGCCAGTCAGAGCTGCCATCAATGCGGGCATAATGAGATTCACGTGTCGAAAAGATCATCAGCGTCTCTAAAGTGAGAGCTGCGGTATTGAATGTCGCTGTAGATGAGTAGCTTCTAAACTTTCACACGATTCGGTGTGCTCATCAATGCGGATGTCGTGTATGTCGCTGCGTTCTCATCGTTGCGCGGTCTGCTATGAGAGAGGTGACCATGTCATAATGTCGTTTTTGGCTGCGATGACTGACATTGTCTTTACGTGCCCCCTCGAGTTATGGCGCCCTTGAGATGGTCTCGGGCGCGTTTTAAAATTGCACATACCAAGAACACTAGTCGTAACTGTTTTGGCAAATAGCGTTCTCTTAACTTTGTCTGCGTCCTCGTCTTTTGTGTTGAACGAGGATCGTGTCTTCAATTTTTTTTCAGCGTTGAATTCCATGGCACGAAGGAGGATCAACGTAAATGTGCCATATGCTGACCGATGATAATGGTGTAATGACATCGGCTTTTACCATTCGTGCAAAGAGCGAATATGCGTGATGAGCTTTGCTTGTAGCAGTGCACCTTCTGTGTATCTCAATCTTGTTGAATGAGTTATGAATCTTAGATTAATGGGTTATGGGTGGGTGATGAGTCATAACTTGATAGTCTCGAATCTGAACATATGGGTGCGAGGGATTCTCATGGTGTTGATGATAATGTATGACCACATCAACTGCCTCTCTCTATTTCTTGAAATCGAATGCGATATCGCGAAAAGGAACTTACTTGTGAATCTTGGTTTTGAACGTGTTCTTGAATATCCAAAGCTTTAGTGAGTTCGTGACATTGGTATCGAACTTAGCCTACTCTAGACTAGTGGGTTATGAGTATGGTTGTAGGTGGCGATCCCTTAATAGTCTTAAACTCAAGCATTCTTTAGTAGCGGGTGCTAGATTCTCATAGTGACATCAATGACGACTTGGGCAGGGTCGGTTGCCTCTTTTTATGTCTCTAATGGAAAAAGTGAAGACTACTTAGAAGGATATGTCCACATACAATTATTCCTTTATACTGCAATTAGACTATTGATATATCAAACATCTGACATAGTTTCCTTTTATTTCACATCATTAGTCTATAGCGTTAAGGACTGCGCACTAAGTCCAGTTTAACGCTAGAACGCACTTCAACGTGCAGGAGCTGATTAGTTCACGTGTGACAAAGCTGAGAACATGTTCGAACCAGTTCGGCTCCCAAGTCAAAGTTCAACATCGAAACCGACTCAAGTAGGCAATGAGCTGACTCGTTCTAGGCTGGTTCATAAGTGAACCGAATTGGTTCACGGGTAACAAAGTTGAGAAGCATCCTAAACCGGTCCAATTCCCAAATTGAGGCTCTGAACTGGTGCTTCTATCCGAGAACTACTCCGACCATCCCTGATAGCATCCTTGTCGCGACTAAGTACAAGCAGTTGATTTCTGGTCTTACGTTCGTTTCTTTCTCGATTTCAGTCTCCATTCACGCAATGGAAAGGATTTTCCATAAGCAACTACTGTAAATGTGAAAACCCAAGTATCATTTTCAAGGTCGAGCTCAGCAGTCCACGCCCAGAAATCCTATTCAACCCAGCAAATCGTGGAAAATTACAGCATCGAATGGCCTTTATTTGGATAGCGAAGCTTACTATCCAATCAAGTCACCCAAGCAGAACGACAAACATATACTCCGGCCTCGAAAGGAATCTTGCTAGTACCTATTTCTCTTTCGCTTGCCAAGAAAAAACAAAGATCACAAACAGATAAAACCCGTCGACTAGAGCATGCATAACGATAGGTATTACGTATGCATGGCGTAGGTCTTGGCATACATCAAATCAAGTGGGACAATATCATGTTCGACACATTAAAGAGAGGCAGTTGAATGTGGCAGTCCGGAGAAAAACAAGAACGGCGGGGACGGATGGACCGCTTCCGAGTCGAGGCTCGAGGGGCTAATTACGGTGCATAGCTACTAGCTCGTTAGGTGGGGGACAGATTTATTGGTGCTACCGTAGTTCATCAATTATTCTATGACCACGTAACTTCAGAAATCTCTAGGGTCCATCTGGATATTGTGTATTTATGTGCCCACACGCGCATTTAATCGTACATGCTCAGCGTATGCTAGCATCAGCAGACGGGGTCCTCTGCTGCAAACATTGTCGTTCTGGTGCTTTCATTACGTCCGTGAGGTGTCGTGACGTGGGATCGAGATTAGTTTCGTTGTCCAAATGAAATATTCGCTTCTTTGAAGGTAATCTAATTGAAATGGTGAAAAGGGTAGGGGTAATAGAACATCCCCTGCGAAACATGGGATCGTGTTGTTCTGTCTTTTTCAAAGAAAGCGAGACATCATTCGAACACGTTCCGGTTCATCATGACGGGGATAGGGGCTTTGGTCAGCACGAAGTAGGGAGGATCGCGGTCGCATATGCCGCGTGACCTGCTGGCGAATTGGCAAATGCAGTGATCTCCGTCTTCGAAAGGCGATGGAGAACACGGTGCTTTTGATTTGATGGGGGTGTTTTTGTGTTACGGAGTGGTGCTTTCAGCGAAGATGGGAAGATGTCACTGAACTCATTGTAACTAAGACGTAATTTTGTTAAGTTTGTGCATTTGGCTAAGGAGCATGGTAAGGGCCTTTTTAGTTTATTGCTTGTCAAGTCTAAATGCAAAAAATTGGTTATATTACCAAAACACAATGGTATATTCACAGAGAGATTATAGTAAGAAAGATACATAAACTGGAGTGAACTCAGTTGACAAATCGAATAGGGAATCTCCCCATTAATCTTATTGGAATGGAGGTCTAAGACGATTAATCTTTTCAACGAAGTCAAGAAATGGGGGAACTTGGTCAAGTTGCAATACGACAACCCCAACCCTTCAAGCATCGGAAATGTATAGTATAGTCTATTATAAGTTAGATTTAGTTCTTGAGAAATATTAAGCATTCGTAGATTTTTAAGCTTTGTTAAGATTTCAAACTCTACAACCCCGCTCAACTTATTCCTGGCAAGATATACAACTTGAAGTTGCTTGAGATTCCACAGTGATAAGGGGATGTGTCTAAATTTGCAATTGCAAAGATTTAAAATTTTTAAACTCTTCATGTTACCAATTGAATCAGGTATTTTTCTTGCAAAAACTTGTATTTCTGAGAGATAAGGACACAAGAGGACCAGTCCAATTGGATTGGGGAATAATCTCATGTACGTTGTGATTGGTAATTATATGGAGAGTTATAAGGTTGGGTAATCGAAAAATCTTATGAGGAAATATGCCCCTTAAGGAACAACCATAAATGCTTAAATATGTCAAAGAAGAAGACAAATTGGCAAAGGATATTAGTGAAACCATAGACATATCTAAATTATCAAGAACAATCTTTCTCAAATCCGTTGTATTTTGAAGAAGCGTTATGAAGATTGAATTTTCCAACCTGAGAGTACTTCATAATTATTTGAGGGATCAAGTGACACCAGTTTGGAGAGACGAGAGATTTCACTTGGAATGGTGCCAAAAAAGTGCAAACTAGAGAGACTCAAATGACTCATTTTGTCAAATGTAGTCAAATTAGGCAAAATGTGTGAGCTAGCAAAGTTATCATTGAAAAGGTTCAGGTTCTGAAGATAGCGAAAGAGAAGGATGGAGCTATTGGAATGGAGAGCACCACAAAGCCAACTGCAAGTAAGATCAAGACCAATGACATAATCAGTGACATTATCGCAAGTCACACCGTCCCACAAGTAGCAATCTACACCCTTGTTCCGTGAGTTTGTCTTTGGATAAGAAGTGACCCCAGCATATTTGTCACAACTATAGTGGGACGCCACGAAGGAATTCTTGAAAAGAAGCCAGGCATGGCGCTGGTCAGGAGGGCAAATGGGTGAGGCAAAGGGAATGAAGGAATGCTAGAAAGAGAGGAAACAGAGGAGGCCGAAAATTCCAGGCCACCCCATTTTGCAGTTTAGCATGAGAATGACTTAGGTGGCGGCTGAGAGTGCTCTAACCTATATTAAATTCACGGTAGGTTTTAGCCTTCTGACAAGCCAAGTTATCGACACAAGTCTTCTCTGAAAGGTTCGCATAGACTTCCAAGTTCATCTTATCCCATCCTCTCGAAGCAGACGAGTTCAACTTGCCTTCATGGTTGGGAAATTAGTCAATATCAATCTCATTTTATTTTTGAAGCCCTTCGATATTTCTAATTTTCCCCCTAATTACTACCAGACATGCGTTCTTGCAAGGGGTAAAACTTGCTTCACCTTGATTTGGTATCCCGTTAATTTGAAACTTGTCACTTGTTGTTTAACATATTTTACATGAATCTAACTTTTCCCATTTTTAGGGTCTGTAATTTTCACATGTATTTCATTTGAGTTGTTAACAATCGAGTGTAGAAAATACCAATAAAGACACTTGCCTACCTAATCAGACGTACAAACCGCGGCCTAATAATTTAAACGTGAGACCATATCTGCTTGTCCACTATCTAAATTATATAATAGACTAAAACTTATGGACTTCCCACTTATCTGCTTATATAAGCTAATCTCAATTTAATTGAATTTTAGATAGCATTATTTTCATTGTCACTTCCTTGCAAATGGACGCCGTCAATCACTCAAGCCAGCATGCCAATTTCATAAACTTGCATGGGGAGATATGTTCATGGGAGAAAAGAACATTGAAATCAGAGCAACTTTAGAAAATACATAGAAACGACAAATCCAGGCAATATGTTCGTGGGAGAAAAGAACATTGAAAGCAGAGAACTCAAATCCAGGCAATATGTTCGTGGGAGAAAAGAAATAAACTAATAAAGGGATTACAGATTGAGTCCAAAATATGCTTGGATGTAAGCCACAGCTTCATCAAGCTGTTCTAGCTCAGCTGGTGCAGGAGGAGGCCCTCCTCCATTTAACATGTGGTTTATACGTAAGTTACCAGTCACTAGTTGTTGATACCTTGACATTAGATCATATATATTGCCTGTTACTGCATTGATGACAGCGGCTGATGCGTCTCTCCTCGCTATAATATCTGCTAGTTCAATTCCCTGAACTCCCAGGCCCTGCTGATGCTGGTCAGGTTGAACTCCCAGGCCCTGCTGATGCTGGTCAGGTTGAACTCCCAGGCCCTGCTGATGCTGGTCAGGTTGAACTCCCAGGCCCTGCTGATGCTGGTCAGGTTGAACTCCCAGGCCCTGCTGATGCTGGTCAGGTTGAACTCCCAGGTCCTGCTGATGCTGCTCAGGTTGAACTCCCAGGCCCTGCTGATGCTGGTCAGGTTGAACTCCCAGGCCCTGCTGATGCTGGTCAGGTTGAACTCCCAGGCCCTGCTGATGCTGGTCAGGTTGAACTCCCAGGCCCTGCTGATGCTGGTCAGGTTGAACTCCCAGGCCCTGCTGATGCTGCTCAGGTTGAACTCCCAGGCCCTGCTGATGCTGGTCAGGTTGAACTCCCAGGCCCTGCTGATGCTGCTCAGGTTGAACTCCCAGGCCCTGCTGATGCTGGTCAGGTTGAACTCCCAGGCCCTGCTGATGCTGGTCAGGTTGTTCTTCTTGTCCATGAGGATGCTCTCCTCCGGGATGAATTATGTCCATTTCATCCGGATACTGATTCACTCCTTGCACCAATTCCATTTCATCTGGATTCTGATTTACTCCTTGCACCAATGGAGCATGCTGCTGCTGCCAGTCCATTTCATATATCTCTCCTAGTATATCTTCTAGGCCTTCGAAAACTGGAGGATTAGATAAATCTTCAGAGTTGTCATCATCCTCAGGTTCATCTTGATAATAAACTGCATTAGGTGGTGGAGCTGCAGGTGCAGCAGCAACAGCTGCAGGTGCAGCAGCAACACCTGCTGCAACACCTCCAGGTGCAGGTGCAGCACCAACAGCTCCAGGTGCAGCACCAACAGCTCCAGGAGCTGCAGCTACCTGAGCTGGATCAATTATCCTAAATTCCTGTCGGAATATATTCCTAAGCTCCGCACTGATTTTGGTGCAAATTTCTATACCACCACGCCGCACATTCGGCAGTCCAGATAGATGCCTTCGAATCCTAGCAGAGTAAGTGTGGCTATTCCCGTAAGTTTTTCCACAAAACTGACACTTCCAACCACTTCCATTTTGCAGGACCCATTTCCAAAGGGGACCCTTCTTCGGCCCCCGTGGCGCATCTGCCATCTCCCCCTAACATATGAAAACCATTCACACTCAGACTGCCGCAACATTAAAACACATTCCTCCTCCACCAAAGATGCAAAAGAAAAAATCCTTTCTTTCTCTCGATCCCACCCGCAAATCAGCCAAAAAATGGCCCCAGCCCGATTTTTTTAAGTCTCTATCAAAAAGAAATCATGCCGTAGCAATGTATGTATCTGTCTAATCACTGGACCCGCTGACGACGACGCTTTTAAAATATAATAAAGGAACTACTTTCTTACGGTTGCAAAGCGCTCCTCTCCTTCGCAAACCCGGCGCCCCTAACCCGGAGCGACGGCGCCCCTGGTGAAACCCGGCCGCTTCGTGCTTCGCAAACCCGGCCTCCGTCTCTCGTCGCGAGACAGCCGAAAGATCCTTCGCTCCGGCGACGTGCCCTAAAAGAGACGTTTCCCAGGCGTGCCCTAAAAAAGACGCATTTTTATGCGCTGATTCGCTAAAAGTGCGATTTTGTCCTTTGTCCGAATTTTTTTCCGATCTTTTGTCCGAATTAGGGACACGGTAAAAAAAGTCTTGCTTACACGTTTTGATTATTAAACCCCTTCTGTGCGCAACAGACCAATAGCAAAACTTTCGGTTGCCACCTCATCTATTCATTTCCTTGAAATTATCTTTTTTAGCCCATTCGTTTCACTAAAATATATTCCTAAGGGAAAATATTTTCCATTTAAATGAAAAAAAAAAAAGTGTTTTAAATTAGGGAAAATGTTTTTCACTTTTGAAAAGTAGAAAATATTTTTCTCACTTGATTTTTTTTATCTCATATCTCTACAAATCCTCACTTCCTCCTCCCATTTCTTCTTCTTATTTTCTTTTTAATTCGAATTATTTTTAATTTCCTTTTCTTTTTTTTTTCCTTTTTCTGTTCTTTGTTTCCCATCTTCTTTTTTTCTTGGCTAGTTGTCGGCCGTCACCAGGTGAACCTCAAGCTCGTCGATCTCAACCCCGCGCTCGTCTATTTGGCGAGCCTCGAGCTTGAGCAGAATACATTTTCCTTACTAAACACCGGAAAATATTTTCCGAAACATTTTTAGGTTTTAGCTGAACACCAGAAAATATTGTCCGGAGATGGCTCATTTTCCACAAAATGAACAAACCCTTAATAAATAAGTCTTTGGTGTGAACCCTTGAAACCTCATTTAGTATACCCCTTCTCTAGTAAGTAAGAGAAAGAAGGCAAAGAGAAGAAGGAAGATTGGACGGAGTCGAGAGAGAGAGAGAGAGAGAGAGAGAGAGAGAGAGAGAAACGTAGGAAAATTTTGTTGTATTCTCTCATTATGATTCTGAATGTACAAGTCTCCTAAGATATAATACAAGCTGTATTCTGTGTAAGGAAGTAAATGATCTAATAAATCAATCTAGATCTAAATCTAATATTTAATTAACATATATACATAAATCATGATCAATTAAGATCAAGACATCTTGGGCAATCCACAATCCGCGTATTTTCCAACACTCCCCCTCAAGCTAGTGGCTTATAGATGTCCAAGACGCCTAGCTTGTTTAGTAGATATGCGTGTTGTCTCTGACATAGGGGCTTGGTGAACATGTCTGCTGGTTGTTCCGTTGTCCCAATCCCTCTTGTCTCAATTACTCCTTCCTGGATCTTTTCCCGCGTAAAGTGACAATCCACTTTTATGTGTTTGGTTCTTTCATGTACTATAGGATTGGATGTAAGTTTAAGAGCCGCATCATTATCACAATATAGCCTTATGGGTCCTTGCACTTCTAATCCAAGATCCTTAAGTAATCCTCGTATCCAAACTATTTGGCAAGTGGCCTTAGCCATAGCTTGATACTCTGCTTCGGCCGAGGATAGAGACACAGTGGCCTATTTCTTGGTCTTCCAAAAAAGAAGAGATTCTCCCAACTTAATGAAATATCCAGTGACAGATCTTCAACTAATAGGACATGTTGCATAGTCTACATCACAATATGCTGTCATCCTCATATCACATTTTTTAGATAGAAGTATCCCAAGTCATGGACATTTCTTTAAATATTTCACGACCTTTAAGGCCGCATCAGATGAGAACGCTTCGATTGATGCATAAACTGGCTAAGTGTCTGAACCGCATATGAGATATTAGTGAGATAGCTAGTATAAGCACTTAGAGGGGGGTGAATAGGTGTAAAAATATTTTCTTGAGATAAGAGAGCAATACTAAGTAGACAATAGAGAGGAAGTTCTCATTTCGTTAACAAACCAAATTATGATCAAAGTAAAGCGGAGAGAAGGGAAGAGAAAATGAACACGAAAATTATAGTGGTTCGGCTTCTTCCAAGCCTACGTCCATTCTTCCGCACTGACAGCCCACCGGCTGGATTTCACTATGAACAAAAGAAATGTTACAGCAAGGCTCTCATTGATTCCACAGTGTAGATACTTTACCACATTTCTTCAAGGTTTCTCAAGAATATGAACTCTCTTTTGTGTACAAGATTTCGCTTAGAAAATGAATTGACTAAGAACAAAGAGCTTCAGACTTTGGAATTCTTCTATCGTGCACACACTCGAACAACTGGAACGTCTTCCTTATATACTCCTTTATGCCATCATACCCATTGGCACTTACCAAAGGAATTCTTCCAATCTTCCCGTTGACGTAATCAATTAGGAAGATCATTCGAGCTATTTAAAGAACATGTCGATAGCCCATCAATCTTGCTCGCCCATTCAATTAGGATCTCGGTTTCCATAAGTAGAACCTTCCAAGTATACTTCGCCAATCATTGGATCCTTAATCTTTGAATCAATAAAGGATTCCGTTATGTCATATCCAACCAAGAGATCTTCTCCAGTCGATAATGTCAAATCCTTAACGAAACATCCAGTCATGGATAGCCCTTTTTCGACGGATTAGAAACTGTCAATGAGAATAGACTTTGAGTCTTGAGTTTGGCAGTCCGGAGGTCTTCAGACTTTAAATAGTAGTGTCTGCAAATCTTCAGACTAGACTGATGGAAACGTTTTGTCGGCTTCAAAATACTCTAGGAAGATTTCTCCAACAATCTCCCACTTTTTGATGGTGACAAAACTTTCCTACAAATTTGGATAACTTTGACCTGTAAAACATTACTCAAGCAAATATGGATATCTCATAAAGACAAATGGCTTATTGATAACACTAGAATCTGCAATAACAGAAAATAGGTTAGTCTTGCATATAAGTAAAGCCATCCATAAGATATCAATAGTACTTAATATAAGCAAACAATCCAAAATCCAAAATCCAAATTCACAGCCGGACACAAAAGTGAAGTCAAACATCAAAACAAATCAAAAGTTCAAGTTCAAAAAAGTTCAAGGTTCAAAGTTCAAATCACATCTCTCCCCCTTTTTGTCATCATAAAAAAGGTTGAGATGGAATCAAGAATGCTTGGGAATACGAACAAGCTGGAAATCTCCCATTGACTGGACAATGCCTTCCAGTTTTGTTAACTCTTCCTTCAGTTGAGTCACCTCTTCACTCTTAGCATTTGCTTGAATCTGAAGAGCAAAGGCTTGGATCTAATCATTCAAAGAAACTGAAGAAGCTTGACTCGCATTCTGCAAATTCTGTACTTCGCATCCAGAGCATATATCTGACCCTGCATTTCTAAGAGAATATTAAGAATTCTGCGAAAATCTGCTGAATTATCAATCTCGCAGTCGGCTTCGCACGATCGATGGAGTAAAGGCAGACGATGGCAAATCAGCGTAGCCACGCAGATTGGGTGATGAAACATCATGTCTCTCCTCAGGAAATTGAGAAGCATAGATGTCCTCTGGATCCGCTGGAGAGCGGCTGACTCCTTCACTGGTAGTAGGATATGATGACATTCCTCTTTTCTCATGATCTCCCCATGTTTCCATGCCTTTAGGTGGAGAAGAGTGTTCCTCATGCTCTCCTTCCTCTTGATCTCCTCTTTCCTCTTCTTCTTCAATTCTTTCCTCCTCTCGCATTTCTTTCTTCAACTTCTCTCTCCTCTCGTTTCTTTCTCTTATGCTTCCAAATCTTCTTTTTCTCCAGGTCCTCTGTTCGAGTATTTCTCTTGTCGTTCGTTGATTCCGGAAACGTAACGACTCGCATTCTTCAACGCCACCGCAGGAATGGTGATGTCTTCCTCATCTTCTTCATCCTCAACAATGAGAGTTCTTCTTTTCTTGGATGGAGCAACCATGGGCTCCTTCCCTTTTCTTTTTGCTACCGAAGAGATTTGATGAGATTTGACAGGGGTTTTCTCCTTGAATTTCTCCAACGCCTTGTTGAGTTCCTTCAGACGCATTTTAGACATCATTTTCAGTCCCACTACCATTTGATCACAGGTTCGAACACAGAGAATCCGGGGAAGCTGAACATTCAAATGTCCGAATAACTTTGTCACAAGAGCTGGATAAGGAAGTTGACCCTTGTCCTTCACCACTGCTCTATACATGTGGAATATAATAGTATGAGGAAGAGAGAACTTTTTCCCAACATTGATGGCATACATCAGCTTTGCCTCTGAGTTTGAAACATCAGTTTTTGAAGTAGACTTCGGTCTGAGGCAATTGATCACAATCTTGTGAAACATAATGTTGAACGCACTCATCCTTGAGTAGGAAACCTTTCCCTCTGTTCTTCTATCCTTAACAAGTTCCAACGTAGTACGAGCAATAGAGACATTGAAATGTTGATATCTCCCTATTTCAACCCTAATCACATCAGCCAACATATTTACATCCACCACATAGTCCTGATCTCGGACACTAAAAGAGAATCTATTCGCATCTAAGAAACTGAGATTCGAATAGAAATATGCAATGAGTTCAAAGATAGGCTTCAGAGATTCGAATGTAACCTGCTCAAGTTGAAGAAGACTGAATTTTCCCTTAAATTAGTGTTCACAAATAGCCAAGGAAATCAAAATCTACACTTCTAGGGTTTATGACCCCACGCTTCAACAACTTAGAGTAGAGATACTTGTGTTCCTCCGATCGAAACAAATCTGTCATTTTGCCCCTAATTTTTGCCGCAACACCCATTCTCGGTTGAAATTGACTGTACAACTTGTCATCATCATTCCCATCTGGTTGATTCAGCCCTCCAACACGTTGATCGATTGGAATGTTTGCTATTGCCTCTTCATGACCCAAAGGGGCAATTCCCAACCGTTCCGTTGCGTGTAAAAAGAATGTTTCATTTTTGAACCCTTTGTCTTTCAGAAATTCGTCAATGTAGTTCAAAGGAGTTCCACCCCTTTTCAAAGCACGATAAAACTTGTAGGTAAAAGAGGGCTTAAGAGTTTTTATAGGTTCTACATCTTCGATTATTTCTTCTTCTTCTTGACGAGCAACATTCTGAGGTCTAGATGGAGAAGATGGACGCTGCTGAGAATGTTGTGGGCTCTGCCGACTAGGAACCTCTTCTTCCTCGGTGAGATCAAAGTGCGTAGGCCCCTCATGCATTTGCTGAGGTCCCCCTTCGCGATCCTCGAAGACTTCCTTTGAGACGACATCTTTCACAATCTTTAAAAGATTCCAAACTTGACTTTCCCAAGAAAGATGACAACTTTTCAAGATTAAACAAGAGAAGAAGACAGAAGTGGAAGATCGATACTTTTTAGGGTTTTTGGAGTTAAACGAAGAGGAACCGATAGTATATAGGTCAGTTGAAAAGAGGCATTCAAAATGTCGTAATGGAAAGTAAAAAGATGCCCTTTAAAAAAAAACTGCTTTTTTAAAAAAATTAGATAACTGCCATTTAAAATTAACTCCATTTTCGAAAAAGAAAGATTGCACTAATCACGGAAATTGAAAGTAGCAAAAATCAATTATGGATAGATGATCGTACCTTTTCAAGATTTAATATGAGAGAGAATAAAATAACTTATAATAAAAAATCTCGATTGTCTGAGTCTGAGAATCTCTAGACTTTTACTTCTTCAAACCTCAAGATGTTGAGTCTGGAACGAATAATTTCAAATTGATTTTTCTCCAAAGGCATTGTAAATAAATTCGCCAGTTGATTCTTTGAGTCAACAAACTGAATCGAAACTTCACCATTCTGAACATGATCTCTAATGAAGTGATGTCGGATCTCTATATGCTTTGCTCGTGAGTGAAGAATTGGATTCTTAGTGAGATTGATTGCGCTGGTGTTGTCACAGTTAATCACTGTGCATGAATCTTCAATTCCAAAGTTTCTTAACTGTTGTTTTATCCACAAAATTTGTGAACAACAACTTCCAAGAGCTACATACTCTACTTCTGCTGTAGAAAGAGTCATTGTATTTTGCTTCCTTGAAAACCAAGACACTGTCCTGCTTCCAAGTAGTTGACAGGTACCCGATGTGCTCTTTCTATCAACTCTGCATTCAGTTAAATCTGCGTCTGAGTATCCAAGAAGAGTAAAGTCCCCCTTTTTAGGATACCAAAGACCAAGGCTTGAAGTTGATGCAATATATTTGATAATACGCTTTGCAGAACTTAGATGGGATTCTTTAGGGTCTGCTTGAAATCTAGCACAAATGCAAACACTAAACAAAATGTCAGGTCTAGAAGCAGTAAGATAAAGAAGTGAACCAATGATTCTTCTGTATAGCTTTTGGTCAACTTTCTTTCCTCCTTCATCTTTGTCTATCTTCAAAGAGCTTGACATTGGTATATCAGTCTTTTTGCAATTTTCCAGTCCAAACTTTTTGACAAGATCATTAGCATATTTTTCATGATGAATAAAGGTTCATTCCTTCAATTGTTTCACTTGAAGTCTAAGAAAGAAGGTTAGTTCACCCATCATGCTCATTTCAAATTCATCCTACATAGACTTAGAGAATTTCTTGCACAGACTTTCATTAGAGGATCCAAAATAATATCATCAACATATATTTGAACAAGCAAAAACTTTTGCTTTCTCTTTGATAAACAGAGTAGTGTCTACTTTACCTTTGACAAAGCTGTTTTGAATTAAAAATTTACTCAGCCTGTCGTACCAAGCTCGAGGTGCTTGCTTTAAACCATATAAGGCCTTCTTCAATCTGAATACTAAGTCTGGTTTCCTTGGGTCTTCAAACCCAGGTGGTTGTTCCACATAGACTTCCTCATGGATAAATCCATTCAGGAAGGCACTTTTGACGTCCATTTAGAATAACCTGAAATTTTTATAACAAGCAAAAGCAAGTAATAATCTAATTGCTTCTAACCTCGCTACTGGTGCGTAAGTCTCATCATAGTCTATCCCTTCTTCTTGCGTATATCCCTTGATCATGAGTCTTGCTTTGTTTCTTACGACCTTTCCTTTTTCATCCATCTTGTTCCTGAAAACCCATTTAGCTCCAATAATAGATTTACCTTTTGGTTTAGGAGTCAATTCCCAGACATCATTAATACTGAATTGTCTGAGTTCTTCTTGCATAGCTTCAATCCAGCTTTCATCAGACAAAGCTTCTTCTATGCTTTTGGGTTCTATTTTAGAAACAAGAGCCACAGCACTAGACTCTTTGTGCCTTTTGGATCTTGTGCGAATTCCTTCATTAATGTCGCATATAATGAGATATTTATGATGACTGAACTTATGCTTCTAGTTACTGGTTGATTTGCTAGGTTGATGATCACTTTCTTCATTTGAATCTTCAACAATCATTTGATGTTGGTCTTTCGAAGTCTGAGCTGCTTTTTGAGATTTAGACTTTGAAGAGTCTGGAGCAGTTTAGAATCTTCAAGATAAGTCTGAATAGATTCATTTTGCATAGAATCTTGGATTTTGACATTCATTGATTCCTCCACAGATTGAGAATTCTTGTTGTAGACTTTGTAGGCTTTGCTTGAGGTAGAATATCTAAGGAAGATGCCTTCGTCTGATTTTTCTTCAAATTTGCCAACTCGATCATTTGCATTTTTCAATATAAAGCATTTACATCCAAACACATGAAAATATGAAACAATAGGCTTCTTTTCTTTGAATAACTCATAGGGGTTTTTTTTCCAGAATTGGTCTTAGAAAAACTCTATTAATAATATAACATGCTGTAGAAACTGCTTCAGCCCAAAAACGTGAATAGATGTTGCTTTCAATTAAAAGAGTTCTAGCAATTTCTTGAAGTGGTCTATTCTTTCTTTCCACAACTCCGTTTTGCTCTGGAGTATATGGAGAGGAGAACACATGCTGAAAACCAGATTTATCACAGAATTTTGTAAAATCTTGATTTTCAAATTCACCTACATGGTCTGTTCTTATACTTGAAATAACATACCCTTTTTCATTTTGAATCTTTTTAGCAAACTTTTCAAAGTAATAAAAGATTTCAGACTTACTTGTCAGGAAATATACCCAAGTAAATCGTGAATAGTCATCCACAATTACTAGGCAATATTTCTTACCTCCAATGCTCTGAGTTCTGGTTGGTCTAAAGAGATCCATATGCAGAAGCTGCAGTACACAATTAGTGGAAACTTGATTTATTGGTTTAAAGAAATTTCTTACTTGCTTTCCCAATACACATGGTGTACATAGATAAGACTTTTGGTATGACAGATTGGGTAGACCACGAACTAGCTTCTTTGCTAAAATTTTGGCTATTTGCTTCATATTGATGTGCCCAAGTTTTCTGTGCCATAAGTTCGCTTCGTCTTGAATTGAGATTAGACATTGCGATTCATCTAGTTTCACGTCCAAGAGGTAGATATTTCCATGTCTTCGACCCATGAATGACTGAGTAGAATCTTTATTGGTTCCTGAATATATTCCTTCTTGAAAGTTGATTTTAAAATCGGTATCGCACAACTGACTAATACTAAGCAGATTGTAGTTGAGTCATTCCACTAAGGAAACATTGTTGATTGTGAGGTTTCCAATCTTTACAGTTCCGAATCCCACAATTCTTCCTTTACTGTTTCCTCCAAAAGAGACTTTTCCACCATTTACTTGTGAGAGTGCTAGTATGAACACCTAGAGGGGGGTGAATAGGTGTTTAAACTAAACCTTGGCAAATATATGCGGAATAAAATAAACTTTGAGTAAAATAAAGGAGTTAAGGAAGAGAATAAGAACACAAGATTTATAGTGGTTCGGCTTAATCCAAGCCTACGTCCACTCTCCCACGCTAACAGCTTTCTTGGCTGGATTCCACTATGCAATCAACAAGAGATTACAACTGAAAAGTGCAAACACTTAGTAGATCACACTATCTCACTAAGTCACTTTTTTGGTATTTCTCTCACGATCACAAACGTTTAAGCTCTCCAAAGACAAGTGTATGATCGAAGGTCGCCGACTTTGGAATTATAAATTCTACGCTCTATCTCTTACTTGCTCATCGGTCCATGATCTCCTTAAATACTCCTCCACTTCCAAACTAGCCATTGGACAGTATCCCGAAGAATCGTCTTCCAATATACCCATTGGACAGCTCTGTATCTAGAAGATTTGGTAGCCGTTGAGTGACAAAGGTAGAATCCCAAATTGATTCCGATCGCCCATACAAACGGAATCTTGGTTTCCATAAGTAAAGCTTCTTCGTATAGAAAGTTCTTGTCTTCAAGATCCAATCGTCAATCAATTAGATTGAATCAATCAAATCAATATTGATGTGGAATCCAAACCAGATCACTAGCCGTTATATGATTGGGCTTGAGTTCTGTCGAATCTGGATGTAAAGTCTGAGAGCAATAGACTTTACAATCTGAGTCTGAACATATTCTGCTTCTGAACAGATTTAGCTTTAAGGTCTGAACACCGTCTGAATAAGTTCAGCTTCAATATAGAGTTTGTCTTTTGGTTCAGTTTCAGCATATAGTCTGTCTTCTGGTTCTTCCTTCACGTTCAGTCTGGAATTTGTCAGAGTGAGCAGACTTCTAATGTAGAATAGACTTTGACACTAAAGTCTGGCAGTCTTCAAACTTTGACACAGAAGTCTGGAAATCTTCAGAATATACTTTGGACATGTGTTACGTTCAGTCTTCTGGCCGTCTTCTGACTTTGATAATATCCTTTACATGTTCTATTATCTGCATGGTCTATTACTTAACCATTAAACATGTTAGTAGCATTTGATTTATTTTGTCATCTTCAAAACATCATAAGGGATTTCCCTAACAATCTCCCCATTTTTTATGATGACAAAACAATCTCTGATTATGCAGATTTGTAAACATGCTTTTAAAGATATTAATTTAAATCAAAGGATATCAGAAGATAGCAAATAGATTGAGCATAATAATATATAGAAAAATAATCGTAGCTCAATATTATGCAATAATATCAACCAATCAACACATATGCATATTCATATATTCTCCCCATTTTTGTCATAATCAAAAAGCGATAATAATGGAAAAAGTATCACGTAGAGAATGATAACAAATATCTCGCCTGAATCACAATTTCCAAAAATCAGCTTTTATAAAGTAAATCGAATATTAAAGATATGCAATATAGCTCACTTCGATGATATATATATAAGCAAATATCCAATGAAAATCACATATGCATCATAAAATTCACGTACCCTTTTTATCATAATAAAATGATAATATCAATAAAAGATTTTTTAATGACAAAAGGTAATAAAAGATGCACTAACCGGATTTTTTAGAACAAATTCTGACACATTTACCTTTCCTTTCATTCATAATAAGATCACGATCAATCCAAAAATATTTTTCCATAATTGATCAATGCTCCCCCTCAATTTGTTGCATTTTTGAGATGATCACGATTCTTTTCCTTTTCTTTTGGATTTGATTTCTCCCCCTGTGATCATGACAATATTTGCGAATAGAAATAATTGTTGCTTGTTGAACATAATTTTTTTTTCAGTATTTCCTTTGTAGCAACAACATCTGCAATGATCACTTGCATTTTGAAATTCGAGGCAAAAATTTATTTTCTTCAATTAAGCTTTTCTCGAATTCAACCTGCATCAACTTAACAAACTTTTTCCACAAATAAGCTGTAATAATATCCATGTAATATATAATGCCATTTCTTCAAATAAATAATTGAATAGCATATATGAAATTATCAATTATTAAAATTCAGACCTACTCAACCTTTTGTTCGACGCATAAGGGATTTCCTCAACAATTTGCCAAAAAAATTGCATAAGGAATATAATCTTTGAACATCCAGAAGATAGTATAGAATCTTCATAATTTTCAGATCAAGCTTACCAAAATTCGGGATAAGTACACTAATGGTGCCATAAGTTGTGTACGGCGTTAACTTTGATGCCAAAAGTTTCCATCGAATCACTTAAGTGCCAAAAAATTTGAAAAACGCTCACTTTGGTGCCAACTCCGACGAAATTGGCCGGAAATCCAACGTGGCCTTTTTTTTTAATTAATTTTTGACGCCGACGTGGCTCGTCGGAGAGTTGAGTTAGGATCCAAACACCAAAACGACGCCGTTTGGCATCTTTCCCCAAACTTTGAAACCCTAATCCCCAAATTGAGAGAGAGGGAAGCTCGTCTTCGTGTCTTCTTCTTCCTTAAAGACCCACACCAGCAACGGCACCGGTATGACACCAGCAACAGCACCGGCAACACACCAGCAACGACACCAGCAACGCACCAACAGCAGCAGCGCACCAACAGCCCCTTCGACCCATGTTCTTCCTCTTCCTCCTCCGCCCTCGCCTTCGATTTTTCCTGCAACAATTTCAGTCTCTCCTCGCTCACCTGGTTGAGCAACTACAATGGTGGCCGAGCGACGGTGGCCGAGCGACGGCTGGCGAACGACGGTGGCCGAGCGGCGGAAACCCTAATTTTTCCCTATGTGAGCTAAACGGCGTCGTTTTCATGAAGCCATCCACGTAGGACGGAAAAACGACATCGTTTTCTTAAGGAGGACCGAAAACGATGTCATTTAAAGGCTTATTGATGTTTTTTTTTTTAAAAAAAAAATCATTTTGGCCGGAATCTTTCGCTGGTGGCACCAAAGTGAGTGTTTTTCCTCCGATTTGGCACTTAAGTGATCCAACGGAAACTTTTGGCACCAAAGTGAGTGCCGTACACAACTTATGGCACCATTAGTGTACTTATCCCCCAAAATTCATATGGAATATTTTATTGTCACCCATGGTATATATTTCAAATATACCATAAAATAAAATCATTCATTTCTGATTGCATCATGATTTGCATAGATTTGCGATCATTCATCCCTTAAAGAATTTCCTACAATCAACTCATTTTCTTTTTGGTATCCATCAATTTGGATCCTTCCATTTCGTTAGGGTAAAATAGAAAATCTTCATAATCAAATATTCTTTCTTAATTCATCATAACAAAGTATTCAAAGAAAGAATATTATGCACAATGGTATTTTGAAAAATAAATTCTCACTTAGTCATGGTACGATAAAAACAGAGAGAATAAAATCTTTGAATATCTAAGCATATCTTGCATCATCACGTAAAACAGATTTTCACTTTGCAAAATATGACTAAATCTGAGAGTATAAAATTAAACCAAATAAATTCATTTGTCTTTAAGCATGATATTAAAAACGATCGCACGTATCAAATTAAAGATCGTCATAAAAAAAAATCATGCGATTCTTTCGTCAATAAAGCAAAATATGATCATTATAAAATCTCAATCAACCAAAGATATATCAAATATCAAGCATAAAGAGAAATAAAAATATATACATTTCTTACCAAACTCTCTTTCTTCTTTCTTCTTTATATCCTGCAAAAATAACTCATCTTTTCTTTGGTACCCATTTTTTCTTGGGTCCATGAGAGTTAGTAGAATATGCTGCTTTTCTCCAATTTTTCTTAATAGGTCTCCAGACTTTAGGACAATCTTTTTCAAAGTGTTCCGAATCTTCACAATTTGAATACTTGACGTCATTTCCACCAATAGGTTTTACAAACACTTTTTGAAAATGATTTTTGTAAAATGTCTTTGGAGGTCTTTGTTTAAGTCTCTCCTTGACTTTAGGAAAATTAATTAGAGAATCATTTTCATTATTGAAACCAAGTCCCGACTTATTATAGTAAGGAACTTGTATAGAAAGGATATGCTCTAATGTTTTTGATCCATTTGAAAATCTTGTCGAAATATTTGAAAATTCTTTCTTCAAAGAATCATTTTCTTTGACAAGTAAATCTCGACTTTCTTTTGTTTGTAGAAAATCTTTTTGCAAAATTTCAAAATTTTCTTTTGAGAAAGATCATGTTGCCTAAGTTGAAAATTTTCCTTTTTAAGTTCGGAGATCCTTTTAAGAGAAGATTTGAGATTTGAGCAAACCTCATTTATATACTTCAAAACTTTGAGAGGAATTTTTGAATGACTTACCTCGATTTCCTCATCGGATTATGAGTCTCGTGTCCAGTCGACTCCAGATTTTGAATGTGCTATCAAATATATATTTCTTTGCACATCATCTTCTTTCATTGTTCTTTTCTGGCCATTCTGCTTGTATTGTCTTCTTTCACTAAACTTCCTTTTCTATTCAGCTTTTTGAATTTCTCGATCATAAAATTTTCTGAGTTTGTTTCATCGAAAACAGCATTAGATATTAAAGCAATGGACTTTTTACCTTCGGGATCTTCGTCGTTGAGTTGTTCCACTTCATAGGATTGAAGAGTGCCGATCAATTCATCAACGGAAAGTGGCATAATCCTCTGAGTTTCCCGGATTGAGGTCTTGACATGGTTCCAATCTTTTGAGAGACCTCGCAAGAGTTTGTTGACTTTCATTGGGGAAGAAATTGGTTGACCTTGATTTTCAAGACCATTCACGATTTCTGTAAAACGGTTGAACATATCTCCAATCGACTCTCCTTGCTTCCTCTTGAAGGATTCATATTTGCCGAGTAGAAAGTTTACTTTTGTCTCTCTTACACGATCGGTCCCTTCATATGTAACATGAAGTCTATCCCAAACTTCTTTTACTGTTTCACATGAAGAAATTCTATTATATTCAGCAAGAGACAAAGCGCAATATAAAGAATAAATGGCTTTTGCATCAAGGGCTTCTCTTTTGGACATCTCCATCCGAGACATAGGAGCGGGGGGTTCGGTTTCTTTGTCTTTGCCATTCTTATTTGATGTGGACTCAACAATGGGGTTGATTCCTCTTTCCACAACATCCCATTGCAAGGGATCTCTGGATCTTAGGAATACTTTCATTTTGTTCTTCCACACATCATATTCATTTCCATCAAAATATGGTGGCCTTGTGTTGCTTTGCCCTTCCATAAGTCCTAGTGCCAACATACTAGCCATAAAGAATCTTTAGCTCAAAAGTAAAAACACTTTTATAAACCGAGCACTTGGCTCTGATACCAATTGAGAGTGCTAGTATGAACACCTAGAGGGGGTGAATAGGTGTTTAAACTAAACCTTAGCAAATATATGCGGAATAAAATAAACTTTGAGTAAAATAAAGGAGTTAAGGAAGAGAATAAGAACACAAGATTTATAATGGTTCGGCTTAATCCAAGCCTACGTCCACTCTCCCACGCTAACAGCTTTCTTGGTTGGATTCCACTATACAATCAACAAGAGATTACAACTTCGAGTGCAAACACTTAGTAGATCACACTATCTCACTAAGTCACTCTTTTGGTATTTCTCTCACGATCACAAACGTTTAAGCTCTCTAAAAACAAGCGTATGATCGAAGGTTGCTCAGATTTTGGAATTATAAATTCTACGCTCTATCTTTTACTTGCTCATCGGTCCATGATTTCCTTAAATACTCATCCACTTCCAAACTAGCCGTTGGACAGTATTCCGGAGAATCGTCTTCCAATATACCCATTGGACAGCTCTGTATCTAGAAGATTTGGTAGCCGTTGAATGACAAAGGTAGAATCCCAAATTGATTCCGATCGCCCATACAAACGGAATCTTGGTTTCCATAAGTAAAGCTTCTTCGTATAGAAAGTTCTTGTCTTCAAGATCCAATCGTCAATCAATTAGATTGAATCAATCAAATCAATCTTGATGTGGAATCCAAACTAGATCACTAGCCATTATATGATTGGACTTGAGTTCTGTCGAATCTGGATGTAAAATCTGAGAGCAATAGACTTTACAATCTGAGTCTGAACATATTCTCGCTTCCGAAGTTTAGCTTTAAGGTCTGAACACCGTCCGAATAAGTTCAGCTTCAATATAGAGTTTGTCTTTTGGTTCAGTTTCAGCATATAGTCTGTCTTCTGGTTCTTCCTTCACGTTCAGTCTGGAATTTGTCAGAGTGAGCAGACTTCTGATGTAGAACAGATTTTGACACTAAAGTCTGGCAGTCTTCAGAATATACTTTGGACATGTGTTACGTTCAGTCTTCTGGCCGTCTTCTGACTTTGATAATATCCTTTATATGTTCTATTATCTGCATGGTCTATTACTTAACCATTAAACATGTTAGTAGCATTTGATTTATTTTGTCATCTTCAAAACATCATAAGGGATTTCCCTAACAACTTGAATGAGCTTTATGAAGCAATTTGAATCTCCTATCATATGTCTTAACATCCACTATCCAGATACCATTTTACCTTCTTTTTTATAGTGACTTGCATTTTAAAAAGAGACTCAAACTTTCTTTGGTACCCATATTTTCTTGGGTCCATTGGTGTTAGTATGATATGCGATTTTTGCCCATACTTTCTTAACAGGTTTCCATACCATAGGACATTCTTTCTCAAAGTGATATGAACTATTGCACTTTGAACATCTAAGAGCATTGCGACCTACTGGTTTTACAAAGACCTTTTTAAAATGATTTTTGTAAGCATCTCTTGTGGATCTTTGCTTAAATCTTTCATTCACTTTAGGAAAATCAATTAAAGGAATGATTTCCACAGTCATTCCCAAACCAGATTTATTGAAATAAGGTCTTTGTCTTTGAAAGAATTTTCTCAAGTTTCTCAGATCCTATTGAAAATCTTTTGGAAATATTTGATATGTCATTTTTAAAAATACAATTTCTTTCGAAAGGTTGTCTTCTCTTTCTTTAAGAGTAGAAAAATTCATGTCTAAACATTTCACCTTTTCTTTCAAAACATTTTTCTGTTGTTGCAATGCAGAATTTTCCTTTTTAAGTTTGGAAATCCTTTTAAGAGAAGTCTTAAGACTAAAACACAACTCATCAATGTATTTAGAGACTTTAATAGGGATTTTAGAGTTACTTACCTCAAATTCACTATCTAAATCTGAGTCTTTCTCGGAGTTTGAATCTGAATCTGATTGTGCCATCAGACATATATTGGCATAATCATCATCACTTTCTTCACACTCGTATCACTCCGTGTTTTCGCTTTAAGAGCCTTTCGATACTTTTCATCTTTTCCTTTCTTCTTCCTCAGAAGAGGACAGTTGGGTCTGATGTGTCCCTTTTTCTTACATTCAAAGCAGACTACATCTCTATTTGATTCATCATCCTCAACAGACTTAGTCTGTTGCTTTTGAAAACTTTATTTCTTTAGATTGAATCTTCTTCCTTTTCTGTTCAGCTTTCTGAATCTTCTTATCATGAGAGCAAGCTCCTCATCATCCATGTCATCTTCAGAATTTGTAACATCAGAATCATCATTGGATTTTAATGCAATGGATTTCTTACCTTTAGGATCTTCGTCTTCATTGATTCGTTCCACTTCATAAGACTGAAAAGTCCCAACCAACTCATCGACAGATAGTGGCATAATTCTTTGTGTCTCCCTTATTAAGGTCTTTATGTGATTCCAATTCTTGGAGAGTCCATGCAGTAGCTTGTTTACTTTCATGGGATCAGAAATTGGTTGACCTTGATTTTCAAGACCATTCACGATTTCTGTAAAACGACTAAACATGTCAGTTATAGATTCTCCTGATTTCATTTTGAAGGCTTTGTATTGACCGAGGAGAATGTTGACTCTAGTTTCTTTCACTCGATCGGTTCCTTCATAGGTAATATGTAATCTATCCCAAACTTCTTTCGCTGTAACACAAGAAGATATTCTGTTATATTCAGTAGGTGACAAAGCACAATATAAAGAATAAATTGCTTTTGCATCAAGAGCTTGTCTCTTGGTTATCTCTTCCCGAGTCATTTCACTAGACTCAACGGTTTCTTTTCCTCTCTCTAAGATAGGTGCAGCTTAAAGAATGATTCCTTTGTCTACAAGATCCCATTCTAGAGGATCCTTTGATCTTAGGAACGCCTTCATCTTGTTTTTTCATATGTTGTATTCCTTTCCATCAAAGTAAGGCGGTCTGGTATTATTTTTCCCTTCCACTAGCCCTGGAGCTAACATACTAGCCATGGATCTTTAACTCTAAAGTAAAACACTTCAAATAAAGTGAGTACATAGGCTCTGATACTAATTGAGATAGCTAGTATAAGCACCTAGAGGGAGGTGAATAGGTGTAAAAATATTTTCTTGAGATAAGAGAGCAATACTAAGCAGACAATAGAGAGGAAGTTCTTCTTTCGTTAACAAACCGAATTATGATCAAAGTAAAGCGGAGAGAAGGGAAGAGAAAATGAACACAGAAATTATAGTGGTTTGGCTTATTCCAAGCCTACGTCTACTATTCCGCACTGACAGCACACCGACTATATTTCACTATGAACAAAAGAGATGTTACAGCAAGGCTCTCCTTGATTCCACAGTGTAGATACTCTACCACACTTTCTCAAGGTTTCTCAAGAATATGAACTCTCTTTTGTACAAGATTTCGCTCGAAAAATGAATTGACTAAGAACAAAGAGCTTCAGACTTTGGAATTCTTCTATCGCGCACACACTCGAACAACTAGAACGTCTTCCTTATATACTCCTTTATGCCATCATACTTGTTGGCACTTACCAAAGGAATTCTTCCAATCTTCCCGTTGGACATAATCAATTAAGAAGATCATTCGAGCTATTTAAGGAACATGTCGATAGCGCATCAATCCTGCTCGCTTATACAATCAGGATCTCGGTTTCCATAAATAGAACCTTCCAAGTATACTTCGCCAATCATCGGATCCTTAATCTTTGAATTAATACAGGATTCCGTTATGTCATATCCAGCCAAGAGATCTTCTTCAGTCAATAAGGTCAAATCCTTAACGAAACATCTAGTCCTGGATAGCCCTTTTTCAATGGATTAGAAACTGTCAATGAGAATAGACTTTGAGTATTGAGTCCGGTAGTCCGGAGGTCTTCAGACTTTAAATAGTAGAGTCTGCAAATCTTCGACTAGACCGATGGAAACGTTTTGTCAGCTTCAAAATACTCCAGGAAGATTTCTCCAACAATCAGGTCTAGTCATTGTCAGGTATATAAGTTTCCCACCAAGTCTTTGATAACTTGACGAATCACTGAGCACAAGATCGTCATTTCGAGATATTCCTTTATCATAGTATGTGGTGGTCAACTTAGTGTTTTGCTCTATGGGAATTACAGCTGGCTTGCATCCTGATTGATCTGCTTCTGATATAATCTCTAATATAAATTTCCGTTGACTAAGGGAAATCCCCTTGTCAGATCAGGTGTTGACACCTAAATTTTGACTAATCATTTAGTAATTAAATACATAAAAGTTTAGGGATTAATCTCTAACCCCTAAGAAAAAATAGTAAAATTGCATTTCATGTAGTCGCATTTGCATCGATATTAAAAGCGCGATAAGACGCAGCGGCTTGCAGTCGATTACATGCACAAAGGGATGCTCTCTCTCTCCACTGGTCTGAGCATGCAAAAGAGCAAAAGTCAAGAAAAGAGAGGAATGAAGTTCTTGCACGTCCGTTGTCTCTCCCTCATTAATGCATGCGCATGCACGCACAAATTCGGTGGACGTGCGAATTCTAGAGGAATCCTCAGAGAAGCAAAATGAGCCCATGATATATATGCTCTCTCTCAAGTGTGGGTTGTCAGGGGAAGCAACGAGAAATTTGCTGAAGGAGGAAGCAAATAATAAACAAGAAAAGTCAAAAGTTGAGGCAATCCTATAGAAGGGAGGGGCAAGTAGCCGCACAAGAAGCCCCAAGCATGAAGAAAAGAGAAGAATCCAACGTCCATTTTCTCCCCCCTCATTAATGCATGCACATGCACGCATGGAATGGGGGACGTGAAAATTCTACAGACGCATGCAAAAGATGGGCTAACGTTTTTATAATACTTTCCTTCCTAGAGAGCAGATCGGTGGCCACCATATTTGAAAAAAAGAACCAAACTTGAACAAGTAAGGAAAAGTTGCGGCTGCCTCCTGTTCACCTATTCACACTAAAGTCGGCTATCTTCGAGAGGCAGTGGAACGCCTATAAATAAGACCACAAGAGGCCACACGAAAGGAGGGGAGGAGAGCTAAACGAAAATTTCATAGTGAGGGGTTTCTCCTTCGGTCAAAAAGAAAGGAGAGACACAGGAGTTGAGAGAAAGGAGGGGATTAAAAAAAGGAGAGACTCTCGTCAGAGAGAGAGAGAAAAATATGAAGTCAAGGGGAGGAGATTAAAAAAAGAGAAAAAGCGAGAGAGAGACGAGAGTGAGACAGAGAAAAGAAGTGACCGGACAGCAGAAAAAAAAAAAAGAAGAGGAAAAGACCCCTACTTTCATCTTCTTTGGGAGTTCCTCGTTGCTTCTAGTCGCCCGGCAGCCGCCCACCCGCCGCTTTCCTCCTTCCGGCGAGCCCCGAGCCCGCCGCCGCGCTCTACCCTCGCGTGCCACCATCCCCGTTACTTTGCACCTCGGCCGACACCAGCATCTCCTTCCGGCGAGCCCCGAGCGCGCCACCATCACGGCCCGCCACCGCCGCTTCTTCAAACAAAGCACCTCCGTAGCAGACCCGAGCCGCATCGTCGCACCCCGAAGTCCGCCGGCCGTTGCCGCAACCTGCCCCTCCGCCCGAGCGCCGACGAGCCGATCGCCGTGCCACCAGCCACCGTCGCGTCCCGCTCGCCTATAGCCCGCACCGACCCGTGACCACCCGACGCCGCTCTTGCTCGCCCGCGCCGCTGGTCGCCGTGTCGACCTCGCTGCCACCAGCGACGTCCGCAACTCCACAGCCGCACCTCGGCCCGCTCGCCATTGTACCCGCAGTAGCTCGCCACGCCTACAACCCTCGCCTCCGCACCTTTGCCCGCTCGCCGCCGCCGTGCCCCTAACCGCCCGACGCGGTGCCCGCCCGCGTCGAGTTCCGCCCGTGACCCCACACCCGACGCCGCGTCATCGTTCTTGCCGTCGCGCTCATCGCTCGTCGCCCGCAGCTCGGGCCACGAGCAACGCTTGCAACCCCACAGCCTTTTCTTCTCACTTGCGGTCGCTGGAGCCCCGCTCCACTTGCGCGCCCGACGTCCCCCTCTCGCGCCTGCCCGACGCCATCGCCTCGCCCTTTGCCGCTGCACCCGGGCCGACGCTCTAGCAGCCCGCGCCTGCGTTGCTCTTCGCCCGAGCACCAGCAGCACCGTCCCGGACACCTGCAACCAGCAGTCACCTCTGCTCGTCGCCACCAATGCAACAACCATTGCACCAGCCCGCCCGAACGCCGTCGTTGCTGCTGCCCGCACCGCCGCCACTCGATCCACCAAGCACCACCAGCCACAACACCCCCGCTATCCCGAGCTCGCCGACTCAACACCAGCTTGCTCGCCGCTCCGCCGAGTCCACCAGCTCTCCCTTCCGAGTTGCTTGCGCCCGAGCCGCCTCCACAAAGCTCACAACAGATTGACCAAGAGCCGCTGTTGCGTTCCTACCGCCCGTTATTCTCACTCGTGTCCGAACCGAGTCGGCTCCACAAGCTTTATTGCAGGATCTTTGGTCGCGAGCCTGCCCCGACAAAGCCCGCGACGGGCTTGACTAGAAGCTGCTGTTGCGTTGCAACCGCCACAGCCCGACCCCGACGCTAGTGAGTCGCACGCCCTCTGCTTCTCCTGCACCAACGGTGGTTGCTGCTTTGCCGCTGCTGGTCCATGTTTGTTGCCACTCATCGGAGCTCCGGTTGATGGCGAACCACCACGGGCAACAACCCATCACCACAGCCACCTTCTTTATCCGCGCCGAGCCTCCATTGTGGTCTACAAAGTACCGCTCGTTAAGGCAAATTTGGAAAAAATTCAAATTAGGTAGGTTTATTATATTTTATTAGGTAGAATTATTTCATTATGTTATTTTTAATATTTTGTCCCTTTGTTTGAATTAGTCCTTAATGCATGTTTGAAAATCCCCGACGTATCACCTAATTCGCAACCGCACAATGATTTTTTTATTTCATCTATAAGGTTTTAGATGGAATAATTAATCACGCGGAAATAAAATTGATATCTCGGTCTTTAAGGCTTAAGATCAATTTATTGATTTTATTAGCGAAACAACCATGGAGGATTTGGCATCTTTTAATTGTTTTGTTTATCTCAAAAATACAAAAAAAAATTGCCTTTGCATATCATGCAGATTAAAATTGATTTTCCTAGATAAAATTGCATGATAAAAAAAATAGTTTTTTTAATGCATGTTTAGATGATATTTAGGTTAGATAATATCTTTTGAAATAAAATTGCATGATGAGATAATTTTCTAAGTTAAGATAGGATTTAGATTAGTCTAATCCTAACTTAAAATAGATAATGTCTCGCTTTAGTTATATTTTTATTTTTAGTGATTTTAATTACGAATTTTCATAAAAAAAATAATACAAAAAGATATAAAAAATCATGCGCATGTCATGTAGAAGTAGGTTCATGAAATGCACGTCATTTAGTGATTATTGTTAGGTTCATTTAATTGGAAATTGCTCATCATTAGAATTATGTCATTTGGTTAATTTAGATTGCATATTTAATTGTTGCATTTATTTAATTTGAATTTCATGGAAAACACAAAAAAAAATTAGAATAAATCAATTTCATGCTTCATGATAGACTGCATGCTTATTTATGTCATATAGTTTAGGACATATTGCCATGTCATATCATTTCATGTTAGATTAGTAGCATGCATTGCATATTGCATGATTTTCATTAAATAAGTGAAAAAAGAAGAAGAAGAAATTGCGTGTTAATTAAAAATCATATCTAGGGTTGTTGATATGAATTATGATCTAACATTGCAGATGCTTTCGTTGCTATGGGGTAAGTCCTGTCATTTATACACTACTTTATCTGGGTGTTAAATTAGTGGTTTGCGCACCCGCATGATCACTCACATGTTACGGAGGTAAATTAAAATCAATTCAAGCTGCCTGCAAAACATTCTTTTAAAAAGAAAAGGTACCAAAAGGGCATTAGACAAGTCTTGTGTAACCAAGTCCCCGAACTCATTTAATCTCTGGTTCATAGGAGTGAAGTAATTCTCTCATTACTTTACTTGGGTTTCTAATCGATCCATCAAAAATAGATTAGTGGCGACTCCATGATAAAAATCATATGCATATTAAGAACTTAAACCATAAGTCGCGAATTGGTATGGGCTTGGGAGAGCTCGAGTTAAGTCTAGGCTTAGCAATCCATTAGTCGAACCCTTAGGTGGTCCAACCTGCTTCGGGGAGGTCGCGACATCAGGCAATCTCAATTCCAAAGAAATATTTTGGTGCTCTTAAGTCTTTAATATGAAAGGTGGCATGCAAATATTCATTGAAATTCTCTATAGATGCTCTATCATTTCCCATAACAAGTATGTCATTGACATAAATCATTAAATAGATAGATGACATACCTTTAGTTCTTGAGAATAAAGCATAATCGTGCTTGAATTGTCTGAAGCCTGCTGTTGTAAGAGTGTTGGCAAATTTAGCATACCATTGTCTAGATGCCTGTTTTATTCCATAAATAGATTTACGGAGACGACATACCTTATTCTCCCTTTGTCTTCGTATGCCTTGAGGGATATCCATGTAGATTTTTTCATCTAAATCACCGTGGAGGAATGCATTATGGACATCCATCTGATGTAGGTGCCAGTCATTAATGGTAGCAACAGCTAAAAATGAATGGATTGTTACGTCTTTGGTAAGTGGAGAGAACATCTCGTGGTAGTCAAAACCTTCTCTTTGGGTGAACCCTTTGGCTACCAGCCTAGCCTTGTATCGTTCAATAGAACCATCAGCGTGATACTTGATCTTGTAGACCCATTTGCATCCAATCGGTTTGCGATGAGATGGTAGTGGGACAAGATCCCATGTATGATTATCAATAAGTGCCTTCAACTTTGCCTTCATGGCTTCTTGCCATTTTGGATTAGTGGATGCCTCTTCATAACTGGATGGTTCCTTATCGTCGGATAAACGAGAAATACAACATCTATGCTCCAGAGATAATCTATCAAAGGAAACATATGAGGAGATCAGATACTGAATACCTGGAGAGTTGTGAGCAGCACAGACATAATCTTTTGTCCAGGTTGGAGGTCTTGTAGCTCATCCAAATCGCCTAGGGTACTCAGCTCCAGTGGTAGGTTGTGATATCTCTGATGAGGAAGTTGGTGCAGTGTCAAGAACTTCCATATTGGTAATGGAATCTTCCAATGCATCTTCTTGAATATATTTTGAAGAATTCAAATTTGTATTGGAATTCGGTGGAGCTAGGACGGACTCCTTGGCTGTGCTATTGGTATGTAAGAGAGGTCTTGATATGATGCCTCATCAGAGAGAAAATTATGATGGCTGGAAATTGTCTCTGGGCCTTCATCTGGAGATGCACTTTCAGAAAATGGAAAAATATTCTCATGGAAAATTATATTACGACTTACTAAGAATTCTCGTGTGGAGATCTCAAGAACCCGATATCCCTTCTGGAGATTAGGATATCCCATAAAGATGCATCGCCGTGCACGTGGGCTAAATTTATCTCGAGATCCAATTGTTGCAACATAACAGAGACATCTGAAGATCCTAAGGTGATTCAATTCAGGTTTCTTCCCAAATAGCAGCTCGAATGGCATTCGCCCATTGAGGATCCGAGTGGGCATTCGATTAATAAGATAAGCTGCTGTAACAACACAGTCTCCCCAATAACTTTTCGGAATTAATACTTGAAACTTTTGAGATAACTAGTATAAGTACCTAGAGGGGGGTGAATAGGTGTAAAAATAGTTTCTCGTGATAAGTGAGCAATACTAAACAGACAATAGAAAGGAAGTTCGCCTTTTGTTAACACAACAAATTATGATCAAAGTAAAAGAGAGTAGGGAAGAGAAAAAGAACACATAAATTATAGTGGCTCGTCTTATTCCAAGCCTACGTCCACTCTTCTGCACTGACAGCCCATCGGCTGGATTTCACTATGAACAAAAGAGTTGTTACAGCAGAGCTCTCCCTTGATTCCACAGTGTAGATACTCTACCACACTTTCTCAAGGTTTCTCAAAGATATAGACTCTCTTTTGCGTATAAGATTTCGCTCAACAAATGAATTGACTAAGAACAAAGAGTTTCAGACTTTGGAATTCTTCTATCGCGCACCCACTCGAACAACTGGAACGTTTTCCTTATATACTCCTTTATGCCATCATACCCATTGGCACTTACCAAAGGAATTCTTCCAATTTTCCCGTTGGACAGAATCAATTAGGAAGATTATTGGAGCTATTTAAGGAACATGACAATAGCCCATCAATTCTGCTCGCCCAATACAATCAGGATCTCGGTTTCCATAAGTAGAACCTTCCAAGTATACTTCGCTAATCATCGGATCCTCAATCAATCTTGATTCGAATAAAGGATTCTGTTATGTCATATCCATCCAAGAGATCTTCTCCAGTCAATAAGGTCAAATCCTTAACGAAACATCCAGTCTTGGATAGGCCTTCTTCAATGGACTAGAAACTATCAATGAGAATAGACTTTGAGTCTTGAGTCTGGCAGTCTGGAGGTCTTCAAACTTTAAATAGTAGAGTTTGCAAATCTTCAGACTAGATTGATGAAAACGTGTTGTCAGCTTCAAAACACTCAAGGAAGATTTCTCCAACAACTTTAAGGCACGAGCAACTTCCAGTAGATGGCGATGCTTTCGTTCAACCACTCCATTTTGTTGTGGTGAGTAAACGCATGAACTTTCGTGTTGAATACCATGGGAATTGAATAACATGGAGCATTCATGACTGAAAAATTCTCTCCCATTATCAGTACGGATACGCTAAATGGATTTCTTGAATTGAGTCTTGGATAGCATAACGAAATTTTTCAGGTGAGAGTAGACCTGATTCTTAGATTGCATAAGGAAAGTCCATGTTGCCCAAGAACAGTCATCTACTATCGTAAGAAAATAACGAGAGTCATCATGATTGACTGTGTGATAAGGTCCCCAAATGTCCACATGAATTAATGCAAAATTTTCACTAGACCGTGAAGTACTAGATGGAAATGGTGTACGTGATTGCTTTGCAAAGGGACATATAGAACACTCAGGATATGGAAATAAGGCACTGTGACCCAATCTCATATGCATAGTAAAATTTATATCATTGGCAGTTGAATTACACAATGATTTCTTATTCAATGGATTGTAGGAAAAATTGAAATTACTTGGAAAAATCATCCAGAAATAGAGCCCTTCAGAAAGATTACCCAAGCCCATCAGTCTGCCAGTCGAAAGGGCCTAAAATAAACAGATATCAGCATCGAAGATTACCCGGCAATAATTCTCTTGGCAGGCTTTAGACACATATATGAGGTTGAATTGAAATTATGGGACATAGAGCACATCCTGGAGAATAATCTGAGGATTGAGATTCACTGTTCCTGTCACCTTGACATGGGTAGTATTTCCGTTGGGTAATTGTACGGAAATAGGAAAATTCAAACTTTCATTTATATGTGAAAATCCCTTGTCGCATATAATATGGTCACTTGCCCCAGAGTCTATAATCCATGCCTTTTTGGAAATAGAATTAATTAGGCAATGTGAAATACCTGAGAAACTTCCCCTTTTGTTGGATATATCCAATTTTTGTAATGCCTGCATGAGTTGTTGATACTGACCATATGAAATAGGCTTGATCAATTTGTGGACCAGTTGGTCCAGTGACCTAATAAGCTGTGGAGATTTTTTTCTCATTTTCTCCGGGTTTTCCGTGCAATTTTCAACAATTGTCAATGGTATGGTTAGTATGCTTGCAATAACCGCAAAAAAATTTACTATTTCCTTTTGAATTTTTTGCAAAATTCCTTGATTACGTGGCAAAAATCTGGCCATCCACTCCTTTGAACGCAATCTCCTGTTCACCGTTCGATCCAGGCGTGATCTCGACCCTTTGATAATCGTCCGATCCTCGCGTGTAATCTGGACCATTCGATCCTCGCATGTAATTTGGACCGCGCGATCCTCGCGTGTAATCTGGGCCGTTCATCCCGTCCTTTTTAAAGCCGTAGGAGTCTGCGTCGCCGAACCCTAAGGGATTCTTTCTTTCCCTTTTGCGAGCTAGGGTTAGGGTTGTCCTGGCGGCCGCGTCTCTCCGTTCACCGCGAGCAGCGAGAGCGATGCTCTCGCTGTTCCTCGTGTGTTCGGTTGTTGCGAGTCGCTGACTCTCCTCCTGCATCGCCAACTGGAAAATACGCCCGATCGGTGGCATGGGTTCCATGGCAAGGATCTGTGATCGAAACGTGAGGTACGATTCGTTTAGGATCAGGAGGAATCGCGTGGCTTTTTCTCTTTCTTTGATCTTTTTATACTGCTTGAGGGTAGGGTAGATTCTAGCCCTTCAAGCTTTTCTTCTACTACCTCGAGTTGATTCCAGAGAGACAATATCCTGTTGAAGCAAGCCGTGACTATCAGATTTCCCTATTTAAGCTCGCTGATTTCCTGCATGAGATTAAAAAATTTTGCCTGGTCAAGTTTGCCGTACATTTCTCGTACGTTTTCCCACATAGTTTTGGCATCCTCTGTGGGTGGAAGTCCAACCGCAACTTCTGGGGATATGCAATTTTCGATCCATGTTCGGACGAATTGATTGCACTTCCACCAGTGTTGAGCTAAGCGTTCATCGGAGGGGATTGCAATGGTTCCGTCGAGGAACCCATCTTTGTCCTTTGTTGCCAGTGCCCGCCGGAGCTCTTGTGACCACTTCGAATAGACCTTTGGTCCAGTTAGTTGCTGGCTTATTAGTTGAAGCTCCAGTCTGTCGACGTTGGAGACGTACAAAGGATCATCGAGTTCTAGTCGCCCAGTGAACACCACCGCTGGAACGGGGAGAAATTCAATTGTGAAATTCGGGTAGGGATTCGTCCCTTGACCCGATCCACTCGACCCGACCGGATAACCCTCATTTAGATATCCCGGGTAGGGATTATGTCCCGCACCCGATTCGCCCGACCCACCCATATGCTCCATCCCGATGGTTGGGCTTGCCCCATTCGTGGCTAGCGGGCCACGAAAACAGGCGATGAGGAACTTGGGCTTGGCCCAATATAAAGTGGATATGGAATCCACTGGTATGGTTGGCCCATCATGGGTTGCCCCAATTGGAATTGAGCCTGTGTGGGCTGCTGCTGCATGGGTTGGGCCTGAGCTTATTGTTGGTCGGATGCTGGAATTATTGTCGGGAGATTCTGGATCTGTTGAGTTTGAGGACTATCTTCTTCTCCGGTGGTCCTATCGTCAGTAGCTAGATTGGGGTCTTGCCGAGAAGCCATGGTAAGTAAAAAAAATTCTTCCTTCGAGAGTATGCCTAATGCCAAAAGATTAATCCCTTCATAGGTTGAGAATTCTCTTTGGCAGCAATTTGAGGCGGAAGCGAGTCAAAGACCGAGAGGCTCTGATACCAAGAAAGAAGGCAAAGAGAAGAAGGAAGATTGGACGGTGTTGAGAGATAGAGAGAGAGAAACGTAGGAAAATTTTGTTGTATTCTCTCATTATGATTCTGAATGTACAAGTCTCCTAGATATAATACAAGTTGTATTCTGTGTAAGGAAGTAAATGATCTAATAAATCAATCTAGATCTAAATCTAATATTTAATTAACATATATACATAAATCATGATCAATTAAGATCAAGACGTCTCGGGCAATCCGCAATCCGCATTTCTTCCAACAGAAAGTGCGAGATAAATATCCACGAGATTAAAATGAGGCATATTATGACTTGGCTATATTCCACACGTTCCTAATTAGTGAAGATTTTTGGTTGTTGTACCGCAAATATGAAAAGCACTCGCGTTTAGAATGAGGGAAAAAGTGGCGCTTTCCAAGGAATCCCGGACAATTGACGAAGGATTTGTAACTTAGTGGACTCCTTGGAGAATTGGGAGTGGGAAATAAAGATGTACTTGAGAAGTTGATCAGGGGAATTTCACCAGCCAAGGCTTTGATCAAACCAATACAATCATAACCCGAACAACATCGCTCCGTCTTTAACCAGGAACATCAAGTTAACATGTGAAGCAAAGAATTTTCTATTTACTTGGACTTTGTGTTTTCATTCTTGAACAAAAACTAACAAGAGGATCGACCACCCTCAAATAAAAGAAATTCCCGTATTAACTAGTGCACATTTAAAAATTATCACAACCATAGTTAAATCAATATGATTTGATTGATATTTTCCTAAAATTTGTCTCTGTAGAGAAAAATGATTGGCTTCTTTCGAGCAGCACATAATTGACGGTTTCTTGGTCGGGGTTGAATGGAAAGCTGATATGAGACCAGTGAAGAGGGTATCGCGACCCTACTTCTCTTTTGGGTTTTTCTTATTGAGAAAAAGGGAAGGGAAAATAGGATGATATAAACTCGTAAACCCTAGCCCTCTGCGCGGTGAAGCAGAGCTGTTCGGAAAAGAAACCGGGAGAGAATATTGTTACTGTGTTCACAGCATGTGCCAGAAACCCAGCGAGGCAGCCTTATACGCCATCTCACTTCGCTCCCTAGAAGCTCCGACTTCATCAGATTCAACCTCTGCACCTGGTGTTCTCGAGCTGCAGTGTCCTTCGCCTGTTCAGTTTTATCTGAACCCTCAACGCCACATGACGTTTCGCCCTCGACCCGTCAGATAAGGTGAGCATGCGACCAAGAAAGGGCCTGACCCGGTCTTCAGTGGTGATCTTGGGAAGAAGCTTGGAAAAATGGAGGTTCCAAGAACGCCCTTCTGCAAGGAGAGGAAGAGAGGCGGTGTGAGGAACTTCGTGCCTCCTCAGTGGATGAGAGAGAGACAGAAGCATAGAAATCTGATGAGGTCCTCCGGCAGGGGCAGAAAATGGGTTCATAAGCAACACGATTGCCGTGACGAGAACAAACATGGTTACGGTGAAGCTATGCTTTGTAAGGCTTGTGTTGTTGCGGAGAATGCAACGAACGACGATGTTGTTTGCGATGATCCGGAAGTTGTACTCAACAGAAACACGATGGTCATGATTCGGAACATCCCTAATCAACCTTTTGTAAGCTCATCACAAACACAGCCCTTTGTAAGTAAATCGAACGATCGCCACAGACCATCGGCTTCATTGGAGAGATGCAGCTTGAGTTCTTGCAAGGCACGCCCCTGACATAGCAAATACCTCAACATACGAGTTTCATTGATCGTCCCTTGAAAGCCATTCACCTCCACCACCTTCAATGTCCGAGACGCACATGTAAAGCTTATCTCATATCCCCGGACCAGAATCTGCTCGGATTGAACCTACACGGCGGTTGATAATCCTGAAGAAAGTCGATGAAACGTCAAATCTTTATGTCGATGTCTCATGTTACATGTTTGAAAGTTTTTTATAATCATGTGCCGTCAAATCAAAATAGTTCATTGGAAGAGAGAAAAAAGGATGAATCACTCCTACATAACATTAAACCATACGTATGGAAAGAAATCTGATGCAAGGATAATGTACAAAAGACAAAGACAAACTCCCAAGGAAGAAGCGATCCCCCAAAACTCATCTTGGTGCATTGCAGTGTTCAAAATAAGATGTCCTACATTAAGAGGCGATTACATTTTCAAGGGCTCCATCCCAGTTGGAACAACCTGATGAACATGACCATATCGTTATTACACGAACATGTCTTATAATAATCAAGAATTGTCTGTAACAGATAAGAAAATAAATAAGGAGACTGTTAAAAGAGGACAATATTGAAAATGTACTTAGAAAAGCAAGTAAATGAGACGATAAAAGAGGCATGAAAAACAGAATCTTTCCCTCGCAGGCACGTTTCAGAGAGCCAGGGAGAGAGGGGGACGCTATTAAGGTGATATCTCGAAGGACTCAGCGTCTTTGACCAAGCAATAACCGCAGAGTAAAAGAGAACCAAGAGAGGAAATTTGCAGACGGGTACATATTCAGCAAGAGTTAATTTTGGCTGTCCTTTCGTGGGACAAAGACGCAGAGATTGATCTGGATATATGTGTATCTTTCCTTACTACTTTTGTCTTTGACACACATATTGAGAATGTTGACCTACGCCGAGAAAGGAATGGCCAAACCCCACTAAACCCCGTCTCCAGCATTATTCTCCTTGAATGGTTTTAGCTTTTGCTCCTGCGTGTGTTTTAGCGCTTTTAGGAGCATATACATGTGTAAGAAGGTGAAGCTCATAAAGAAGAGAACTAAAACAGTGAAAGGAACAAGGGCTTCTCACTTGCAAATACCAAACATGGAGGGTGGTATAGCCCTCTTTTTTGGGTTTGAGTCTAACCAGAACAATGCAAGCAGAAACTGCAGAAGTTAAAATTATTCAGCTGAAAGGTAAAACCCTAATTTGCTCAAGGTCAACCTAGATGATAACCAACCACAGGGCCTGTGTTAATCTAACTATCCGGACTCAATGGATTGGATCCATGATCACTAGCAATGCCTCTCATTCGGGACTTGCAGGCTTTGAGTTAGGGGTCATATGCTAGTTTAAGTGACTGAATGATGGACTGGTGAACGAAATCCCTGCCAATCTTCGCTGCGGCAAGGCTGCAACGACCAATGCGACTCGCTTCAAGCGGCAAAATTAAATCCTGATGAACCTAATGAGTTATCATGAAGAAAGTAATGGGGTACTAAATTAAATCCTGATGAAGATACGACTCGAGGTGATCTGGAGTCTCTGAAGAAGATCGCCACCGAATTCATCGAACTCCAACTCAGATCCAAAGCAAGTTCAGCTTCTTCCAAACGCCTTGTTAAAATCAACTCAAAAATCCCTACAGACCCTGAGTACTTGAAAAACCTCAAGTTCGGTGCCTCAATCCCAAACCACTCTCGATAGAAATTGCAATCATCGACTACCAACGTCTTCAGCACCAAATCCTTCTCGAAAATGCTCATATGCTCGAGGTTCCGACATTTTTTCAACCTCAAACTCTCCAAGCACGTGCAGTTCATCAATAGGTCATTCAGTGTAGACATTCTCACTGCGATCCAGCCAAACGAAACGTGCTTAAGCAATCTCAGATTCATCAACCAGGTCTGGTTGAAACTGCATGCGAATAGCGTCAATGACTCAAGCCAGCATGCCAATTTCATAAACTTGCATGGGGAGATCGAACTCTGGTTTATGATTCTCCATATCGTTCTCGTCCGGCGTCAGATCGGAGAAGTCCAGTTAAAGCTCTCCAACATTATGGAAAATGGCAAATGAAATGCACTTTTGCACATCGGGTTCGAACTTGCGAGGCTTCGATATATAGAGCTTGAACCTTCACAGATCGAGTTCGGTGGCGTATTCATTTAGCCAATGCCGACTGAAGTTGACGAAATCAAGTCTTTGAACATGTTGGGTTTCAACAAGTATATTATCTCTAACAAAAAACCTCTCATCGAACTCAATGTTCGCCGTTGAACGCCACATGCAACGCCACCGGAATAGTACACTCATCCTTGCGGTTTCTTTAAAGGGCAAGAAGGAAATGATAGTGACTATCGGAGCATTTGTCAATTCGGAGAACATGTCCATGACAATTTAGATTTTTTTGCTTCAAGTAGCATAAGCTTTATGCACTTGTTCGTTTGTTATCTGGGCATGCATATATGAAAGGAGCGAGAAGGTGCAAAACTATAACGATGTGTTTCAAACGTGCCCCTTCGCTGAGACAACTAAAGCACGAACAATTACTTGACATTTTTTTTCCCAAAAAAAAGAAAATTAGAACTACACGATGGTTGGAAAATGACAGATGCTAGCATTACCGAAACCTCCCAATCAAGCATTCCAATTCATGGAAATTGGCAACCGGGACTAACTTTTGAATAATGGCCGAAAATAGTCCTCCTGCTACGAATACAAATGTCAGTTACCAAAAAGTTATCGAAGGAATGTCTAATACGAGACAAAAACATGTGAAAGGATAAACTCTTTCGATTTCGGGGTAAGGCTCGTGCGGTGCCTAGGTCCTAGTTTTCAAGAACGGGACCATCTGGACCATGGCCACCTATAAAAAATAATAGAAATAACGAGATAGTACAATCACGGTAATGATCTTTTAAATGATAACGAAAATGGATTTTTTTTTATAAAAAAAAAAGAAAAAGAAGAAGCATACACTGAACACTGAATTAATAGAAAATGCCCCTGGAATTGTTCGGATTGACAAGTTCTCATTTCTGTTTTGTTCTCACATTTAAGATCAAGTTCATGCATGAAGTTTCTCTACCTACATGTCCATGCATTAAGTGACATGTTTTCTTTATGCTTATCCATACAATAACTTGCAAGTTTTGGGCCATGCCTCATGTTTTCATTCTTATGTTTATGTTGTTTTTATTTTTTTATAAAAGTTATGTGATCTATGAAAAATTGTGATTCTTTCAATCTGCTCCATCGCGTAAGTTTCGGTATGTATTATTTATTTAGATTATGTTGGCACAATCTTACTTGCTGTAACTATTAGTATTTATGGCAGGTCCATATTCTCTTTTAAATTAGTCAAAATAATTCATTTCAAAATTCTCATTATCAAAAGTTATACAAATACGAAAAGTTGGTCCTTTAAATATGTGACTTTCATTTTTCACTAAAAATGCGATATCCAATAACAGAGAGGCTGATCAAGCGTCCCTTAAAAAGCACTTCTCCTCTTGTTGCCTCCATTATTTTTTCTTCTTCTTCTTCTTTTCAGGAATATTTTTTCTTTGCTAAAATCTTTTTAGGAGTATTTATTCACATGCAAGTACGAAAACTTGTCAAATATATATAATTGACTTACTAAGTAATAAAGAATATCACAATGAAAAACCAACATTGCCAAACCACAAAAAGAAACGCATTTTTTGTACTCGTAAAATAGTGTCTATAATTTTGACAAAAATATAGTGTCTATAAACTTATACTAGATATCATTCGAAAATAATATAAAATATATACATCTAATGCATTCAAATATAATAGAAATAGGAAGAATAACTAAAAAAAAAAAAAGTCCTAGATATATTACAATTGTACCAATTTAGTTCCAAATCTTTTTTTGCCAATGAAATTATAAACTTTTATATTCGTGTCCATTTCATCCGGTCAATTTCGGTTGAAAATCACCGACATGGACGCCGACCATCCGACATAGCATGGGCTATCAACATCCACATCAGCTTTGACTGACGAAAATTTTGTTGGATTGATTGAATTTGCACAAATGTAAAAATTTTAGGATTGAATTAGTAAAATTGAAATATTTATAACTGATTTGGCAAACTCTGACTGGCCAAAATTGGTCGAATGGACTAAATTGACACAAATACAAAATGTTTAGGACTAAATTGATAAATTTGAAATATTTATGACTGAATTGGCAAAAACGTAATTGATTTAAAAATTTTTGATTAATTTTCCTGATTATTTCGAGAGAAATGCTAAACACTACATGAGTTATTAGGTGTAATTGAAGTTTAGGCAAGTGTGGTTGTGGAATTCGTTGCTACTCTTCCCATGCACGTAACTCACTATAAACGAAATACATAAATCTGGTATCTGATTTATTTTCTTATTCCGTCTAAATAATTGTTCGATTGCTTGCTTGTGCAACAAAATCGTCAAATGCATTACAAGTAAATCCGAATGTTACAATTTTCTTGGATATGTTCAAAGATACAGACAAAAGCAAACCAAACACAAACAAATAAAACACAAGAAGCCACTTGGAAAAATAGTACTCTATTACTCTATCTTGTTAGTACAACTCAATTCATTTTCATGATACATTTTAAGACGCTTTTGGGAAGCCCCTCACAAACATAGCCCTTTGTAAGTAAATCCAATGAGCACCACATAACCGGCAATGTCTGAATAACGCACTTGTAAAGGTTTAACAATTACACTGGACCAAAATTTGCTTGGATTAAACATGAATGGCGGTTGATTATCCTTTAATCAAAGAAGTTGACCAATGTCCATTTTTTTAGAATATATATGAGTATCGTGCGATTAATAAATAAGTAAGGAGCATATTATTTCTTATATAATCAATTTTTGCGAGTTTGAAAGTCATTTTACTAAGTTATACAGTTCAATGTAACAGAGGAAAAAGGATAATGAATCGATGACAGTCAATAGAGGACAATATACAAGAAGAGCCAGCATGTAAATGCTCACGTGATCATTCGCTGAAAGATGAGTTCCATCATATTTATTTTTTTTGGAATTAATTGTGCGGCAAAAGAGATGAAACAACTATGTGAATTCTCGAAGATTTATGTCACCAAGTGATCAAAAGAAAAATTGATCACATGAAGTCGTTGAAGGATTTATTTCTCTGAAGAAAAGAGTATCATCTATAGTAAACCCTAAAGTTCAAGAAACAAAAGGCATGTATATCTAAAGCCTGAAACTACAATCTTCCAAAACCCTGAGGCAGTCCAAGTACGATAAAAGTCTCTAAAGAAAATCGCCACCGCCTCATAGAACTCTAACTGGAATCCAAAGTCAAGTTCAGCCTCTTCCAAATCTCCAGTCAAATGCAACTCAAAAATACCTGTAGATCCTGAATACTTGAAAAAATCTCAAGTTCAGTGCCTCAATCCCAAATCACTCCTGATAAAAATAGCAATGTAATTATCAACTACGAATGTCTTTAGCGTCGAATGACTCACGATTATGCTCAAATGCTCGAGATTCCAACAATTTTTCAACGTCAAACTCTCCAAGAGTGTACAATTCATCAACAGGGCATTAAGAGTAGACATTCTCACTGCGATGTGCTTAAGCAATTGGAGATTCATCAATTGACCGGCTAGAACTGCATGTGAACTAGGCGTTTCAACGGTTTGGTTCGGTTTGGTTTTTTGAAAACCGAATCGAACCAAACCGTTAGAAAACTTCCGAACCGAACCGAATGAGACCCAAACCGAATACAAACCGAACCGAGAATTTGAAGTTTTGGTTCGGTTTTTCGGTTTTTTGGTTTTTAGTTTTCAGCTTTTGGTTTTCGGTTTTTTTTTTTTTTTTTTTTTTTCTATTCAACTCGAAATAATCTAAATTCAATATGTTACTACACTTCAAATTTAGAGGATTTTGCAATTTAGATCACATACTTCATGACTTTCCGAAACTTCAAATTCTTTTTTCCTCAATTTTTGAATTTTGAAGCACAATTCATACATTAGCAAACAAAAACTGTATTCGTACAAATTACCCATTTAATAAAATCGTTCGATTCGAAACGGGACACCAACCAGTGGACTGTTGAATCCGCCGTTTCCCTCCTTTACCTTACAGGTTCCAAGAAAAGAAAGATAGAAAGCAGGCAAGGAAGGAAGGAAGTTGGGAAAGGATAGCTTTTTTCTATTTTTGGGCAGGCTTCAAATTCACTGAATTCCCAAAATCCAAGGAAAGGGGCAGGGGAAAGGGAAATTACTTTTGTGACTTTCTGCAGCGTGCGAGTACAAAGATGAGAGAATATTTTTGTTTTAGGAAAATATTTAGTTTTAGGAAACAACAAAAAACAAATAATTGTGGGCATTCGAAGAAAACTGGGTGCGTGTCAACCTTTCCCTCCTTCATAAAATCCTTTTTTTATTATCATTGCTTTCTGAAAAGGCCTTTTGGAATGTTGGAGAAAACTAAGAATTCTACATGAAAAAGAAAAAAAAAGGCGCGTCTTTCTTTTATTTTTTAATTTTATTTTTTAAATTTTTATGAGAGTGAGAGGAGTGAACCCACCGCCATCCCTTTCCCTTACTGTGCTGTCCGTCTGCCGAGGTAGGAAGGCGACATCAATTCTTCTTTGCTCTAACTCCTTTGACTGACTGGGTGGGTAGAATACCAAAAGCGGATTGGAAGTCGAGATGAAGGGACAACACACGCAAGAGGAAAGCCCAGCAGCGAGCAGAGATTCGGGGAGCAGCAGCTTAGCTCGGCATTGCACGTTCCTCGTGATGCGTCGAGGTTTCCTCAAGTAGCTTTCGAACGCCCCCCGGCTCCCTTGCGGAGATTTCTCAGTCCATGGAAGAGGGACAAAGGAGAGACTTGCAGAAGAAAGGGCTCTGTCCCTCAATCGGTCGTCGTCGCCATCGCAGTCACTGTCCCTGCCGCCGTTGCCACTGCCGTTGTCATTGTCACCGTTGCCGTCGCCGTTGCCATTGCCGTTGCACCTCCAAGCCGACCAAGATGAGACACGAGAGGAGAGGAGAGAATAAAACTGAATTTTTAATGGTTAAATTTTATCGGTTTGTGATTTGGTTTGGTTCGATTAACCGATAAAAACCGAACCAATAAAAAAATATTGATTTTTAATGAGAACCGAACCGAAAGAACCGAATTTTTCGGTTCAGTTTGATTTAGTTTTCGGTTCGGTTCTTGACACCCCTATGTGAACAGCATCAAAGACTCAAGAGCCTCATGCCATCTTCATGTCGCACTGCTTTGTGATTCTCCATATCTTTCTTGTGATATTTCGAAATTTGGTCATTATTTCAAAATATATAAAATGGTTATTTCATTGATGTGCTTATGGATATTTTACTTTAATTGATTACTCACAAGTTAATTAATCTATCATATAAGGTCGTAAAGGGTTAAAACACGAAAAATCAGAGAATTCAATTAGGGATCGACCGCTTGACCGTAAAAATCAACAAATGTTAATATGACACTGTTATAAGTCAGTTAGTGAATGGATATAAATTAATTCGACGGAAATACTTAGTTGATTCGCAAGGAATTCCGCACGATTACGATACTCGAGTGGAACGACAAGAAACCGATTTTCTGTTAATTTTGTACTCAGTGTACGTAATTGAACCATCGTGATTGCATGACAGCCAAATGTCATGCATAATTCGAAGAGGCATAAACGTGAATTGAAAATTATCGACCACAAGTTAATCACGTGAAAAACCCCCAAAAGCCATCCGATAATTTAAGTTGTACTAAAGTTGTATTTAATTTATTTTAACCATGAAATTTAATTCGATTTTGGATATGGAACTTTCGAGGGTTTCAAGACTAATTTATTAGACGTCACCTCATTATTCGTTGAATTATTGACAAGTTCGAAATTTTCGAAAAATGAATTATCGAACGAAAAATTGAAAACTAGAAAGGGAACCAAGCCCAATGGCAAAGTTGTAAGTTTTAGACAAAAAGTGGACTTTTAGGAAAATAAAACAGAAAGAAAAAAATGAAAGGATGGGAGGATTTGAGAGAAATGGTTGGAAAATATCTCAAGTTCTTTCTCTCTCTCCCTCTCTCTCTCTCACGTTCACCCTCCCCCTCATGCCCTCCGCCCAACCACTCATCCATTTCTTTCCTTCTCCTTCTACTTGCACAATTTTCTTCATTTTCCTATCCCCTTAATTTTATTTTTTTTTTTGCTGCCACAAGCCACGCCATTTTCTCACTACCCATTCACCGGCCGTCTGTTGAGCCATTGCCGCCGCTTTCTCCGCTATTCAATGCCGCACCACCGCTTGCTTGTCCTAACCGCCACAAGCCACTGCCAAAGCCGAGCACCCACCACCACCGAACCACCCTTGGTGGCCATGAGCCTCAAGTGGTGTCACCGCCACCATTCAAGTCTCCATTCAAGCCGGGAATGTTGTATTCTTGATGCCGTTGCGCCGTCATCGCCTTGAGCCCGTTGTCGCTGAAAACCATGAGTTAACTCTTAATCCTTGATTAGGAAGTTAATTGTGTTTAGGGTGAGATTAGATTATGATTAATGGTGATTAGTTTTAGTTAATTATAATTAAGTATGAATTAGATTAATGCTAATGGAGATTTTTCATAATTAAGGATGATTAATTTAAGTAATCATGATTAGATTAATTAACCGTGATTGGTTTAAGTTCACTTTTGTTTTTTATCCATTTTACGGCGTGCCAAAGCAACTAGCTTCCCCACTCCCTGAACTTCAAAATTTTCCTGACGAAGCCAGCTAAATGAATCCGACTAATGCTGTCGTGTATCTCAATCAATCACCAGGTGCGCCTGCCTCCAAGAACGGCTGCTCTGGAGGAGGAGGCGGCGCATCACATCGTGCTGGCGAGCGAGTTTGCTCGGCCGGGGCGGCGCGCCTTATCGACTTCTCATATTTTGTGTTTAATTTATTTTTTTCCTATTGTCTAATTGGGGCGTGAGTTGAAAGATTTATACCAAGTGAGAGCTTATCAGCAAAAGGGCACGGGTGAAATCTAGTTCAGATTGAATGTTCTTTTTTTTTTTTTTTTTTTTGAGGAAAGATAGATCTTTATGAAGGAGAGATCATACAGAGTATAGTGGTGGAGCAAAGCGAGAATGGCGAAGAGGAAGTAGGGCTCAAAATCTATGCTTTGGCCTGTTTGGAGCCGACGATTCCAAAACCGACCGATTGAGAGTCACAGGTTTGGTTTTCGGCTCTAGATAGTGATTCACATGGAAATCCATAATGTCTACGAGATAGGTTTATCTTTCAATAGTATCCTCGTGACAAAAATTTTGTTAAATGAGAGAGTTAAGGTGCAAAAGAAAAAAAGAAAATTAATAGTCTGGTGCCTAATTATACTATCATTGCAAAGTACCTCAATGCTACAAAAAGATATATGTTATATTTTAGCCACAAAGTTGATATAATATATCCAATATATTATGTTTTTTTTTTTTTGGTCAGTAGTTATATTACTCACACGATTTCCTAGATAGTTCTAATTAAATTGAGACTTGATATGATAAAATATGAATTTAAGTGCACATGTATATTCACAATGCCCAACTCGTTCAGGCTTTATTACATATGTATATGTTGTCGTAATTTTATAAATTCACTAATACATAGTTAGTTTTTCTTTCATTGTGAATCAATATAAAAATTGAAAATTCTATACAATATTAAAAGCGAACTCTTTAGTATCTTATAGTAAAGATTGCAATTCTACATGCATATGAAAAGTTTAAAGTGGGTTAATTAAGTGGATACGGATTTTCATATATTAAATTAAATATGAAAAAAATTTCAATAAATAATTCGGATCGGGTCACTAAATTTGCATGACATATAGTTGAATCAATTCAAGTCGGGCTATTCTCGACCCAACCTGACCCGACCATTACAGCCCTAGTAAACTTAGCGTTAGGAGCTTTTTCCTCTCTCAAAGTCCGATGCAATTGGGCCTGTCATCTACGACGATCGCTCTCTCAAACGGGTTAAACATTTTTCAACCGACGAGTGAGCTGCCGACTGGTGCCTCTCCCCCGTGCTTTTGAAATTTCCCCGCCACTGCTTCTCCGCTCCGGCTCCACCATCTTCCTCTCGAATCCCCACTTGCCACCCCGTTTCCGGCCACCTTCGAAAATAAAGGTCTTAGTAATAAAATGGGAATTCAAATTAGTGTTTTCAAATTATAAACTCATCACTAGAATATTGTAAGATTGTACGAAGACATGAATCGAGAAAAATATTAAAACTTATTTTAAGTTCTAGATTCCAAATTCCTCTAAGTAAAAACCTGGAATATACATGTCGAAATAGATTTTTTATTTTTAGAATTTGGAACCTACCCTAGATACCTTAGAATTTGGAACCTACGGGTTTCCATCAGTCCAATTTTCAGATTTCAGGTTCTACCTTGGAACCATGCTCACCCTTACTCAGTATATGCAATAAACGTTGTCGTTGATATCTCATGACATTTAGCTAGGGTAGACATAAGAGATTTAGGAAATTTGAATATATAACCTATCGTTGCAACCTTGAAATTCGAACTACTTCCCTATGGTTTCTTTCCCTTACGAAAGAATCTTCCAGTAATATTGATATTTTTATGCTATCAATATATTCAACAAAGGGAACGATATCGAAAAGCATCAGACATAGCTAAAATCGAGCAAGGTTTAGGGCGTGCATGGAAACGTTTCTTTGAAACGTTTCTGGAACACTTCTGTACGGATTTTGTTCCCGGGAACAAAAAAAGAACAGAAACGTGTTTGGTTGCGTTTCTGTTCTTTTTTTTTTTTTGTTCCCGAACAAAATAAGAACAAAAAAAGAAACAACAAATTGTTGTTTCTTGTTCAAAACAAAAATGAAGAAACGTTTTCTTCTCTCTCTTCTTCTTCTCTTCTTCTTTTCTTCTTCTTTTTTCTTTTTTTCTTTCACCGGTTGCCGGCCTCGGCCATGGCCGGTGACTGACCGTCGAGGGTTGGTGACCTCGCCGGAGCCTCGCCGGCCCCCGGCCAGGCCGAGCCTCGCTCAAGGGGAGATCTTCGGCTAGGGTTCCGGCGAGGGGCTCCGGAGGACGGTGCGACGGCGGCGCGGCACTAGAGGCTTCGGGATCGGGACGGCGTCGAGCTGCGGACTTCGGGCGGTGTCGAGCTGCGGGCTTCGGGGCACAGTGCTCGGCTCCGACGGCGGGGGCGAGGCTCGGCCTTGCCCGCGGCGGCGACGCCGAGCCTCGCCGGGGCCGGCGAGCCTCGCCGTGGCTGGGCAAGGCTGCCGGCCCCGTCGGCCGGTCACCGGAGGCCGACAACCGGCCGAAAGAAGAAAGAAATAAAAAGAAAGGAAAATGGAAAATAAAATAAAAATATTAAAAAATTAAAAGAAACAAAAAAAGAATAAAATTTACCAAATGTGTTTCTACTCATTTTTTATTCCCGAACAAACGTTACCAAACACGTTCTTTTGTTCAAAAACCGTTTCCCGGAATAGAAACACTTTTTTTTTTGTTTCTGTTCCCTGGAACAAAAAAAGAACAGAAATGTTACCATTCGCATCCTTAGTGTCAACTGTTGATGGGAAAAATTAATATTGTTGTTTGGCCAGAGATAAAGTAATCACCGAATTGAAATTCACAAAAATTTTATCATGTGATTACGGTAAAGTTGATATCGGACCGACTCATTCTGTCATATGATCTAAGTTTCAAAAAAATAAAAATTTATAATAATCTATCATTTCTCGAAGTGTCCATATTTGCTGCACCACCCTGCTTCGTTCTCAGAGTTTTCTCATGGCTTCTTTGACGTGCTCGCGGTGCGGTCCTCGTACTTTGTCTCCCTCCACCGTCGTTTCCCCGCATTACGCATCGATCGGAAGTGGCCTCGAACTATGGCAGCGTGGGCTGCTGTTGTTGCTGCTGCTGCTCGCCAAGCGGTGGCTTCGGCTCGGCTTTCTTCGCTGAAACCTGAAACCATCTATTCCTTGTTCCACGCCTCCGACTGCTGCTCTTGTTCATCGGTGCGATCTCGCCGGCGCTGGCGGTTTACCCTGTTATTTATTTTTTGTAATCCCACATTTTAGACCCATATTTTCTCTTCAAGTTATGACTATTCGACATGAAGTTTTTCCAAGCTTCATACCCTTTCGTGACAACCGCCCATTGGTAACCGTCTTGATGGAAGACGAGATATAAAAAGGAACGTACATTCATTTCTGACGAGTGATGACAAGGTCTAACTCAAACTCTCTCATTTAGAATACACCATTAGTACGAGAGTGAATTGGGGTAGTAGCGTGTCCCCAATTTTCTTTGATTTCAGGTTTTCTGACGAACGTGAACAAGAACAATGGCTGGAGGTTTGTCTTTTATTGATCCTGGCTTCCGCTTATGAATTATTTATGTCTTACATTTGGTATCAGAGCGTGTCTAGTGCCTCTGCCTTGTTTTTCTCGGATTTTGGTGTATTTTTCGGGCATTTTAGAGATGAACAGTAACTCGGATTTTGAGGCCAACAGAGAAACTCCCAAATTCCGGGCAAATTCCGGCGACCCACCCCTTGATTTCGGACCCGCATAGTCGCACCGCCATAAGGAACATTAGCCATGAGTTTTTCTGGTATATCGGTGTTCGTCGGAGGCTAATCGGGTGGCGGAAGTCGCGGTGGTTGAAGGAATTGTGTTTTGGAAATTTTCGTCTGATTTTGGGGCCAATTTTTGCTCATTTTCGCCGAAACATGGACCCATGTGATCGTGCCGGCATGTTTTACAAAACCCATCATTTATTTCGATCTGAGATGGGCTGCCGAAGAAGAAACGGAGCTGAAATCGCGGTTGAAAATGGCGAAAAACCGACGGAAAGGCTTCTGTTCGCGCGAGGAAGAAGGCGCGTGGAGCCCACGCGCGCGCAACCGTTGCGCGCGTGGGATCCACCCGTGTGGCAGTTGCCAGGCGCCTGCAACGCACGCGCCTGCGCGTTGAACCGCGCGCGTGCGGGCACGCATGCCGAGCATGCTAGGGGTGAGCGGGTCCAGGGTGGGTAGGGTCTAGACCTAGACCCTGTTCCCTACCCCCGTTATAACCTGGTTCTCATTTTTGGACCCCGTTCCCTACCCCGTTTTCATTGGACCCCGTTCCCGGCCCACCCTGTTTTCCGGTCCGGGAACAGGATTGACCCTGTTTTCATTGGACCCTGTTTTGCATAAAAATTAACCTTAGAAAAAACAATTCTAGATAAGTTATCCGCTTAAACAAAAGGCCGGACCAAGCACATCCTTCGACCAAACTCATTGGGAACATGTATAAAATTTGGAATCCTCTTGAAAAAAAAAACAACCAAGTATATAATTCGACCATCTCGCATCCCCATATCCCACAAAATACATCGAGTTCATATCAACCTTGTCCTTCATGTGCTCGATCTTCTTCTCCTTCTTCGGCCTTGCGTTCCACATGGTACAAAATCTCTGACAAAAACCTAAAATTCATATATAAAGAAAAATCAACAATAATCCATACTTTAGAATTTAATAAAGTCTATTTACTTACCACAAAATTGGAGTTTCGACAAAATGAAGTTTATTTTCCTATGATAATGTCCTTGGTAAGACAATCCAAATCTATAAAAAGAAAAAAGAAAAAAAAAAAAGAGAGATTAAATAAGGCATGCACTTAATAGATAGTTATGCGAATGAATTACAAAATACAAAGAAATATATATATATAACTTACCCGCCTCAAATTGTTCCGCATTTTCGATGCACTCTTCAACATTAATTGGCACACGAACAGCTCTCAACCAATCTTGAGTACAAATTAAACCTTCCACCACTCTAGGAGTCAAAGAACTTCGAAAGCCATCAAGTACACGTCCCGATGTACTAAAAGCCGACTCTGAAGCAACAGTAGTCACGGGAATAGACAAAACATCTCGAGCCATCAAAGATACGATTTTATACTTTGACCCAAAGAGTCTTCCACCACATCAAAAGATCAATATTAAGGATATCTTCACTTTCAGCTTCAAGATACCGATCAAGCTCAGATTTGTTTTCATCCAATACTTTTTTCTTCGCATGGAGAAAGCTTTTGTGCCAAGCATCGAATTCACAATCATTGTCATCAATATCAACATTAGAAGCACTACTACTGTTACTCACACTTGAATCACCAAATTTTCCTTTACCAGAAGAGCCAACAAAAGATCGCTCATAAGATTTATACAAATTCTCCAAGGCGACCTTCACCTTATCATGCATCTCATCAATTTTTGCTTCATCATCATAGATTTGTTCAAAATAGAACTTTACATAGTTCAACTTCTTTGTAGGATCCAATGCAACCGCAATCAATGCCATCATATTAACTTTATCCAAACTCCCATAATACTTATCAAACTTCTCTTTCATTTTTAAACCCATAGCTTGAAGCTTTGGGTCTAAAGAATTCGTCGCATTATTCAAATACTTGTACAACTTAGCTATCTCCTCAAAATAATGATTTGAAGTAACATATAAACTACCCGACATCCTTTTGGTTGCATCATAAAACCGTCTCAGAAATTTAGAAATAATGATGGCATTTTCCCAATCTTCATCTTCAGGAGGATCATTGTCAATTTCCCTTAAGAAATATAAATCTTCTTCTTCCATTCTTTTAAAAGCTTTCTTGAACTTTATGGCGGTGTCTAGCATCATATAAGTGGAGTTCCATCTAGTGGCAACATCAAGACAAACCGAACCATTGTATGCAATCCTCTCACTCTCAATGCAACCTTTGAATGTCTTAGCTCTAGCCGGAGAACTCCTTACATACCTAACCATGTTTCGGATGCGTGCAATAGAATCACGCACCTCATTCAATCCGTCTCTTACTATCAAGTTAAGTATATGAGCAGTGCATCTCATATGTAAAGCATCACCATTCAAGATAAAAAATCCTTCTTCTGAAAATTTTTCTTTCAAATAACTAACAGCCACATCATTTGAACTTGCATTATCCACTGTTATTGTGGACACCTTCCTTTCTATTCCCCAATCATAAATGCATTTCCCCACCATTTTACCAATCTCCTTACCCTTGTGACTATGCATCATCACAAAATTGATTATTCTTTTTTGCAACTGCCAATTTTCATCAATATAATGTGCAGTAAGACACAAATAGTTCAAGTTTTGAATGGAACTCCACATATCCGTTGTGAGTGCAATCCTAGATTTAAGCTTACCAAAGTAAGCTTTCAAACAAGTCATTTCACTCAAATATAACTTCATACAATCTCTTGCCATTGTAAATCGTGAAAGATGATGGAAAAGAGGTTGCAATTCAGTAGTAAAATCCCGAAAACCAACACGTTCAACCATGGAAAATGGCTGCTCATCAATAATAATCATTCGAGCAAGCATATGCCTACAACGTTCTTGATCAAACTTCCATGTCGTTAAGACACTATCACTAGTAGTGTTTTCCCCAACCTCGCCAACTACACTTTTGTCACGTGATGCAAACAACATTTGCTTTTTATCTGTGTGAGAATACTTTTTGCACTTTCTCAAGTGCTTCCACATAGTAGAGGTTCCATGATCAACATTATACACATAATCCATCCCACAATGAATGCACTTCACCTTAACTGTTTTCTGTGTTTTCTCATCTATAATTCTCGAAAAATTATCCCAACAATTTGATTGATTAGCTCGCTTTTTACCCGAAGCAGTATGAGAATTAGGTACCCCGACCTTGTCTCGCGCGCCATGGTTGCAGATTCCACTTCATCAGCTCCATGGAATGGCAATTCCATGAGTGGACTCATTTCATCATGTCCCTCTACTTCCATTGATATGTTTTGGTCTTGATCCATTGACTGAAAACTGAAAAAAAAAATATATGTATATATAACATTAGGATTCCACAAAGTTGAAGTATGAGGACTGCTCAAGAAAGACATGCTTACAATGCATCTTTGGTGTCAATCACGAATGTAACCCTTTGTAAATTAGTGTTGCTAAGTAGAAAAAGTCACGTAAAGCATGTTTAATTTCTTAGTAACTGTCTATGTAACTAATGATTGTGAGTTGTAAGTACCACAAGTGTAAACTTTTTAAAGGACCTCCAATGAATTACAAAACTTAAATGTTCTTTTGCAAATTTTCCTTCATCTTTAGTTTTCAGTAATTTATCTCCTGAAAAATACATAACTAGCAATGATTGTTCTTGGCATTCTTAAAGGCCTGCTTGCACCTAATCTAGCTCGGATCTCTCCCTGTTCTTCATTTGACTATTTAAGAAAGCACGTCAGCTGATCCCAATAGCTACGTGTCGATCTTGATGTTTGAAAAAACTGACCTAAATAAACAGAAAATTAGCAAAGAGACTCGTCCTATCCCTAACTAATCCCGCTAGTGTCTTCTCTCCCTCGTTTCACTGAGCTTAACTCTAGTGATATTAACTCTGCCAATTCTGTCATGAAGAAGCTTGATAAGCAGGACGCTCTTCCTGCTGTAAACTCTATTGATGCTGATGAAATGCTTAAAAGTGTGTTGTGAATGCAGACAAGATCAAGGAAGACAGCAACAGTTGGATGCAGATTTAAGGACATAAATAATGCTAGTGTGAAAAAAGAATACAAAATGACTAATGTTACCTGATGGACAGCACAATCAGAGATTCAGAATGGCTTGGATCCCAGAAAACAGAACAGAAGCACTCCCAAATCTGATTTAAAACAACAAGCTGTTGTTAACCATAAAATCGATATTCTAAATATAGCTTATGTATTGATCCAAATGTGACAAGATGAGAGACAAATTGGTACTGCAGCAAGGGACTCGGTGGGACGCGGCTTCAGCTGGTGTCGGCGAGCGGAGCGGGGGGCGCGTTCGAGCGTCGGTAGATCGCGAGCGGGAGATTTGCGGGGCCGCGACTTCGCGGCGAGGGGCGATCGAACGGAGATTTGCGGGTCAAGGGCGTCGGCGAGGCAATAGCAGCAGGTGGGATGAGGCGATCGAACGGAGGCGGCGCGGTGCTCGGTGCGAGCTCGGCGGGTGTCGCCGACTTCGCGGGCAAAACCGGTGGAGCTTGGCGGGGGTCAGCGGCTCAAAGAAAGCTTCGATGACCGGCGGAATGGCAGCGGTGGTGCGAGCGCGGGGGGTGACGACCGACGAGAGCGGCAGAGCGGCGTCGGTGCTTGGGTGCTTCGCGATTTAGGGATTTCGTTTCGCAGAGATAAAGGAAAGGAGAAAGAGACACATACAAACAGATTAGGTTTTGTTTTGCTCGTGTGTTTTGGGGGCTTCAAACCGGTTTCCAACCGGTTCCAAACTGTCCGGCGATCCGGTTCCCGGGTGGGTAATCCCTCGGAACCGGTTCCCGGACCGGTTCAAACAGGTCTGATATTTGGGAACCGGTTCCCGGACCGGTTTCAACCGAACCGGTTCCCGACCCTCGTTTTCCGGTGGGCCGATCCGGAACCGGTTGACCCGGACCGGTTGCACACCCCTAGAGCATGCGCCCGTGCACCGGACGCGCACGTGCTTGGCATGTGCCTCGACGTGGCCGCGGGGCTGTTTTTACGTTTTTGCCCCTACGCAAATTCATAAATTTCCGTTTTGCCATTTCAGAAATTTTACGATCTTTTCCTTGGCCGATTTATTTACTGTTCTGCCCTTTCGATGTTTTTATTTACTATTTTGTCATTTCATGCATTTTTATGAATATTTTATGCATGAAATTAATGTCCAATGATTCATATAATTAATTAATTAGAGAGTAGCCACAAAGATCTTTAATTAATTAAATTATATATTAAGAGCCTCCGGATCATATTAAGAAATGGACATTGATTGTAATTAATTATATTAATATAATGAATTTTATCCCATAGGAATTTTCATTATATTAATATGATTAATTAGGATGAAATATCATATTATTTTTCTTAATTTACCCACGAGGGATTAAGAAAATGCATATAATATGATAATTTCTTCATGAAGTAATTATGAATCTATTTAAATTAAAAACTTAGCCCACAGGTAGTTTTTATGTTATTTAATTCATATTGTGACATGTTTACATTGATAAAACATGATTTATTTATATTTGCCTCAAATTTTGTGACATAAGCATGATTATTTGATATGCGGTTTAACCCGTGAATTTATTTGAATTTAAGTTTGATGTTCCCATACCGAATGGTGAGAACTATAAGGTTTGGAAGGAGTCGGTTCTTCTTCAATTGGGGTGGATGGACATTGACTATGCTATAAGGAAAGACGAACCACCTGCTCCTACTGATTCGAGCACTCCAGCTGAGATAGCTCTTTATAACCAATGGGAGCGGTCCAACAGCGTTTGTGCCATGTTTATAAGAGCTAAGATATCTCCTAGTATTCGTGGTTTGGTTACTCAGCATAGCAATACTAAGGCTTTATTGGAGGCCATAGATGCGCAGTTCGAGAGTTCTGAGAAGGCGCATGCCATTACCCTAATTAGGAAGTTTTCATCATTGAAGCTCACTAGTGTTAAAGGTGTGCGTGAGCATATCATGCAAATGAGGAACATTGCAGCTCAACTTAAGAACCTTGAGGTTGAGATATCTAAATCCTTCCTTGTGTATTATATTCTGAACATTCTCCCACAACAATATGCACCTTTCAAGATCTCTTATAACACACATAAGAATAAATGGTCAATTAATGAACTCATGACCATGTGTGTACAAGAGGAAGAAAGACTGATTATGGAATTGGGAGAAAGTGCTCATTTGGCAACACAAGGAAAGAACAAGGGCTATGGCAAGCATAAGGGAAAAGGTAAAATACCTCCCCAAGCTGACATTAAGAAAGAATCCAAGTGTTTCTTCTGTAAACAGAAGTGGCATATAAGGAAGGATTGTGTCAAATTTAAGGCCTGGCTCGAGAAGAAAGGTAATCAAATCTCTTGTGTTTGTTATGAATCTAATATGACTTATTTAAGTCACAACACTTGATGGATTGATTCTGGATCTACAATCCATATTTCGAATTCCTTGCAGGGTTTTCAAAACCACAGGAAGCTAGTGGGAAGTGAACAAAGCATCTATTCAAGAAACAAGATGCGTTTGCATGTGGAAGCTATTGGGACATATAGACTAGTTCTCAATAGTGGTTTTGTGTTAGATTTGGAAAAGACATTTTATGTTCCTAGTTTTTCTAGAAACTTAATTTCAATTTCAAGATTTGTACCTTTGGGATATTCAAACTTTTGTTTATCATTTAAATATGAAATTGTCAGGAGTGGTACTTTGTCTGATGGTCTTTTTCGAATTAATTTACAAGACAATGTCTATTATGATGCAATGCATGTTCATGATAAAGCTGGTATGAAACGATGTGTTGTGAAAGAACATTCCTCTATGTTGTGGCACTGGAGATTGGGACATATCTCCATAGAAAGAATTAAGCGATTAGTAAATGATGGAGTACTCGGTACTTTAGATTTTACTGATTGTGATACTTGTGTAGAAGGGAAAGCAGACTAACAAAACAAAGAAAGGTGCCAAGAGGAATACAAAAATATTAGAAATCATACACACGGATATTTGTAGTCCGAATATGGACTCATGTGGTCAGAAATACTTCATCTCCTTTATAGATGATTATTCACGTTATATGTATCTCTACTTGATTCATAATAAATATGAAGCATTATATGCCTTTAAGGTATTTAAGGCGGAAGTAGAGAAACAATGCAATAAGCAAATTAAGATCGTGAGATCAGATAGAGGTGGAGAATTCTATGGTAGATACACTGAAGATGGACAAGCACCTGGTCCATTTGCAAGATTTCTTCAAGAGCATGGGATAGTTGCCTAATATACTATGCCTGGTTCTCCGGACCAAAATGGCGTAGCGGAAAGAAGAAATCAGACCTTATTAAACATGGTGCGTAGTATGCTTAGCAGCTCCAAACTTCCTAAATTCTTATGTTCTGAAGCACTTAAGACGGCTGTGTACATATTAAACCGAGTTCCGACAAAGGTTGTCCCAAAGACACCTTTTGAGTTATTTAAGGGTTGGAAACCGAGTTTACATCATGTGCGCGTTTGGGGATGCCCATCTGAAGTGAGAGTTTATAATCCACAAGAAAGAAGTTGGACCCAAGGACCATAAGTGGGTATTTCATTGGATATGCCGAAAGGTCTAGGGGATACAGGTTTTATTGTCCATCTCACACCACTAGGATTGTGGAATCAAGAAACGCTAAATTTCTTGAAAATGACTTGATTAGTGGGAGTGATCGATCGAAGGACCTTGATCCTAAGAAAGATCATACAGATACTCAATCTTCCACCTCAAGTTTAAGATTGGTTGTTGCTCATAATGCCCCTTCAGTTCAACCGGCTATTAAACAACCAATCGTTGAAGTTCCACAACCTGCTGATATTGATCTAGTAGATCCAGTTGTTCAGCAATTACCAGAAACTGTTGAACAACCAGTTGAGCAACACGCTCCTCAAGAGAATGTTGATGCAACATTGAGAAGATCTTCTAGAATAAAGAAATCGACTATTCCTAGTGATTATATTGTGTATTTACAAGAGTCGACTACAATATTGAGCCGAGAATGATCCCAAACGTTTTCACAAGCCATGGATAGTGATAAATCCAATTTGTGGTACAATGCTATGAAGGAAGAGATGAGTTCTATGGCATCTAACAAAATCTGGGATTTGGTTGAGTTACCTAATGGTGTGAAGGCCATTGGGTCTTCAAAACTGAAGGTATGTAATAGGGCCTCCATGGTGAAATTTATATGGATCTTATTCTCGGATAAGGAATCCTTGTGGTGCCGTTGGGTGCATACAATCTTCCTAAATAAAAGGAATTTCTAGATTGCCTCTCAGCCTAGGACTTGCTCTTGGTCTTGGAAGAAGATCCTTCAGCTTAGACCATACTTTCGGTCATCTTTCAGGTGGATGATAGGCAATGGTTTTTCTGTCTCTCTTTAGCATTATTATGGCTTCCTTGTGGCCCTTTGGATGGATTCATTCCTCCCTCATTCAGGGAAAGCGTTGGTCTCCCTCATAATGCAGTTGTGGCCGACCTATCTTCCCCGATGGGAGTCACGCTCAGGGATTTTTTGAACAGATGGGCAATCACTCTTCCATCCTTATCCTCTGCGCAGGATAGGTTTACGTGGTGCTTCAACTCATCCGGCTCCTTCTCGGTTGCCTCAGCCTAGGAATCCGTTAGAGTTAAAAGAACTCCTATCAAGTGGGCCTCTTTGGTTTGGGACAACGCCCTGGCCCCTCGGTATCAATTTATTCTGTGGCTTATAACGAAAAATCGCCTTCCTACGCAGGTGATGCTTCTTTCTTATGGCAGAATAGATTTCAATGTGTGTGCCTTTTGCAGTGAAGTTCCCGATTCTGTTGATCATCTATTCTTCGGGTGCCGCATCTTGGCTTCTCTGGCTTTTTTTTGGGCTGCCAGATGTAACCTTCCTTGGAAAAATAGATGCTAGAAAGACTTGATCGCTTGGGCTATGAAGTTCTTCAGTGGAAAGAATTTCTATCACAAGATTGTTCGGTTCTCTTTTGGTGCATTGTGTCATCTTATTTGGAAGAAGAGGAATGCAATTATCTTCCATGGCGAATCAGTAGCGATTCCTGCTCTCAAAAATCACCTCCTTAAGGTGGTCAGAGACAAAGCCATCTCTTTCTCGAAAGTTCCTCCTTCTCCGAGTAACAAGAGGCTTCAAAGGGCGTGGGGATTCGATCCGGCGGTCTTCTTTGGTTGCTGATCGTGTAGTCTCGCCCTTTCCTATTTTCTCTGGTTCTCCGTTCTTAGACATTGTTGTTAGGGTGAAGGGCTTCCTATGGTTCATTTGGTTGTTTTCCCTAGCTTGTGCCTTCTTGGCTGGTTGTATTTTCTTTCCTTTGTTTCCCGTTTTACATCGGTTCCCCTTCACTCTTATCTCTTTGAGAGTGTAGGTTATGGACTCGATCTTTTGTAGTTGACCTAGCTCCTATTTATTTATTTACCTTACCAAAAAAAAAAAAAACTAAGAAGGATTCATTGGGTAACATTGAAAGATATAAAACTAGACTTGTTGCCAAAGGATTCACTCAAAAGGAAGGAATCAATTGAACTGAGACTTTTTCTCCTGTATCTAAGAAAGATTCTATTTGTATTGTTTTGGCTTTGGTTGCCTACTTTGATATGGAATTATATCAGATGGATGTGAAAACGGCGTTCCTCAATAGAGAACTAGAGGAGGAGGTTTACATGAAACAACCTGAAGGATTCTCCTCTAGTAAATGTGAGCATTTGGTGTGCAAGCTTAAGAAATCTATATATGGCTTGAAACAAGCATCCCGCCAATGGTACTTAAGGTTCCATGAAGTCATCTCTTCATTCAATTTTGTAGAGAATGTCATGGATCAATGTATATACCAGAAGGTCAGTGGGAGCAAAATTTGTTTCCTTGTATTGTATGTGGATGATATACTACTTGCAACCAATGATAAGGGGTTGCTACATGAGGTGAAATAATTTCTCTTTAAGAGTTTTGACATGAAGGATATGGGTGAGGCATCTTATGTCATTGGCATTAAGATCTATAAAGATAGACCTCGAGGCATTTTAGGACTATCTCAAGAAACCTATATCAATAAGGTCCTAGAGAGATTTCGGATGAAAGATTGTTCACCAAGTATAGCACCCATTGTGAAGGGTGACAGGTTCAATTTGAACCAATGCCCGAAGAACGATCTAGAAAGGGAACAAATGTGCAACATTCCATATGCTTCTGCTGTTAGAAGCTTGATGTATGCTCAGGTTTGCACTTGACCTGACATCGCTTTTGCTGTGGGAATGTTGGGAAGATATCAGAGTAATCCAGGTTTAGACCACTGGAGAGCTGCAAAAAAAGTGTTGAGATACCTTCAAGGTACCAAAGACTATATGCTTATGTATAGACGGACTGACAACTTGGAAGTGGTCGGTTATTCGGATGTGGACTTCGCAGGTTGCGTTGATTCACGAAAATCAACATTTGGATACATTTTCATGTTAGCTGGTGGAGCCGTGTCATGGAGAAGTGCCAAGCAGACTTTGACTGCTACTTCCATTATAAAGGCTGAGTTCGTTTCTTGTTTTGAGGCTACCTCGCATGGTGTATGGTTGAAGAGTTTCATTGCTGGGCTTAGAATTGTTGATTCTATTTCTAGGCCATTAAGAATATATTGTGACAATTCAGCTGCAGTTTTTATGGCTAAAAATGCCAAAGTGGCAGTCAAGTAAGCATATCGACATTAAGTATTTAGCCATAAGGGAACGTGTTAAGGAGAATAAAGTGGTCATTGAACGCATTAGCACTGAATTGATGATAGCCGATCCTTTAACTAAAGGCATGCCACCAATGAAGTATAAGGATCATGTAACTAGTATGGGAATAGGTCCAATCATGTAATTTGTCGTCATATAAACGATTTTTGTTGTATGAAACTCTTATTCAGTTGTAATGTTGATTCTCAATTTTTGTGTACACATTTTGTTGTTTATGAGAATAACATTTATCCTTGGTTCTGGAATAAACATGAGGTTTATTCATTAAGATATGTTGTCACATATAGGCTAACATTAAAGAAATAAGATGCATTGTGATACATAAAAGATATTACTCACTCTTAGAGAACATGTCGCCATGATCCATGTGTTTTGTTTCTTTTCTTTAAGCATAAAGTTTTCGTGGAATTAGTTGGATAATTCATATGATGAAAATGATGGGATCAAGTGGGAGAATGTTATTTATTTTTTATGATCCCACATTTTAGACCCATATTTTCTCTTAAAGTCATGACTATTCGACATGAAGTTTTTTTCACGCTTGCACTTTCGTGACAACCGCCCATTGGTAACCGTCTTGATGGAAGACGAGATATAAAAAGGAACGTACGTTCATTTTTGACGGGTGATGATAAGGTCTAACTCAAACTCTCTCATTCAGAATACACCATTAGTACGAGAGTAAATTGGGGTAGTAGCGTGTCCCCAATTTTCTTTGATTTCAGGTTTTCTGACGAACGTGAACAAGAACAATGGCTGGAGATTTGTCTTTTATTGATCCTGGCTTCCGCATATGAATTATTTTGTCTTCCAGACCCTCCTTCTCTCGTGCTTGTTTTAGTTGAAAGCTTGAATCTTTTCTGAAAGTTTGTATTGAACGTCTTTTGAGAAAGTGCGAAATGATTCTGTTTGTTAGCATATCATGTTCTTGTCCACTCGGTGGTTGCTCACTTGCGATGGGACTTGACGCGATGAGAAATTTATAGGGAAGCCATTCCAATTGGGTCATATCCTTACGTCTTCTGGGGATCTCTTGATGCAGAACACCATGGCCCGCTAAAGGTGAACTTTTGGGAGGACCCACTGAGTCCTTCTAAATGGAAAGAGGAACATGTAAGTGTCCCAGCTTTGTGTTTGCCTCACCATACTAAAATAGATATCTGCTAATTTTGGAATATGATGATCTTATTGGCACTTGCAGTATGTCAGCAATTTTGATATTCTAGTATCAGAATTGGGAATTAGAGTTGGACCTTAACGTGTTCTGTTGTGTATATACCATCAGTGGCAAGATTTATTTCCACAAGCATCAGTTAGACAATTACATATATCCTTTTGAACTTAAAGAAACACTCTCCCTACCAAGAACATAATTCAAATTAACACCTTTTAGCCTTTTGTTATTGTTTGTGTAAGCCAAAATTTATGAATTTGAAATTGAAAAATGCCTGTAATGTGGGCTGCAGATGATTTCTAAACTTATGGTCTATTGCTTTGATGATGGTTTGGAAGAGAACCGATAGACCATTAAGTTTTACGCAGTCTATATCAGGCTCCATTGATAAGATAGAAGCTTCTATCTGTGAAGCTGCCGTTGATGATATCTTTGACATAGCCCAGTCTGTTCAGTCTTTCGTTGCAATACGACTCTTCCTGTATTACTTATGCTTCCTTATCTGATGGTATGCTTCACCGGGCTTGTCCTGCATTTGCAGTTATTTGGCTCAAAATTTTGGCAAAGCCAAGTGGAAATTTTTTTTGCCAAATACCAAATATTTGGCTCAAAGGCCTTTACCCGTCCAAAGTCCTTTGGGAAGGCAGTTCCCAAACATAGCCCTAGTAGGTATATCAAATTACTTTACTTGTTATGAAAGTACATTTCTAGAGTTGTAGGGTTATGTGGATGCAGATCACTTGGGTGATCAATATAGCGGTAAGAGTACTGGTAAATATGTTTTTATAATTGTAGGCACAATAACAAGTAAAGTATCTCAACTATAGAAGGTAGTGACTCTATCAACAACAGAAATAGAGTACGTGGCTATCACGGAAGCCTATAAGAAAATCATGTGTTTACAAGATTATATGGATGGGTTACATTGAAAATAGCCAGTGAATACACTAAGGAGTGATAATCAAAGGGCAGAGCATTTAGCAAAGAATGTAACTTATTGTTTAAGGACTAGTCATATTAAGATACATTATTATTTCATATAGTAAGCATTGAAGGAGAACGAGTTAAAACTATAAAAGATTGATGGCTCGAAGAATCTAAGGGTGTGCATGGAAACACCCTCGTTTCTGTTTCCCAGAACAGAAATTTCTGTTTTTTGTTCCCGGGAACAAAAAGGAACAGAAACGCGTTTGTGTGTGTTTCTTCCTTTTTGTTCTTTTGTTCCAGAACAAAAAAAGAAACAAAAACAAGAAACACAAATTTTGTGTTTCTTGTTTCAAAACACAAATGAGAAATACTTTTTTTTCTTTTTCTTTTTCTCTTATTTTCTTGTTCTTTTTTCTTTTGGCCGCGCCGGCCTCGGCCATGGCCGGCGACCGGCCGACGAGGGCCGGCGGCTCGCCCACCACGGCGAGGCTCGCCGGCCCCGGCGAGGCCGAAGCTCGCCGTCCCCGGCGAGGCCGAGGCTCGCCGTGAGCCGGGCGAGGGTCGGCCTCGCCATGGTTGGGCGAGCTCGAGCTCGCCTGCCCATGGCGAGGCCGACTCGCGCCGGCTGGGCGAGCTCGATCTCGCCCCCCAGATCGGGCGAGGCCGAGCTCGCCCGGCGGCCGGCGAGCCTCGGCCTCCGCCGAGGCTCGCCGCCGGCCGGGCGAGCTCGGCCTCGCCGGATCTAGGCGAGCTCGAGCTCGCCCGGCCATGGCGAGGTCGACCTCGCCGGCTGGCGAGCTCGAGCTCGCCCAAATCCGCGAGCTCGGCCTCGCCGCATCAAGGCGAGGTCGACCCTCGCCGGCCGTCGCCATTAAGGCCTTGGCCGGCCGACCGCAAAAGAAGAAAAAAATGAAAAAGAAAAAAAGAAAAAAAGGAAAAATAAGAAAAAATAGAAAAAATAAAAGAAATAAAAAAATTATCCAAATTTACCAAACATGTTTCTGTTTATTTTTTATTCCCTAACAAGTTTACCAAACGCGTTGTTTGTTCAAAAATTGTTCCCCAATGCAAACACTTTTTTCTATTTCTGTTTCTGGAACAATTTTAAACAAACACAACCAAACGCGCCTAACCGACATATTTATCAAGGTAATAGACAAAAAGAAGCATATTTTTTGTGTTACTAGCTTCTGAAGTAAAATGGATACAAAATTGTTTGGTGCATCAAATGTATATGTCTTCAAAAGGAAGACTATTGGTGGGTAAAGCCAAAAAACTTTTTATGGTTTTTTTTTTTTTTGGGGTCTTTTCTCATCATTTTGCTTTTAGATTAAAAGCTACACCTCATATATCATTTATTGAGAGGTAGCAACTGTGAATGGCTAAAAAGAAAATAAAAAGAGAGAATTTTTTTCTTTGTGAACATTCTCAATCTCCATCTTGATTTTTATTTTTATTTTTTTGGTCGAAATATCTGTCTTGATTTTGAGAGAAGATTATTATTGTATGAACAGTACACTCCCCTTTTTTTTTTTCCTCCTTACATTCCTAGCTTGTGACTTTTTAGGACCAATAGCACATTAGATTAAAAATCTCATAATAAGTCAATATAACCTACGTTTGATATTGTCAAAATAGAAATAATTCTAATAATCATATTCAATCCTTCTATTTATATCAAAATCGAATTATATCTTAAGTAGGAATTTAATTATTCATCATTCCTCATATTTTGCAATTGAGGCGTGCTCTTAATGGGAAGTTTTTGTAGATCAGAAGTTTCTGTAAATCCTAACAATTCTTGTTGAGAAATTTAAAACTTTTGGTATAATCAAGGTGAGTAAAAAGAACCATCCAAATCAAGCTAAAAATGTCGGTTTTGGGCGGTTCTAATTCTACAAATGGAAACTGGTGAATATCGCTTGATTTCAGGTGTGGACTCCCCACCCGGACCGATACATAATTTTTACTTCTTATTTTTACAAAAATAAAAACCTTGATTACTAGTATGCCCTAATTCACTTCACATCACTATTTAGAGTACCCTAATTCACTTTACTCACCTCTCAGCCACGCAGCACGCTCATACAGTGGTGTTATCATCACTCACGCCCCCCTCTCTCTCTCTCTCTCTCTACTGGATTTCTACTCTGACATCGGCAAAAAAGCCAAAGGTCACTCCTCATCAATCTCGAGCCCATATCTCCATTTGCGTGCATCCCACGGATTTTCTCGTTCGTTGTTTTCTTCAATAGGTTGAGTTTTTTATCCGATGTGTGCGTTGTTGTGGTTGTTTGTGGTGCAGATCTTTTACAAGGATTACCAGAGCGACCGCAAGTTCACCATCACTACCTCCTTGGTCATGGGAGTTGTGAGTTTTCCTCTGTTTCTTGAAGACCTTTGCATGTTTATTCACTTCATTAAGCAACGCATAAATGTTTTTTATGGTTTTCCGGTCACTTTTTCGCGCCAAAACATTTCCCATTCCTAGGTCACAACTGGTTTCTAGACCCACCCGGAAACCATCCAGAAACCAGGCCGAGATCTAGTTTTCGGGTGAGTCCAGAACTAGGTAGGCAGTATTCGATTTCAGGAGGGTGGGAGCCAATACCAATCACTCCCATGGTTTAGGGGTGGATATGTAATTTATTTATTTATTTTTGCAAAACCGGGCCCAAAGCATAATTTCAGAAAATTAGGTGGCCGGGTCCTTCTCCCACCAACGTTTGTTAGCACAATTTAGACAACTAATAATAATAATCATCATCATATTTATAACTATAATTCACGATGGATTCACATTTGCAATGCTTATTATCACTTACATTAGAAAGAGACCAAACCAGTTCGTGTGAGGAAAAAAAGAGCATAGATTGGGTGGAGACAGAGAAAAATCAAAATCAAAATCAAAATCAAAATCAAAATCAAAATCAAATAGGGAATACATTTTAATGATTATAAGTGAGAGAGTTTTACATTAATTCTTGGAAAGAAAATTTTCGTGAGAAGGTTATTTTGATTAAGACTATATACATTGAAATTTATGGGAGATAAATGAAATTATTCATTGACTCATCTGTCCATGTTTATAAATGAGTAATTGAGCATATCTAGGAAAAGATGGAAAAAAATTGATATTCTTTAAAAGAGATAGCTGCCCCTTACTCTATATAACAGCATAGATATATAAAGGATGTATCTATTCGCAATATTTCATGAGAAACTTTAGACAAATCTCGTACTTACTATAATTTCTTATTACTGAATTGAATGAATTACTATTTTCTTTCTTTAGTTAGAAATATTAGGGCATAGCTCTAGAATTACACCATTACTCTCCCCTAATAAGACTTGATCTTGTCTCATGTCAATAAAGGAAGTAAATCTCACGGTGTCCTATTTAATGTTAGAATGTCATTTACATAAGATTTTATTGAAGTATTTGATTTATTCACGGTTTTCCTTTTTTAAAAGTATGTCCGATTCTGAATATTAAATGCTTTTGGTTTATGGAAATTACTCACCATCTTTGCCAGATGGAAATGGCTTTTTGCATTTACCATTTGTGTAGAAAAAGGGCAAATTTTGCTTGAAAAGGAAGTTGAAGTTAAATGGGCAATGCCCCGATTTAAATTTCCAATTTTCCCCCACTCGCTGTGCTTCAAATATGGAAAAAGTCAAAGCAGTGGGCCTTCTAGGGAAATAGCATAATACTGGAGGGCATTATGGTAATTATGCAAAAAGCGGCCCGCAGATTCACCTGCGAACACAAAGGTTCACGTCCACGTCCGAACGGATTTTGCCCGAAACTCCGCATCGTAAGTCAAAAGACGACAAAACTCAAAAAAAATTTGAAAAGGAAAATTATTTTTAAAAATGCAAATCCACGTGGCGTGGGCCCCCACATCCTCTCGCATTATCCGTTTCGGACCCATTTTCCACGTCATTAATGAGGGGAGATTTTCTTACATGAGTGTCCAAATGGCAAATCCATGTAGGGGCGTTGGATTAGAGTTGTTAATTGCGGGGCGATTTGCAATAAATCCACATTGCAAAAACAGTTCAGATCGAGTCATTGATTATAAATATCCATTTTATTACATGCTATTTAGATTGGACTCTTGAATGGAGTTGATTCAGTAATTTTGACCATATGTTATTCTCTAAGTCTGGTCAAAATTTATTGGGGGAAGGTACATCATTAGCCTTAGATCCATATACAAATTGCAATTAAATCTTGCACAGTTTTAGCTTTTGCAATCAAATTCTAAATTTCTTTGAGATATGCAATCAAGTCATAGACCAATATTGAAAATTCGTAAGTTAAAGAATGTCACGTTGGTAATTTCGAGTGTCACAAAGCAATTTTATTTATTCGCCGGAATGATTGGATTGAAATTTTTCAAAGAGTCATATAATTTGGATGTGTTAAACACAAAATCTATGACTTTTACTGAACTTTCCTTTACTTCGATGATTCCATGCCAATGGTGCCATTTATTTTAATTTGTTCGACAGTTGAATATGTTGCTAAATTGGCTTAGACGAAATAAACGATGAGACTTTGTCCTATTCATTCTCCATTACCAAGATAAGCCATAGTCATATTCTTCGTAATGCAATCAATGAATTCACCAAAATTGATTCAACAGTTGGCGGCGCGATTGATTAGTGACGTCAATAGACAGTTTGAATCTCAGTTCAAGTAGAGAAAAAGTATACATAATCAATACCAACATAAAAAATCACGATATTTTAATGATTATATTGGATGATCCTACACAATAAGGAAGATATAAACAGAAACAACTAAATTATCATCGGTCATCCGTTTTATTTAGAAAGTCAGGTAGTCTGTATTTTTGGACAAACACCTATATAAATAGACATACATTTTTTTAGAATTCTGTTGTTTCAATTATGATAGATTCCAAACCATCTAAATGTGACTTTGCGAGATAATACTGCTCCGTCAACATCTCTAATGTCTCTTCTCTCTTCTTCTTCTTCTTTTGGTTCCTTGAAGTGCTTGATTGACTCTAATATAATCAAAGATTTTCTTACAGGAGTTCCAAAAGACAGATGACGTCGGAATACTCCAATGTGGATGAGGTTCGAAAAAGTTAAAATTGGATTCAGGAGGGGCCCGGAGAGAAAAAGAAAGAGCAATCCATGTCCTTGCATGCAAAAGTAAGTTTCCGAAATTGCCCTTGCTCTTCAAACTGCCTATAAAGGCGGTAGTCCTCCCGAGTCCAAAGTCCACTTCTTTTTCTCACTGCTCCGAGAGATTTAAGAAGAACCGAAACCATCTCCTTCTCTCTCTCTTTCTCTCTCTCTCCCGAATTTAGGAGCAACGGCTGACTCATTGATTCAGAGAGGCTTGTCAGATAGAGAAAACGAGACCGAGATCTGACCCGTTTGCAGTTCTTTAGATTTCTTTGTCGACGGAACACCCAGTTCTGGTCGCTTCTCTTTCCCGGAGAATTCTCTCTCTATTCCTGGCAATCTTCTTGCTTCGACCCGTTTCAGACTGTGTTGCTACGATCGTGTTTCTTTCTTTCCCGGCCGTTTTTTTATTTATTCTTTTTTCTTTCTGGGTTTTCAGCGGGCGTTAATCTTGATCAGGCAAAGCGGAGTGTCATCGCCTAAAAATCTTGTTTTTCTTGGTCGTGCTTCTCCTGTGGGGTTCCCGTCGTTCTAGTGTTTGATCTCTCGTTTGAGCTTGCATGCATGTTTGATCTGATGTTTTGGAACGATGCGATGTGCCCGTTTGATTTCTTGCATTTCTTTCCGATCGTGGGATCGTGAGCGATGGTCTTGATAGAAGATGAAGCTGCCCAGATTTTTGGTTCTTGTTTTTTTTTTTTTTACTTTGGATTCGGATATCAACATGCAGAGATACATCACATTCATTTTGATGGAGCTCGTTTTGCGCTTTGTTTCTTACCTTGATTGTGCTTAAATTTTGGTGTCTTTATGCATTGTCCTTGCAAATGATCAAGAGCTGTTGAGAATTGCTCTTAGGAGATTCATTTCTTGGGTGTCTTCGATCAAAAGATCTGGGTCTGCTATTCGTTTTTCTTTTTTTTTCCTTAGTTTTTTATTACAAGAGTAATGGCTGTCGAAATGAACTTTCAAGTCTGACATTCTTGTGCATTTGAGACGGCTAACCCAAAATGAAAACAGAAACGACGGTAAGAGAGTTATGTGGGGGAGAGTGGCTAGATGACTGTTTATTTAATTTTTGTCTTTGGCTCTGCACACATGATTTTTAATTGGTGCAGTAGCAAACATGGCTATTGAAGTCAATGGATTTGAGGTGGCACCGCCACCTGTGGAGGCTTTAGCTGAGGCGGACAGGTCTTTGCTGATTAAGAACCAGAATGGGAAGCTGGAACATGGATTGATCCCCAATGCGGACATAAAGTTTGGTTCTCATGGAGATGGGTTGGCAAACAGCGAAGCAAATAAAGTTTCTGATGCCAACTTACCCAAGGATGCTGCTGATGAATGGCCGGCACCAGATAAGATTCACTCCTTTTATATTCCTAAGTGCAGGTCGCACGATGATCCTCAGATAAAGGTCAAAATTGACCTAGCCGATAGGGAGATTCAACGGATGAATCAAGCCAGGTTCCAGATCACCGACAAACTGAGAGCAAAAAGGGTAAGTTTAAACACTCGCAGTTTTTCAAGTACCAGTCATTGTACTAGAATGGTATCCTTTCCCTTTTAAATCATTATGAGTATGGTAGACGAGATAGTCAAACCTCAGGGTTGAGGGCTTCACAGCTTGTCGTTCTTCTAATCCAGTGCCTTGATATGAAAGGCCAATGACAAGCAACGGGTAGGGGGCGTTCCTGTTGCTTAGCATATTCAATCTGTTACAAATGGAAGAAAATTTCCATCACTTTTGAGGTCACCAGAGTTTTGAGGACAAAACATGTGTGAATTACATTTTTAAGAAAACGATAGTCATTGATGGTTGTTTTACTTCGCTAGGGTTGAGTATGTTAGTTGAGAACTGAACAGGCTTCGTGCATTTATTGTCACCCTTACGTTAAGCATATTAGAATGTGACGTGCCGAAGGGTACGTAAGGGTTAAGTATGGATGTCAACATTTCTCATCGTTTGTCATTTGAGAAAAAAAGGTTATGTCACTATGCAAAAGCTGCTTTTTTATAACAAACTTTGACCATGAATGTTGAGTAATTTAAATAAGCATTGCTAGCACATAATTACTAACCAATTGTGTATTGTACCCCTTGCTCAAAAAGGCTTGCCCTGGTGGCTGGTGACATTCATATTCTGAAGCAAAATCATTGCTTTAATGCCTTATGTAGGAGAGTTCTTGAATTAAGATGCCATGCAGTCGAAATCAGTCTTATGCCAATGTAGCCTATGTCAACTTTACTGGTTGCCTCAAAACTCTAGTTTGGTTAAGCATATCTTTCAGTTAGATTAGGTTGCTTAGGGAAAAATAGATGAATCTTTTATATGGTGATTGTTGCTTTGACCACCACGAAAGGGCCATTTCGTGGAATTAGCTCTATAAGGCATTAAAAGCTTGTTTAGGTGGTTCAGGCTCTAGTGTATGTCTCCTGGTTTCAGGGGGTGATTCTTACAAATTTTCGTGCAAAACTCTTAAGTTTGACTTTTACTAAAACAGAATGGTAAGAGTCAATCATAATAAGTTGTACACCTCTATTTTACAAATTCATCAATACATTGGCATTGTTTGGATCTATTTTCACTCAGAAAATGCACAATCTCATATATTTCAGGGTAGCGGTTTCTCCTCATGGCCAATTGATTTTTTTTTTTTTTACTGGACTTTCGATGCCAAACATCAAAATACACAGAAAAAGCAAAGGCGTATTACCCCTTTGGTCCCCCAACCAGCCTCACTTCTCTCCCACGAACACACGTAGTGCAATCAATTTGGTAGCATATTTCATTTATCAATATTTTCTTCATATGCAGTCCCAGCGATCAGACATAATCACTCAGCTGAAAGCTTTGGGCAATGAGAACAAGCAGTTAAATATGATTGCTGAAGAAAAGAGGAAGGAAATGGAACCGTTGCATGATGCTCTAGGCAAGCTCCGCAATGGGAACAATGCTGGTCATGGTAGTGGCATATGCTCATCAGAAGAAGAACTTAATGAGCTCATAAGTTGGTAGTTTTAAGCGTATAGACCACCTTCTATATTGTCCTTATTTATTTTAATACATTGTTAGCCTTTTGTTTTAATTTATGATTTGTTGGTTGCTACTGGTTGTTGCAGATCCAGAGCTTGAATTACCGCATACAGCATGAGAGCATTCCATTGGCTGAAGAGAAGCAACTTCTACTGGTATTAAAACAGCTTGAGGGCACACGGGAGAAGGTTATTGCAAATGCTGCACTGAGGGCTGATGTGCAGGGTAAATATGGTCAGCGAGAAGAGATTCAGGACCAGGTTAAAGTAAGGAGTGTGCACTTTCAAAGCACAGCTTAACACACCCTTGTTCTTTATGATTTGATACACGCAGGAAATAATGAAATTATCTGACCACAGTAACATTATTTTATTGTAGCATATGGGAGTTGGCTTGGATGGAGTGAGGAAGGAGCAGCAGACAGTTAAGGGAAAAATTAAGAATCTCAGGGAAGAATTGGAGGGTATAGAGAATGATATAAGGTCTTTGCAAGATGAGCTGTCAGCTACCATTGAGAAGAGGGACAAAGCATATGAAAACTTGCAGGACCTGAGGAAACGGCGTGATGAGGCGGTATGTTCTTAGATACACACCTAGTGCTGGCCTTTCTTAGATTGCTTCTACATGGATTGCCAACTTAGCAGCTTAGTTTTCGAGTCATCTGTGTGTGAATAATGCTAATGTGTGGTCAGTATTGGACATGATCTGTATGGTTTACTTAAAGCTACATATGTTTTAGTATGGTACTTTGAAGAATATATAATAATTACTCTCAGACTGGTGGTGACTGGTACCTTTATTCCGATTTGTAGCTGTAGGCAGTCTTCTTATCCTTCACTGTCTTTTTTATGCTCAATGGCCTAATAGAGGCTTTTGTTTTCCGTTTATGACTCAAAAATGTGATTAGTGGGGAATTTGTGTATACATTTTGCCAATTAGGAAGAATGTTATTTACTGGGTTTTATTTTATTTAGCAGGTTTTTTGGTCTATGATCAGCATACTTAGAAATATTTTCTAGAAAATTCTATTTGTATGGTTGTATTAACTATATTCGTTAGATGATAATAAATAAACTTTCTAGCATTTAAAATTTTTAATCTTCTGGATGCTGTGCTGTTTTCTTGTGCTTAGAATTAATGCCTAGCTACTTCAGACAAAATCAATAAGCTCCTCAGTTTCTAAAGATCGAATGTAATCTTGATCCTTCTTGGGGATTTGAGAAACTGACGGGGTAACTTTTTCTGCTGCTGAAAGGAAATGGACTGCAACATGTTTTTCATTATAGGAGCATTAAGTCGAGAGATATGATACTTTCTCCTGTAGATGATGCTCATAACATTTTACTTTCCATTCTGTTTCAGAATGCCCCTTTTTACCAAAGCCGTGCGATTTTGAACATCGCAAGAGACCTTTTTGCAAAGAAGGATGTTAGTGCTCTTGAGGAGCTTGCGCTGAATGTGGTTTGTGATCCTTAATTCTTAATTTGATGTAGATTGCATGTTACGCTTTCATCCTTTGCTTTAACCCGTCGCTTCCTTTTCAGGCTGAGAAGTTTTTCTCCCTCTGGAACGACAGCAAGAGTTTCAGAGATGATTACCTCAAAAGAGTGTTGCCATCATTGGATGCCCGACTGTTGAGCAGAGATGGAAGAATTAGGAATGCCAATGAGAAGCCATTAGCAGTTGCCGAGGTAACAACTGCTGTATCCAGAAAAGAGACAACGGTGAAAACTGAAGTGACCAAGGGAACAACTGCTGTATCCAGAAAAGAAAAACCGGTGAAAACTGAATTGAAAGGGCCAAAAGAAGATTTCAAACCACCTTCGCAAGACAATGTTGCTACTGTCAAGAATAAGAAGAAAGAAGCTGTAAAGAAAGCGATTGATTCAGCTGCCACGTTTGAGCTTATGGGGACGAAGTCTAAAGAGGACGCTGAGGACTTTGTTGTGGCGACACCGGAGCAGGAGGCTCCGAAAGTGACTGAAGTCGACAAAGAGAAGCTGAAGGAGATGAAGAGGCAGGAGCAAATTGAAAAGCAGAAGCAGGCTCTAGAAAGGAAGAAAAAGATGGCAGAGAAAATGCACTGAAAGCGGCAATTAAAGCTCAAAAGGAGGCTGAGAAGAAACTCAAGGTAATCATCTAATATTTTCTTTACTAGAAATTGCCCCTTTCATTGAATCCCTTAACATATTTTTTATGCATTACGGGAAAGTGACGATAGAACTACCTTTTCCCATTGCGCAGCAGAACGTTGAAGCTTAACATGTTGTCTTTGGATGCCTAATAAATTTTCCAATTCTTTACCTACTCGGTTCTAGCTTTGAAACTGGCAGAAGCTCATTTTCTCTTGTGAAATATTATTTCTTCAGGATCGTGAAAAGAAGGAAAAGAAGAAAGTGATGACGTGGAATCCTGATGCGGAGGAACTGACTGAGGAGGCTGCCGAAGCAGAGACGATTGGGAAAGCTCCTGAGGCTCTGGCCCTTGCGAAGGAGAAGGTTCAAAAGAAAAGTGCTTACAGAGTGAAAACTCGAACGAAAGGAGTCGAATCGGTTCCAAAGGCCATCCTGAGGCGGAGGAGGTCGCAGGCCTACTGGATGTGGGCCGTTCCCGCTGCTGTTTTGGGAGCTCTGGTGGCCCTAGCTTATGCATATTACTCTCTTCCCTGAGGAAGACGAGGAGGTAGAACCGCTGGATGGATGAGGCCTAGCAAACGGGCAGTTTTGCCTATAGAAAGCTTTAACTCCGGGGTAACCTAGTTCTTTTCAGTCCCAACGAGGAATGGGATTTTTAACTCAAAATACTTTCAGAAACTCAGTTTGGCATAGGACCTCCGGATAGCGGGCAGAGTAGATTTGCGGATTATAGTTAAAGTTGTTCGAATTTTGACTGGTCGGATATTCTGGAATATTGTCTTAATATATAGTATTCTTGCTCTCATATTTTATGGGTTCTCTTTCTGTGGGATGTGCGCGTGTGGCTTGGCGATTGATATTTGGATTGCTCATCCTTGGAAGGCGAAACAGGCAAGGATGCAGTACCACTCATCCTTCTACGGTACTACTAATCATTGGGTGATATAGTTCCCGTCAACCAGCGCTCGTCCTGTTAACTGCTAAGCACGGTCGATCTACTTAAAGCGGAAAATGGATTTTTCACGACAGTATATACCTCGTTCCGGATTGGAACCGGATCATTTTGGCCTAAAACACTCCTTATGTCAGGCTCCCAGCCTCAGATCTCTCATCAGCATCTAAATATGAGAACTTGCCTGGGATAGAACGCACCAAACGCTCTTTTTTCCAGTATTGCTCATGCAATGTGTTTTATCATGTTCCTTCTATTATCCTATCTAGGCTGAGAAGCATTTAGTTTTGCAAGATGTCTCCGTTCGTTCATTTGAGTCGAATCGTTGCTTGCCGGTGCGCTATGCATGTGGTGGTTCGCTAGGAGTACCTCATGAGGACGAGTGCGAAGCGCATACCACATGCACGGATCGTCCTCCACGAACGGTCCGATAATGTTATGCATATGCACATTAATCTGGCGCGGCCATTTCAATCCAAATCAACAGCCAAAAACCTGAGAAAGCTATGGACAACTCGAAACTGAGTGTCAAAGAAGATAATTAATGCATTAGTGCCTGACGTCCCCTTTTTTTTTAAGATGGTGCATATATTTCCCATCGACGATAAAAGGACATTTTACCCTTAATAGTATACAATTTTGCCATTATAATTATGATTTTCCCCTACTTGAAGATGCAATATTTACATCGATATTGTTATTATTATTACTGAGCAAATATTTCTCTAAATTGGTGAACGATAGCGAATAGCAAGAATCATCAATCGAAATATAAAAATCTAGTTATCAAATTTGGATCCTAAATTTGGATCCTACGATCAAATCAATTATCAAGGTCAATTAGATCTCTTATTTTCAGCTCAACGGCATCTTTTGTCCTAAAAAATAAATATTCACGGTGCATCATTCCTACACACATTTCTTTATAGAAGTTTCTTTTTTAATTAACATCTCAATCTTTTAATTAACATGGGATTAGTAATTTGGGAAATAAAGAAAAACTAATCTCGTATACTATTACCAAGCGGATGTATCCCATGGAATTCATAAGTATGTAGTCTGTGTTTTGAAATTCATAATTCATTTTGGAAAAAATGATTCGACCCGATTTATGTAATAATATCTTGTATCGGGGGAAAACTTGAAAGGTAAAAGCAGGAGTAGGACCACAAGATGATGTCGGATTAGCGAAACTGGTTCGAAGGCCATGGCTCTCGCCAGCTGCAAAGCGCAGTGGATTGCGCGAAGAGCAGTTCAAGCCCTGTCGCGTCCTCACCCTCGTCCCCAGCCTCGCGCAATCTGTTTCCAGCGCCTCTCTTACCCCGCAACTCGTCGGTTCTCGCCTCTCCTTTCGCCTTTTGGCCATTCAGGTACCTCCGGCTCGGCCGAACCATTGCCCGTCTTTGGTTCTTCACGCATTTGGGCCCATCTTGGGAGCCAATGTCTGTGAAAGGTGCGATTTTTAGGGGAAACGGGCCGTGGAATTGCCCGAGTTCGTTGTGGGTAATGAGATGATGGTAGTAAATTAGAACTTTCATCACTCGTCTTTGGTTCTCCACGCATTTTGGCCTATCTTGGGAGCGAATGTCTGTGAAAGATGTGATTTTTGGGGGAAATGGGCAATGAAATTGCCCGAATTCGTTGTGGGTGATGAGATGATGGCAGTAAACTAAAGCTTTGACTGGAGCTACGGAAGTAAATTTACTAGGGGCAGCAGAAGAGAATGTTAATGTTGTTAATCATCCAAAGAAACGTGGAATTTAGCTGTAGGGTGGACTTGGTTGGTTTCTTGAGTATAGATATGTTGGTAACTGAATGGAAAGATTTGGTTGATGATTCTGTTTAAATCTAAATGGTGCAGGGGAAGAACACTTGAAGTTGTGTTAAATGCGTATGGGCACCATAGTGAAAGAAACTAAATGAGTGGCCAAATTAGTTGTATGGCATGTTTGTTCTTTGCAATGAAAGAATGAATGATGAAGGTTATGCGTGAGATACTGATGATGGTCTCCACTCTTGATGCTTGGGCTCCTCTGACACTGCTTGAATCCAAGCTCACTTGCTTGGTTGGTTAATATTGGCTTGCCAGCACTTTCAAGGAAGTTTCTTAAATACAATTAACATGTTGAAACAGAAACAATCTAGCGATTGGTTCTTTAGAGTTTAGAGGCATCTACAGAAGAAAGAAGTTAAAAGGTTTTACCTTAATGTTATATCCTTTGCTGCTGATTGGATTAAAAGTTTTTTTTTTTTGGCTAAATACAGTGTAGATATATAGATTTGTGTTTGCCACTTCATGATACGAAAAATTGTTCTCTGAGGTTTCCTTGATGGTACCGCTATTGGGTGGCAGCACCTACCTGTAGCAATGTGAGTTTATTTATCAGATCCCCTTAGAGGAATATTACTGACAAACCATCACCATATAACTAGGGAAAAGGTAGTCGGGTTTTCTTTCTTGCAATGGCATTTCAGGACATAAGGCCACAGATGTCCCTTTTAACATTCAGTAACTTTGAGTATGGAGGCATTCGATCAGTCATGGACGCTATCCTTTTGGCAATTATAACATGGGACAACAATAAAGTTCTAGTGCATCTATTGTGACTCTTATTTCTTATCGTCATTATTATTATTATTATTATTATTATTTTGGCATGTTTGTTTACAGTTAAGCAAACACAAGAAATACCACTTGTTTTTGCTCTCGTTCTAAAGTTATAAATATTATTCTATTTTCAGAATATTAAAAAATACGTAAATTTACATTGCCATTCAAGTATTGTGATATTGGATTTTTTTTTTTTTTTTTTTAAAAAAAAAAACTCATAATGCATGATTTTGGTACAACCAAAAGAATTTAGAATAAGCAAAAACAAAAAATAAAAGTCATTCCACACATGTCCTTAATATTTTGCTTTCGCAATACCCTGCTGGCAATCTACTGCTTTCTATACTATTTGACCAAGCTTTATATTATTATATTATAGCTTCACAAATGTGTCACCTGGCACAAGCTGTAAAGAGAAACGAGGATGATTTACTTAAAGGACTGGGGGACAAGAATGTCATTGAAGAAGTGAAGCACATTCTTGAAATGGTACTTCTCAGAAATGATTAGATTGAACATGTATTCCTTCTCTTCATTTTCCTCCCAATTTTACTGATGTTAAGATCTTTGAATTTTATTGCCAAGAATGAACTTCATTGCAAATAAGGTTCTGAAAGTTTTGTTTTTCACGTAGGCGAAAAGGACATCATCAAGAAATATAGTTTTGCACACCGATTTTCTCACTCCTCCGGTGCAGAAGGAGTCTATGCTTCTCTTGGAAAAGCTAGCTGACATCAAAGCCATAGCTCAAGGAGGATATCCACAGGTTAATCACTTTCATATGCCTATAGCTTGTGTTTTTCTTATAGGTCTTTATCTAAAAATTAATTTACTCTCCTGCTGTGAGCTTGATCCTGCATCTTTCCTTCATGGACTCTGTGACCCAATAACTTTGTATACTTTACAAGGCACCCAGGCTGAGCGATGCAGGATTTCCATTGGGCATATTGACACTTTGACCAGTGAACCTGACATAGTTGCAGCAGCAAGGTAGGAAGTGCGTGCAAGTATATTGCTTCCTATTTTTACCTTTATCTGATCTTAAAGTGTATTTCAAACCCTTTTTTCTCATTTCTGGATGAGTACTTCTCCAGTATCACAGGGAATTTTTCATTTGACTCGTGTTCTCATGGAGACTTCCTTGGTGCAATTCTTGGGACAGGAATTGCAAGGGAAAAACTTGGAGATATTCTCTTGCAGGTAAATAAGGCTTTAATAAACAAGAACACGGTTGATTTTGGAACATACTATTTGAATATACTAGTGTTTCCATTGTGGAAGTAAATGGAACCTGTTTAAAAACATCAGGCTGTCTCTACCTCTACCTTTTGCTTTCTTGTATGTCTGTAAGTTAAGTTAGTAGTTATCCCATTGCTGCTAACAACTTCCTATGAATATAGCATTGTCATTACCATCGATTCTTCATTTGCTGTCTTGAAGATAGATAATTTGTATTGTATCCAAGGTGTCTCAGATGTGGTTTATTTCTTAGCCTTTCTACTGGAAGAAGATCTTGTTAAATTTGCATCTTCTTTTCATGCAATGTATTCATCCTCTGCTAAAATTGGTGATTGAAGGGAGAAAGGGGGGCTCAAATCCTCATTGTTCCTGAACTTGTGGACTTTATCACAGCAACTCTGGATAAGGTAGTGAAGATTTTTGCACACAGAGGAGTTTCCATTGCCATTTCACGATATCTCCCCTGGCATAACTTTGACATGTTGACATTCATGCTATATCTGAATTACAATGAGTATCTACTTGATAATTTTCATGCATTTTACTTTAGCTGATGCAACTGGGTATCATCCTGCTCCTTTTAGAGATTCCTCTGATGAGTTACTGAAAATATACATCCATTGACTCTTATTTCCTTTTCTGGTTATTCCAAGGCAAATTGTCTTTAATATTAGTGTAATAAGGATTTTACACCACATCAAAAGTAAGTGAAAGATGATTTCATCCACTGTGCAGCGCTGTGGAGTTGAGCTTCTTGAGATATATGAATTGCATAGGAGTATGTTATATACACCATGACATTCCGACTGATCCAGCATTACTCATACTAACTTCTTGCAGGTTGGTAATGTTCCAGTCTCTTGCACAAGAATACCACTGCTCACTCTTGAATATGAACCACCAAGGTTGATTCTCTCTGTCTGTGTCTGCGCACACACTGCATGCCGTTTTGCATGCTTGTGGATGTTATACTTGCAAAGCTGCTCATTGCCTGAATGTTTGTTTGCAGGACCAAGTCATTCAGATCGGTGGAAGCATCGTTAAGGGTTGATGCTCTGGCTAGTGCGGGATTTAAGATGTCTCGGTCAAAGCTAGCTGCTTTAATCAGGTATAACTTTCAGATCCATTCTCTCATACTGCACTTTGGACATGATGCTGTGCTATTGAGCACAGATAGGAGCATTATGTTTACATTGCTATTAGGCAGAGTACCAATTCTTTCATCATTTAATAGAGACTGAAATTGCAATTTAACCTTTCTGCTTTATTTTTTCCTCTTGGTCATACCACAGAATTGAGCGTTTCTTAGTGGCAAATGCATCTTGCATCTGTTTATTTTCTCTGGCTTTTAAAGACCGCCCTTCTCTCTCTCTCTCTCTCTCTCTCATGCACACACGTGTACAGACATGCAAGCACACCTAATGCACCCCTTGAAGGAAGAAATGCAGGGGAAACTTCTGGCCTTCACATTGCCTTCCTGAGCTGATATGACTTTATGTTGTCCCAAAGTTGTTACCAACCACCATCATCAATATTGCATTAGGTTTAGCTAACTCTTGCTTCATGTATTTGATGTTGGTTAGCAGATGAACTGTAGAATGTTAAAAGCTATGTGGGTTATCATTTGATTTCATCAGTACTTAGGAAGTTACATGGCTGGTTTGAAGATACAGTATAACCAGGCAAAAACTAACTTTATTTTGGTTATCTAGTTGCCTACATGAAGTTTGGAGCCAAGAGAAGGCTAGTTTTTATACTGTCTGATACACATGAGAATTGCTTTTAACTAATCGGTCAGCAGTAGAATGCAGTAACGCTTTTGTTCTATGCAGTAATGGTGATGTGCGTGTTAATTGGACAACTGTAACAAAAAACGGAACCACACTCAAGAGTGGGGATATTGTCTCTGTTAGTGGTCAAGGGAGATTAAAGGTATGTAAAATAAACGACATATGTGAGTTTAGTGAATTCCATTAGAGTCCTTCACGGGACATTTTGGTCATCTGAATTTTTCTTGTGCAGATAGGGGAAATCATCACAACGAGAAAGGGTAAATTTGCAGTGGAGCTCATTCGATACCTGTAAGCTGCAACAACATTGCTGGTATCGTGGTCAGCAAATTGTCTTTCAGAAACTGTCCTTGCAGAGGATCCAAAGTTGATCCTTCGAGTACACCTGAGATTTTGAGTTTTGGGTATCGGTCGAGTGTTGATGGAGTAACATTGGTTGATGTTATATGTTAGACATTTGGAAAAGCTTCATTGATGGTGATAACTATTTTCGATGGGAAACTTTTCCAATTCAATTCAGATGCTTTTCCATATATTCAGAGTCAATTGTTGCTCATCGGTTGGAGCTTATGGTACACCTGAATATCCTTTCCATCATTTTATCAGTTTGTAACTTTTGGCGTGCGCTGACGTAATATCTAGGGCTTATCAGTTTCGCATACAAGTCAGGTTTCCGAGAGTCACTGACCTAACAGGCCTAGTAGTCACCATGTTCCAAGCAATATTTTCAAAGCCACACAGAAGATCGAACCAGATTTTTATGTTGGTACAGGATTGGATCAGCTGAAACTGGTCGAAAAGTTGGTTCGATACTCAGTTCATCTGGCTAGCCCATGGGCTAGGTGGGGCGCGCGCACAAGCTGTAAAAATTTTGGGGTCTTGGAGAATCAAACCACCAAACCGGCAATGAGATTGCGAATGTGCACGTGTAATGTGCAGGTCCGAATTAGCAATCTTTTGAGTCACGATTGCATGTGTCTAGTGCATGTTCAAATGGATTCCCAGTGTTTGTAGTTACTTAACCCAGTAGTTTTTTCCATTGCTTATCTAAGGTTCTAACTGTGGAAAACGAGAAATTCATATGGAGAAAACCTCTTCATCGGCATATCCATTTGCCGATTTGTAGAATTGTGAGAAGTACATGATTTTCTTCTGTATCCATCCGCAATCCAAAATACTACCTGAAAAATATAGGGCTCTCGCTCTCGGTAAAGACAACTGGGGTTGATCAGAACAGACATAATTCAGAAGGAGCAGCAAGCTCTGCTCGATGAATGCAAATCCCAGAGAGGAATTCAAGAACTAGCAGCATCTCCGTCATTTCATTTTCGGCTCTGAAGTTTTTCTTCGCAGATTAGTGTTCTGCTATCGAACAAATGTGAAGAAACGCTGCCCAAACATTCAAGACGCCTGTGAGCCCTCGCAGGCGGATGGTCAGAGGGAGGGAGCGTGAGATGCGATAGAGAGCTTTGATGAGTCCCACATCGGGAGGGAGAGCAGGGAGACGGGCGGGTCGTCATACAAGTAGCGAGGCATGAGGCCGTAAGAAAAAATACCTTTCTCGGCCTTTTGGCTAAGATCAAGTGTAGTATCTGTTCTTATCAGTTTAATATCAGATATATGGGCCATCGGTCCACATGATATTAAATTAATTTTTCTAGGGGGAGGGCTCATCACAGTAGCTTGCCACTGGGGTCCTCTAGCGTCGCCTTGGCGTTGCATTATTGCCTTGGCCTGGCACACCCCACCAATGCGGTATTAGCCCAGGGTCTCACCTTAATTGAGTCCTTTTTGAATTATGGGCTTTAGGGGTCCAAGCCTTTAAGACCTTTTACTCTCGGGAGTTCTGAGGGGAATTCGGGACGGTTGAACAGTACGTAGTCAACGATTAAGTAACTAAGCTCGCAGCCCCGCCGGCTGGAACACCAATTTGACCACGGCCATCCTCCTGCCGGGCCCGTCTCGGCTCGCGCGTAGCGCTAGTTTGGGCCCATGGCAAGATGTGTTAGGGCTCTGCTAGTGCTGTGGCGAGCACAGGGCTGTGAGATTATTGCTATGGCGAACCCCGTTCGGATCGTTGTATGGCTGCATCATTGGTGTTTGCAGTCGTTTGACATTTTCTAGGATCTGCATTCTTTCCGATCAGCATCTCTCTCTCTCATCAGCATCTCTCTCTCATATGTATTGTCCCTAGCAAGAACGATACTCAAACGATGCTGTAACGAACGAAACAATTTGCCTCACAAAAAGATGACACGGGAATTCAATTTTAATTACTGTAATTCGTTGATGAGCCTTATTTTATTTGATTGTTCGTTATAAAAATCCACGACTTTTAACTAGGCGCCACCCTCCATCAGTGGAGCCCCCTGTTTTGGCAGCTAGGACCTCGAAGCATTCAAGAGTGTCCCGGATCCTTAGCTAGGCCCTAAAACCCTTTTTCTTTTTTCTTTTTCGTGATCCGAGACAAGATCGTAATTAACTGATTATTTAGAGGAAAACTAGCATAACAACTCACCGTGATAACCTCCACTTAAATTTGGACTGGTCCGGACAAGAATCAAACCCACGACTTCGGTTCCCAGGCCGAAAACATGGGAACGCCCCCACCACCAGGTAAATCTCAGGGGGGTAAAGCCCCGACACTTCTCGACACCCCTGAGCTAAGATTTTACTTAGCCTACTTGCTTCATTGTTGCATTGTTAGGTCCAACCTTATGATACCATAAACAGATAAGAAACGACTAAAATCATTCGTATGCAACGTGTATCTGGAAAATAAAGTACTATGCATGTCACGCACAATGTTTCATTTACCTAACATATCCTTGAAGCTACATAACATGTTTGTAGAGTAATTCCTCCAAATACTTTACAGAAAAATTAAATGCTGGGTTCTTCCTAAACGTCAATTTTCTATTCTCTTAATAAAATATGAGAGTGACTAACAGCAGCACCTCTCTCACTTGCAATTGAAACCGGTCAAGATGGCAAAATGGCAGCTATACAAAAGGGCAGAGAGAGAGAGAGAGAGGGAGAGAGAGAAAGAGAGAGCACGAATTAAACTGGAAAATCTGAGTACCACACTGGCACCCAAGATGTACATACCTTTATGAAACTCGTCTCATCATTATTATTACAATGTAAAGCTTTCTTGATTTCCTCTCCTAAAAGTAATGGAATTCTGGACAATGTATGAAACACCCCAGACCCTGAACCTTCTTATAAATGCAGACAAAAGTATTTAATCAAACCCTCTCATTCATACCTAAGCCTACACTTTCCATCCTCAGATACCTCCGAAACCTCGACCTCCATCACGTCCGTCGTTTAAAGCTAGCGTCTGGCTAAGCGTAGCCGCAAGTCCCATATTGGCATGTCTGCCCTGGCGAGCACTTGTTGTTGCACTTGCCGCAGTTGTCCGTGCTGTACGCGATGTTAATGCACGTCCCGTTGCAGCACAGCTCCCCGAGGTTGCCCTTCTGGCTGCAGGCGCCGCAGTTGTTCCGGTCCCCAAGAACGTTGCGGCAATGGGTCTTGCAACAATACAGGAGGGTTGTCCCGTTGTTCGCCGAGATCCCATTGCAGACATTGTCGTTGACGGGGTCGCAGTGCGTGCCTTTCTTGATGATGCTTGCCAAGAATCGGCTTCTGGAGCGGAGGTTCGGCAGCGGCTCGTCTAGCACATAGAAGCTGTCGTCATCCTCAGTAGGGTCAGTCGAGAGTGCGACATGAGGTTGGGCAAAGATGAGGATTAGAGGGAGAGTTAGAGAGAGAATGGTGGTGAGGTTGATGAGAACTGAAGCCATTTCTCTCTCGCTTCTGCGCCCTACAAGAGTGCAAGCCAAGAGAGTTCACGGATGTTTTAAAGTGTGAGCTTCCCTCATAAAATATTAGGTGATGCATGAGAACGGAATGTGATCATTAAATTAATTGAGATTTGCTTAAGTTGAATTTGGAGAATATTATTGGCTTGATCTCTAGATTCTCGGCACATAAAATATTATATACGCCTGACAATTTGCATGAATTATGCAGCAATTCAATGCACCAAATCAAGCATCACACCGACCTGTAGGTGCCAAGTAAAATCCAGTGATAAACATTTTCCCCTTTTCTTTCGAATGAAAATGACTATTCGATGCTTATTCTGGCGAGTTTACTGCTACAATGTTAATGAAAAGTGTCGTGTAGATATAAGTGAATTCTACAATTCTGCTGATCATATGAAATGAAATCTTCTTGAATTCAGATGTTGTGAAGATGGCAATCCTAGGAAGTGCACTATTTGTAATTTCAAATCTGATCCTTCTAAGTTCCTAATGCCTGCTCTCCCTCCATTTGGGTTGAAAATACCCAAATTGAACAAGTCAAAAAACACTTTTCTTAAGACATTTTAATATGGATCGAAAGTAAGCAAATATGGCAAAAACATGAATGGCCTTTCATCACCCCAAAGAACAGATACCATTAATTTAACTAAAGGTCCAAAAGAAAGTAGGTCCATTTGTTCAAATATGTGAGTGGACCTCTATAAAACTAGTTTTGAGCTCACGATTATCTATGATTGAAGGTTGATCCAGCTACTAAATGCCCTTTTAATTCTCCACGAATTCCCTACTTCTACAATGGTGTTGGAAAATGTGCTTGTATACTTCGACGCGTAACTTTAAGGCTCTATACGATTGCTATGTAGAAAAGAAGAGTACTACTTTTCCTATGCCGATATTTGAATCTCATCTACCTATTGATGTTATACATACAATCTTTCTCAATTCACCGGAGATCTGGAGGGGAAAAAAGAGTCGAACAGATCTTATGCCAGATCAAGAATATGACAAAGTCATTCTTTACTCTTGCATATGATTGCTATGTGTTTTCCCTTAGATTTATGTGCATAGAGGAAGAATGAATAAAACCAAACCAAAGCATATACTTTAATTCCTCCACTGGGGTGCACTAGTTTTCTTGCTTGACCTTGAAGTGGCGGTCGCCGGCGACACGTGTGGGGATCTTCTTTTCCGGCGGCAAATGTGTTGAATTTGCCGAGTGCCCTTTTCTTTACCATTGTACTTTCTCGTGGGCTCAATTGGGCACATATAATATGATGCAGTAGAATCAAATAACCCTAATTAGCATTGACTGAATCCACATGGTACCCAGCCGCTTCGGTGGATCCAAGGCTTTGAAAAAAATGGATTTAACAATTTTGGACTGCGCAGATCTTGATGGAATTAAGCGAGTTGACTCAGATCCAAGGTCTTGATTTCGTCAATTTCCGATCCTGCGTTAACCGTGTTGACCCAATTACAACTTCTATATACATAACATATTCTATTCTTGCTTCCTGGTTTCGTGTAAGCAATGCTGTATCATTCACCACATGTGCCATGAATGCCCTAATTTTGTCGGTTCACAAAAAAGAGAAAAGTCAGAAGACCTAACTGTCTTTGGATCCAATTTTATTTCTTTGAAAAATTCTAGCCTTGGCTTATCAAGACACTAAACAAAATCTGGAAGAAGTTGCTCTGGTAAAAATGTCGAATAGTGCAGTTCTAAATCACATTCTTTTTTATGCGTCTTTACAATTTATGTTTAGTTTGGTTTTACTGTGGTCAAAAAAGGGTGTAAAAACATTTTAGATCAGATCTATGAGGATGAAATTATTAGTACGGTGTAAAACCATTAAAAGAAAGAGGAGAAACAAATGCTTAGGTCTTTGAGGAACTCATTAATTTTTGCCAGGTCCTAAAATCTTGCATGCATTTACTCTTCATGTGTATGCTTTGCTGCCACGTGATGGAGACAAATGGAGTCAGAAAGGGAATTAAAGCTCGGGAATTTCAAAAGCAAATTAACTTTTTTTGGGAATTCTAGAACACAAGCATCTAAATATGTAAAAATGCGTAAGGAATAAACTTGTCATCCGTGTTTGGTTGTCATTGATGCTAAATTGCGAATTCACCATATAATAGCATAGATGGGAAAGCAGATTTGCATAGTCCCTCTTTTGAGTGTGTTTGGAGTGGCTTTTATTTCATTGTTTTTGTTTTTCCAAATCATAAGGTGCAAGCTTGATTTTCTAAAGTAATTTTAAGCACACGAAACTTTCACAATATGCATATGTCGATACGTAGACTTGCTTATAATGTTTCATTATCTTTTAAAAATTTGGGTAGCTGCTTAGATTATAGAGGAAAGCAATTGAAAACTTTATTCGCTGCATTTCATCAGTCAAAACAAATATAGTAGTCAATAACGAAATCATCACCTTCTGTCTAAGAATGTGTGAATATAATATGTAGATATACACCACTCTTCAAGTTTATCTGAGAGATGGGTGCAATGTTTCAATATCTACATGCCTTAGTGACTGGTCGAGTCACACGACCTTGCTTAGTGTTCGGACATTCTGTGTGTTAGAAGAAAAGGACATTAGCAGATCAAAACCAAAGATAAAATCAATCTAGGCGATGTGGATGACTTGTAAACTTAGGTCTATTAAACCGGTCCGAGGAAAACAAGGCTTTTTGCTGCTTTAAACAACCTAAATATGCTCGATTCCTATCGTTCATCATATCCTGGAATCGCCCTAGAGTGATGGCCAATTTTTCCTAGGGACACCGACGAAGTTTCTCTGCGGTCAGGTCGTCAAAAAAGGTTGGCTTAATAAGTCAGGCTAGCCAATGCAATAAAAGGACAAAGTGAAAGGTTGCTTAGCTTGCACGTGAAAATGCTTTGGGAGATGCGAGAGAGGCGAGAAACACTCGCCAGACAAAGACGTGCATAAGGAGTCAAGTCTTGATTAAAATACATCACCTGTCCTAGAGCTCCGGTGCGAGTTTATGAAGCAATACAAGATCCAAAGCTTATTTAGTGAAGAGGGTTGTGATAGAAATGCCGGACAAATTACTCAGTCGATCCTAACTTTGTTGTACGGATATCAAATAAGTACTAAGCATTTTAAATTAATTAATTTAGTAGTAAATCTTTGCATGAAATTTCAATATAGTCCTCCTAGTCGAAAATGGATAACATGACAATCTAGTCATTGCCAATTGTCCTATATGGGATGTTGTCACATCAGTGATTTTAGTCGAAAATTGATCAAAATAATTATATTGGAATTATGTGTAAAGTAAAGATTTAAGATTAGATTGGCGGGATTGAAAAGTTTATGAATGAATTAACATCTATACAATAAGTTTAAGTGTTGTTTAGCTTGATTGAGTCCAGCAATTTTAAGCTGCCTAATCTTAGTACAAGTTATGGAGTTAAGTTGATGACGAAAATTCTCGGAATCAATGAGGTGAAATTACATATTTTAAAATGAAAACAATCGGTAATTTTCACAAGGCTATATAGTAAGTAAGGCACCTCGAGTACAAAAAATAGCCGAGAGCAGATAGAGTATAGCATGCCAATTTCGAGAACACCCACTTTATAAATCGGGGAATCATGATTACAAGTTAATTAACCCATCCATGCGAGCTCGACGTGGGATTTCAAAGATTGCATCGATCCTCCTAGTCGCGGTCCTTTTAATGGGCCATTCTAGTAAATTAGAAGAAATTTGACAGCCTCAAAACACAATTGATTATGGTATAAGCAAATTTAAAATTACGTTTATCTAACCAATTTACAAGACCCCAGTATTTCACCCATAAACTTGATTCAATTTCGAGTCAAGTCCCTACAAAATGCAGGTAACCAAGATGGCCCATTGAGGATTGGGAAGCCTGGCCCATTTCTAGCTTCTCCTGGTTTACACAAATGTAATATTGGGCCGAGTTGGGCTTAGCCCGTTTTAGTCCGCCAAGCCATTTCTCTTTCTTCTTTTTTTCTCCTCCTCCTTCTTCTTCTTGATATTTGGGGAAGAAATGGATAGCTTTCCCCTCATAAAGACAAGGGTCTAGTCGAGAAAATATTGGGTACGCCTTATGCTCCAGCGTGTCAAACAAGAAGGCGGTGGGAGCGCGACGCGTGTCCTCGTGGGGCCATAAAGTTAGGCGCCTGTTTCTCGACTCAGCGCTCCTCTCTCTTCTCACTCTCTCCCAAATAACTCACGGCTGGTGGCTGGTGGCTCGGCTCGGCTGGTAGAAGAAAGGACGGCCAGCGAGTAATAAATGCGCAAACGCTCCCGCTTAAAATTCCTCTCTCCTCACACTTGAATATTTTCTGGGCGCTTTCTCTCTCCTCGTGACGAGCTGCACTTCCTCTGTTTCTTCTCAGCGCCTCACCCCCTCCGCCTCCGCCTCCGCCTCCGCCTCTCAAAAAAGCCTCGCCGCCGGTCATCTACCTCTGGCACGTCGCCTCCTCCAAGAGCCCCACCAGCCACAACTGGTTCCCAACCCCCTTCGCCTCCGACCGTTTCCAACACAGAGATCGAGCATAAGTTTTGTGCTCGCGTTGGTCTCTCGGTAACCTTCGGACCTCCGTCCGATTTCCTCCCCTCCCTCCGACAAACTCGTCATCAACTCCGACTCCGAGCCGCCGCCGCCGCCGACGCGTCCTCCGTCTCTCGGCATCTCGCTCGTCCTCCCCCTCCCTCGGGCCGAAGACGCCGCCGGCCTCCGCCGCGAAGCCGTCGGCCTCCGGCAGGGGGAGGCGGCCTCGGTTTCGTTCCGGAAGCGCGCAGGCTCCCCGCCGTCGACCGGGTGCATCCACGTCGGCGCCCGATCGGTCGCGAGGGAGATCTCGGTAGACCTCAGGCGGGGTCGACGGCGCGGCGAAGAAGGAGAGGCGCGGGCTAGAGGGCTGGAGAAGGATTCCCGCTCGCTGTGGACGAGGTACGTGGACTGGCTACACCAGCACCGGAGCGAGGGCTTTTCCTTGGACATGAGCCGAATCGGGTTCACGGACGAGTTCGTGGAGGAGATAAAGCCTCGGTTCCGGCCGCGTTCAAGGCGATGGAGGAGCCCGGGGATGGGCACCATCGCGAACGTCATCATGTGCACATCGAGATGCTTTGTGCTAAGGAAGAAAGCTTTTGATGTACCGGAAAGGGTTAGTGTTTTTGACTTAAGATCGTGCCTTTTGCATCACTAAACAGCTCGTCGCTCTTGTAGTCCGTTTCTCTCTTGTTTAAGTTGTGCAATTATTTCCCAGTCTCCACATGCTTGCTGATATTGCAATATCTCAAAGGTTTGATGTCTTAAAGCCCTGATTACAAATTGCAACTCTTCCTTTATGGCAACTGCATTAAAGCCTGCTTAAATGACATAAGGGTGTCTTTTCTTTACATGGAAGGATGCATAATGTGACCTGATTGCCTACAACTTGTGTAGGTTGCCATCCTTCTAGAAACGATAGAGCACATTTTTTAGTAGTTATTGAGTTCGATGGTCCTCTGCATTGCGGATAAGAGTGGCAGAGTGCCATACTCTTGTCGATTCTAATGGAATCTACCTGTTCAATTTCAATCTCCGTTGTTTATGCTTCCCGATAGGCTGCCGTACTCTATTAGGATTCTTCTGGAGTTGGCCATTCGGAACTGCGACGAGTTCCAGGTCAAGAGCAAAGATGTCGAGAAGATCATCGACTGGGAAAACACTTCTCCTAGACAAGTCGAGATCCCATTTAAGCCGGCTAGAGTGCTGCTGCAGGTACATGGAGCTGCGCATCGTGTGTCATTGATGCTGATTGGGGTTTTGAAGAGTTGCCATGTTTGATATTTGATGATGCGTCGTCATTTGTATCAGGATTTTACTGGGGTGCCTGCTGTCGTTGATCTTGCTTGCTTGCGTGATGCGATGAATAGCCTCGGGGGAGATCTGAATAAAATCAACCCACTGATAAGCTTTATATGTCAGCATGTCGCTCGTTCCAGCTACTCGTTGGTGGTGAAGGAACTTTATCTTTGTGTGCGCAAGTAGTTGAACTGTCATTTGTGAACATGTCAACCATCGTGCAGGTTCCAGTGGATCTTGTTATCGACCACTCTGTTCAGGTTGATGTGGCAAGGTCAGAAAATGCTGTCCAGGCTAATATGGAACTTGAGTTTCATCGGAACAAGGAGAGATTTGGCTTTCTCAAGTGGGGTTCAACTGCATTTCATAATATGCTTGTTGTTCCGCCTGGATTGGGGATTGTCCACCAGGTAGTAAAACATATAGTGCCTATATACTGATCATATGTATGACTTTAGCATAAGAAGTGGAAAAAACTGTATATACCCGTGGTGGAACTATTACATGCCGTGTCCTTTGAGAATATGCAATTTTCTTGCTTTACCAGAATATTGGCCTGTGTCATTGAGTTGACAAACTGAACTGGAATCTATTTGCAGGTTAATCTAGAATATCTTGGCAGAGTGGTCTTCAACACAAATGGCTTGCTTTACCCTGATAGTGTTGTTGGTACTGATTCACATACAACTATGATAGACGGATTAGGAGTTGCTGGTTGGGGAGTTGGAGGAATAGAAGCAGAAGCTGCAATGCTTGGCCAGGTAAGAGAATTCAATATATTGTTATTATTTTTTTTTTTTTTTTTTTACTGTGGATGGCTGATAAAGTAGTGTCATTTGACACTAGTATGTCCTTTTCAAGATGTTATGAAGTATGAACATACATCCATTAATTTTTTCAGTCATTTCTTAGCATTTCTGTTTTCATCTCTTATTTTGATGCAGCCGATGAGCATGGTCCTTCCTGGTGGTAAATATTTATTATTCTATTTTCAACTTAGATTATATGATAAGGCCATGATTGTGCTGCTAAAGTTGTGCTTGTTTCCTCAAAATTGCTGTGCTTCACCTTTATTTTGATGTGGCCTGCTGATCATTGCTTCTTTAGGATACTACTACAACTGCTCATCATCAAGAAGGATCCTTGGTCCAAGAGAAAGTTGAAGACACAAGCTCTAAAGATGCCAATTCAGATATTACTGCAGCAATTCAGCCAACCACAACTAGTACCATAACTTGTGCCGTTTCAACACCTATGGGAACTCATGCTGATTCTGTTTCATCAAATATTCTTTCTCATAGCCCATCTGGTGTGTCGACTACTTCAACAGTTATTCCTGGTCCTACTCAAGTTTTTAGTGTCCTAGAAAATGAAGGTTCTGCCAATTCATCTACTTTTAATTTTTCTACTTCTGGCAAGGAGGAAGAAAATGTGAACTTCCCAGGTCGCCAACCATCTACCTCCCTTAATGAGGCTGGGATTTTGAGTGGAATGGCTGGGGTGCTCTATCCAGTCAATTGTCATCTAGTATACCTTCAGCCGACATGCTTTCAGGTAGCGGAACCAATATTTTGGCCCCTTCTACTTCAGACATAGCAAAGAGGAATATTTTAGAAGCTGAGCAAAGACTTGGAAGTAGTGGAACAATGCAGTCTCTAGTGTCCCCTTGGACAATAGAATCTTCTTACCTCAGGGGGTGAAGGCTAATGAAGTAACTGGATTTGTTGATACTGGTAGTGGTGCTGAGGGTTCATCTATGGCTGGCAGGATTTTTTCACCTCCTATAGTTACTGGCATGGAGTGGAGGCCTGGAGTTTCTTTTAACCAGAATCAGTCAGTATGCTATTGTGTACCTCTTTCAATGCTTGATTGGGTGCTGAATCATTTTTAATTCTTGATTGTGCTTTGCCAACTCATGTTCCAAATTTGCAACCATAAAGTTCTCTGATTTGATTGTACGGCGGAATCTATCATTTTGCATCAACTGAATCCTTAGGTTCATATCATTTCGCATCTGTCTTACCATGCGTAGAAATCTGCATAGCCACTTTTGAGTGCCATCACTATTGGCATGTATTTGATTGTTTGCCTCAGTAATGCAAAAATTCATCTTGGACTCAGCTTTCATTTATCTTATGTAGTCTGTATCTACCACGTTTGAAACATATTTACACCTGTTTTTATGTTTATAATGCCATGGCTTGCATTTGTTTGTTTAGATTCTGAATTTGCCCTCTTCAGACTAAACAGTTCAAAATCATCAGTAGTGGTTACCAAAGACACTCTTGGAGAATTTTTTCACAAACAAAGGCATCCCTTGAGGTTGCTTTTCTTGTGCCAAAGATTGCTTGAGATGATATTTTTGGGGTGGGGTGGGGTGGGGGAGGATTAGGGGGTATAATTAGCTACAAATGATTTGATTATGGTTGTATGGTAGTCAAAAGCACTGTAGTCAGCACAATTGATGGAACTTGTTACTCTGGTGTCCGTTGACCAGAGATCTGTAAAGTGGACCGGTTATGACTTATTCTCTCCGTGCAGAACTTTGGTAAGCAAAAGTCTTCCCAGAAGTTAAAGAAAAATGGAAATAAATTTTTTCCTTAATCCTCTCTGTACTTTTTCTAAAAGGAGAGCATATTGGCAGAGTTTTTAGAGGGAAAGAAACGTAATTAGAGAAAGATGGTTGGGCAGTCCTCATTGGGTAGGCGACTGAGCATTTTGTATATAGAGAGGCTACCACTGTGTGGGCCAGCTTTTCCCTGATGCTTGTTTGATATAACTGCTCATAGAATTTCTGTACAACATTTGACCAAGGGCACGCCCGGGGAGAACTGAAATAGCCCCTGATCAAAGGGAGAAATTTTTACAGCGTTTTCATCAAATGCAGCAACAAGGTCACAGCATCTTTTTGGGCATGCCTCCCTTGGCTGGAGGAAATCAGAAGCAGTTTTCTGCACAACAGCAAGCCCCCCCCCTTGCAGCAGGTTCTTCCTTCTCGATTAATTTTATCTATTCTTTATCAAATACTCTTCCGTCAATAGTGAGTATATTAGGACACAATCTTCAGTTATCACTGGAAGTTAGTTGCTCTGTGATAGATTTCAAATCTCTCTCTAGTTCTTGGCAGACACGCCCACTGTGTGCATTTTATTAGATACCTTGTTATTAGTCATGAGCAAAATTGTCTTGTCAATTTTGTACTATCTATTGAGCCAACACTTGAATTTAGATACCTTGTTATTAGTCATGAGTAAAATTGTCTCGTCAATTTTTGTACTATCTATTGAGCCAACACTTGAATTTAGTATCCACCCCCAATAAGTCCATCTACTCCACACTATTAATGCCTATTGAAGATACAATTGTATATTCTATCCCTGACTTGAAGTAGGATCAGTGTATTCACAGTGTTATTATGAGATGGTTTCTACTTAACAGTTTGCAAGCATTTCATATGCTGTAATCTTTGTGTTGTATTTTTTAGTAATTGCCACATATGGGTAGCAATTTTTTTTTTTAATTTTTTTGTGGTCATTTTGGCTTTGTTCTGAAGTTCAATTACTTTTTCCATACCCTTTCTACAAAAATTGTGCAGTTCAATTCTCAAAGCTCATCGATCTCTCCTCAAGTCAGTATAGGGCTAGGATCACAAATGCCAGGTCTTAACAATGTATCTGGCTTGGCTCTGCAACAACAACTGGGTTCCATCCATCAACGGTTCAGTCAGCAATATTTTGCTCTTTCAGGTCCAAGAGATTCCGCTACATAGCTCTTATTTGCAACAATACAGAGTACCATCAAATATTGGGATCAGCTTGACTCAGAATTAGAGTTTCTGAATCATTTAAGACATGTAATGGCTCCAATTTCTGGAATTTAGCCTTCTCTTGTCTTTTCGGGCTTTTAGCTCTGGAAGGAAGGGCCTGCTTTGCAGCCATTGGGTCATGAGCATTCATACTTGCTACCTGTATACTGTTGCTGGTCTGCATGGTTGTGCATGGAGCTTTATTATTCAATTTAGAAACTCAATTTGAATATTTCCAAATGGCTAGGATTGCATGGAGGCAGCCTAACACAGTTTTGAATACTTCTTCCTTGAAAGGACGTAACAAGAAAAAACAGTAGATGGAATGGACTGTGTTTTTGTTATCCATACATATATAATATTATTATTAGTCATATAAGTCTGCGATTCATTGCCCTTCTTCAGTTTACTTTCTTTTTCCCCATAACCTGACTTATTGAATGAAGCCTTGTCACTTTCATTGTGAATCCCACAAAGCTACACAAACGGGGTACAGGTATACCTATTGTTTAATGCATAATTAGGATACTTGACGAATTAACTTCATGTAATATACTTTGCCTCGGGAATTTTAGATTCCCAAGTTACATTTTTTGATCCAAACACTGATAATATGCCTGGCATCTTATATAAACTCACAATTTTAGTTCATCCTTTTCAAAAGGTAATCTAACTCTTAAAACCCATCGATAGTCAAATGGTAAACCCATTTCTGTACTACAGCTTTAAATTATTGCTACATTATATATTTTATTTTTTCATCAAATAATTGATTGTGCATACAAAGACCTTAGGACTCTTCTTCATGGAGCAATTCTCTATCTTTATCTATTAAATACTCCAACCATCCACTGTTTTTTGTAATTTTGTTTGTTTGGAAGGACTAACGTTTTCAGCCTTTCTTTTGTTTGTTTGTGTGGTGAGCCTTGTTCACTGGGACTCCCTTTTTTACTTTTATTTAATGTCAAATATTTCAAAACTTCAAACATATAAATGAGTTTCTAAAATCATGTTTTCTTACCTTTTATTTTCTTTGTTTTGCAATGAAAGTCAAATGTTTGTATTTGAATTTTTATTTCCTTATGTTGATGAAAAATCTCAGTAACTCTGGGTGTGAGGCCACTTTATTTTTCAACTTTGTTCTGCTAGAGTGCTTCAGCAAGGCTAGACTCCAATTGGAGTTATCTTAAGATCAGTTGTTGATGCGGTTTACTTCAAAATATTTTCATCAGCCTGTATTGCAAACCATAGTTATTTGATACCAGGCATGCATAAAGCAGAAGTTGGCAAGGGGAAAATTCAGGAGCAGCTGGGGAGCAGAATCTACCTGATTATTCAGGTGCTGATTCTGCTGTTAGGTATGGAGTGGGCAAGAATACAATGAATGAGGATGATCTGATATTCCCACAAGCATCAGATGTAAGTTAATACATTTCAACATTGATGAAGCAGCTTTACTTGTCAATCTTCTGTTTCTCTTTTTCCTAGAAATGCTCTTTTGTATTTTTCTTATAATATCAATGGATACTGTTTGCTTTTTCTTTATGATGTAAAGTCATGTGAAGCTTTGGTGTCAACTATTTAGAGAGTAATACTTCTCATCTGAAGCCATACACAATCTAATTTGAGCCATGTGGTTCTGCACTCTGCTAAGTGGTTAATCCAAGCATCTGGTTTTCTTATTTTATCATGCTGGACCACTGGTTTTGCCTCTGGTTTATCAATACATCAAAGTCATGTTGTCTGTCAGATTATCTACTGGCCACCAATTTATGGCTTTGCCCATGATGGCTTGCCTCCTGTATTTCTTGCTTATCTTCCCAATGCCCATGTGAAATGCTTGTGCTCTATCAAGCTATTGCATCACTGTTGAGGTTCAAATGCTTTTAGCTTCACGAGTCCTAAAATAGGACAATGATTTTTCTTTCACAGAAAAACTTGTTTCTAGTGGACCTTATGCAACTGTAGTATAGTTTTGACCATGTGATACTTTCAAAAGATACTACCGTGAATCGCTTGTTCATAACATTCTTGTGCCATGGACCCAAGTTCCAATTTGGTATTTGGGCTGTACGAGGTGAAATTGCTAACATCAATGGTGCAGTGCCTTATAATGTATTTTGTTTTTTGATAACACAGTACAATATATGCTTGAGTGCTGGGACCCTTATCACAAAAGTCATGACTTTATTTAGCATTAGTTATTTAGCTGTAGATGGATCCGATCCAATCATACATATTCCTGGCGTAATTTGTGTAATAGGATCAATACTTAGGACCTTAGATTTATATGATGCAAGTATTATATCAGAGAATTTTGTTTTTCTCATGTAATAGAATTAATACTTAGGACCTTAGATTCATATGATGCAGGAATTATATCAAAGAATTTTGTTTTTCTCTTAATGGCATCTAATCTTTTGGATTTGTTGGTTTGTTTTTATGGCCGAAATTGTTATTCACTTTATTTTATTGCTACTGAAGTCAGAATCCTGATCGAGTTGACTATGCTTGAACTTAAGTGCTTCCTGATATAACATAAATGTATAATTTCAAACTGAATGATTAGTGAAATGACATGATAAATTAGGTGGGGACTCTGGTTGGTCAGTTTAAGTGCAGACTTGTGACTTAGCATTGGGTGGCAGGGGTTCATGACTAGTGGGCTTGAACTATAACCAGGCAAACATTAGTAAGCCAACCATGAATTCCTAAAACATAGAGGAAAACATCTGAGTGATGAGGGTAATGTTAAATCTTTCTGAGGAGAATTCTTACCTGGATGTTGCTCGCCTCTTGGTACTATATCAGATGGTTTCATATGTAGAGAGTCTAAGTGATTGTTAACTGTAGTAAGATTGGTCTGATGTTGGCTAGTTCTCTTGATTAAGTGTTTCTGATGTTTCTTGATCTTCATACATGTGCTAACTCCTGGTGCATTTTGTGAATGCTTCAACAGTATCACCTAAACGCAACCAACGTCTATGTGCATCTAATGTATATGCTTACATGCTTGCGTAAGTTTTGGTGCTAAAGATGGTGTGAACATAGGTTCTTGTGTCTGTTTTATGCCACAGGCTGGATTAGTGGGCTCTTTTGCAGAGCCTGCTCAGCTTCTTAGAGATACTGACCTATCCCCTGGGCAACCTTATCAGCCTACTCAACCTTCTCGAAACCTGGGATTTATTGGGCGAAGCAGTAGCTCTGACCTTGGTGCTGTTGGTGATAATTTTGGTTCATCAAGTTTGAGTCATGGAGGCCATCATGATCGGATATACAATCAGGCAATGCTTGAGGCTGCATTTTATAATCTTCCTCAACCAAAGGACTCAGACAGGGCAAGTAGTTATATACCTGTGTTATACAGTTTTATGTTACGTTTTGCTTATAAAAGTAATAGTAATTCTAGTATATGTTCATACAATGATGTTTGTCTACTACAGAGGCGTCCTGTTGACAGGCCTCCTAGCTTTCCTCAAGTACAAGCACCCATCGTGAAGACAAAAGCTTTTTGGGAATGATTAGGCAGGGACCCTTGTTCTGTGGATACCCTTTTCTTTGCATTTTACTATCAACAGGTATCTCCTTATATGGATGACATGTTTTTTGACACCTTACATGTGCATGCCCTAGAATGAGTGCCTTCTAGAGTCTTCCTCTTCCCTAAGGTAACACTTTCTCTGATTCACTCAATTGTATCATGCTGAAATGGTGAACATGTCAATCATCGTGCAGGTTCCAGTGGATCTTGTTATCGACCACTCTGTTCATGTTGATGTGGCAAGGTCAGAAAGTGTCTTGTTTTGATTCTGAATAGGCATTCTGTCATATACGCGAATGCCTGCTCATTTTGATTCTGAATAGCACATGAAAATACTAATATTGGAATTGGTGATTACATTCCTTTCACCAAAAATGTGCTTTATCGTTTCTGGAGAGAGCATGATATGTACCAATGAGCAGCTTCTTCCTAATAAATTAGGCCCCGTTTGTTTGTGTTTCTTTTTCTTGTTTCTAAACACTTTTTCTGTTTTTTTGTTCTTTTGTTCCCAGGAACAAAAAGGAACAGAAATAAGAAACACAAATTGTGTTTCTTATTTCAAACACATTTGAGAAACACTTTCCTTTTTTTTTTTTTTTTTTTTTCTTTTTCTCTTATTTTCTTCTTCTTTTCTTTTGGCCAGTCGCCGGCCTCGGCCATGGCCGACGAGGGTCGCCGTAGGCTGGGCGAGGGTCGGCCTCGCCATGGCCCGGAGCCTCGCCTCGCCGGATTTGGGCGAGTCGGCGTCGCTCGGCGGTGGCCCGGGCGAGGCGCCTCGCCCGCCGCTGGGCAAGCTCGGCCTCGCCGGATCAAGGCGAGGCCGACCCTCGCCGGCCGGTCGCCGGCCAAGGCCTTGGCCGGTGACCGGCCAAAAGAAGAAAAAAGAAAAAAGAAAAAAGGAAAAATAAGAAAAAAATAGAAAAAATAAAAGAAATAAAAAAATTATCCAAATTTACCAAACATGTTTCTATTTATTTTTTTTTGTTCCCGAACAAGTTTAACAAACGCGTTTTTTTTTTATTCAGAAATTGTTCCTGAAACAAACACTTTTTTTTATTTCTTCTTTGGAACAATTTTTAAACAGAAAAACATTTTTAAACGCACCCTTAGTGTATGTAATATTCCTGCGAAACGGACAGATAGGACTTTCCTTTAAACCAAAAATGGGTGATGCACTTCTTTTTTGGAGTATGAAACCTGATGGTTCTCTGGATAAATCCAGTTTGCATGGTTAGTTGTGCTCTCTATTCAGCTGTTATGTGTACTTGGTCATGCCTAGAGTTCATAATATGATAGCATGTCAAAGTCTGTACAATTTTACTAAAATTATATGTCGATCTTGTAAATGAGTTATCGAATTTATTCTCTAGTTTCTGTCACCATTTACTTAGCCATTCTGATTCATGTCAGGTGGTTGCCCTGTTATTAAGGGGAACAAACGGTCATCTACTAAGTGGTTGTGTGTGCATGAGTACAAAGTTTGAGATACTGAGCAGAAGGTAAATTTTTTTCTGCTGGGAACAGATGATTAGGATACAAATGCTGTGTTTCAGTATAACTGTCATTTTCAATGTGAAGTGGTTCATGGTCGTGTTTCCTTGCAGTAGCAATCATTAGCAATATATGATTTAGTGATAGTTTCTCTAAGTGTCTCACCCTGGACGTTAGTAATAGAAATTTCATTACTAGTGTCTAACCATCTGTTAATTGCATGATGGATGAAATATTTATGGTCTCTCTTGCGCTATTTTACACCTATGTGACTTTATTTAATGAAGACAGATATCAGGCTACGTCAGTTTATAGCTGATGTTATGTGCAGTTCTAGGTTGAATGAGCCCAATATGTTTACTGTCTGGGAGGTGTAAAGTTTGCTGAGGTTGTCCTTATACATTTAGGAATGTTCAGAAATGGTTCGTGTAACCGTTGGCTGGATAAGTTCATTCATTTAGTATGTTGGTCATGCTACAGATAAGGAAGATTTCCTGATTAGATGTACTTTCAGTTCAGTAAATATAGCACCAAGTAAAACTGAACTATTGGTCTCTTGATTTTCCTTCCTGAAATTACCTAGATTTTAAATATCAGTGCCGATTGTTGCCCGTAACTACTCCATCTTGCACCTGCCTTTGTTTGCAGGTCCAAAAGTTCGTAAATTCCTACTACTGTAACATGTCTGAATTCTCAGGTGAAGGCCCCATCTTCCGGGTCTCATGTCCACCTTTCACGTCAGCAACCAGCATGCCATGACTCGCAATTTTGTGTTGTCTTTGTAGTTCTACTGTAGTACAGAATGATCGGCTGTACAGCGGTTCACCTTTCTTCCTCACTTCCTTCCCCTCTTTCTGGGAATCAGATGAGCATAAGAACATGAGGATGCTGATGAGTGCTATTATCATGAACTTTTGAAAGCTATGGGTGGCGCGTTTTGCATTCCCCACCCGCCCTTTATATACGGAGTCCGATATCATCACATGAGTTGTGAATGGTCATTTGCTGTTCTAGCCAAGATACGGCCTGATGATAGCATGAGCTGGGATCGGCATGCATCAAATAGCCATTCCCATATGAAATTGTCTCTACAAAAAGCGTTCCACACATTGTACAAAGTCTCTTTGTGAATTTGGCCTTGTAATGGTTTGATCGGTTTCGACCCAAACCACACCAATGAGACGACGAATCTCACTTTGTTCTCACTCGACTATTAGCAAGACGAATGGTCACGTGGTCAGGTTGTCATTTGGAACTTCTACACGGACAACCCCGACACATGACTCCCAGTACACGTGAATATGGGACTCCACCACCTCAATAATGAATTTCATGCTCTCTCTCTCTAAATGCGTTTGTCTTTATAGCTTTGAAAGAGATCCTCTCTTAGGCAAAATTCTACACCACCATCTTACACTAGAAAGAGGCAAACTGCTTGACTAGATCACATTTCGGGACACAGTTGAAAAATCTTGCAAATTTCTAAAATCCAAATCATTTGTCCGATGAAAACCGAACCCAAAGATTTTTGAACAAAATGAGAGGCCAACACTAGTTTGTCCACATATCATGAACGCTATCGCAGACCTTGCAATGTTAATTTATCTGCCGCCCACAGAGTTAGAATGATAATCATCCAAGGACGCAGAAATCGTCCCATTTATTCCCCCAATTTATTCCCATAACAGCTGGAGGAAGAACTCTCCGACATAGAGATTTACTCCAGCCATGTTGACCGGATGGGATGGAAATGCTAGGAACACCGAGAAGAGCCGGCTGTTGAACCTGCCTGGTCGCTCAATGTCTACCTCCAATCAAGTTCCTGATGACGTACTGCAGGATGCCCCCATGATCGAAATAGGCCAGCTCAACCTACATATGGAAGCCACCGAAACTTAGCAAGGAGATGAAAAGATGATGAATCTTCCAAGGATATAGAGAAGTGACAGATCAATATCGTTACCTCTCTGTTAAACCGTATTGTGCACACAAATGACTTGCCATTATTTGTCTCCACCGTGATGTCCTGACAAGGCCTTATTTTGCTCACGCTATTCAAAAGATTAATGGTGTAGCATTCATGGCCAGTCAGTTGAGTGTTTCTGCATCCTCCCCAGACTTGAAACATAGAGGAATGATACCCATTCCCACTAAATTGCTTCTGTGAATCTGCTCAAAGCTCTTTGCTATGACAGTTTTCGTGCCCTGACACGAATTACAGCTTAGGCCTACAGGGAAAAAATTGGACAAAAAATTGAATAAAAAAACATGAAAATGCTCACCAACAGCATTGGACCCTTGGCAGCCCAATCGCGAGAACTTCCACTTCCATACTCAGCACCAGCCAAAATAATGGTGGCATGCCCCTCACTCTTGTACCTCTGCCATACAAGAGACAAAGCTAGTATGAGCCACAATGGCACCAGCAATCAGATAATGAGTCATTGATGGAGCCCATACTCAGCTAATAGAATATTAACCAGCAGGCCAACAGTTAAAATCAGATTATTTTCTTTAAAAAGTTCTCCCAATTAAGATGATATCACATTGACCTGTCAAATGAATCTCAACTAACAGTGGGATGACCCAGAAGGATGTTGCTAGGAGGCTGATCTAGCTGGCAAGAATGGACCAAACAAAAAATCAGCTTCTTTCAGACTTAAACAAAAATTTGCAGAAAAGAACTAGCAATAGACATGGTAAGTAGCATAATTCTCAGGGCCAATCTAAATAGAATGGCTTATCCAACCAACAACTATGAATACTGCGGCCCCATCACTCACAACACTGTCATTTGTGATGCGGTGTCTGTATTGGGTCTGCAGAGTGAAGAAAATTACCATGGCAACATCATAAACAGATAGTTTCTCCCCACTGGGGATGTGGATTGTTTTAGGTCCAACTTCTCCTTTAAGAAACTTGTTGACAAGGCGAATGTTAGCAAAGGTTCCTCTTGCCATGATCTCATCATTCCCACGGCGACTTCCGTAAGAGTTGAAGTCTCTTCTATCAACCCCACGTTCCATTAGATACCTTGCAGCAGGGCTATCCCTGTGAATGCTACCAGCCGGAGAAATATGGTCAGTCGTAATGCTGTCCCCAAAATTTAGTAAGCAGTAGGCATCTTCACGCCATGAAGGCCAGGAGGAGACATTGTCATGCTCTTGAAATATGGTGGGTCATGAATGTATGTTGATGTTGGGTCCCAAGCATAGAGAGTGCTAGAAGGTGTAGATAACTGATTCCACATAGGATTTCCTTAGTGATAGCTTCATATGTTGCCATTATGGAAGCACGTTCGATTGGACAACCTGAAGACAGGTTATATGAGAGAAAAAAACAGAATCACCAATTACGATCTCTATAATTAATAGTCAAAGTGAAGATTTCCATAAGCTCCTAGCAGAAATATTGGCTTACAGTTGCCACTTCTTCATTTGATGGCCAAATGTCTCTCAAGTATACTTTTCTTCCATCTTTTCCTTCCCCAATGGGTTCGGTTTCAAAATCAATATCTACCTGCAAAGGTTGTCTCCCATGAGGAATGTGCCAAAAACTAGATTTGCAATCACAAAGAAAAGCGAATTCCGAGGATAATACCAAGGTTGGAGTAGATCGCTAATAAAGAACCAACAACTGCAAATACAATTGCATGTTACACACCGTGCCAGCAAGAACATAGGCAACCGCGAGAGGAGGAGAAGCCAGATAGTTAGCCCTAGTTAGGGGGTGAACACGTCCTTCAAAATTTTTGTTTCCAGACAATACAGCTGCAGCTACAAGATCTGACATTGTGCAAATTCAACAGTTAAGTGAGCTTATAACATTTTCTTGATGATATTATGCAGGATTATGAATTAATCTATACCATTTTCAGTAATAGCTGATGCAACTGATTCATCAATATCTCCTGAGTTTCCAATGCATGTAGTGCATCCATAGCCAACAATATGGAATCCTAATTGGTTCAGATATGTCTGCAAACCACTGCAAAAACATGTCTAGCTTAGCAAGAAGATCCATGGTTGCTAACATGGGAAGAATACTTGGGTCGATTAAAGGCACCTTTTCCGCAAATATTTGGTCACAACCCCAGAGCCCGGAGCAAGACTTGTCTTAATCCACAGTTTTACCTAACACAAGATTTATTTTGTTCAGATAAAAAATAAAAAACTAAGTCATCTACAATCAAATGTACCAACTCATCAAATTTTTCTGTTAAAATTTAAAATATGCTGCATTGATTCCAGCTGCAACTATATAATGCTTAAAGATATTACACATGAGCGAAGAATCAATTCAGTGGACAGCAGATCGAGTAAACTTTTGCAGAGATACATGCAGATGCACATGAGCCTATACTATCAGGTGACGGGTGTAGCAAAATCCATATGAACATCTAAACGTATTGCTTAATATATTCTACTTTGTCAGAAGAAGAGTTTTTGTCAACCAACCTCCAATCCTATTCACAAGCCTTCCTTGCTACCAAAGCAGCACCAAGCATTACACTAGGATTTGAAGTATTTGTGCAGCTAGTGATAGCTGCTATAACAACATCCCCATGCTGAAGCTGAGCTGGAGTCCCATGAAATGTGAACTCTGCAACCTTTCCCTGTGATTCCTTTGGCACAGCAAAACCCTGCAAAGACATGGATGAAAATCAGTCAAAATCCTAAGTTAAGACACAGAAAAAAAAATCAATATCAATAATACTTAATGAAGCATATGCCATTTTGCCCATCTAAAGGCTCCTAAACTCTTCAACAACATAGTTCAAAAATTCAATGTACGTAAGAGAAGCCTGCATTAAGATTTCGACAAACAAAGTTGCTCATCAATCAACTTCTGCACAGTCAAAGCAGCACAAATCAAAAAAAAAAAAAAAAGAAAAGCTGGTAGAATCAATGTCAGTAGTAAGCACAAGTCAACACATAGTTAGTTAACTATTTTGTTCTAGTATATTTACCAAAGTACAAGCGCATGCGAAGGGCAATTCACTTCCCAAATTTTGGAACCAACAAAGAGCCCCATGACCATGCACGATCACTTATAAAGAGTATACAAGATTCCGGAAAGGCTCACCTTAAATCCAACTCTATTATCCAAGCATGCATGCCAATCAGCTTTCATTTCTTTCAATGGGACTCGATCCTGTGGCCTGGAAAGCTTTGATTCTTAGCCAATAGAAGGGTGAGGGGGGCAAAAACTAAACCTACTTCATGGCAACAGTATTGTATCCACTGGGGATTTCCTTTTGGGACCCGAAATACATGGTTCTACATCCTTAAGATATAGTTCCAGATAAGAGGAGTATGTTCTCTCCACTTGGGGCTGCTTCCAACACAGATTCTTAGCAAGAAATAATGATGTACTCTTAAAGTCAAAAACATTCATAAAACTCACCTCATTGTAATCCACAAACATCTTGTTCGCCCGCAAGTAAGATTCTATCATGGCAACCTATGAAGTTGCTTAAGTTAACACAAGCAAGTACTCAGTACTCAGTACAAATTATGACGAAAATCTCTGTGATTACTTAAAGTTTCCTCACTTCTGCCTTTAAGATACTGCAGAGTGACATGATCAACAGGAAAAAGCCCATAGTGGCACCATATTCGGGTGACATGTTAGCGATGGTGGCACGATCTGCCAATGACAATTCGCTACAAATTATGACGAAAATCTCTGTGATTAAAACTTCTGCCTGTCAATTTAAGATACTGCCCATGATCAATGTGGAAAAAGCCCATAGTGGCACCATATTCGGGTGACATGTTAGCGATGGTGGCACGATCTGCCAATGACAATTCGCTCATTCCTTCCCCTGCAAAAGTGACACAACATTTAAAAACAACAGTAACAAGAAGGATTCGGTGGCTGTGGAATATCTTGAACAGAAAGGATTAACGATGCAGGGGAATCAGAAGATGTACCATAAAACTCAACAAATTTGCCCACAACGCCATGCTTCCTCAGCATTTGTGTTACGTTCAAGACCAGATCGGTTGCTTTTACCCCATCTTTCAGCTTCCCAGTTAATTTAAACCCAACCACACCAGGAAGGACCATGCTCATTGGCTGCATCAAAATAAGAGATGAAAACAGAAATGCTAAGAAATGACTGAAAAAATTAATGGATGTATGTTCATAATTTAATAACATCTTGAAAAGGACATACTAGTGTCAAATGACACTACTTTATCAGCCATCCACAGTAAAAAAAAATAATAATAATAACAATATATTGAATTCTCTTACCTGGCCAAGCATTGCAGCTTCTGCTTCTATTCCTCCAACTCCCCAACCAGCAACTCCTAATCCGTCTATCATAGTTGTATGTGAATCAGTACCAACAACACTATCGGGTAAAGCAAGCCATTTGTGTTGAAGACCACTCTGCCAAGATATTCTAGATTAACCTGCAAATAGATTCCAGTTCAGTTTGTCAACTCAATGACACAGGCCAATATTCTGGTAAAGCAAGAAAATTGCATATTCTCAAAGGACACGGCATGTAATAGTTCCACCACGGGTATATACAGTTTTTCCACTTCTTATGCTAAAGTCATACATATGATCAGTATATAGGCACTATATGTTTTACTACCTGGTGGACAATCCCCGATCCGGCGGAACAACAAGCATATTATGAAATGCAGTTGAACCCCACTTGAGAAAGCCAAATCTCTCCTTGTTCCGATGAAACTCAAGTTCCATATTAGCCTGGACAGCATTTTCTGACCTTGCCACATCAACCTGAACAGAGTGGTCGATAACAAGATCCACTGGAACCTGCACGATGGTTAACATGTTCACAAATGACAGTTCAACTACTTGCGCACACAAAGATAAAGTTCCTTCACCACCAACGAGTAGCTGGAACGAGCGACATGCTGACATATAAAGCTCACCAGTGGGTTGATTTTATTCGGATCTCCCCCGAGGCTATTCATCGCATCACGCAAGCAAGCAAGATCAACAACAGCAGGCACCCCAGTAAAATCCTGATACAAATGACGACGCATCATCAAATATCAAACATCGCAACTCTTCAAAACCCCAATCAGCATCAATGACACACGATGCGCAGCTCCATGTACCTGCAGCAGCACTCTAGCCGGCTTAAATGGGATCTCGACTTGTCTAGGAGAAGTGTTTTCCAGTCGATGATCTTCTCGACATCTTTGCTCTTGACGTGGAACTCGTCGCAGTTCCGAATGGCCAACTCCAGAAGAATCCTAATAGAGTACGGCAGCCTATCTGAAGCATAAACAACGGAGATTGAAATTGAACAGGTAGATTCCATTAGAATCCTGACAAGAGTATGGCACTCTGCCACTCTTATCCGCAACAGAGGACCATCGAACTCAATAACTACTAAAAAATGTGCTCTATTGTTTCTAGAAGGATGGCAACCTACACAAGTTGTAGGCAATCAGGTCACATTATGCATCCTTCCATGTAAAGAAAAGACACCCTTATGTCATTTAAGCGTGCTTTAATGCAGTTGCCATAAAGGAAGAGTTGCAATTTGTAATCAGGGCTTTAAGACATCAAACCTTTGAGATATTGCAATATCAGCAAGCATGTGGAGACTGGGAAATAATTGCACAACTTAAACAAGAGAGAAACGGACTACAAGAGCGACGAGCTGTTTAGTGATGCAAAAGCAGACGATCTTAAGTCAAAAACACTAACCCTTTCCAGTACATCAAAAGCTTTCTTCCTTAGCACAGCATCTGATGTGCACATGATGACGTTCGCGATGGCGCCCATCCCCAGCTCCTCCATCGCCTTGAACGCAGCCTGGAACCAGGCTTTATCTCCTCCACGAACTCGTCCGTGAACCCGATTCGGCTCATGTCCAAGGAAAGCCCTCGCTCCGGTGCTTTGGTGTAGCCCGGTCCACGTACCTCGTCCACGGCGAGCGGGAATCCTTCTCCAGCCCTCTAGCCCGCGCCTCTCCTTCTTCGCCGTGCGACCCCGCCCGGATCTACCGAGATCTCCCTCGCGACCGATCGGGCCAGCGACGATGGGGACAGCACCCGGCCGACGGCGGGAGCCCGCGCCGCTCGGAACGAAGCCGAGGCCGCCTCCCTCTGCCGGAGGCCGACGGCCGCGGCGGAGGCCGGCGGCGTCTTCGGCCTGAGGGAGGGGGAGGACGAGCGAGATGCCGAGAGACGGAGGACGCCGTCGGGTGCGGCAGCGGCGGCTCGGAGTCGGAGTTGATGACGAGTTTGTCGGAGGGAGGAAATCGGACGGAGGTCCAGAAGTTGCCGAGAGACCAACGCGAGCACAAAACTTATGCTCGATCTCCGCGTTGGAAACAGTCGGAGGCGAAGGGGGTCGGGAACCAGCTGTGACTGGCGGGGCTCTTGGAGGAGGCGACGTGCCAGAGGTAGATGACCGGCGGCGAGGCTTTTTTGAGAGGCGGAGGCGGAGGCGGAGGCGGAGGGGGTGAGGCGCTGAGAAGAAACAGAGGAAGTGCAGCTCACGAGGAGAGAGAAAGTGCCCGAAAATATTCAAGTGTGAGGAGAGAGGAATTTTAAGCGGGAGCGTTTGCGCATTTATTACTCGCTGGCCGTCCTTTCTTCTACCAGCCGAGCCAAGCCACCAGCCACTAGCCGTGAGTTATTTGGGAGAGAGTGAGAAGAGAGAGGAGCGCTGAGTCGAGAAACAGGCACCTGACTTTATGGGCCCCACGAGGACACGCGTTGCGCTCCCACCGCCTTCTTGTTTGACACGTTGGAGCATAAGGCGTACCCAATATTTTCTCGGGTCTAGTGCCCGTTTGTGCCTCCTTTCGGTGCCCCATTCCGCCCCACTATTTATCCATACGAAGAAGGATAATTTTGAAAATTTTTAATAATATATCAATTCATATGAATCAAGATAAGTGTGAAATTTTTTAATGATTTATTAATAGTTGAGATTTGTTGAGACTTCGATAGAGATATTAAACCATACAAAGAATCCATGCCCCCACCATAGAGAGGTCGTTTTTCCCTCTTTTAATTATGAAACTCGAGGCACTTCAAATGTTTGACTTCTCCCCTTCATTGGAAATGTCTCGTCAGTAACTACTTGACAAAACAGAGAAGGAAAAAAAAAAGAAAAAAAAACTTATCAACTAGACGAGAGGTGGCAAATTCAATTTGAATTTAACTTTTCTCTTGTCTAAATGACACGATATTCATGTGTCGTATAAATACCTTCCTTTTCAATATGACTGAATCATACGAAATCATTGTCTGAACACAACTTTTTCAGTGAAGATGAATTTCTTCCCATGCCTAATGTACTCATCTCTGGCCACCACTTGCATTTATTTGCATGGCTTTCTTTGCACGAAAGAGACCCCCTCTTTCTCTTCCGATTCAAGGAACTCCATGACACCATCAAATCGTCTATGACTTGCTTCCCGATCTTCCTTTTCAAATAAAGAGAAAACGTTAAGCAAGGAAAAGAGGTCATTAACTCGAGATAATCATGCCTGGAAAAAGCAGGAGAAACAGTACGTGAAAAGGTGAAGGGGTTATAATTAATCACTAGAGTGAAAAAAGAAAAGAGAAACCCTAATCGAGAGTCACTTGATATTTCCTTAGATGTTACTCAGGGAAATACTATCAAATGACCTTGTGGACTTTATTATATGCAGAAAAACGAAAAGGAACGCAATAAGATACAAAGCAGGACAGCTGTAGTATGTCAGCAACATATCTGGACACACCATTCATGGACCTTGGAACATGGCTGTAGCTTGCGAGTGGTCCCGTTCATGTTATCTTATTATCAGCTCTTCGCACTCGAGTTCGATGTCACTCAATCCCTGGGACCTCTAGTCAACTCAGTTTGGGTTCTTCTTGAAGAAAATTGAATTACCACATCTTCTTGGAGTATTCAAAGGTCTTTTTTCAACTTTTGCTGCGCCCTGAGCAGGTGGGAACTCTTGGTGCCTATTAATTTCCCTTTGATTATGGCCACTCCTCTACTTGCACATCTCAATATACTAATAAAAGCTTGACCTAAGTTTCTATGTCCCAGTTTATAAGTAAGTACGTCTCTATTCTATCTTAATAAGGCATCCGAAATTTTCAAAAACAAGCATAATTAATCCACGGTTCGCTTGAATATCTACGTGGATATATGCTTTAAGCCACTGAACTTTTTCTTTTCCTTTGCAGTCCGAAATTTTCAAAAACAAGCATAATTAATCCACGGTTCGCTTGAATATCTACGTGGATATATGCTTTAAGCCACTGAACCTTTTCTTTTCCTTTGCAGTCTTTGCACGAGTTTAGTTTTAGTTTATCTTGACGTAAAACATACAAGCTGACGACATACATCACCTTGAAGTGTGCCTTTAGGTGGGATATCCATTGACTAAGAATTTGCTGCTATTCCCTTGTCTCTACAGGTAAATCTGCAGGCAAAGTCGCTCGAATTAGGTAAGTAAAACTGTTGTCATTTTCGAAAGTAACATCCTCCTACCAGTAGTCGGTCAAACAAAACAACTTTGTAGTCTATATAATTAAGAAATTTTACTCAATACCTGCCCTCTACTCACTGCCAACCTTACTTTAATACCTACATGCTGCTCATTCATAGGGCTATGGGGTTAGGGTTCTCTAGCCGGTTATTAAGAGATAAACAAAAGAAAAGGATGGATTCCACGTCAAAAAATGATGAGATAAACATAAACTAATATGCCTGGAAAACGGGAGGATCGATACTCTAAAACGACGTGCGACATAGCCATATCGAGAGTGGTACTACCGTACCCAGTATTCGGTGGCTATGTTTCTTATATTCTGGACCTTTAGGATTTTTTTTTTTTTTGGGTCTGAACCTTTAGGCTATTTTCCAGGCGGGTTTTCTTTGCAATGGACATCTATCGAGTAAACAACACGAATTCGCCTTGCACCCCTCTCCATCCCCACAGAACCGTTTTGCAGCAGGTGGCCTACAAGTCCGGATCTAGCCATTTCAGCCTCTTGGGTTCTGCTGCTGCGCGACTTCGGGAGTTTGCGGTGTTCCAGTGGTGAGGCCCCGGAGCTCCGTTCGTCTACCGCAGGGAGGGAGCTGTTCTTCGGGGATCTTGGGCGCCATTGACTGCTCTTCAAACCCTCTAAGTGCTGCTTGGTACGTGCTTTCCTGTGGGTTTAATTTGGTTGCGATGGGTTAGGGGTTATTTGGTTCGCGGTTCTGCTGTTTCGAGTCTGCTGAATTGATGGAGTCCGGACCCCTCCGGGCCCGTTTTGATGATGAGGGGCCGAGTAATCGAAGCCCTTCCTCTCCTGTTCATCCTGTTCATGGGCAACCCTCGTTGACTGCTCCTTCTCTGAGCAAACAGGGGCCGAATCCTTCGCCCCCATCTGCTGCGATTGAGAACAATGACTCGCGACCTCCTCTTGCTCCTATTAAGGCGCGTGGAAAGAGTAGAGGTAGATCGACATCCAAGCGCCCTCAACGCATGGGTGAGTCGAAAAACCCGGTAACTCGGTCTTGGGCTGTTGTTGCTAGTGGAGTACATAAAGGATATGATCTTGAATATACTCCTCCGACCTTTGTGAACAATAAACCAATTATACAGATGACAGAATCTGATCTTGAAGCTGCTGATCCCAAGCTCTTTGAGTGTCTTGTGGGGTATTTCATTGGAAGGCGATTGCCGTTTAAAGTTATTGAAGAGGCTCTTAAAAAATCCTGGGGTCCGAATCTACTTGAAGTCATGTCTAATGGGCGGGGACTGTTTGTTTTGCGCATACCTGATAGGGAGTTCAAGGAAAATCCTTGAAGGAGGCCATATAACAAGTGCAAGGAATTCTCTCTGGTTCCAGCAATGGAAACCAGGTTTGGAACTCGAAAGACATCCATCGTTCGTTCCGGTTTGGGTGAGACTTCGGAACTTACCTTTTTCATTTTGGTCAGCTCAATCCATTGGAAAGGTGGCTAGTGCAGTGGGTAAACCACTTTATGTGGATCAGCGGACAGAGCATATGACAATGCTAACGTTCGCTAGGGTTTGTGTTGAAATAACAGCCCAGCAACCAACTTGTGAATCTATTGAGCTGCTCCTTGATGGTAAATCAGTGGAAGTGGAAGTTGAGTATGAATGGAAACCGCTTGCTTGCCCTGTGTGCGATATATTTGGTCACAGCTGTAAAACAGCTGCTCCTACAAACTCTGTTGTTCCTTCTGCAGAAGCTAATCAGGTCTTCAATGCTAGTGTTGGAACCCATCCTGCTCAAGACAAGTCTGTGCATCCTAACTCCCCTACTTGTCCAGATGGTCCTGCTCTCCCTCAGAATTGTCAAAAACAGGCTATGGTGGACTTACAAGTTCCACTTATTACCCCAAGCATGGACATGATAGATCCTGAGATTGATTCTCAGCTGCAACTGGAGGCAACTGCACTTGTTCCTCCTAAGCCTTCGAAGATCTCTGTTGCTAAGGTTTCTACATCTGAGGATGGTGGTGAATTGGTGGCTATGTCCTCAGATCCTGCTGCTGATCCAGAATGGAAGCAGGTGAAGGGGAAAGGTAGGAAAAAGAAAAAAGCATGCTTTGAGAAGGAGCTCCTCCTCTTCACTTCGGTGGAAGCTCGGATGAAATATGCAACTCTAGTACTCAAATGGAAGTAAATGATGAAGATGTTTTGTCTGTGGGTTCGCCTTCGCCAAAAGGCCTAGCTCCGGATGGTGTTAGAAGTATGCAAGAACAGCTCCTCGTGCTACTTCCTGATCCACCACCCTCGGTGGCCTCAAAAGCGCCTGCCACAGGCCGCAGGCCTAAGAAGAGGTAATTCTACTCTCTATCATTTTTTGATATGTTTTTTGGCTTTTGGAACATTAGAGGCATGGTCAACCCTCTTAGGCGGGCAGAGATCAGGAGATTTGCTGCTGTTAATAAACTCTGCCTGATTGGCCTTTTTTAGACTAAAGTTCCCGAGGAACATTTTGATTCTATCTCGGCTTCCTTAATTAGTGGTTGGAATTGGATTGCAAACTATGAGTATTCTTCTCGTGGTAGAATCTGGGTTGGTTGGAACAAGGATCTTGTTTATTTTGTGCCTATCTCTATCAATGACCAAGCTGTGCATGGTAGTCTGAAGCATAATATGTCTGGTGTGAGCCGCTGTATCTCCGCTATTTACGGAGAACATACTTTTCTGCGTCGTAGACCTTTGTGGGAGGACCTCCTCCACTTTAATGACTTGATGCGGGGATTCGGCTTGGCTTGTTGCTGGGGATTTCAACGCCATTAAAGACCCATCCGATCGAGTTGGAGGTTCCAACGACTGGATCCCTTATTTTGATGAGTTTGGCCAATGCTTAGCACAAACAGAACTGATGGATCTCAGATATGTTGGCCTCCGTTATACTTGGTCTACCTCGGCAGGAGACGCTAGGAAGATGAGGAAGATCGATCGTGTTCTGGTTAACAACAAATGGAACCTTCATTTCTCGTTCTCTGAGGCGTCGTTTTTGAACCCTGGTATCTCGGACCATACTCCTATGATCGTCAGAGTTCTTCAGCCGGTCCAAAGGAGGAAGCCGTTTAAGTATTTTGAATTTTGGGCTGACCACCCGGACTTTAACTCAATTGTTCGTCAGGCTTGGGACTCTTCCATCATAGGCATTCCAATGTACATTCTTGTTTCCAAGCTGAAAATTGTCAAAGCTCGACTTAAGTTACTTAACCAAGACGCCTTCTCGGATATCTCTGTGAGAGCGGCCGAAGCAAGAGAGGCCCTTCAAGCACTCGGGTTAGCCTTCAATCGGACCCATTACAACCTTTCTCTTGCCGAGTTGGAAAAATCTCAGCGTCGTGTCTTTATTGATCCGAGGAATCAAGAAGAATCCTTCTTCGACAAAAGTCGAGAGTGAGATGGCTAAAAGAAGGTGACAGAATACTAAGTTTTTCCACCATTCGGTGAAGAGGAGGCACTTTACTAATAGGATCCTTTCCGTTAAGGATCACCGGGGCTATTATCACCGATCCCGTTCTTGTGCCGCAAGTTTTTGTCCGTTTTTTTCTCGAATCTGCTCTCTCATCATGAGGCTTTACCTAAACCTTCGCCGGGAGTTGAAGACGTTTGTTCGTCACCCACTTTCGATGCTCAGTGCGGTCCCGTGTGAGCCTAGGTTTCTCCTCGAGATTAAGAATACTCTATTCTCCCTTGCCAAAGGCAAGGCCCCAGTCCCCGATGGATTCTCGGTAGAGTTCTACAAGACTAATTGGGACTTAGTGGGGCCATTGGTGGTGGAAGCAATCCGAGATTTCTTCTCTTCTGGACTGCTCCTAAAGGAGGTAAATACCACTATCCTCACCCTAGTTCCTAAAGTCCCTAACGCAAGTGCAGTCACTGATTTTAGGCCTATCGCATGCTGCAATACCATTTATAAAGTCATTACGAAAATCATTGCTAATCGCATTGCTGCTGTCTTAAATGATTTGATAAGCCCTTCACAAAATGCTTTTGTAAAGGGTAGGAGGATTAGAGATAATATCCTCATCGCTCAAGAGTTGTTTGCTTTGGATTTCACTTAGAGCCTTATCTGCCCAAATGTGCTGTTAAAGTTGATTTCCATAAGGCCTATGACACGGTTGATTGGGATTTCTTGGAGCTTGCTCTCCGTGCCTTCGGTTTTCTGAGTGGATTATTTCGCTAATTATGGTTTGCGTACGTACGCCAAAATATTCCATCTCTATCAATGGTGATTTGCATGGGTTTTCCTCGCTGGAAGAGGACTTAGGCAAGGTGATCCTATGTCACCTTACCTATTTACCTTAGTCATGGAAATTTTCTCGGAATCTTGCTCTCCCTGTCTTGCTAGCAATGACTTCAAATATTTCGGAGATGCAAATGCAGTAGCGGACTCACCTCTTTTCGCCGATGATGTATTCCTTTCACGTCAAGGCGATTGGGCGTCGGTGACGTTGTTAAAAAGGGTTTGGACGTTTTCTCCTCTTGGAGCGGCCTCTACCCAAATAAAAACAAAAGTGAGATCTTCATCTCGGAGAGGGATTCATCTCTTCGTAATATGATGCTTGAGCCTTCGGTTTTCAAGAAGGGAAACCGTCGGTTCGCTATTTGGGTGTTCCGATTATTACTACTAGATTGGGCAAAGCGGATCGTGTTGCATTGACTCGATCGTGACACGCGTGGTTCAATCTTGGGCGCAACGCTTTTTACGTCCTTTGCTGGGAGGCCGCAACTAATAAGGTCGGCACTCTTTTCAATTCAAACATATTGGACTAGTATCTTCAACCTTCCGTCCTCGGTTATAGACAATATTGAGCGCATTTTGAGACAATTTTTATGGAAAGGCACGACCCTAGGCCGGGGTGGGGCCAAAGTTTCCTGGGATGATGTCTGTCTCCCAAAGGTTGAGGGCGGTCTAGGCATTCGGAAACTTAAGGATTACAACAAAGCCTCCATGCTTAAATTTATTTGGATTCTTTTCACTGATAAAGAATCGTTGTGGTGTCGGTGGGTACACTCTAACTTCTTAAAGAGAAGAAACTTTTGGATTTCTTCCCGGCCTCGTTGTTGTTCTTGGGCATGGAAAAAATCCTTCAACCGAGGAATTACTTTCGCTTATCCTTTGTGTGGAAGATTGGAAATGGACTATCAGTGTCTCTTTGGCATGATCACCGGCTTTCTTGTGCCCGCTTGATGGCTTTATCCCTTGCTCATTCCGTGAAGGCTTGTGTCTTCCCGACAATGTGTTGTTATGGATCCGTTTACTTCTATGGGTTGTTTATTTAAATCCTTTTGGAAAGATGGGGATCTCTTCCGGTCCTCTCTTCGGCTCGTGACGGGTTTACCCGGTGCTGTGGACGCTTCTGGATCATTCTCGTAACTTCAGCATGGAATTCCATTAGAGTCAAGAAGGATCGTGTTGATTGGGCGTCTTTTGTTTGGGACAATGCTGTAGCCCCGCTGTTCCGCTTTAATTTATGGCTTATAACCAAAAATCGCCCGCCGACCAATCTTTTTCTTTCTCATGGTAGGATCGACTATAATGTTTGTGCCTTCGCAATGATGTTCCAGATTCTGTCAAACATTTATTCTTCGGGTGTCGCACCTCGGCTTCTCCGGCCTACTTTTTGGGCTGCCAGTGTAACCTCCCATGGCGGAATAGATGTTGGAAAGATATCCTCTTGGGCCTTAAAGTTCTTATCTCGTAAGGACTTCTTCCATTGCATTGCGCGGTTCTCGTTTGGAGCTATGTGTCACCTTATTTGGAAAAAGAGGAATGCGATTATATTTCAAGGCGAATCCTTAGTGGTCTCGGCTCTAAAAAATCACCTTATTAAGGTTGTGAGGGATAAAGCTATAACATTCAAAGATGTTCCTCCTACCCCGAGGAATAAGAGGCTTCAGCGTGGTTGGGGGTTTGACCCTGCGGTGTTCTCTCGGCTGACTAGTGCTCTTTAGTTGCTGCTTTGCACGAGTTGCTCCTATCTTTCTTGGCTCTCCGTTCTTAGCCGCTTCCTTAGGGGGCTGAGGGTTGGTCAGCCTTGTTGTTATCTCTTTCCCGC